>NC_142048.1:43775620-44375620 GCF_982192425.1 Myodes glareolus
CTTGGCCAAGTCAACACATCAGCTTTTGTTTCAGAATGGTATACTAAAAACTGCCTTTCCTTCTCGGGTCTTCTTAATTTATTTCAGGTTAATGGTCTTTTTTTCCACACCAAAGAGGCTCTAGAGACCCAGAAGATACTGTTGGATGCAAACAATAGTGGGAAAGCTGTGTGGTTTTGATGTAGATAGTGATTTCTTCAATATGGTCCCCAAAACATAAGCAATAAAACAAAACAAAGAAATGACATATAACAATACCAAAACATTTTTATAAAGAAAGCAGAAAAACAAAGAGACATTTCACAAAGTAAAAGTAGTAGCAATCCACATGTCAGTCAAGGGTTAATATCCAATCACATACGGAACTCAAACTAAATAGGAAGAGAATACATAATCCAGTTTCAAGTGTCCAAGACGTCTAAATATCTATTCTTTACAAAAGACATACAAATTACCAATTGTTCTGAGAAAAAAAACCACAACTCAACAACACTGATGGAAGAAATACAAATTAAAACCACAATGAAATATCACCTCATACCAGTTACAATCACTATAATCATACCAACAAAAGATAACAAGTGTTGGCCAGAATGAGGAGGGAAGATGACAATTGTACACCATTATTAGAAATTTAAATTAATGCACATGGTAAAAATTGCAAAATTTATTAAGAAATGAAAATAGTACTGTCATTTGGTCTAGTTGCTACTATCAAAAAGAAACGAAAAGGGCATGTCAAGAAATAGCTACACCTTATGTTTATTGCAGTTCTACAAACAATAATCAAGAAATGTAGACAAAGTAAGTGCCCATCAGCTGATAAAATACTAAAGAAAATGTGGCATATAAATGCACAATAGAGTACTACCCAGCCATTAACACAAATGAGATTCTGTCATTCGTGACAACGTGGACGGAACCCAAAGACTTTATGTTAAATTAAATAAAACAAGTGCAGAAATACAAATGCCACACATCCACCTATGTGCAAAACTTCCAACGTTGATCTCATAGCAACTGAGAGTAGAATAACCCTTACATAATGTAGGGGAGTGTGGAGGGTTGGTGATTGGGAAGAGAGAATGTAGTCAAAGTACTCAGTGGGTTATGAAAAATATAAGAAGAATAAGACATTAAACTAGGAAGTATATGTGGGACCTGGGACACTGAAAGGAGCTAGAGAAGATGCATGGGGGTGGGATACATATGATCTAAGTACCGGAGGGCCTCCGGGCACCCACCTCTCACTGATGAACTATTTGCTAAATGCAGAATGATGGAGAAAAGGAATCATTTCATTTAGTTGTGTGCTCACTGGCAACCCTAACAGGTTCTAATGGATAATTCCAGACCAGTGGTCACATAGATGCCCTGGTTAAATAGGCCACAAAACAAAACCAGAAGTCGTAAGTCTGGGAAAGTGGCTAGTGCAAAAGTGGTGTGTGTGTGTGTGTGTGTGTGTGTGTGTGTGTGTGTGATAAGGATGGAAGGAAGAAGAGGCACAGTATAAGAAGAACATAATCAGAATATATTACATAAATGTATGAAATTGTCAAAGAACAAAATCAATTGATTGCAATTGTTTTTTTAATAGTAGGCATGGTCGCACAATTGTAACCCAGTACAGGAGAGGTGATGGTATGAGTGGTCAGCCAGTCTAGCCTAATAGTAACCTCCAGGGCAATTCCAGGGCAATGACAGATTCCATCTCAAAGAAAAAAGACAGTGCTCCTGAGTGTACACTGAGGTCGTCCTCTGGTCTCCAATGAACATGCATGTATGTGCACCTCTACATACATACACACATATGTGCCTATCTACATATGTGCATGTACTCTGTACCTACATACATATCACATACCCGCATACATAAACACATGCACACACACCTGAGAAAAAATGAGGAGAATATACTATCATCTCCTGAGATGCGCATGAAATAGTTTAGCATAGAAGGATACACTGGCTTCTTAGTTTCCACTCTTACGTTCAGATACAATCAATATGGATGGTACCCCTCTTTACTTTTCTTATTTGAAATATTTCCTTGTCTAGTGTGTATATAAGACAAATGTGATAAGTGATACACTAACATTTTTTTTCTATTTTCTTTGTTATATGGCAACATAATCAAGTTCCTATACACATACTTTTAAGTAACCATGGATGTCAGAGTTTATTCTAAAGTCACTCACAAATGTGCAGACGCAAACATACACCCAACGCTGGGCAATGACATCTTTAACTTACTAGTGAAGTGTCATGTCTTTCAAGTCATTCACATTGTAATTAACATAAAACCTAGCATAAAATTGCTACAGGCTCTTCAAATGCAAGGTAGGATGTTTTTTGCTTGTTTGTTTTCCATTAAGACATACCCAACCCCTTTAGCATACATGGTCCCCACAATAGTGTTATACAGCAGTTAGAAACAAAGGCTCTATTTTCAGGTTAGGTTAATTGGTCTACAGTAAGCAAATATAGTTCTTTAGAAATGATATCGCTGAGTTAAGGCTTACCCTGCCTGAACCCACAATGATTTAAACCTTAACTAGACACTTGCACCCTTCTCACTCCATCACTGTTTTTAAAGAAATTATAACTTTTCAGTAAATAAGAAACTTGCAGGACCAAAAGACCAAGTGCCTGAGAGATTCAAAGACGAAGGAGAAACTCAGCATACGAAGATGGCAGGAGCAAGCCCTGGAGACCGCTTCAAACAGAATGGTTGACAGGACATTCTGTTTTTCATTTCCTTGGATTCCTCCTTGTAGAAAAAACAATATTCTTCTGTTATAGATGGCTGACGCTTTTTGGAATTTGATTCTTGATGTCTAGGGTTTGACTCTGGTGATTATAACTAGTATTGTCATCAAATGAGGGTGTGGAAAATGAGTTGGATTTCTTGCTTCTCCTCCAGTTAAGTTTTGTATTTTATATTTATATTCATATCCAACCCATCAGGCTGTCCTTTGGGGAAAATGAAGTGAACCCCTAGGATAGCATTGCCAGCCCCAATTTTGTCAAGCCTCATTTCTCCATTCTAAGAAGAAAAGCATTTGAAATGAAAACCCACACCTCTTATGCATGTTTATTGGGCCTGCAAGGGTACATCTGTTACCTGCATCCCAGAAATAGGGGCCTTTCTAACAATAGGAGGTGAGGAGTTGGGTGCAAGGTAGAGTACCAGGGATGCAGTATCCTTAACCCGATGCTAGCTGTAAGTGGAACTCACGTGAAGTGTGCATATGTGTGTGTTGGGGGTGGGATCTGCTCTTCTCCAGCAGCATACTGCACACCATAGGTGTAAAATTTCACTCATTCTGGAAGCACTTTATAACAATGCGGGATGGTAAACATTTATGGGATGATAATTAGGTGTGAGGTATTCTGAAACCATGTCACATAAATTGTATAATTTTGTCTTCACAATGGTCCTGTAAGAGTAAAATGATTATCACTTGTACTTTCATTCCCCACAAATGAGAAAACTGGTGTCTCTACATTGTTCAATAGCACTGGAGTGATGGAGCTCTGATGTGTCTCAAGCATTCCATGCTGAGTATAAAGAAAAGTCTTCTCAGTCTAGGCAAAGTCATAGCCCATCTCTTCCACTGCCAGCTCACAATGTCTTACTGTTGGAAAATGAGATGGGATCCTCTACAATTGAATATGAAGGAAAAGCAACCTCTTTTTTGACTCCGCTCAAAGTATCTTCCCAGGTCTGTATTGACAATATGGTGCATTTTAATACTGGGTTTTCCTCTATCAGCAATTCAATTCTCATTATGGTTTTTGAAATTACATGCAGTGCCAGGTGGTAGTGGCACACATCTTTAATTCCAACACGTGGGAGGCAGAGGCAGGTGGATCTCTGAAGACTGAGGTCAACCTGGTCTACAAGAGTTAGTTCCAGGACAGGCTCCAAAGCTACAGAGAAACCCTGTCTTGAAAAAGCCAAAAAACAAAAAAGAAAGAAAAGAAATGACATGGAGAGCAACATAGGCTTGATCCTAGGTCTCAAGAGACTGAGGGAGGAGGATCGTGAGTTTGAGGTCACTCTGGGCTATATAATCAGAAGTGTCAAGGAGGGAAAGGAAGGGAAGAAGAAAGGAGAAGGAAAGGAAAGGGGAAGAAGAAAGAAAGAGGAAGAACTAAGGCTGCTGAAATGCGCCAACTTTTGACAGGTGGTACATGTTGAATTTCAGCAGGAGAATGTGACCAGATATCCTCTAAGGCACTAGAAGGGTATGGTGCAGAAGAGCTAAGAAAGGGATTTTCTTTCTGCACTGACCTTGCAGAAGCTGATTCTTGTCTTCCAGATCCACTTTGTTCAGTGTACAGCACATCTGTGAACTGCTGAGCCACCAAGCAAAACAGACAGTATTGCTTAGGTGTGAAAAAGTAACCAGCCTCTTATCTCTTGAAACGCACAAGAGACGTGGGTTACCTTTAAAGGCCATTCCTATTAACTTAGCTTCCCTTGGAAGACTTTTCCCACAGGTGAAAGGCAATAATGATCGACAAAGGCAAATCTGTGGCCACACGCAGAAAGGCTCCCAGAGAGGAAGCTGAAACAGATCAAGAGGGACTTCGTTTGAACCTGCTGAGTAAGAACTTGAGAAGCATCCTGCTGTCTCCTTCTAAAGCGCTCTTATTTCCAGTGGTGAGTAAATAGAACAAAAAAAATCTAAAAGAGACTAATATTAAAATGGTCTTGCTTTCCGGCCATCTGTGTAGGAGCCTTCAGATGAATACTGATTTGAATGGAAGGGAATGAACAGAATCAACAGCAGGATTTCTCGCAGTCTCGTTTCATGTCTGTTCATGTGTGAGCACATGCACATGGAGGCCAGAGGTGCCCCTTTGAGTCATCCTCAGGAGTCATCCACCTTTTCATCTAATGACAATTTTTCTTTGTTCTTGACAACTTCATGCAAGAATACAATGAATTATTATCACATCCACACCATAATTCTCCCCTCCAACTTCCCCATATCCTCTCTAAGATGCCCCCTTTTCCGTCACATTTTTCTTTCTTTCTTTCTTTCTTCCTTCCTTCCTTTCTTTCTTTCTTTCTTTCTTCCTGTTTTTAATAACCTACTGTCTCAGTTACTTTTCTATTGCTGTGGGGGAGAGGAGGAACCACCACGACCAAAGCAAATTACTTTAAAAAGCAATTAAATGGGCTTATGGTCTTAGAGAGCTGGAGTGTCAGGTGACAGAGTAAAGGTTTGGTGCTGATGGGAACTGCTGCGAAATCACATCTTAGTCCACAAGCAGGAATCAGAAAGAGACATGGGAAACAGTAGCAGTTTATTGAACTTCAAAGCCTGCCTCTATCACATACCTTCTTTTAAAAATCCATCTCTTTTAATCCTTCCCAAACAGTTCTGTCAACAGAGACCATGCATTCAAACATATGAACCTACGGGGACCATTTTCTTTCTTTTTTTCTAATATTTTTTATTACTTTATAAATAATACCATTCAAAATTTCCACTTCCTTGCCTCCTCCCACTTCCCACCCACTCCCCACACTCTCCCATCTCCCCCTCCAGTCCTAAGAGAGGGCAGGTACCCTTCCCTGTGGGAAGTTCAAGGCCCTCCCCCCCCTTCCAGGCTTAGGAAGGTATGCATCCAAGTAGAATAGGATCCCTAAAAGCCAGTACATGTAGTAGATAGCCATGACACTCTCTAAGTTCAATTAGTGAGGCCCATACATGCATAGGTATAGAGATACCACTGGAGTATGAACAACTCACCAGTGGAGATACCTGTAAAACACAATGATTCTTCTTCCTTCAGCAGCTATCAAACATCAGTAGGTCTTCATTAATTGGTGAGAAAATGATGTATTTATCTAAATTATTAATAAAAACTTGGGAGTCAAAAACTGGGATAAAAATCTGATAAATCCAAAGAATGGTGGGGGAATAAACAGCTAACCCTATTTTTCCCATATCAAAAGGTTTTCAGATCCATGTTTCCCAGATCAAAAAGGTTGAGAATCTAAATCCCTCCCTATTACTTCCTGTACACCTCTCTAACCCGCTCCCTGGGTCCTCCAACTTCTCTATTGTTAATTCTGGTCTGCTAAATGTTGACTCCACCCTCTGATTTAAAGTTTAACTTTATTGACAGTCTCGGGAGTGTCAGTGTGAACAAATCTTCCGCAACAAAAACCATCAAGAACATGGATCACTTCATCCACCGAAGACACGAAACTTCAGCTTGCTTGATCTTGTGCAGGTAATGAAAACTGTTATAAGTTTATGGGTGTAGTAAAACAGAAGAGAGCACCACAGAATGCTCCTCCCCATCCCCCAGCTCTTACATTATTATTACTTCCTCTTCTACAGTGTTCCCTGAGCCTTGATAGGTGTGTGAAGATTGATAAAGACATTCTCCTTGAAGCTGAGCAAACATCTCCTCTTTCCAGCACTTTGATTGATCATGCGTCTCTGCATTGACTGATGCCCACTACAAAAAGAAGCTCCAATGACTAAGCTTTTCTGGCAAATGTTGAGAGCAGCCCAGTTCTATGGATGGTTGTTGTTAGTGTTGTTTTTGAGACAGGGTCTCTCTATATAGTCATGGATGTCTTGCTGTCTTAAAACTTACAGGCCTGGGTCGCCTCTAACTCATAAAGTTCTCTCAGCCTCTGTCTCCCATGGGGAGACATCATGGGGTGAAAGGCATGTGCTGCCATGCCTAGCCTTATGAGTGTTATACTCACCTTTTTCTGTTGTTGAGGTAAAACACCATGGCCAAATGCAAATTATGGGAGAAGGACCTCATCATGGTATATGGTTATATAGTGGGGCTGCAGCCTCTCTAACTGTGGACTCTTGATCAGGATTAAAGTACAAGAAATTAATTCTCTCCTGTGAAGCAGGCCTTAAAACCAAGCATAAAGTGGTTAGTTACTACATTACAATTGGGCCCTTATTGCACTAGTGGGTACATCTTGCTCGTCAGGTTGGTGTTGCAGCATTTGAAGTATAATGTTATGTAAGACCATTTTTATGTCTTTTTTCTCCCAGCATACCACACAGCACCCTCTGGTACTGTGAGAGTTAAACATCAGCAAGAAAGTTTCCTGATTAATTTGAGGTTGATTCGTCTGTATCATAGAGACAGAAGGTTTGATATCCTCAGCAATAGGGTGCTATCCTGTATTATGGCAGGTAACTAGGAACACCTAATTTTTGACGATATCTATCTTTGTGTAGCGTTGACTATATGATCAGTGATCTCTAGGCATCTATATATCTCTACCTCCCCAGTGCTGGGATTACAAGTGTGGGATACCATACTCAGTTCTTTAAAGGTGGTTTTTCAGGCACTTTACAAACTGAGCTATCTCACCAGCCTTTGCTTTTTTACTTATCTTTTCTTCCACCTTTGATAAATATATAATAAATGTGAAAATATAGCCTCTCCATGATCAATATTGACATGATCATTAGATCAACATTGCCAGTTAGACTCATAACATTTCCCTTGTTGGCTTGGATCTTAGTGTATTATTTAGCAAGTGTCCACATGAGTCAGTTAATCTTTAGGGTTAGTCGTTCCAGACTCATTTGCTTCTGCTAATTTGCTTTCATCTAATCCCCATGCCCATTGGGTTGTGGGTCCAGCTGTGTATAGCTCAATCTAGTATGTAAAGGGCAAAATAAATACGCATTTATTTTAAACCATCCCCACAAAGAATAGGCACATTCCATTGTAGCGGGAGGGGTTGCTTGTTCTTCCCAGTCACCCAGCCATGAAATAACCACTCAGAAAACCGTATTATTTGCAATATTGTTTGTCCAATAGCTTAAGCATATTTTTGTCTAAACTCATATCCTAAACTAACCCATCTCTATTATTCTGTATATTGCCTCTTGGCTGTGGCTTACCAGCTAAAGTTCCCAGCATCTGTCTCAGGTGGTGGATCCATGGCTTCTCCCTGACCCCACTTCTGTTCTCCCAGCATTCACATTAGTTTTCCCCACCTAGCTCTGTTTTTTTGCCCTATCACAAGCCAAGATAGTTTCCTTATTTATTAACTAATAAAAGCAACACAGAGACAGGAGGACCTCCTACATTCCATGATTGGTTGGATCGAAGAAGTCAGTGGTAAAATATAATCTTGTTCCACCTCTGGGATTCACAGATATGTGTGAGGAACTGAATAGACCAATGACTCTGAGGAAAAGTGTTGACAAAAAGAAGAAAGCATATTAGCCCAACAATAGAAATGTCCTTCCCTTCCACTAAGCCCTTCAGTGCACTGAAGTTGTGCCTGGGTGTACTCCATTTTAGCCACTGAGGATTGTTCTGGTGAAAGCTTCACCTGAACCCCTGATATCCATATACCCAAAGAATCTGGAATGTTCTGGAGAAAGCTTCACCCCAGCCCCTGGCATCCATCTGCTCTCAGATAGCCCACCAAACAATGACCTCTCTCACAGAGAAGCTCGAGACCACCCACAGGATATGTAAACTGCCCCCTGAAAACAGACATGTGGTTTTCTGGTCTCTCTTTCCCTTCTCTGTTATGAGCGGGTCACAGAGTCCCCATGAAACCAACTAGGAAACTGATTCCTATATGTAAAAGCAAAGAGCCTTTATTCTTAATTCTTATT
Source organism: Myodes glareolus (assembly GCF_982192425.1). Lineage (NCBI taxonomy): Eukaryota > Metazoa > Chordata > Mammalia > Rodentia > Cricetidae > Myodes > Myodes glareolus. The sequence continues at coordinate 43,784,263 of NC_142048.1, forward strand.
TAAGTTTGAACTTGGACTCTCTATGTGTCCAATGCATTGGCATGATCAGAGAGTCCCGAGCTCACTTGGTGTGGGGTTTTATAATAGCAGAGTTTGGGAGAGGGATTTCTAAGGTTCAGGACTTCCAACTGACTGACATTTGTCTAGAGGTGTCCTGGTGAAAAGATTTGGGTGTGTGCTGGCAGGTGATCCTATCTATAATGGTTGGAACATTAGAAATTTCCTTTGGATAGTGTGTTCCTAGGTGTTGCCTGAGTGGTCTTGGTTTGTGGTCTTTCTTGGAATCAAGTATTACCTTAGGGTAAACTACTGAGACTCAGGACTCTATTGAGTTTATCAAGACTAGGTCCTATAGTCTCCTCTCTGGGGAGCTGGAAAATCATCTGGGAGCATTGTTTCCATCAAACCTGGACCTTCCCTAATTCAGTTTGATTTGGTCTGATTTGTATAGATGCATTGGTGAAGAGGTTATCAGGATACAGAAAGTTTTCAAGGGTGACTCTTGAGAGGAAAGATGTGGGTATTCAACCTTAACAACTGTATTCTTCAGAGCAGAGGAGATCCCCTTTTCTGAGAAACACCTACTAAAACAATGGCTTCACACATGTAGTAAAAACTGAGATGTTGGGGAAGAGGGAGAAAGCAACTGATGTACAAGTCAGAGACACATAAACAAGAAACACCTGCAGAGAAGATACAGGGATTCCTGAACAAAGATATGAGCAAAACTATCTGGAGTTCTCTGAAGGAAGAGTGAAGAGGGTTGGGGAATGCAAAATGAGAGGATCTTAGGGTATTTATTGCTGTGAAAAGACACCATGACCATGGCAACTTTTTTTATAAAGAAAAACCTTTATAAAATTGGTGCTGGCTTATAGTTCAGAGGTTTAGTCCACTATCATCATGGTGGGAAACATGGTGGCACACAAGAAGACCTGGTGCTGGAGCACTAACTGAGAATTCTACATTGAGATCTGAAGGCAGCAGGAAGAAACTGTGAGACATTGGGGCTAGCTTGAATCTCTGAAACTTCAAAACCCACCCCCACAGTGACACACCTCCTCTAACAAAGTCACACCAACGCCAACACAACCATACCTCCTAACAGCGCCACTCCCTGTGGGCCTATTTTTATCCAAACCACAACAGTCAGCATCATGTACCTGGAGCAGGAGTAAAAGCCACCTATCGGGGTGTGCCCAGGCTAATGCATCGGCAAGTATAGTGGAGGAACAGCTTGGTGCCCCAGTCAAATGTGAGAAAAATTCCATCTTCTCTGTAGACTTCTCTTGAGAGTTCCGGGAGCAATTCTGTGATTCCCTGTCATTCTGCAAGGGGTTTGGCATGATCAGTACTGTGGACATGGGGTCTCACAATCACAGGAATCTGACGTAGGACCCATTAACTATTGAGATTGGGAGGGCATTGAGAGTATAGCTGTATATAAATATCCACACATAAAGAATTTTGTATGACATTTCGTGTGCAATATAAATGACTTTACTTAATATGAGCTTCAGCTAAAACAAAAGCTAATATTTTCTCTACAACCTAAACACAGATATTTGAGGAAAAAAATCATATATATGCCTAAATATAAAATAGAACCATTTTCTTCTGCAAATATATCATGCGCACGAGGAAAGCAAACACATGTATTTATTAAATAGAAAATGACAGAGCTATTTTTCCCTCTGAAGGCACTCATAGAGTGATTCTCACAGTCAATATTAAATACCAATGTTGAGATGGAGAATTGTGTTTCTGGCACTCCCACACCAACACTCTAGGTGACATGGCTTTAGGTCCTTCTGTCAAATAGCTCCCACCATATGGTGCTAGCAAAATAGAGTTATTTCCATTTCAATGACAAGGAGACAAAAACTGACAAGCACATTCACAGGCTAACTGGCCGACAGTTCCTTGGCTTGAGCCCTATCTTAGGTGGAAACATGAACTCCCGTGTTTGTTTCTAGTTACAGGCTTGGAGACCCAAGGGATGCTAATTGCTCCCAGAAGGCTACTCCCTGGTTACACTGTTGTTCTGTATAGTGAAAGTTTGGGAGTCTCCTCTACCATCTAGGCTTGTCTCCCATTTGTGATTGGGGGGTGTCATGAGAAAAGCTGGGAAGTTGAGCCCTGGTGTTGCCCGCCCCTGTGGTGATATAACCACCTCATTAAATCTAAGCTCGAAGGGCATTTTATTATGAGGAGTCAGATTCAGAGATTTACCTGCCCATTTCTCACCTACCTTCCCGCTGCTTATGACTTTGTATTCACTAATGGCCTTTCTCCATGTTATATAATCCTGTCATGAGTATAAAAATATCACCCCTCGGCTGCCCACGTGTCCTAAATCATTCAGCTGTTAGCAATGACAGAGCCGCTCTATGAACCACACTGGAGGCAGGAGGACAGCTGTCCCCCTCTCCACTCATTGTCATTGAGCTAAGAAATGCTGAGATTTTAATAAGATCATAAAGTAGAGTGACATGGTCTGGCATGGAAGGGAGCTGTCATTAGCATTCAGAAGGCCCGGGATAATAAATTCGAGCAATTGAGCAGAAATGGGCAATTTGATAATTCAACATTTTTCAACACCAGCCTAAGCAGCTGGACCCAGAGCAGTGCTGCTGACTGCTCCCCGCGTGTGTCCAGCCCTAGCTCACAGGGCACGGGTGGAATAGCAGCAATTGCTTTCTCCCACTTGGGCTCTTGGGATGAGAGGCTTCATCCACGACTGGTGAGTGTGAACTGATCATCTGGAGGAGGAAGTCTTCAAATGTCTTTTCATTAGAAAGTTTGCCTAGCTGGCTCTCTTTTTACCGTAACTGCAGCATGCTTATTGCTAATACCAGATTGGCGCTACAGGAAGGGAGACCTCACATGAATGATAACTTACACTGTGGGTTTTGGCTGTCCATTTGGTTTTCTGCAGAACCTGGAACAGCATGAGGCTAAACTTCAATTTGTTTACTCTGGCTAAGGGTACAATTTTCCCAGACTGTTGTCAGATTTTAGTTTATATACATGCACATCCATACATATGTAAAAATGGGTTAGATAGGAAGGCTAAGCATTCGTGGGATTTTGTGTCTCACATAGGATTATTTGAACTACTATGGAATTTTTAATGAATATCGCTTTTTGAGCTTCCTGCTTCTTTTTATTATTGTCCCAGGGGAAACCTGAAATTCAAAATAATTCCAGAACTCAGTCATTCACTGGTCATCCCCACTAATACACATCTGAACACAGTGACACCTATAGAAAGTTTCATAACAACCTTAGAGCGCACATACTTTGCAGTCACTTGGAAACATTTGCTGAGATAGAATGTGTGCTGAGCTGAAAACTACACATGACCCCATTGCCTCATATCACCTCATGCCTGGTGACAGTTTCCATTTTCCATATTTGCTCCACCTTATCTGCTATTCTTTATACTTCTTTACCATATCCCCCAGACACAAACTAAGGTGTTATGCCACGGGCCATTAAAGGAATAGTACTGAATATTTAAATCTTTACGGGCAAACGGGCTGCTGCTACAACCATGTAGCTTTCTCACTGTCGTGTGACAGCAGTTGATGATGGGAAAATGAACGAGTATGGGTGTGTTTTAGTGAAAGTTGTTCTACAAACACAAACTGTAAGCCAGGCGCCAACATGTGGAGCATGGCAAGGATTTTTCATTCATTTCACAGTGGTTCAGTCACCAGGAAGCATTAACAAAGCATGAATGGGAGTGAGCGAAGGCTGGAGTATGTGTTCCCATATACCTCCAAGGTCCTCTTGCTGGTCCATCAAAGGTTTCATCCCTGAACAGATCCACTCCATGAAGCATTTGCTGCTTCTGGATCCCTCTGGCTACCTTCTCCTGCATCCTTTGAGGCCTAAAAGTAGATTAAAAATTTTGAAATTTAAGCCGTGGCAATGCTGAAGCAAGCATGGGCAGACCATATATGGCAGATCTTTTGTACTTGTCGATATTGGGTTTCATGATCTAGGTGGATGGAGGATGACTGACCAGGTCTTCTCCTCAAGAGGGCACCAGATTTCATTACAGACGGTTGTAAACCACCGTGTGGTTGCTGGGAATTGAACTCGGGACCTTTGGAAGAGCAGTCAGTGCTCTCTACCATTGAGTCATCTCTCCAGCCTAACAAATAATAAAATCTTTTTCTGCTCAAATTTCCAAGACAATAGATTTTCTGTATCTTCTTGGTTCCCTGTAATATACTTGAATTAGAACATCCTGCACCAACCAGACATTTCTCACACCACATTAACACAGAAGCTAGAACCATTGTGCTAAAGCTGGTGACTACACATTACTGCTCCCAGCAGCAGAGCCTGGCCTTTTCTCTTGTAACCGACGGTAAAATTTTAACAGCGGCCTATAAGAATTCACCAATTGCTCTGTAAGAGCCATTCCTTTGCAATTCCTTTTTTTCTGCACTCACCCCATACCTTCTGCTGGAACACATCAGCCATGGTCCCACCTCAGAGTCTGGGCACTAGAAAACACCTCATCCTCCACTCCCAAAATCCAGAGAGCTCAGAATGCTCCTCCTCCTCCTCCTCCTCCTCCTCCTCCTCCTCCTCCTCCTCCCAACATTCACCTTCTCTGTTTGCCTTTGCTCACAGTGAGTCATCTTTGAGTGTCCAATTGCACTTAAGCGCTCCCTTCTTCATTCCCGAGCCTTGCCCCTGGCTCAATTCTATTTTACAAAGATAAAAGCCTGGTGTATTTTATGCAAAATGCATGGTGTCAGAAGGCCTTTGGATTGTGGGCAAGGACTATGAATGTGCATGGTAAGAAGCCTTGGAGAAGGGGCCCTGAATCCAAATAGGAAATTTAGTTTTCTCATATATACAGTTTTGCGCAGATCACAGAGTCACCCTCTTCAAACCATCTAGGAGACGGAGCACTGTATGTAAAAGTAAAGAGCCTTGTCTGACCCAGCAGTTAAAAGCAGAGAGCAATCAGGGTAGGTTTTTTTTTTTTTTATTCATAGTAGGTTGGGGTGAGAGTAATTTCCAGGGTTCAGGACCCTGATTGGCTGACATTTGTCTAGTGATCTTGACAAAAGGAGAATAGGTGAGCCCTGGGCTCAGGGACAGCTGGTGACGTTACCTAATCTTATCTAATGTTCCGAAGGTCAGATACTTCCCCTTGACCCTCCCTGGGTGGTGTAAGCTTCTGACTTTTCCTGGAACCCAGGCTGCCTGCCTTGGCAGCTGTGCAACCTGGACCCCATGTGTGGCTAGACTTCCCTGGGTCCCACACAGCCTGGGCCCCACATAAACAGCTTGAAGTAGTTCTATCCAGTGTCTTCAATGTACCCACATTTTTACTGCAATGTAGTAAGTTCTATTTGTGGCTTGGAATTTTCCACTGATCCTTCAACAGTTCTGGGCTTGGATTCCATCAACCTCTGGATGGAAGATGCTCGTCCTGTCCTTACTATAGTCTAACCTGCCTGTTTATGGATCATTGTCTCCCTCTCTACTACAGTTAAGCTCCTTGATGAAAGGGAGGGTTGACACTCATGTGTTGTGGCATATCCTCAGTCCCTGACACCTGTCCCTCTAGGAGATGAAAAACCCGGATAAATCCAGACCCCTCTAGCAGAAAAAAATAGAGCCAAAAATCTAGCAAGGAGAGAAACAAAAATCTAGGTTAACCGGTTCAGTGACTCTGTTCCAGGAACTAGCTGACCATAAAGTTAGATTATAATCTTGAGAATAATCTTGAGAAACGGGGAGTTACCCCCCTCCTTGTGATTATCACTGGTATTTTCAGAATTTTCCAATGATCACTGGTATTTTCAGAGTTTTCCAATGACGCCCTCCCTACCCGCTTGGGCTGTGGTTTCTTCCCCTAAATACCCCCTGTCCCAGCTACTCAGGGTCAAACTCCTCCACCCCTGCGTGGGAAATGAGTTTCAGCCCCAGCTCGCTGATGCCTGTCCTGTCAATAAACCTCCTGTGTTTGCAGCAAGAACAGTCTCTTGTGAATTCCTGGGGGTCAGGCTATCCTGAGACTTGAGTGAGAGTCTCCCCACTCCGGGGGTCTTTCTGAGAGGTCCCCACACTTCCTTACTAAAAGAGCATTAGTAATTTGGGGAAGGCACTTTGGACTTGAGAAGCTGATCTGGAATACAGGTTCTAGGCCCATTTTCTCCATCCTTTCTTCCTCCTCTCCCTTCTATTTTCTTTCTGATAGCCCTTAAAATAATGTTTTCATGGTAGCTTAAGAAATATTATTGAAAGGTAAAATTGAAAAATAAATCTTTATAGTTTTCTAAAGTGATTTTGGTTTCCAATGACCCTTTCTGACCATTGTTCACATACAGATAAAATCATAATTTATAAACACAAGATGAGAACTATTTTTGAACCTTATATTGCTTATTGTTTCTTCACGGTAGAAATGACTTACTAAAAATAAATGAACAGTGAATAACATTTCAAAAATGCAATACAAAAATTCATGTGTTTGTCAAAACTATTATCATCAACATTTTGAAAATCAACCATTTTATTTACATTTCTTATCTGTCTACCTAAGCAGATCTCTTTTTTTCTTTTTGAGATGGTTTCTCTGCAGGTTTGGAGCCTGTCCTGGAACTCACTCCGTAGACCAGGCTGGCCTCTAACTCACAGAGATACTTGTCTCTGCCTCCCAAGTGCTGGGATTAAAGATGTGTGCCACCACTGTCTGGTCTAAGCATATCTCCTATTGAACACTATGTTTCTATCTCCTGATAAATTCTGTTCCTATCATTGGAATACTTAAAAATGAAGCAATATTTAAAAACTACACAGAATACTTAAAAACTACATAAAAATGAAGCGTCTCTAACCAGGATATTAACCTGGTCCATTATACCTATTTAATTACAACTTTCTTCAGTTCATTTCATTTTCAAAGCTTAGATTTCAGTATTTGTCTTTTCCTAAAGGAGATTGTATTTTCTTTCAAAGCTGATGTATAATGATGAGTTTAAAGCAAAAATAAAGGTGTTCTAAAATCTGAAAGTTTGTTTCTGTTTTGTCAAAAAACTCTTTAATATTTACTAATATATAATTTAATATATATCTTATGTTTATAACTCATGAAAACCCAAAGCAAGTTTATAAATTATATATGAAACACTGCAAAATCAGTAAAATTCAAAACAATACCGTTAATTTAAATAATATGATACACAACATTATTTTGAGTGATTGTAATTTGTAATGTTCGGTTTATGATTAAATAATGCAGCCAGCCTCTCTGGATCTGTATTTAATCTTTTTCAATATTTTGACTCCAATAATACAGAAAATATTAATTTTTAATAATGTTTTATAAATCAGTATTAATAACTTTAAGGCCATGTCAACTAGTTCCAGCTAATTGGACCACAACACTTAATCAAAACTGCTACCAATCAATTCCTGATTGCAAGTTTTAATGAACTTTCATGCTGTAAAGTTGTCTTACTTAATTAAAGATTTCAGTAATCTTAGCATTTGCTACAACAGCACATCTATTTACAAACAATTTTTGCCAGAATTAGTTACCACTTTGGCTCTGTTCTGTTACAGGTACAGAGAATAACTCAGCTGAGCACCAAATGGCACTCTGTCTGTGGCTACAACAGCCTGTGTGGTTTCATCGTATGAGGTGATAGGTCATTGGAGGACTCCAGTTTTGTAACCCCGCCTACTTCTTAAAATAAGGAACTACTTTTTGAGGTATTTTGTGATATCATTTAAATAACCACATGGATTGACTGTACTTGCACATACTAGACTTTTTTTCTTTTTTAAGCAATCTTATTTTACATACCCATCCAGGTTCCCTCTCACTCCTATCCTCCCCTCCTCCCATCTTCTTCCCATCCCACCCCAGTCTACTCCTCAGAGAAGGTAAGGCCTCCGATGGGGAGTCAAGAAAGTCTGTCACATCACTTGAGGCAGGACCAATATCCTCCCTGCCTTATCTAGGCTGAGCAAGGTATCTCTTCCTAGGGAATGGGCTCCAAAAAGCCAGTTCATGCCCTAGGGAAACTCCCAGGAAACCACAAGGGTGACCCCAGCTAAGAATCTAAGCAATAGTGGAGATGGTGCCTAAATGGCCCTTCCCCTGTAGTCATATTGGTGACTACCTTAATTGCCATCATAGAACCTTCATCCAGTAACTGATGGAAACATATGCAGAAATTCACAGCTAAGCACTGGGCCAAGCTACAGAGTCCAGTAGAAAAGAGGAAGGAGGGAGTATAGGAGAAAAGAGGGTACAGATTACGAGAGAAAACCCACAGAAACAGCTGACTCGAGCTAGTGGGAGCTCACTGACCCTGGACTGATAGCTCGGGAACCAGCATAAGACCGAACTAGACCCTCTGATTGTGGGCAACAGTTGTCTTGCGTACCTGGACTTTTAAAGCTGCACTATTATCATGCAGTCAAATTTGAACAAGAGAGGTCCAAACAAGTAATGGTGATGGTGCCTCTGGTTGTCATGGAACTTCGAATTAGGTCACAACAGTTATCATATTTTCCTAGCTATCTCTCTTGCCCCAGGGATGGGAATCCTGCCTTCTGATCAGAAGCTCAAATAAAATAAGTTTTAGGATCCAGTGGGTCTTGGCCTCAAGCAATAACTATATTGTTGAAAGGAAGCTGCTAGTTAGTTCCTGTATTAATTAAATCACTGCTTGGCCCATTAGCTCTAGCTTCTTATTGGTTAACTCTTACATATTAATTTAACCTATCTCTATTAATCTGTGTATCTCCACAAGGTAATGGCCTACCAGCAAAGCTTCCGCGTGTCTGTCTCCAGTGGAGGCTCCATGGCTTCTCCCTGACTCTGCCTCCTTTCTCCCAGCATTCAGTTTCCTTTGCCCTGCCTAGCTCTGTTCTCCTATAGCTCTGCGATAGGCCCAAAGCAGTCCCTTTATTAACCAGTGCCATTCACAGCATACAGAGGGGAATCCCACATCACTATATAATTTTGCGGGTGGGTAAACTTGAGCAATTCACGTTACCTTTCTTCTAATGTCTGGAGTGTGAACACCTTCCCAGAATCGCCCTGTTAAATGCATATCCCCTCGTGTGGATCTATTTGGCGATGACGAAACCTGTAGGTGATGAGGCATAAGGCAAAGCCTTCTTGTGACTTAGAACATGCCCTCAAAGAGGACTGTGGGACTCCATTCCCTTTCTCTCCACCCCATCTTTCCTCTCTGCTGCAGGAGATCACCTTTCCCATGCCACATGCTGCCTCAGAACAGACCCAGATAAACAGGCCAGTTATGAGCTGGAGCCTCCAAAACTTCCAGCTAAAGTACTCTGTCTCTTGGTAAGTTGATTATCTTGGATATTTTATATACTGACAGCAATCTAACACACTTTTTGAAAACCTCATTTCCCTTTATTTTTAAGAAAACCAAAAAAAAATAATAACCCCAAATGACTATTGTCCCCATTGTTTACATGAGGAGATCAGCATCATAGAGCTGTGGGGAGGACATAATGACCTGCTCCATGCCAAGTGCCTGGCCATATCTGCCTGGTACCCAACTTGTATGCCATTGTAGACTGTACAGCTGGTGGAGTGTCCAGTGCCAGAGGAAAACCCTCTATGGCATCAACAGTTCATTTACTGAGTCCCTAAATCACTCCACAGAGTAGTTGATTACAGACATAATTGCCAGCTGGATATTAAGCCCCAATTACATCAGCACAACATTATGTAACTTTCCAACAACCGAGGGGCTACTCTTTTTGCCTATGACCAGTCTCTAATCTAACAGAAGCGTTTTTCTTTACTAAGGTTAAGAACCAAAGTCAGTCCAGAGATAGGCGACCAGCAAAACAAGCATTTGAATAAGTTGCAGCAGTAATTTCAGGAGGAGAGTTTGGGGCAGAGCAGGAGAGAAGGCAATTTAAACAAGTTTGGTGATGATTAAGTATTCATTCATCATGCTGTGAATGGCTTTCCACATCCGAGAACAGGATAACTTCAAGGTGGGTTTGACTAGGATAGCTCCCTTCTACAGAGTAGCTTTGAATGCATTCAGTAGACATTTATTTAGACCTGTAGGTTTGGTTTATTGTCCAGCACTTGAAACTGGCTGGATGAGAGGAAACTGGAAGGACAGACATGGGCACATGAACTCAACACTCGGAGACAAGCTGCGTACTGATGTCTATTGAATGCAGTGTAGGTATCACCTGTGTGTTTATTGGAAAATCTTCATAGGTAAAATCCGATTTCATTCATGGGTTTGTCCATACAGCTTCTGAAGCACACTGCACTGCCCTACCTTCTCATTCCTCTTTCCTTGTCCTTAGAGTGAAAAGCCAGCTGCATAATGGTGGTGTATTGTTTTGCATAGGTAAGGCCCTCATAAGACTCATGTGTTTGAATGCTTGACCAATAGGGAGTGGCACTATTAGGAAGTGTGGCCTTGTTGAAGTAGGTGAGGCTTGTTGGAGGAAGTGTGTTACTGTGGAGACAGGCTTTGAGATCTTAAGTGCTCAAGTTAGGCCTAGGGACATAGTCTGGTTCTCCTGTCTGTGGATCCAGATGTAGAACCCTCAGCTCCTTCTCCAGGACCACGTCTGCCTGCATGCTGCCATGCTTCTCTCCAGGAAGATAAATTTCCACTAAATTCCTGAAACTTTAAGCCAGTCTTAAACGAGATGCTTTCCGTTATAAGTGTTGCCATGGTCACGGTGTCTCTTCACAGCAGTGGAAAACCCCAACTAAGACAGGTGACATGCAGGACAGTGTTCAGTATGAGTTCCATGTAGATGAGCACCCACGCTGCCCAAAATGTGCACATTGCCCAGGACCCAAACTGTGCTAGGGAGGAAGCTACAGGCCTTCCAGCGTGACAAGCCGAAGTTTGCTTTTGTTTTAGAGTGCTCACTTCCTCAGTGAAGGCAGGAGAAGAGGAGCTGGCTAAAACTGTAGAATTAAAAAAAAAAAAAAAGAAGAAGAAGAAGAGGGAGATTGAGGAAGCTAAATATAAATGACCAGGGGAGAGTGAAGAACTGTCATTCACTTGATTATCCGTGTTCCAAAGGCGCCTACAAGTTTGGCACCAACCAACAACACTGTGTTCTAAGCCGGGGATTAGCGCCACTGCTAAGCAAAGACAGTCCTCCCTCCCACCCTCAACACCCAAGCCCGGGTTACCCACAGTCATTATTTCTATGAGCTTTTCTTCCACGAGGCCACCTGGCTACTGCCCACTTTCTCTCCTGCAAAGCTGACCCCTTTGCAGGCGTTTCCTCCAAGTCCTCTGGTGTGGGAAGTCCTTCTGTATATGCGTTGCTTTTATCGGTTAATGAACAAATCTGTTTCGGCCAGTGGCTTAGCAGGATAGAGAAAGGCGGGAATTCCAAACAGAGAGAGGAGGAAAGAAGACGGCATCAGGGAGAAACCATATAGATGCCAACATGAGACAGAGGCACTGGAATCTTGCCGGTAAACTACAGCCAGGTGACGACATACAGATTAAAAGAAATGGGTTAATTTAAGATATAAGAGTTAGCCAGAAATACGCTTAGGCTATTGGCCAAGCAGTATTGCAATTAATACAGATTTCCGTGTGATTATTTTGGGAGTCTGGGCAGCTGGGAAAGGAGCAAGCAGCCTCCCCTTCAGTCGTCTGTGCAACTCTCTCTGCCTTTGCATTCCCGGCACTCGCTCCGTAGAGCTGTGGTACTCTATAACTTCCTGCTCACCAGCTGGCAGCTACAAATTAACTTTTTGACTTCATTAGGCTAATCTGCTGAATTATTCCTAATTTGGAGCACCTGCAATCCTCCCTCCTGCCTCCCTCTCTTCTGGAGCCACCGCCTCTCATCAATCAAAAGCTGAGTGGCAGGGAAGCAGCATATGGAACCACAGGCAGGGCCTGGTCCGGACTCTGGATTTGTTTTTCCATCCCTTTGAATCACCGGTCTCAGACTGCTTCAGTCAACACGTGGCTTTCCCACAGGCAGCGCTGGTGTGAATCCGAGTTGCCAAGGGCTTTTACAAGGGTGAAGATGCGCAGAGGCCAATCATGTCTTTGCCCTTGGACACGGGCAAGTTCCACCCTCGTGCGTCTGCTGCAGAGTCACACTCCGGTACTGCCACCCGTGATCTCCTTCCGCGTTTCCTGGATGCAGGACGTGGGAGAAGATTTCCTTTTCATCTGCCCAGAAACCAGGAGCAGATGCTTCCCCTTCCCTCACACAATCAGTAAGAAATAAAAAGAGAAAGTTGCAGCTGCCTTCTCCGAACCCCACCTGCATCTACCGACGGGGGTTCCTGGCCTGCTCTGCTCCAGCTGGAGTCCTTAAAGTCCCCAAATAGTCTCACACAAATCTGTAACGTGACAGAAATATCCTGATGCTCTCCTTCCAGGCACAGGTGCCAGTGTTTCTGCGGGAGCACTTTCCCCAGCGGGTACACAGGGCAAACGAGCCTGGACACAGCCCTTAAGATGATTCTCAGTCTAGGAGGCGCTGCTCCCTGCAGTTTTAGTGGGGAAGCTCTTCTCACTAGATAGCTCTCTCGGAACCTTCGCTACCCTGAAGCTTGGCTGCGAGAATGAGGTTGTGGAGTCTGAAGAAAGGCAGATAAACAAGATGTCCTTTAAGAAAGAAGCCCAAACACCCCCAGCCTAAATCTTATAAGGGAGTCACACGTTATAAAGGCCATCCAGGTGGAGTAAAAGAAGTAATCGTTTCTTAGAGCTGGAGGTGGAACATACAAAGTGAACGCAGATACCAGAACCTTAAGTAAATATTGCTTGCTTTGTATCCACTGGGTATCTTCTTTCATATGCCATTATTTCCCTGGTTTACAGTCCAAGCAGCCATAGTACTCATTTACCTAGGACAAGCCATGTTTGTATTTCTTGTCAAGCATAAGTTTGAAGTGTCTTTTTTCAATTTCAAAATTATTCCCTTTAGGGGACAGGAGATATGGCTCAGTGCTTAAGAGTGCGACGTGTTATTCCAGAGACTGGGGTTCAGATCCCGGCACCCAAATATGATGCTCATCACTCCCTGTAACTCCAATTCCAGGGGAATCTATAGCATCTTCTGGCTTCTGTGATCCATTGTGGGCACATATAGGCACACACATACACATGCATACATGTACACACTCACTAATTAATTAAATCTTTAAAAATAGAGTCCCACTAGGACTCTAAGGTCTGCCTATGTGGTATTTAGTCCCAAATTACCATTTATATCTCATCTGCCAGTCTCCAGATAAGAGGTAAATTCAGAGGCTTGCTTTTTTGAGAATTTATACTAACTTCATAATTGGGAAGAATATTGTGGTTTAAATAGGAATGGCCCCCCTAGACCCATTGTGAATGGCCTTGTTAGAGTATGTGTGGCCTTGTTGGAGGAAGTGTTTCACTGCGGAGTTATGCTTTGAGATTTCCTATGCTCAAGCGAGGCCTAGTGTCACAATCTCCTGCTGCTGCCTACAGATCAAGATACAGAACTCTCAGCTCCTCGTCCAACACCATGTCTACTTGGATACCACCATGCTTCTCGCCATGAAGTTAATGGACTAAACCTCTGAAACTGTAAGCCAGCCTCAGTTAAATGTATTCCTTTATAAGAGATGGTCAAGGTGTCTCTTCACAGCAATAGAAATCCTAACTAAGACAAACATCGATTTTGATCTTACTTTTCTTTATCTATTTTACCACTAGTGAGGGTAGGGAAAGTAGCAGAGAAGAATTCTGTTGGAAAGAGGGGAGTTAGGGGCTTACAGGCTTTTATCTCAACCCTCCAGGTGAGAACTATTCTAGCCTTGTTCCTGTCGATTGTGTTTCTCCTTCTCACGAATTAAAAAAAAAAATGAAGCTGTGGTACTTGTCTTGAATGCCATGGTACAAGCTAAAACAGATATGGAGCCTGGCTTGGTGACAAAGAGCAGTAGCTAGAACCAGCAACTAGAGTCACTGTAGTACATGTAGCCTCTGCGGAACCCCTGATTGTTGATGGCGTTCCTTTGGAGGTGCAGAGAAAAAAGAAGGCACAAATTTGTTGTGTCAGATCTCTTGCTGAACCTGTCCTCTAATGCAAAATTAGTAAGGCCAAGCACCTTCCCTCCCCACCCCCAGGGTCTTGCTGAAATTGCAGAGTTTTAGTCTTTCCTTTGATGTTAAAATGATTACTGCATTCGAAAGTTTATAAGTAATAATGCATATATGGTGATGGACTAAGGAACAGTCATTTCTGGGATGTTTTGTAATGCCATTTAGGGAAGTGTTTCTGCACCTGGTGAGCAGTAATTGATATTTTACTCTAAGCATATTTTTTTTTCTGGTGAACTCAGAACAGAAAGTTTGGGGGTCAAAGCATCAAGATCCTCTAGGAGTACACTGTGGGCTATAGATACGAGTTGTGGTCCTTGGAGCCAGTTCAGTTATTAGTGGCAAAAAGAACTTGCTTATACCCTCAGTGCTGGAATCACAGTGCCTACTCTGTAAGGCTGACATGATGAATTGCTCATTAAAAATCCACCTTATGTTCTCTGATAACTGGTTCCCAATTTTTGCAGCACAAAAAGACTTTATCTCAATGAAACTACTTTATCTCATGTGAAAGTAGTTGGTACAATCAGGGGTCACAGAATGAGGAGGAGAGACAGAGTGGTAAAGTTGTTGCCCATGATACTGTTGAACCAATGAACAGTCCAGGGGTATCAATCCCTGGTCCACTTAACAGAGACAAAATCTGTATATATCATCTAGTCTCTCTCTCTCTCTCTCTCTCTCTCTCTCTCTCTCTCTCTCTCTCTCTCTGTGTGTGTGTGTGTGTGTGTGTGTGTACATGCGTATGTGGGTGCTCGTGTGTGATCATGGATGTGCATGTGTGTGGAGGTTAAAACCAGCAGCTAGACACACTGCAGTAGATGCACTAAAATAAAAATAAACATTGTTGTTATTAAACAACAATACTGTTCATCTCATTTTATTTTACTTTTTTTTTTTTTTTTTTTGAGATAAAGTCTCTCTTAGGCCTGGAACTCACCAAATTGGCTAGGCTGATTGGCCAGAAGACCTTGGGGGTTTGACTGCCTTTGTCTCCTCGGATCTCGGATTGCAAGCATGTGCCAACATGAGTGAGTTTGTTTTGTTTTAGTGTAGGTTCTGGGGATCAAACAGATCCTCAGGCCTGCAAGACGAATACTCTATCACCTGAGCGATTGTCCAGGCTCTTGTTTCCTTCTTAGAGAAATGGATTCCAATTGCTTCCTTTCTCTCTCTCTCTCTTTTCCTTTTCTTTTGTATAGTTTTAATTTCTTTTTTAAACAAATCTTCTAGACGGTCCTAAAACTCATGACCCTACTATATCAGGTGACATCCAGAGCGTTGGGATTATGCGTGGCTACAACACTGATCCCAACTATGAATTTATCATTTTTTGCTACTATTCCCTTTCAACTGTCCCTGATAACTGTATTTGAGTTGAATAGCTATCAACTGAGAGTAGGATGCCTCTCTTTCCACTTGTTTACACAGATAAGCATGGGCATTAGGGATGGAAATACATTGCTCTCAGAAAGAATGACTCTCCCTCAGTGGATGCAGGAAAGCCTGCTGTGATGAAACCTTGGGATGAACTGTTCCAAACATTTTTTAATTTGCATCTCCAGAATCTGTTGGCATGTTTTTTGTCTCTAGACCACATAGCATGCATATAAAAATTAAAAATTCAAATAATAAAAATAAGATTTGGGCAACCACACTGGGCATCCCTATTAGCAGTGGTTCCATTTTTATGTGTCAAGATTAATATTTCACACACAGCAGCTCATTATAAAAAGTAACCTTGGAACAACTATGTCAGGTGGAGATATTTTTTTTTTAGGATTCTGGAAATTATGCAGCCATAAAGAGCATCCCCACTAATTGTCTTGGCACTCATGTTATGCAAACCGGTTTGTCACCGAGTTGGGGGTAGCAAAGGAAAGAACCCCCTCACTGCTGTCTCATGCATTACTTTGCTCTATTTCTCTCTCAAACTCATTTATTCAGTGTTCATATTTATGCAAAAGAGGGTAATAAGTTAGCCAAAGGTTACAGGGGGTGCGGAGGGCTTTTGGATGATGAGAGCATTGGTAGCTTGCGAGGCTAGCCTCAGGCTGTCTGAAATTGAAATTTGGGGCTAAATTAATAAGTCAACTTGAGCACATGCAGCTTTGCATTAAGACTTCTCTGGGCTTGAAACTATGCAGCTTGACATAAAAGAACCTTTAGATACAATTTTTTAAAAAGTTCAAGCATGCTTGGGATGGAGGAGGTAAACAGAAAGAGGACCATTATCGGTGAGACACCACTATTGAAACTCACCCTAAAATGGCTTTTCCATTTCGTTTTGTAGGATGTGTATCCCTCTGTGTAGCCTTGGAGGTCACTAATTATTGTAGGGAATAATAATTAGTGGAGAGACGGCTCAGTTGTTAAGAGCACTGGCGGCTCTTGAAGAGGATTCGGGATCAATTCCCAGCACACACATGGTGGGGCACAAGCATCTGCAACTCTAGCTCCGGGGAAGTCAACATCTTCTGCATTCCATGGGCACCTGGTGTACATACATATATGTAAGCATTTATTCAAATAAAATAAATAATAAATCTTTAAAAAATATCAAATATGGTTCTTCTATCAAATACTTTAAAACTTGTATTTAGGACAGAGAATTAAAATCTCTTTATCTTCTCAACTTGTAAGACTTTCATGTGAATGTTTTAATTCTCTCCACCCAGTAACCTTTGTTTTCACTAAGGTCCCCTCCTCTATTTAGGAATTTGATGGCCTGGAGCCTTTTCTCCTTGGAGTGATGGCCTGTTTCCCCTTCTTTATCCATTTCTGGTGTGCCATTTCTTCTCAGACTAGCCAGTTAAGTAAGATTGTGAAGTTGGACCCAAGCCAATGGGGAAAGGGTACAGTCAGCACCTGAATTAGAATCAAAACCAAATGGACTTCCTTTCTTTGGGAGGTCATTCTTTGGAGTAAACCCTTTTGGTCATGAGTAAAGTTTGACCTGCCCAAATACTCCAGTTGGAGTGCTGGTCTCTTTCTTTGCAATCCTGAACTTATTTCTAATATGATCCTGCACACAATCCTCCCAGAAGCAGATGGTTTATTTGCTCTCCCTGCCATTCCTCCAGAGCAACTGTCAACTTAGGCCAAGGACAACTTGGGAACAAAATGCTAATTGGGATGGCGGCTGTTTTTCCTTTATTCGTGTTTGAGGAACAAGGACATTAGAATAATTTCACAAAGTCTGCTTAAAGAAGCAGTGGTGTACTGCTTTGTGTATCCAAGATAGCTATGCCTGAGAGAGTACACCAAGAAGAAAAGCATAGCGAGAATGGCAGCAAAGAAGAGACACCTAGGAAGGATCACAGATTGGCCCCGTAGACATGAGACACTAGCCTATTGCTACTGTGAACTAGAGGCTGATTGATATGAGAACACAAAACACAATCCCACCATCACTCAAGCCAGGTTCCCATCCAATAGTAAACGCTGGCGTGAATGCGCCTCACAGTCGACGAGAAGAAAAAGTGTCACCAAATTGAGGAGAATTAATGATAGCTAACATTCTTTGACCTGGATAGTATGGAAGGATGCACTGGAGATACAAGTAATGATCTCATAATAGCCACAATTTCAAATAAACACGGGGCCAATCAAATGATTCCTTTGTACAAATGCAAAGAGACAGGACCTAGGAGCTGCTTTGAGTGCCAGACGACAGCAGCAGTATGCCAGACGGCAGCAGTATGCCAGCGAGCAAGCAAGGCCTGGTCTTGTGCATATTCTGCAGAGGATTTCTCTCCCAGCTGTGCTCCTGGGACCCGTGTCAGAAAGTGACTGAATGAAATGTTCTCTCCCTTCTGTCCCAGCCATCTGTGTTACAGGGCTCACAGATCCTAGGTGATGGACCGCTGATAAGGGTCAGTCTGTCCATTGCTAATGCAGATGTTCTCTTGCTTATTCTAGGATTTTCTTGCTTATAAGAATTTATGCTCTCATCAGTAGAGAAATGCCGTAATGATAAGTACCTTTCCCTCTTCCCAGCACAACTGAAATGAATAAAGGTATTCATAAGAAAAAAAAAGAGTCTCTTCCATGTAAGTTTTTCTCAGGAAGTATCTATCTTATTTTTTGCCCTGCATCTCCAATGTGGCAGCCAGATGCCAAGGAGCAGACACGCTGAGACTTTATGACCAGTGCCGACTGCATTTTGGCCTCAATTTTCACTTCTGACATAATTTCCTATGACTCAAGCCCAAAGTCAAAATGAACTCTCTTTTCCTTTCCACAAATGCTCCTTGCTCTTCAACCTCAGGCAGCAATCTCTTTCTTGAACTTTCTTCCTTGTTTTATTCAGGGAAATTTATCTGGCCTCCGATTTTACAGAGAAATAAAATTATATGTATTACCATTACCAAACTTCTGCCCTATACTTAGGTCTGTCTTTTCTGCATTCTTTGAGGGTGATTATTATTTGTGGTCTCCAGCATCCTCCCCATCCTGTCTTATAAGATACAGGAGATCCTTCTCTTTCAGGTTTCTGTTGTCAGGATGGCAGAATGTTTACCCCGCCACTCTTACCTATTATAGATATAGGACCTTACAATGGTTGGGAAATAACCATTGTACAGATAGCTCTGTAGTTTTTTTTCCTCTCCCATGAATAAAATTGTTAAAATTCAGGGAGTTGCTTTGTTTACCTAATTACTGTCTATCTAGTATCCACCACAATGTCTGACCCATAGTAGGAAGTTGGAAGTAGCCAATACATTTCTGTAGAGTATTTTATAAACAAATGAGCACACAGAAAATCTTTCTTCAGACAGTTGCTCAGATCTGCCTCTCCTATTGTAAGAGTTCTCTTACCATCTCCTCTATTTTTTTTCCAAATCCCATATACCATCTATTGACGTTTAAATGTATGGACTTATGGACCTCCAGCATACCAGAATGTCTGATGAATCCAAATAAATACAGTTCTCCTCAGAACCCTCATTATTAGAGTCCTTGGTAACCTACTTCATTAACACGAGTCCCTGACTATCCCCTAGTAAAATATTGAATTGACTGCGGAGGACAGGCTCTGTCAGGATGTCATTCTGTCCCCCAAAAGAGGGTGCTTACTTTTTAAACTCATAGATTATATTCTTTTGTTTTGTCTCATAAGAACTAGTTATTAATTATTTTCCTACCAAGGTCTTGACCAGAAATAAAATGAGATATAAACTGTTATCTTCTGTTAGAGATCTAGCTCAGGGTGAATCACTTATCTAGTTTGAGATTGTAGCAACAAACTGAAATTAAAGAAGACTTAGTCTCTGTCTATCCAACTTAAAATAGGCAATGGAGACAAATCGGCAGATGGCCATGTCAATATGTCATTTGAGAAGCATCAATGCCTAACAGGAGGCACCTTATCTGTGTCGGGAATGGCTTTCCAGAGGAAAGAATACATGACTTTGAAAAGATGAGCAAAAATTAGCCTGGGCTGAGGAAGACCAGGAGAAGCCATTGAACATCGCCAACAGTGAGTCAAAGCTTGGCCTGTGCACGAAGGCTAGAATCTTCAGGTGTATGAGTTGGTTAAGGAGAAGTTGCAGAAAGATTCTCAGGGGAATTACTTAAACATGAATCGGCACCACCGAAGAGGGGCCTCATGTGGCTGCTGTGTTTCAGGAAATCCTTCCCTGCTACAAAGCTGAGCAGGCAACTAAATGGTTAACCTATGCGCATAAGCACTTATTTGAAATGCATCTATACGTGGAAGAAAAATAAGGACTTCCATGGGGGAATGTGGAAGTTGAGCTTGCTTCATTGTGGCTTTGTGCTTGGTTCCATCTATTGTGTGAGTTGCATTTACCTTGAGGTAATATGTATTGTGCATTTTGTCTGGTCATTTTTTTTTTCTCTGTAAGACTTTAATAGTCTTCTCAGGTTGTTTAGAATTAATGAGGCAAATGTCCTCAATCAAGAAGCAATTTAAGAACATGCTGCTAATTTCAATGAGTTCTGTAAATGAACTAATTTAATACCAGTTGACCTTTTTATTTGGGGAGAATGATTTGTGGCAGCGTTTTCCTGATTTGTGCCTACAAGGCTTGGCAATCTGATGGGGCATTTTGAGCCCAAGGGTAAGCATTAATCATGGTACAAGGATGGAGCATAGCTAAGAGAGACTTAGAATATTCGCCCCAACCAGCAAGCAGAGGCTAGCGTTTAGCAGGAAACCCTCAATCGGGTTTATTAAAACCAAAAAAGCCATAGAATTAAGCGCAGTCTACTTGTTTAGTGACAGAGACCAAACAGAGAGATGCTGAATGGTGTGATATTTTGACGATGTCCCAGCAATTTTGCCACCCTAGTTTTATTTTTTTTAACCTTTTTATGACTGAAATGTAATAAAAATATTTTTAATTTGCTAGCTTAAAGGAATGTTTCGACTTCCCGAATAAAGTTCAATAACACTTTAATGGCACCATTACAACCCTGTCACTTCTGTGCTTTATCACTTCAGGGAGGGAGAAGCCAGGATTTCTGCACTGTGTCTTTAAATCAATCAGGAGAAATGGATCTTTTACTGGTGTCTTTCTATTGGAAGGTTTGCCTCAACCCGCAAGCTACTCGTCTACAAGCAATGAGAACACGCCACAGTGCCGTCATACCAATGAAGGATGGGATACTTCTGCCCCCGGAGCTGGTTCCCTGTAATGGGAAACCCTGTTCTAAGCATGATTTCCATGCTTGAATCAGGACTGAATCAACAGCCTCCACGTGCCGTGCCTGATGAACTCAGTCTTCTCTGAAGCAGAGGGCGGCAGAAGGAACTGGTAACACCAGGAAGGAGGAGAATTTCATTTAAGAGAGACAAAAGAAACAAACAAACAAAACCCCAAATTAGCCGTGAAGGAAATTATTAATAAAATTATTTCTTTAAAAGTGAAAATACCTATTCGTGAAAAGATATTTCCTAAACAGAAAAAAAGTAGACAAGTCAGAGGGAATGACAAAGTAGTGTTGCACATGTGGGCACCAGGGGACTTCTGTCAAAAGTGTAAAAGACCTTCTCCCAGCCCAGAGACAATGGCCAAAGGGCTGGAACAGGCACATGGGAAAAGAGGAATGTCAGTGGTCAAGGAGTATCTGAAACACATATTTCAGCAAGCATCAGATAGCCATTGAACCACGTGATACTCGACACAGGTAGAAAGTGAGCTGCAACAATGCCTCCCTGCTCAGCCTGAATCAAAGAAAGAATGAGGGCCCTGACACTGCTGGTCAGAAAAATGTGTGCAACTGGTCAGAAGGTGGTCTGATCTTACCATACCTCAAAATGCACAAGATACAGGAACTTGGTTATCCATATTTCCTCTGCAGAGTGGAAAGTCAGATGCTTGGTTATTCATCACTGTTCTTCAAACATTTCCAGAGAGGGCACACTTGTTGTTTTGATTAGAAATGAGAATCTGGAGAAGCCGTGGGGTGATAGACAGCTCAGAAGCAAATCAAAGCTCTTCATTTTCATTTTACTTTGCAGCACTGGTGATGTTGTGCACGCCATGCAGGGCTCTCCCGCTGAGCCACAAGTACAGATGTAAAGGAGAACGCAGAACAAAAGGATGGAAGGAAGTGTGCTTGGAAGAAGGCACTGCTAAGTTTTTAAAACTATTTCGAAAAAATAGTGAGGTAGAAATTGAGTTGAGAGCTGGGCAGCGGCGGTGCACACCTTTAATCCCAGCACTTGGGAGGCAGAGGCAGGTAGATCTCTGTGTGACAGACTCCAAAAGCTATAGAGAAACCATGTCTCAAAAAACATAAATAAATAAATAAATAAATAAATAAATAAAATATTTAAAAAAAAGAAAGAAATTGTCTCTCTCTTTTGGTTTTTGGAGACAAACTCAGAGACCTCCTGCCTCTGCCTGCCGAGTGCTGGGATTAAAGGTGTGGCCCATTATACCTGGCTTAATTAATCTATTTTAAAAGAGAAATTCATCATCCAAACTGTTGTCACTGACAGAACACCATTAGGGACTTTGTTTTTAACTGTATGCTACAATGGAGCAAACATCTGGAATACCTAGTCGAACATGTCCCCCATCAACAAGGAACACACATCTCGTGGGTTCTGCGAGGCTGGATCTTTGTTCCGCGGCAGCATAATTGGTAACTTTGCAAGAGAAATTCACCCAGTCTCTCTGTCTTAATGTGCTTTGATTATTTGTGCTGTTTTGAGTGACAGCTATACAAACAGCTATTACATACTCTTTCCACCTCGAGTGAACTATTACAAGTGAATACACCCCAGAGGATGCGACTAGCAAACAGCAGAACGAAGTGAGAGCAGTAAAGAAATAAAATCTCTAGGAAGTTGGGCTGGAGATGTGGCTCAGTGGTAGAGCACTGATCCAGCATGCATAAGGTCCCTGATTCTTTGCCCAACACTGACCCAATAAACAAACAAACAAACAAACAAACAACAACAACAACAACAAAAACCCAGAAAGTATATGTGGGTCATTTGGTTATTTTGAGGTCTGAGTAATTCCTATTGCCTCAAATGCTTTTGTGCCTTTTCATTGTCCTATATTAATAATGAACTTAATGCCTACCTCCTCGACCTTCATGACTCAAGCTAAAAGAGTTTCTGTTTTCTATGGAAACTGATTATCAGTGCTATACCAGTATCCTCCTGTGCTCGTATGCTGTGCTCTTCAAAGAGCTTGAGCAGGCAGTCTGCTTCTCTGTACCTTTAACGTTGGCTGACATGCTTATCTAAAAATGCATGGAATCCACCCACATGCAGTATGTTTTCCAACATTCTGAGTATTTGTCACTCTTCTTTAATGTGGCAAGGAAAAGATTTAAAAAAAAAAACCCTCAGGGGAATGTTTGGCTCAGGAAGGCCATCTGGTGTTGGTGGAGAGTGTCTACAGCTGTGTGTAGGTTTAGGCAGTGAGCAGGGGCCAGACTCCATGGTGGGCTGTTGCGCTCAGAAAAACTGCATCAGCTGATATGTTCTGATACTGTTTGTGTGTGATGGTGTAATCTTGATGTGGCTTCCACTTGACTTGAGGGTGTCTTTGAACTGCTGTGGGACCACAATAATGGATGATAATTTAAGGTTAAGGTTTCGTATTTCTGTGATATTGTAAGCAGCTCCATCTTGGAAGATGCTGGTGTGCTGTTATTTTCCTGCTGGATCTTCTGGGTCATGCTGCCTCTAATCCTCCACTTCACAGAGTGTGGAAATTTCTCTGAAATTTCTACAAAGTTCATCTCTCACTCTATTCTTGTCTACGGTACACTTCCATTTTCAGATTCATGGATTCATAATTATGTCATTTGGGACATAGGCCCCTTTTAATTTGGGGGGGGGAGGTCTGGAGAGGTGGTTCGGTGGTTAAGGGTACTTGTGGCTTTTCCAGAAGACCAGAATTTGGTTCCCAGCATCCATACCAGGTAGCTCACAAGTGCCTCTGTCTGTAGCTCCAGGGAATTTGACTCCCTCTTTTGGCCTCTGTAGCCATCCTTATGTGTACATGGCAGACTATGCACACAGAAATATACATGATCAAAAATAAATGTAAAAAAAAACAAAACAGTTTATAATTTTATAGTGGTGGCCACGTACACTGGCGACCTTAAGTATGCCAATTGTAGTCGGCAAATTTAGGAGATAATGTAATGACTATTTTAAATTTCTTCACCCTGGTCAATCCAGTTGACATAGAGCATATAAAAGTCTTCCTTAGCTGGGTGGTGGTGGCGTATGCCTTTAGCCCAGCACTCAGGATGCAGAGGCAGGTGGATCTCTCTGAGTTCAAGGTCAGACTGGTCTATAAGAGTTAGTTTCAGGACAGCTAGGACTGTTACACAGAGAAACCCTGTCTCAAACAAACAAACAAATAAACAAAGTCTTTCTTTACCCTGGATGAAAAGCTTCAAAAATAAAATTCTAGAAATGACAAATTGAAGTATTTTTATATGCTATTTGATTATTAAAAGTGGGACAAAGTGGACTCACTCAATTCCTTTCATTCCTTTTGTGTTTTCACCCCAAGAGAACATATTCAGAATGGGATTCTCTAGACAGGCCCGGTGGAATTTAAACACACTGGAAGCTCTGCTGTTATGCTTGGCCATTGCTTTTTCTTACAGCTTAGTGGGTGATACATCTGGGGAGGTAGTCAGTTTGGAGAAGTGACTTTTGCCCCCTAACTTGTTCTTTTTTAGGGGTTTGCTTCTCGAGTTCATGACTGAAGAAAGGATAAAGGAGATACTTCCTGGTAGGAGACTGGCTTGGGGTGGGGTGGGGGGGTCATCTCACCATTTTTTCCTTTGTCCTCCAGTTGAGGGTCTCAGAAACTCTGGATAGATCAAGTTTCTGTCGATAATTTCAGAAGGTGAACACACAAAAGCAGTATAGCTTTGAGCCTGACGGTGTTATTATGTGGGGGGATTACATTAAGCTTCTTAATGCCCCAGATTTTCCTGTGAAGAAAGAGACCAACTCGGAAGTTCTCAAATGATGAAGTACGTTCTTAAACACTCGTGGCTACTCTTTAATGGTGTGTGCTGCCAGACATGAAGCATTTCACTGTGAAAATGGGTAGGATGCCTTCTGCGTAGCTGCAAAGTCAGGAAGGCTAATTCATTAGTGGTTTGAAAAGTGCTTTGAGCTAATGGAATAAAAGGCACTGGATAAGTTTGAACTAATATTATTAGAAATGAAAAATTGTAACAGAGAAACTTATTTCCCTTAGAACACAGACATCAATATTGAGACTGATTAATAAAGCATAAACAACCAGTTTGAGGATGGAAAACACCAGCCATTCATCAGGATATTTCCTCTATGTGTTTCCAAATTACCATTTGGGTTGTTTTATTTTCTCTTGGATTATATTCAGTGAGAACCTGGGTTCCTATTTTCACATGGGCCTCACTAGAGTTAAGTAGATATTACATGAGCTAAAATTTCAACACACCACTTTGGTTTATTTATTTATTTTGTTTTTGATTTTGCTTTATCTTGACCTATAATAGTCATTTGTATATTTTCTTCACTTTTCCACATGTAGCCCCCATCCCCAAAATCCTGCTCCAAGTCAACACGTTTCTTCATCATCTTTAAGGCCTTGTATTCATCATATTGGAGAGTAATTAAGACAGGCTGTTTTGAAGCAAAGGTAATGGATAGCAAGCATTTGCGAAGGCTTCTGAGGATATGGGGTAGATTATTGCTTTGTTCACATTTAGTTTTCCCACAATAACATTGAGCTGGAAATTAATGAACACAATTAGGGCTTTTTGATATGGTAAACCTTTGAAACCATCCATTATTCTGTTAACAGAACCTGGCTAATTTTCTTCTAAATTAATGTTCTCCTGTTGTGATGTAGATTATATTTTATAATGCAGCTCTGTTGGCTTTCTCGCTCTCTCCCTTCCTCTGCTCATTGGCTTCAGTGTCTTTGTACTTCACGACATTCATGTGAATAATAAGTTAGAGCAGCTGTCAACAATATTTTCAGGGAGCAATATACTTACTTCATTCTGATGGTAATTGTTTATCACTGTACTGCTTTTAATGTTATCATCCAAGCACAAAGAACAAAGAATATACGTATATCAATGTTTATTGCACCCCTATTCACAAAAGCTAAGTTATAGAAGAAATCTAGGTGCTCAACAGAAACAGGAATAGAGAACACGTGACATAAACACACAAATCAATGGAACTTTTTTTCAGGCATAAAGAAGAATGAACTTATGTTATACAGGGAAAATGGATTCAAGTCGAGATAATTATAGTAAGTAAATTAAGCCATTCTCAGAAAGACAAATGTATTTTCTCTCATTTGTCAGTCTTGGATTTTATGCACATCCATAAAATCATGCACCTTTGAAAGCACAAGTGAAATTGTAGGGTGGTACAAGAGGATTAAACAAGCGTGCAGGGTATGGGGGAATGTGCTAAGTGTATAATAGAAATAAGAATAAACATATATTTTATTGGACTGACTTTTTGAAATAAAGCAGAAGGGCTTGACTCTTGTTCTTCTTTAAAAAGTCATACTGCATGTCCCCTGCTAAGGCTCCATCTACAAGTCACACACTGTCATTTCCTTTGTAATGTGATGCCAAGTGCCAACTGCAGCCACCGAAATTACACATGAGGAGAGTCTAAACATGCCTTGTATTGATGCGGCATGTTCAATTACTAAACAAGTTTATGTGGGTCAGAGAAGGGAGCAAAGGTTAAGTGTTTGACTTTCAATAAATTCTAAACCTGAACGAGCTTCTCTGAGCCTTAATGCAAAAGCGGGGCTGGCACATGCTAATTCACAAATGCAGTGTTTGCAACGCCGCACACTTTATGGGTTTGTCAGCTGTGGGCAAAGAACAGGACTGAAAAGCAATCTTGCTGTGAACTCAGGACACCGCTTTAGCTGTTCTTGGAGATGAAGGGACGTTCGACTTTGTTAGATGCATTTTCCTAATTACCCTCGTTTCACTCTTCTGAATACGTTTTACCATTTACTCCTGGGTCGTTTTTTCCCCTTTATTTCTCACCTTGCTTCGTGTTCTTTCTTCCTATTGTTTTTTTAAGCGGCTAAGCTCTGTGTTTATCCATCCATTTTAGGTACCCTTAGTGTTATGCTTCCCCCTATGCCCAACTGAATTAGAGTTCAGCCTCACAGAGAAGTCCACGGAGAATTCAGCTAATGGACGATATCACCAGTAACTAAGCTTTGGGTAGTGCTGGGTAGTGCCCATTTTATACACATGGCCCTCAGAAAGGTCTCAGAAAATCAGCTTGCAAGCGGCATCTTGGAATATTTCCTTATGGCCTTTCACATTTGTTTCATGCGGTGACTGCCTAAGAGACCAGATGACTGTTGAAAATACCAAGCAAAGAGAGAAGTCAGGGAGGGAGTGCGACTTTGAAGTCTGGTGTTTTGAGGCTCGCTTCAAGAGGCTGAAATTGAATTGATTTACACACAAAAATTGGATAGAGTACCAAGTAAAATGTCAAATTCAAGAGAAGAATTACAAACCTGTAAACACAATAATTATACAAAAGAATAGTAATGGTTTTCACAGCAAGGAGCTAAGTGTGTCTCATTTCGGCTTCTTCACTTCTGCAAAGGAACAGAAATGAAAGCCCCATGAAGGAAGTGTGTCCCTGTGAGTTTTCATCTGACAGCGTGGAAAACCTGGCACTTGCAGAAGTATGTGGATCACAGATGCCTTCAAGACACATAGGAAGAATTACCAGGACTAAACGCATGCCTTCAGAGAGGTGCACTTCTCAGGAGCCATTCATTTCCATGCTTTGTTTTATGTTTCCTGGGGTCCTGAGATGAGTTTTTGTCTTGTTTTGCTTTTCTGTTTTGTTTTTTTTTTCCTTTCTTTCCAGTGCAATAGTAAAAACACGTTCCTCAGCCAGAGTTCGCTCACCAGTCAGTAAGGAATATGTAAGCCTCTGGAACCACTGAAAATTTCTTACTGTATAAAAGGCACGATAACAATCCCAGGGCTGCGGAGAATATTCTGTATGATGTGGGCATAATGTTTCCTAGGCGGGATAGGAGGTCATAGTCATGGTGTATGGGTTGGAAGAAAATAAAGATGATTTAAAAAAAAAAAGATTCTAAAAGGAAACCTCTGAAAATGATAAATGAAATTTCTGGGGGAGGAGGACTTCAGAGTTGGGAAAAGTGGGCAATACCCAGAGGAATGTGGTGTAGGCATCGTGGGGTTTGCATGTGCCTAAATTCCCAAACTTTGTGTTCACCAATGCAGGAGTTCACACTACCAAGTTATTAGGTTTTCTCTTGATACAATTTGACGTGTAATTCTCTGGAAACAAATCACCTCAGAGATGACACATATATAATTTAATAAATTCTAGCTGTACTAATTTAAATCTGTGAGCTCTTGAATGGGACTATTCTGCACCATCTGTAGAAAATAATGATTCTTTCTGAAAATTGTTAATAACACCAGACCAATCATTGTCCTCAAAATCTCAAGGCAACTAATTGTTTTCATGTATTTAGAAATCACTTGAATAAGGATTAGTGGAATGTGATTACCATTAAAAGCATACAGTTTTATTAATTTTATAAATACAGTATTTTATGGTTTCTTGTTGGAAAGTTTGATTATATAGTACGTTATATATATGCTTAGAAAAACATTTGTTTTTTTATATTCTGTATATCTTGCTTCTGCCTAACTAGTCTAAATTAACATGAACTTAGTGACACTATTAATCTAAATATCAAATCATATAATATTTTTATTTCTCTTAATATTCCAGTCAAGTAGTCATGCTGGTAAACATTGTGAAACAATTTCTAACAAGTTTAGACTGACTCCAAATTATAACTGGCTCCCAGATGCATTTGCGTATTCTATCATAGAGGCTGATATGCAAATGAAGTAAATAGATTTGTTTCTCCCTGAACACTAAGGCCTCATTGATTTGACCTTTTGTGGTAGGATTTGTGGAGGCAGGGGTTTTGTTGGCATCAGCAGCAAATCACACTGAGAGTTCCCACCAGGTAGAAATGATTTCTTCCTGGATCTCTGCTTGTATGCACATGAGTCTAGTTATGGAAAACATCAAGTCATGCAGAGGCTGCATGACTAAGCCCACTTTTGTGCTCAGCAATGCTGGCAGAACACATGGGCTAATTTTATACAACAGATTCTGTAGAAAGCAGTTTGGAAAGCAATTCCCAAGGTAGTGGCCTCAACTCAATAAGTTCTTCTTGAGCACATCCTTAATTTAACCATCCAGGGTCTCTGCTGTGGTTGCATTGAATAACACACCATAGTCAGTTGGCATTACAGCTCTTTGATTAAAGGAGGATTAGAACTTTCTGTATTAAAAAAAAAATGGTAAGTTGAGCATGGTGATGCTCACCTGTAACTCCAGCATGCCAGAGGGTGGGGCAGGAGGATTGTAAAACCAGTGTGGGAAGCAGTGAGACCTGCCTCCAAAAACCAAAATGCTGACCTGATTGTTTCTACATATATCCACTATTCTGATGGTCATTCTTACATCAGAGAAACACCTAGGCACCTACATAGAAAATAGCTGTGTTTTCTTAAATGTTTATGAACCATAGTTTTCTTGCATATTCTGGTCTGATATAAAGTGTTATACATACAGTTATGCGAGATTCACTATATATAGTTATGTGAGGGTGACCATAAACAGTTACGTGAGGTTCGCATCAAATGTTCTGTGGAGAGGTTGGAGGAGAGCTATGCATTTCTCCTTACTTGGCCTTCTACCTTATCATAACTGTACCCAGAAAATTTTTGGAAACCATTCATGTTGTCAGAAACAGCCTCCACATTGACCTTGGTCTTGTCAAAACAGTTTTATCATTCATAAATATTTCAGTGAAAGAAATCAAAGACTGCTTATGAATGATTGATTTTGTAGGGTTTCTTGACCGTTCCTGTGAAGGCTCTTTATTAGCATTAAAGTATTCCATCCTAAATCTGACCATTAATTGTTAATAATTTGCCAATGGAAACTTAGGTTTCTCTAACATATGAGCAATCAAAATGGTAGTCACTCATAAGTGGCTATTAAACTTAAAGCAAAGGATAATCAGCCCATAGTCTGTAGTGAGGAGCTACGGGCAGGCCTGCTTTTCGTTCCACCCACCTCCCGCATAGCTAGCTTAGCCCCGGAAATAACAACACACAAATTGTATTCATTTAAACACTGCCTGGCCCATTATCTCTAGAGAGTTAGTTACTGGCTAACTCTCACATCTTGATTAACCCATTTCTAATAATCTGTGTAGCCCCACGAGGTGGTGGCTTACCGGAAAAGATTCAGCATGTCTGACCTGGTGGCTGGCTCCATAGCATCTGTCTCATTGCCCTCTTCCCAGCATTCTGTTCTGTGTACTCTGTCTACCTAATTTTCTGTCCTATCAAAGGGCCAAGGCAGTCTCTTTATTAACCAATGAAAATAACACATAGAAAGACACCTACATCATCTCCCCTTTTTCTGTTTAAACAAAAATGGCTTTCACTTTAACATAGTAAAATTACATATAACAAAACAGTTATAGAGCAAGAATTGCAGTTACAATATTTATATCTATTTTATCTTTATCATAATAATTGAAAACTATAACTAACCATTCTTCAACTCCATCAAAGACCTCAGAAGGATATAATATCACCTAAGTAAACAAGAAGTAAGCAACTTCCAAAACTCTAGAAATGACAGAGACATCTCACTGCCTGTACAGTCACCCAAAGTTCCTCTGTACTGTTGGGGCATCCATCTTCAGCCTACAGGCCCATAGTATCCAGAGACATTTCCATGAAGCAGGAAATTTCAAAGGCAGTTCAGTCACTGTCTGCCATGGCCTGCAGAATGTCTCGCAGACTCTTTCATGAATCAGGAACCCCGAAAGATCATTTCACCTTTAGGCAAGTTTAGCAGTCCTCTCTCTGTGGGTTCTTTGTGTCCAGTTTATACAACTGTCCAGGCAAGAGCAGTTTCTTGCCCAAAATGGCTAGCAAACTCCATAAGGAGCCTCTTCGATGCCCATCTTCCTCTTGAAGTAGATTGGTGCTGCCAGGAGCAGACGTGTCTCATTGTCATGAAAAGCCCTAAGTTATTAAAACATTAAATGCCATGTTCTGTAATCTTTGAAAGATATGAAGAATGCCTATCTTAAATATATCGATGTACATCTAGAAAATCAAACTAACATTACTACAAGCTTGACTATTATCGATGATTATCCATTAACAACCTATATTTTTAACTATACATTACATTTATAAACAATTTATAAACATTTATAAACAATATTTGGGAATATGGACATAGTTATTTCTCTCCAAACTGCTTCGTGCTGAACGGGGGCGCTGTTAATCAGGTTTTTCACGGTATAAACTGTGTACTAGATTCATCTCAGTTGGCAGTTGAGCAAAGTAATTTCTTGAGGGTGTTCATAGCAACCTTTCAGGAGGACGCAGTCTATCATACCATATTGGGATAGAAGCAATTCACAGGGTCTCATCCTCTGTGAAAACAAAAGAAGAACCTCCTTTCCAAAGTATCACATCCTTAGATCCAAATTCTGAAGTCAAGGTATTTTCAAAATATCTATCTTGGATTAGTTCAGCAGCATTTATAAACAAATATCTTTTAGCAGCTGTTGCTCCTTCCTCAGCATTCAAACAATTCAAAGAGAGCATAATAACATACAGTATCAAGATTCTCTGTGTATTTTCCATCTTTATGCAGCTTTATTTTAACCTCTATTTCTTTTATTTTTACTTTTACTTTGTGAGACAGGTTCTCTGTATATCTTTGTCCTGGAATAACTCTGTAGACCAGGCTGTTCTTGAACTCACAGAGATCCAATAGTCTCTGCCTCCCAAGTGCTGGGATTAAAGGTTTGTGCTACAATACCTTGAACTCACAGAGATCTGTCTCTGTCTTCCAGGCATTGGGATTAAAGGTGTGTGTTACCACACCTTGAAGTCACAGAGGTCAATCTATCTCTGACCCTTGAAGTCACAGAGGTCAACCTACCCCTGCCTCCCAGGCATTGGGATTAAAGGTGTGTACTTCCACACCCAACTACTCTCTTTCTTTCTTTTTACTTTAAGAACTTTAACTTTTATCCTGCATATATTTTTAACACACTGTAAACCATTTAGAGGTTTTCTTTGTCTTTGAATCTCTCTTTACCGTATATCTCTCTTTTTCTGACCACATGAGCCTTTAATTTACTAAGCAATATCGGTATGACTAAAGCCGTGGCTTTGACAGCTAGATCCAGCCCATTCCTTAGCTCTCCAGCCTCATGGCTGAGATACCAGCCAGAACTGCGTTCACTGCCACAACTCTATGGCGTTTCAAGGTCCTTGCCAGCAAGCAAGCTGCATCATTCTGCTGACAGACCACACTCAGTCGAACTGCCTGCCTGAAAGAGTCAGAGTTTGCCCTGCCAGGATGACCCAGAAAGCCAGTATTTTAAAACAACGCAGCTTTTTTCCTGCTATGACTGAAAACCAAAAAGCATGCATTCAGCTTTTCATCAACACCATTTAAGTGTTTTGCGGCAGGACCTCTTAAAGGAGCTACAAAGTTTTACATCTAAAGCTGAGTCAGGAAGCCTCTCTTAGATGAGAGTGCTTGCTTTCCTCTAGTAAGCAGAGTAGGCCCAAGAAATTGCTGCTACCAAGAAAACATGCTTTACTCTATTCTTTCCCAAGCTTTCTCAGGCTTTCTGTGGATTCAGTTATCCACGTGGGCGCCATCTGTAGTGAGGAGCTACGGGCAGGCTTGTTTTTTGTCCCACCCGGCTCCCACATAGCTAGCTTAGCCCCGGAAATAACAACACACAAATTGTATTCATTTAAACACTGCCTGGCCCATTATCTCTAGAGAGTTAGTTACTGGCTAACTCTCACATCTTGATTATCCCATTTCTAATAATCTGTGTAGCACCACGAGGTGGTGGCTTACCGGAAAAGATTCAGCATGTCTGACCTGGTGGCTGGCTCCATAGCATCTGTCTCATTGCCCTCTTCCCAGCATTCTGTTCTGTGTACTCTGTCTACCTAATTTTCTGTCCTATCAAAGGACCAAGGCAGTCTCTTTATTAACCAATGAAAATAACACATAGACACACCTACATCAATAGTCCACGATCCCGGAGAAGCTAGGTAACAAGGGAAACCCTAAGAGAAACATACATAAATTCACCCCTGGGAAGGGAAATGGACAAAATCTTCTGAGAAAATTGTGAGCATGGGAACGAGGAGGAGAAGGGAGGGTAAAAGGGGAGGAGGAGGGGAGAAGGAGAACAGGGAGAAGTACTTGAAGAACATGGGGGAATGGGATAGCTGAGATCGGAGAAGGACAGAAATGGGGAGAAAGGAAAGAGATATCTTGATTGAGGGAGCCATTATAGGGCTAGCAATAAACCCAGCACTAGAAAAAATTTCAAGAACCCATAAAGATGACCCCAATTAAGACCCTAAGCAATTGTGGAGAGTGTGCTTGAACTGGCCTTTCTTCTTTTTCAGATTGATGACTATCTTAAATGTCATCATAGAACCTTCATCCAGCAACTGAGGGAAGCAGATACAGAGATCCACAGCAGAGCACTGGGCTGAGCTCCTAAAGTGCAGTTGCAGAGAGGGAGGAGAAAGAATATGAGCAAAAGGGTCAAGACCATGATGGGGACACCCACTAAAATAGCTTACTTGAGCTAATGGGAGCCCACCAACTCCAGTCTGAGAGATGGGGAATCAGCATTGGACTAAACTAGGTCTTCTGAATGTGGTGACAGTTGTATGGCTGGGACAGACTGTGGAGCCACTGGCATTGGCTCTAGGATTTGTCTCTGCTGCTTGTACTGACTTTTTGGAACCCAGTCTCTATGAAGGGATACCTTGTTCAGCCTAGATACAGTGAGGAGGGCCTTGGTCTTTCCTTAAAGCAATGTGCTAGACTTCGCTGACTTCCCATGTGAAGCCTTACCCTCTTTGAGAAGTGGATGGGGATGAGGGGGGTGAGGAAGGTGGAGGGAGGAGGAAAGAGAGTGGGAACTGGGATTAGTATGCAAAATGAGAAAAGATAGCTTAAAAAAAACAAATAAATTAAAAAATAAAGATAGTTCAAACCAAAGCCCCATTTCAAGCTTTTAGCACTAGAGCATAGATTTCGCTTCTATATGAAGTCAGGCAAACTTTTACCTGAAGGCGTTCTGTGCTGACTGCAGATGTCCAGAAGCAGCAGGTGAGGCAGAACTGTTGGGGGGGCTGGTGCTGTCCTAGTTATTTGTTCTGTCGCTGAGATAAACATCTGACAAGAGCAATTTCAGGGAGGAAGGAAGGGTATTTTTTCCCTGTGCCTCTTTTGATGGTGCAATTCTTTTCTTCATTTTTTTAAAAGTTTTTTCTTTCTTAATTTAAAACTAAGAAAGAACTTTTTTAATTATCTTAAAAAAATACTTATCTGATTTCCCACTCCCTCCTCTCTTCCCCTTCC
The DNA here is from genome assembly GCF_982192425.1 of Myodes glareolus. Classification (NCBI taxonomy): domain Eukaryota; kingdom Metazoa; phylum Chordata; class Mammalia; order Rodentia; family Cricetidae; genus Myodes; species Myodes glareolus. The sequence goes on from NC_142048.1 coordinate 43,818,400, forward strand.
CTCCACACACCCTCCCACCCCACCCCTATAGACTCCTCAGAGAGGTTAAGGCACATTGTTTGGGGAAGGTCCAAGGCCCTCCTATTATACCTAGGCTGAGCAAGGTGTCTATCCAAAGAAAACATGATCCCAAAAAGCCAGGACATGTGGTAGAAATAAATCCTGTCCAGTGGCCTCTCAGTCTGTCCCCGCCATACAACTGTCAACCACACTGAGAGAAATTTTAGTTTGGTCTTATGCTTGTTTCTTTCCAGTCTGGCTAGAGTTGGTGAGCTCCCATTAGCTCAGGTAGACTGTTTCAGTGCCTATACCCATCATGGTTTTGACCTCTTTGCTCATATTCTCATTCCTCCCACTCTTAAACTGGACCTTGGGAGCTCAGTCCAGTGCTTCGATATGGGTCTCTGCCTCTGTTTCCATCAGTTGCTGGATGAAGATTCTTTGGTGATATTTAAGATATTCATCAGTCTGACTTAAGAGCAAGTCAAGATTGGGACCCCTTTCCTCTATTGCTTAGGGTCTTAGCTTGGGTCATCCTTGCGGATTCCTGGGAATTTCTCTAGAGCCAGGTTTCTGCTAACGCTATAATGGCTCCCTCAATCAAGATATCTCTTTTCTTGCTCTCATCTCTGTCCTTCCTCTTATTCCCTCAAGTTCTCCTCAACCCTCCCCTTCTCTCTTCCTCTTCTCCTTCCACCTTTGCTTTAATTTTTTAAAACAATCTTTATTTTACATACCAATCCCAGTTCTCTCCCGCACTTCCTCCTGCTCTTCCCATCCCTCCCCCATTCAATCCTCAGAGAGGGTAAGGTCTCCCATGGGGAGCCAACAAAGTCTGTCACACCACTTGAGAACCAAGGCTTGCCCCCTGTATCTAGACTGAGCACGGTATCCATCCATAGGGAATGAGCTCCAAAAGTCCAGTTCTTGCATTAGGGATAAATACTGGCTTCACCACCAGTGGCCCCACAGACTGCTCAAGCCACACAACTATAACCCACATTCAGAGGGCCTAGTTCAGACCTATGCAGGTTCCCCTGCTGTCAGTCTAGTAGGAAAGATGTATTTTAAGCTCACAGTTCCAGGTAAAGCTCATCTTAGTGGAGAGGTCAAGGCTGTGGGAGCTTGAAGCAGCTGACGCACGTCTACAATCAGAGAGAAGAGAGCTGGGAATGTGCTTGCTTTGTTCTGCTAGCTTCCTCTCTTTGATACCAGGATGCAAAACCTAGGGAATAGTGCCACTTCCCTGTAGGGTGGCTCTTCTTGTGACAGTCAATCTAATCAAGATTATCCCCCACCCCACCCAGTCAGGCCCAGAAGCTTGATCTTAGATCCTCTCAATAATCAATATTAACCTTTACAGGTGGGTTATGCATGCAACTTGTAAACTGTATCATTTCTCTTTATTCTTTGAAGTATAACACTGTTGCTCTAGGGGGATATATAAAGCAATTGCCACTGAAATAACCAATTGCTAGCGTTGTCTCAAAGTTGAAACCTCACGGAGATGGAACTAAATTTGAATTTAAAAAGTCACCTTTGCAATTGGATGAAGATTAGATTGAAAAAAATCACTTTTTTAATACTCTCAAAACTCTTCCCAAGGGCATATATTCGCTTGCAGGAAAATGTTAAAGATGAAAGAAAGAAAAAAAATCTAAAATGTAGAAAACAGTTCTACTAACCACAGACACCATTTTTAAAGGAAATATTTCTATATTATTTCATACTTTAAGCAAAGCCTATGCAGGCACATTTTGTTTAACTTTGTTTTTTTTCCCCCTTTGTAGGCATTGTATTGTTATACAAGTTGCAAGTTCAAGGTAACTTGCCTCAAGCTGGTCTATCAGGAACACTTTCCCAATAGCTCAGATGAGTATCCGCATTTTAGCAATAAAGCATTCTTGAAATTAAGGAATGCATTACTTTTGGATGGAATATTATTGCGTACCCTATAGACTGCAGTCTAAGCATTCTGTAAACATAACTTGTACGTGCGCTGAGGAACAAAACAGATCACAGAGCTCACTTTATTAGAATATTTGACCCCAAAAGCTCTCCTAGCTGACTTTATTAGGATATCTGTCCTCAATGTTTTCATAACTATCAGAGCAGTCTACAGCTGAGCCTGCGGTATTACCATGGCTGGCCGTATTGGTGGAGCACGGCTGTGGGCTGGGTACTGAAAGAAGAATAGGACAGCGAGACAGAGGATCTGGTTCCAAGAGAACTACAGGGCTGCGAGAAAAGAAGCCACCCAGTTGCCATCGTCACGTTTCTCCTGCTATGAGGAGACATCATGAATAAGGAAACTTATAAAAGACGACCTTTACTGGGCCTCAAGGCTTCAGAAGTTTCAGTCTGTGATCATTAGGTCAGAGAGCATGGGGACAGAAAGTTATACGTAGCTCTGGAGTAGTGGCTGAGAGCTCATGTTGGATCCGTAAGAACAAGGAGGAGGGGGGAGAGAGAGTGAGAAGGGGAGAGAGAAAGGGAGAGAGGGAGAGAGGGAGAGATGGAGAGGAGAGAGAGAGAGAGAGAGAGAGAGAGAGAGAGAGAGAATGGTAGGCTTTTGAAACTTCAAAGCCCATCCCCAGTGACACCCCTCCTCCAACAAGGCCACATGTCCTCCAATAAGGCACTGCTTCTATCCTTTCCCAAACAGTTCATCAACTGGGGACCAAACACTCAAATCTATGAATCTCTGGTGGTGGTGGGGTGTTGCCTGTACTTTTCTGTGAACACCCAGACCTCAGAACAGGCATGCGCTTTTTTGAACCAAGCCCACGAGAATGGATGAATATCCTAAGGGTTGAAACACACAGACACAAAGGGACCTTGCTCATTCACCAAAGAGTAAATGGCCACTTTATTAAACTCAAGTCGGGTATATATACTAGGGGGCAAGGGGGCAAAAGGGCAAAGCCCCCTCCCATCAGGAGCAGTGGAAGAGGATGACAGGTGCCCAGCGCCCAAGGCCAGGAGCAGCTGCGGTGGCAGGCGCCTGAGGCCCATGGCTGGAACCTTGTTTACAGGTGGAATTACCATAACAAGAGAGGGCCAAGTTCTTTCTAAGCTAAACCCTCATGCCAGTGCAAGAGCAGAAAAGCCAGGGAGCCAGAAGTAAAACGGCCCTGCAAATTGCCATGAACAAAAGGGGAAGAAACCTGGGTACCAACAATGGGGGGCATTCTTTTTTTTTTTTTTTGAAAGTAATTTTATTAAATTATAAAAGTTTCCATTTCCGCCCCACCTCCCAACACCCTCCCACTCCCCCTACTCCCTCTCCTCCTCCCTCTTTGTCCCTAAGGGCAGACAGGGTTTCCTGCCCTGTGGGAAGTTCAAGCTCCTCTCCCTCCCTCCAGGTCCAGGAAGGTGAGAATCCAAACAGACTGGATCAATGGGGGGCATTCTTAAACTGCACATAGCCATTTTCTTTCAGAGCAGTAAGGCTGCAACAAGTTCTGAGGGAATGTGAAGAAACTCAGGTATCGTGACTAGCACAGCCCAGTGGAAGTAGCACTTTGACTTTAGACTATTGATGCCGTAGTTCCAGAGATGAATGTGATCTATAGGATGCATGTACAATACGCTACAGGACCCTTAGATATTCTGTATGCTTCCTAAGGGCTTCATGGTGACGCTCTCAGTGCTCCGTGCATACTGTGTCCTCAGTGAATGAGCATTGCTTTCCCTTACTCCCATACACCTATTTCTGGGGCTTGATCTCCTCTTCTTATATACTTTTCTAACATGTTGAGGGCAAATTGATTCACAGCAGTAACAGATATCCCACACCATTTCCTGTATTTACCCTGTACCCCTCTCACTTCCCAAAACTTCTATGATTTATTTTCTTATGAGGTCATGGATATTCTCCTAGGCAAGCATCTTGCTGCTAACTAAGGATCAGTGCTTGAGAATGGAAAAGAAATCCTAATTTTATCTTCTTAACACCTACCATTGTGCTCACCAAACGCTTGTTGTAGAAAGGTCGGCAGATGTAAGGCATGGCCATTCAACATCTTCCTCTCTGCCAAATCAGTTTTCAGGCACTGAAGGCATGTCAGAGTCATCAAACCCAATCTCCTTCAAGCGTAATTCTGTTTGCTCTTTGCCCAGATCCCTTGGTCTACCCTGGAGGCAGTTCTATGCCCTGATTGGTTGCAGCAGCTCTCTGCCTCAGGGAGCACTCTGGCTGTGGAAGCACACTTGGTTCTCCTGGGATAGGCCTATATGTCACGTCTCTGCATCAACAGGCAAACAGCGGGAGAGTGCTAATCAACCAACCCTACGGTGGACATCATCTCTTCCAAGTGATCAGCTCAGAGGGTCTCTGGCACGATTTATGTCCACTTTGTCATAGGCCTAGCTCCTCAGTTTACAACCTCATTATTTCCCCCTTCTTCCTCCCCTGCTCGTCACTGGGCCATGAGTAGTCATTGTGTTAATAACTTCTCCTATCCAGAGCCTTCATCAGTGCGTGTGCTGGATGACACAGGTTTCCTCAGAATAGCAGGCAGAAATTGTGGCACACATATGATTGCCATCGAGTGCTTGTCACTTCCACATCTTTCAAAGTCCTTGAGCGACAAACGATTTCAAAATAGCTACTAACACCAAAAGTCCTAATTTCACGAATAAGCCCCTAATTCTGGCCCTTTGAGTTGGTCCATCTATCAAGGGCATCTTGTAAACTCACCGAAGGAGAAACTTTGACCCGAAGAAACTCCTGATTTCACCTGCACTGTGGCTATCTTTGCAGGGCATTTATAACCATTGAATCCTACCGTCCTCTGCCCATACTCATGAATACCAGATGGGCTCCTTTTGAATGATAGCGCAGTAAAATAATAGCGAACCATTAAGGTCATTAAGGGAAGAGTGTGGAATTTATGATCAGTGGGCTGCCATTCCCACCTCCAACCAGGATCCATAAACTACAACATAATGTGACAGCAATGGGATCTCTGATCTGAGCGAGTGCCTGGGACCCTCTACATCTGGAAACATGGACTGCTTCCCGAGCTTTTCCAACACTCCTCATTTTTATCCCGTCGATTACCATTTGCACGGCATTATTCAGGTATCAAATTAATTCCTAACTCTAAGGTTTCCGTACTGCAGTCAGTTAATGCAGGACCTGTTTACCACCAGCCAGATGGCTCCACAGGTACTTAGAAAGGGACAGATATCGACAAAACATTGTCTCCTGTGCACCCCAGGCCACTGAACAGTTCTGTACAGCAGACTTCTGAAGTGGGGGATTTAGAGGGAAAAAGCAAAGCTCACAAGTATTTGCAGATTATTTCTTAGAAAAAAATCACCAGGCCTGCAAATGCCAGCCCTAAATCTCTACACTTTAACACGGAGACAAAGAGGGTTTTTTCCAATATCATTAAAATGGTTCTATTTATTTATTTATTTATTTTAGAACCGAGAGAATGAGAAAGAAAAACAGCTGACACTGGGAAGCATACAATTGGGATATAGTCCCTGGAGACGTTTCTAATCCTCGCTATTGCAATATTTTAGTCAGGGAACGTGGGGGTGCACACTCTTCTCAGTCCTCATGTTTCTGAATCCGTGTTTTCTAATGCTGCCTCTTTACATTTGGGCTGAAATGTCTGCACCACTCCTAGGGACCTCCTCACCTGTCAGTGTAGTTAAAGTGAAAACCACATCTGAACTTCTGCCAGTTGTGCTAGCAGGGTCTGACGCGTTTGTTCAAGGGCTGCCACCCGAGCAGTGTACCTGGGCTTCTCAGCGTAGAAGAGCTGTGGCAGAATAAATTAGAGGAGCCATCACTGATTTTTCATGTTTCAGAAAAGGGAAAGCAGGAAGACATTGCACTTCCTGAAAGGGGCTGAAATCGTGAATGAGCTCCGAGTTCTGGTAACTGCAGGAGACAGCATCACAGAGCCTTAGGTATCTCTCTTGCCTTAAAGCCCTAGAAACTCCTGCACAAAGGGAAGAATGGAAGTGTGCTGCCTAGGAGGGGGAGCACATTAAACTCCGGAAACCATTAGCAACTAATATACACATGCAAAAATTAGATGATCGCAACCCCTTTAGCATTGTAGCAACAAGTGTTGGGAATATCGAGGAAGGGAAGCTGAATGCTTCAGTTTGCAAGGGGCTCTGTGGAGTGGCAGGAGGAGAGCCTGCTCACATGGGGGAAGACACTAGGACTGATGTGGGAATTGAATGTTCCTGATGGCATATTTTACTTCCTACATTCACCTTACAAGACCTCTCTTACTCTTACCAGCAGGGTTTTGTTCAGTGTCATAAGAATTACAGATACATCTATAAATGTGAATGGATGAGGATGGAGCAGGTATGAAACGTTATAGAGTCTCTGGAGAGGCTCCAAGAGTCATTTCTTGATCAGATTAAGAAACAGAATGCCTATTAATATTGCCTCTTTGGAATTACCTTGTAGACAAAGCATTAGCATTTAGCTAAGATCTTGGTGATATTTCTGAATTTATAATTTGAATTCCCCCTTTAATTCAGGAGCTGAAAGAAAAGTTATCATATTTATGCTACAAATCAAAGAATGCTGATAGGTGAACTTACAACACCCTAACTTTCTTCACCACAGTTCTGCTGAACTCGGCACCGGAAATCCATCTGCATTCAAAGGATTGATTGCACGGCATTAGTTTCATCAATACAAGCCCAGTGCTTTAAGGAAATGTTTGAGTTCAGTGATACACAGGGCTTGACAGTTGTGATGTGGGAAAACCAGGAAGAATTCTATCCTCCTTGTCCCCTCTTCCCCCCTAGATTCTTCCTTTCCCCATTTCTCCTTCTCTCTCTCTCTCTCCCTCTCTCTCTCTCTCTCTCTCTCTCTCTCTCTCTCTCTCTCTCTCTCTCGGAGTTGTTCTATAATTGCGGAATGATTTCTTTCCTAAACATCATCCACTTTCAAATAAGAAGTCACACAGGTTACCTCTTTTAGAGTTATTGGTCAACAGTGTCCCATAGACCCCCGAACATTACAAACTATTGCTAGTGTTGTTTAGTGTTCTGTTTACAACTTAACGGTGAGTCCTTATTGCTGAAGACAAAATGTACCTGAGTCATGGAGCATAAATAAATCAAACTGGGACTGACATGGAAACTTCATCTGACAGGCTAGGGTTCATAGTGCTTATTGGTGCAATGCCCACCAGCTGAGAAACAAAGCAGCCATCAGTTGTACCCAGTTGTGAACTATGTGAGCTACAATAATGACTGACCAAGCAGGATTGGAGCAGTAGTGGAACAAATATTATAGACATACCTAGTTACTTTCTGATTGGACTTGTGCCCATTCTACAGGATAGAACTCAGGTCTAGAAACACTTTTAAGGCCAAGAACTGTTTGCTAGATAAGTCCTAGACCCTAAGGGAGAATGGACTACTATTATTTTTACTAGATACAATATTATTAAACAGATTGCTAATAATTACTTTTAAACTCATAGATTAATGCATCTTTCAACCCTCACCAGGCAATTAAGATGGAGGCCCACAACTGGTTTAGGTTCAAAAAATAAGATATTGAGAAATGCTTGGCTCTGAATGGGACATCTGTGTCCCAGCTCCTCCTCTGGAGACTCAGCTTTCACCACAGAAGGGGTGGAATAACTGTCAGATCCAGAAGGGGCAGCTGACTATAATGAAACTCTTATCTGATGTCACCAGGGCAATTGTACAATATGAACTCACAGGGCTTGTGACAATCTGCACCGGACCTGTGCAAGATGAAGTCAGACAAAATCCCAACATGGAGTAGGGAGGTATGTGTGAAGTTTACCTCAACTGAGGAGCGATTGATAATTGCTGGCTACTGGGAGAATGGAGAGTCAGTTTTCTTAAGGATATTGCTTCTAATCTGCTACCCATGTTCCAGAGTGCTGTCTAACATCAATGTACACATGGCAACATTGAGTGGTCTCTGTGGGCAATAAACAGAAGGAACGCATGAAGTTGGGAGGAAATGATGTTGTGAGGAGGAATCTGAGCAAATAGAATGGGGAGTGGACTTGGTCAAAACACTATGCACCCCAAACTATTCTTGGAAAATGAATATATTTTAATTAACTTACTATCCAATGGGATTTTATAAGACTTCTTAATACATCTTTAATTTAATTAACACATCCCATATTTTCCTTTTTCTCCACCTCCCTGTCTTCCTTATGACTTAAACCAGTAAAGGTTTAAGTATTCTCCCCAGTTTTTCATTTCACATATTCTACTTTATCCTCTCCTCTTATATTTTCTTACTTGGAATTACAAAACAAGGTGTGTGCCTTTGCCTTGCCCCTTGTTTCTACATCCTTATTCCTCTACCACCTGTTTTCACCCCAGTATTTTCTGTCTCTGCTTTCATTTATCCTGGGTTCCACCGTCTTCCACCCCTTGGTGCACCCTGCACACCAATGACCTGTCTCTAGTTTCCCAACTCCCACATGTACACTAGGTTAAGCACACAGAATAAAATATGTAAAGCTAGGGTCTCAAGATGACTAATCTTGGTTGTCAACTTGATAACACCTGGAATCTATTAAGACCCACGTACCAGAGCACACCAGAGAAGAATTTTTTTTTGAAAGTAATTTTATTAAATTATAAAAGTTTCCATTTATGCCCCTCTTCCCAACACCCTCCCACTCCCCCCCCTCCCTCTCCACCTCCCTCTTTGTCCCTAAGGGCAGTCAGGGTTTCCAGCACTGTGGGAAGTTCAAGTTCGTCCCCCCTCCCTCCAGGTCCAGGAAGGTGAGTATCCAAACAGACTGGATCCCAAAAATCCAGTATATGCAGAGGAAACTAGTCCCAGTGTCATTGTCAATGGCTTCTCAGAAAGACTCCGGGCCAGCCACATTCAGAGAATCCGGCCACATTCAGAGAATCTGGTTGGATCACGTGCTCGTTCAGTCGCAGTCCAACTGCCCTTGGTAAACTCTCATTAGATCCGACCCCTTGTATCAGTGGGTGATAGCATCCCTCGCAGTCCTTCGTCATTTTCTCCGTCCTTCTGCTCCTCATTTGGACCTTGGGGGGCTCAGTCCGGTTCTCCAATGTGGGTCTCCGTCTGTATCGCCATCCAACGCCAGATGAAGGATCTATGGTGATACGCAAAATATTCATCAGTATGGTTAAGGGCCAAGGCCGGTTCAGGCACCCTCTCCTCTGTCCAGAGAACAATCTGGGGATCTCTCCTTGGACCTGGGATCCCATATATAACCAAGTTTCCTATAAACCCCAAAATGACTCCCTTAGTTGAAATATATTCTTCCCTGATCCCATATTCATCCTTCCTCCCTTTCCCCCATCCTGGTCAACCGAGCTTTCTCCATTCTTCCCCTACTCCCTTCTCTCCAACCCTCTCCCCTTCCAACAACCCTCCCCCCCCCATGCACCCAAGGTTACCTGGGACTCTTGACTATTTCCTACCTCCTGGCGGATAGCTAAATAATCTTCATCAGGTTCGTCTTCTTATTTAGCTTCTCTAGGATCACGAATAATAGGCTCAAAGACCTTTAAATTATGGTTAGAATCCACTTATGAGTGAATACATACCGTGTTCCTCTTTTTGGGTCTGGCTTACCTCACTCAGTAAAGCGTTTTCTATGTCCATCCATTTGCATGCAAAATTCAAGATGTCATTATTTTTTACCGCTGAGTAAAACTCTAATGTGTATATGCTCCACACCTTTTTTAACCATTCTTCTATTGAGGGGCACCTAGGCTGTTTCCAGGTTCTGGCTATTACAAATAGTGCTGCTATGAACATAGTTGAACAAATGCTTTTGTAGTATGCTAGGGAATCTCTAGGGTATATTCCCAAGAGTGGAATTGCTGGGTCCTGAGGGAGGTTGACTCCCAGTTTCCTGAGAAACCGCCACACTGATTTCCACAGTGGCTGCACAAGTTTGCATTCCCACCAACAATGGATGAGTGTTCCCCTCACCCCACATCCTCTCCAGCATAGGCTATCATTGGTGTTTTTGACTTTAGCTATTCTGACAGGTGTAAGATGGTATCTCAAAGTGGTTTTGATTTGCATTTCCCTGATCACTAAGGAGGTTGAGCATGACCTTAAGTGTCTTCTGGCCATTCGAAGTTCATCTGTTGTGAATTCTCTGTTCAGTTCAGTACCCCCATTTTTTAATTGGATTAATTAGAGTTTTAGTGCCTAGTTTCTTGAGTTCTTTGTATATTTTGGAGATCAGACCTTTGTCTGATGAGGGGTTGGTGAAGATCTTCTCCCAGTCAGAAGGCAGCCTTTTTGTCTTACTGACAGTGTCCTTTGCTTTACAGAAGCTTCTCAGTTTCAGTAGATCCCAATTATTCATTGTTTCTCTTATTGTCTGTGCTGCTGGGGTCCTACATAGGAAGAGGCCTCCTGTGCCTATATCTTGTAGACTACTTCCCACTTTCTCTTCTATCAGGTTCAAAGTGGACGGATTAATGTTAATGTCTTTAATCCATTTGGACCTGAGTTTTGTGCATGGTGATAGGTATGGATCTACTTTCATCCTTCTACAGGTTGACATCCAGTTATGCCAGCACCATTTGTTAAAGATGCTTTCCCTCTTCCATTGTACACCTTTAGCTCCCTTGTCAAAAATTAGGTGCTCATAGGTTTGTGGGTTAATATCCGGGTCTTCTATTCGATTCCAAAGGTCGATTTCTCTGTTCTTATGCCAATACCAAGCTGTTTTCAATACTGTAGCTCTGTAATAGAGTTTGAAGTCAGGGATGGTAATGCCTCCTGAAGTTCCTTTATTGTATAAGATTGTTTTGGCTATCCTGGGTTTTTTGTTTTGCCATATAAACTTGATTATTGTTTTCTCAAGGTCTGTGAAGAAGTTTGATGGGATTTTGATGGGGATTGCATTGAATCTATAGATTGCTTTTGGTAGAATTGCCATTTTCACTACGTTGATCCTCCCAATCCAAGAACAAGGGAGATCTTTCCATTTTCTGATATCCTCCTCAATTTCTTTCTTCAAAGACTTAAAGTTCTTGTCAAATAGGTCTTTCACTTCCTTGGTTAGAGTAACCCCAAGATATTTTATGCTATTTGTGGCTATCATGAAAGGTGATGTTTCTCTGATTTCCCTCTCAGCTTCTTTATCCTTTGTGTATAGGAGGGCCACTGATTTTTTGGAGTTGATCTTGTATCCTGCCACGTTACTAAAGGTGTTTATCAGCTGTAGGAGTTCTTTGGTAGAGTTTTTGGGGTCACTTATGTACACTATCATATCGTCAGCAAATAACGAAAGTTTAACTTCATCCTTTCCAATACGAATCCCCTTGATCTCCTTATGTTGTCTTATTGCTATTGCTAGAACTTCAAGCACTATATTGAAGAGGTATGGAGAGAGTGGACAGCCTTGTCGTGTTCCTGATTTTAGTGGAAAAGCTTTGAGTTTCTCTCCATTCAATTTGATGTTAGCTGTCGGCTTGCTGTATATTGCTTTTATTATATTTAGGTATGATCCTTGTATCCCTAGTCTCTCCAACACCTTTATCATAAATGGGTGTTGAATTTTGTCAAATGCTTTTTCAGCATCCAATGAAATGATCATATGGTTTTTATCTTTCAGCTTATTTATATGATGGATTACATTGATAGATTTGCGTATGTTGAACCAGCCCTGCATCTCTGGGATGAAGCCCACTTGATCATAATGGATAATTTTTCTAATGTGTTCCTGGATTCGGTTTGCCAGGATTTTATTGAGAATTTTCGCATCGATGTTCATGAGTGAGATTGGCCTGTAATTCTCTTTCTTGGTTGTGTCTTTATGTGGTTTTGGTATTAAGGTAACTGTAGCTTCATAAAAGGAGTTTGGCAATGACTCTTCTGTTTCTATATTATGGAATACATTGAGGAGTATAGGAATTAACTCTTCCTGGAAGTTCCGGTAGAATTCTGCATTGAAACCATCTGGACCTGGGCTTTTTTTGGTAGGGAGATTTCTGATAACAGCTTCTAATTCTTCACGACTAACAGGTCTATTTAGATTATTCACCTGTTCTTGGTTAAACTTTGGTATATGGTACTTATCTAAAAAAATGTCCATTTCTTTTACATTTTCCAACTTTGTGGCATATAAACTTTCGTAGTAAGATCTAATGATTCTCTGAATTTCCTCTGTGTCTGTGGTTATATCCCCCTTTTCATTTCTGATCCTATTAATTTGCATGTGCTCTCTCTGCCGTTTGATTAGTTTGGATAGGGGTTTGTCAATCTTGTTGATTTTCTCCAAGAACCAGCTTTTTGATTCATTGATTCTTTGGATTGTTTTCTGTGTTTCTATTTTGTTGATTTCAGCCCTCAGTTTGATTATTTCCAGTCTTCTACTCCTCCTGGGTGAATCAGCTTCTTTTTTTTCTAGAGCTTTCAAGTGTGCAGTTAGGTCTCCAATGTGTGCTTTCTCTGTTTTCTTTATTTGGGCACCTATTGCTATGAACTTTCCTCTTAGCACTGCTTTCATAGTGTCCCATAGGTTTCAGTATGTTGTGTCTTTGTTTTCATTAAATTCAAGGAAGACTTTAATTTCTTTCTTAATTTCGTCCTTGACCCAGGGGTGATTTAGTAGTTGACTGTTCAACTTCCATGAGTTTGTTGACTTCCTGGGGGTAGCATTGTTGTTGAAATCTAATTTTAATCCATGGTGTTCTGACAAGACACAGGTGGTTACTAATATTTTTTTGTATCTGTGGGAGTTTGCTTTGTTACCGAGTATGTGGTCAATCTTCGAGAAGGTTCCATGAACTGCAGAGAAGAAGGTATATTCTTTTCTATTTGGGTGGAGTGCTCTATAGATGTCTGTTAAGTCCATTTGATTCAATACCTCCAATAAATCTCTTAATTCTCTGTTTGGTTTCTGTCTGATTGACCTGTCCATTGGTGAGAGAGGAGTGTTGAAGTCTCCTACTATTAGCGTGTGTGGTTTGATGACTGCCTTGAGTTCTAGAAGAGTTTCTTTTATATATGTGGGTGCCTTTACATTAGGGGCATAGATATTCAGGATTGAGACTTCTTCCTGATGAGTTGTTCCTGTTATGAATATGAAATGTCCATCTCCATCTCTTCTGATTGATTTTAGTTTGAAGTCGATTTTGTTAGATATTAGAATGGCCACACCCGCTTGTTTCTTAGGTCCATTTGCTTGGAAAACCTTTTCCCAACCCTTTACTCTGAGTAGGTGTCTGGCTTTGTGGTTGAGGTGTGTTTCTTGTAAACAGCAGAATGTTGGATCCTGTTTTCGTATCCAATCTCTAAGTCTGTGCCTTTTTATAGGTGAATTGAGTCCATTGATATTAAGAGATATTAATGACCATTGGTTGTTGACTCCAGTCATTTTTCTGGGGGGGTAATAGAGTGTATGTGTTTTCCTTCTTTGAATTGTGCTAGTGAAGGGTCGCTAGATGTCTGAATTATTGTAGTCAGTGTTGACAATGTTGGATTCCTTGGGATGTAATTTTCCTTCTAGTATTCTCTGTAAGGCTGGATTAGTAGTTACGTATTGTTTAAATTTGTTTTTATCCTGGAATATTTTGTTTTCTCCGTTGATAGTGAACAAAAGCTTGGCTGGGTAAAGTAGTCTGGGCTTGCATCCATGGTCCCTTAATTTCTGCAGTACCTCTATCCAGGACCTTCTGGCTTTCATGGTTTCTATAGAGAAGTCTGGTGTAAGTCTGATAGGTTTACCTTTATAGGTTACTTGACCTTTTTTCTTTGCAGCTCTTAATATCCTTTCTTTTATCTGACTGCTTTGTGTTTTGATTATTATATGGCGAGGGGATGTTTTTTTCTGATCCAGTCTATTCGGTGTTCTGTATGCTTCTTGCACCTTCATAGGAATATCTCTCTTTAGGATGGGAAAGTTTTCTTCTATAATTTTGTTGAATATATCTTCTGGACCTTTGATCTGCAATTCTTCTCCTTCTTCTACTCCTATTATTCTTAGATTTGGTTTTTTTATTATGTCCCATATTTCCTGAATGTTTTGTGATGAGAATTTGTTGGATTTGCTGTTTTCTTTGGTCAGGGCCTTTATTTTCTCTATGGTGTCTTCATAATCTGAGATTCGTTCTTCTATCTCTTGTATTCTATTGGTTAAGCTTGATTCTGTAGTCTCCGTTCGTTTACCTTGATTTTCTATATCCAGCCGGCCCTCGGTTTGTGTTTTCTTCACTGCCTCCATATCAGTTTTCAATTCTTGAACTGATTCCATTACCTGTTTGATTGCTTTTTCTTGGTTTCCCAGGGTATCATTTATGAATTTACTCATTTCTTCAAACTTTTTGTTATATTTGTCTTCCATTTCTTTACTCATTTCTTCCATCTTTTTGGTAAATTTCTCTTCTAATTCTTTAAGAGAGTTATCCATAACCTGTTTAAGAGACTCTATTGCTTTCATAATGACACTGTTTTCCACTTCTTCCGGAATAGGGCGTTCAAGTCTTTCTCTCGTAAGATCGCTGGGATCTGGTGTTTTCATGTTGTTTTTCAGATTGTTGGAGGAATTCTTGCCTTGGCGCCTGCCCATCTCTTCCTTCAGATGCTCTCCAATGGCTCTTCCCTCCGCTGGGTCTTCTTCTACTGGATTAGTGCCCCTTGCTATCCAGGAATCACTTTGCCTGCAGCCTTAGCTTGCTGCAGGCAGGCTATTAGAACAAAGGGACTTCCTTCCCTTTGCACTCACCACCTGTCCCGAACCGCAGTGCCCACCCCGGCTGAGATGGAGGAATTTAAGCCCCGAAAAAGGGAGAGAGGAGGGGAGGGGTTCGAGCCCGAAAGAAGAATTTTCTTGATTGGATCATTTGAAGTGGGAAGACCCACCCTAAATCTGGGCCACACCGTCTGGCGGCAGCCTACATAAAAGGACACGTCAGATGGAGGCTTTTGATTTCTGCCTGCTTGTCCTCCTTCTCACAGACAAGGTTATCAAGGTCATCTACCCTACTGCTGAGGCATGCCTTTGTCAATATTAGAACTTATTTCTTTGGGATTCCAATGTAGACTGGAAAACAGTAGAGATATCCAGTCTCGTAGACTGAACAACTATCAGATCTTTGACTTTTCTCTTGGGAGACAGCCACTGTTGGAGTATCTTGGTGTGTGAGTCACTATAGTAAATCCTACATGTGTGCACATACCCCCCCCACATACACACGTATACACACTGCAATACACCCACACACATTAACACTCACCTGCTATCCCCCCTTCACATACACATTCTATCAGTTCTGCTCCTCTAAGAAACTTTACTAATATAGACCCTCATCTAAGAGAGAAATATGCTGTGTTTATCTTTGGGGCCAGAATTAAGAAGATGCTATTTAAGAGTGTGGTATTTTCTAAGTCTAATGAGTGAAGATGTTTGTTGTCTTTATGATTTGTGTGTGTGTGCATATGTGTGTGTGTCTTTGATCCCTGAAAATCCACCAGCTCTTCTTAGCGGCTAATGATGACTGAGAAAGAGGTAGGATGATCAGGCTAGAAATAATATCTGTAAGTCTCCTTTCATGCCAGTTTATTAGAGAGGCTGGATTGTCAGAGATAAAAGTTTGTGAAATCAATCACTTCCCAATGTGCCAGAGTGTCTAAATTTCACATAAGCTCACCAATTCAAATGAAGGCAACAAGCACAGTAGGATGTAGGAACCAACTGAGAAACACCAAATCAATAGGTTGTATCAAAGAACTAGAAAAGTATTTTAAAACCCAATAAGTACTAATATTTGCTATTTCAGGATCTGAGAGATAGGTTCTTAATTGGTCTATAGTTTCAGGCTCCTCCAACTAAACTAAATGTCAGAGGTGGGCAAGAAGGCAATACTAATGGTGTTTAACTCTGATAGCTGGGCAAGTCCTCATGATATTGTTGACCCTGATTAGATGTAGACATGGGTATAGATATGTAGCCATCTAGACAGATACTCAGAGAAAAGGACTAGTTATGACACAGAACAATGAAAAATATTTCCACAAATAATTGGTCAACAGTCTAGGGACTAAAATGTATTTTGAAGAGTTCAATCTTTTTTCAATAGACATTTTTAAAGTATCATATGGCTTTAAGATCTTTTGCATTAGTAATATTTTCATTTTTACATTCATTCCAAAGGTTACTACAGTGTAAGGGATGTGAGTTGTAAAAGCACATAGTACTCTCGTCAGTATTTCCCTAGACTGCACAGTCTTGGGTTTGGAGATAGGAAGAAGCTTAAGTTGATTGACAGGTTTGGTGGTGAGTGGAGTTGATGCATCTTAAAGTCATTTTTGTCAAGGAGGTGTAAAAAGACCTGAGAAAGGAAATGAATTATGTCTTTCAAAAGTTCTAAGGTTACAAGAGGTTAGCCTTAAGGTACTGTTCACTTCCTTGAGATCTGAAATTCTGTGAAAATGTTGAAAACTATAAGTCTCCCTGAAGAAACAAACTCTGTTAAGTGTAGCCTGCATGCTTAGTAGATGGCCAACGTAAAAAGAACTCATAAAAAAAAATCCATTGTTTAGGATTTCTTTTCTTATAATGTAATGTCAGAGCTTTTTATTTTTAAATACTATTATATATATATATATATATATATATATATATATATATATATATTCCCTCATTTTACTCTACAGACCTTTGGATATATATTATGACTTACAGTTTTGTGTTTTTATAGGATTCCTGAGTGTGTGAACAAGTGAGCCACTGCATCTATATCTGTGTGTTGCTCCTGTCCTTGGACTCTATTTCTTCGGTTTGTTTGTCATATTCCAATATGTTAGTTTTGTTTATATCTTATTATATTAAAAAATTTTATTCTGCTTTATTTTAATATTAACCCTTAGAATTCAGTTTGTTTTCTATTGAGAGGGAAAGGAGGTGGATCTGGATGGGAGGGGAAGCGGTGAGGTACTCTGAGGTACTCCCATGAGTAGAGGGATGGGTAACTGGAATCAGGATATATTGTGTGAATAAAAAAATGTATCTTCAATAAAAGTAAAAAATATTCTAAGTCTTAAGTATATTTATGAGTGACATGAGTTGGGGGAGAGGAGAAATGGAGAGTGTTATGTATTTCATGCTGCCGGGCCCTTTCAATATAATGAATGAACCATTAGAACGGTATATGTATTATCACCACTACTTGGCAAAGAAAGAGAAGCAAAGGTTGAAACAGGTTCAGAAAGTGTCCATGCTGCAGAGAAAGGATGTGAAGCCATGAGTCTTCTCATTTCATTACAGTGAGTGACTCCCAGCACACCTCCCTGTTCAGGTCCTCCCTGGCATCCTCATTGCTTTCTTTGTGTGTGTGTATGTGTGTGTGTGTGTGTGTGTGTGTGTGTGTGTGTGTGTATGTGTGTGTGTGTCAAATGAAATATGAGAAAACAACAGATACCAGGAAAATGAGAAGCAGACTGAATGGAGGAATATTCCTTAGCAACCCATGAAAACATTAGAACCATAGCACAGCAGTCTAAGGTCCTTCAAGACAGACAACCTGAGATGTGGCCAGAGGACACAAGACCATCTTGAAAGGCGACAGGTTACTATTGTGTTGGTTGCACTGTTACTCAGTAAGTGTGCCTCTTCAGTGTCTCAATGAAGTCAAGACCGTTTAGAACCTTCACACAGATTTCCTCTGATTTCTTCTAGCAGGACAGAAGAAACTCTCCTGGAATGCTTCTACTCTTCTTTACTTCTCAAGGGGTGTGGGTCCAGAAAGAAATTAAAATATGAATGGAATATGTCAGATATATAAAAAACGAGGCACAAAGCTAGACTAGATTTGAGGCACCAAAATATTTAAACTAGAAATAGCAGACAGGTTTGATACCTAAGTAGGGAAGTTCTAATAAAAAGGATTTCAAATACAAACCACTTTCTGTTTCATCATCATTAAAATGTTTTAACTAATTGCTTTAGAGGGAAAACAAAATTATTTAAATACTACCATCTTTGTCTATTAGCATAATGTAAAATACAAATGTGTCGTTCCAGGTCCATGTACCAGTAGGAGTGAATTAATGGAACACCACTTTATTGTGAGGTTGTAATCTTTGGGCATGGGAAATTATCATTTGAAGCAGCCGTATTGAGTCTATCCATGTCTTCTGGGCTGCACTGTGAGAAAGAGGCAAACAGTCCAAATATTTGTGATAAGTTGCAGAATCTTTCTCTTTACTCTTAGCAAAATAAGGGAAGGAAAGGAGACAGTGGTGCCCCTAAGCACAGTGCAGATAGTGGTGGCTGTAAGGAATGCAGTCAGTCCTGCAACAAAGGCAGCAAGTGCTGGGATTAGAAGCAAGGCTCAGATATGCGCACAACAGCTGAGTTCAGACGGAGCATCACCGCATTCCCTTAAGACACAGAACAGTTGGCAGATGAGGCAATCTTGTCAACAGGTGGCATTTGCTTATTGCTGCTCTTTTCTAAAGGTAGGTTAAGGTGTGTAACTTGAGGTCCGTCCTTGCTTTCTCATTCAACCTCAAACTTCTTCTGTGTATTTCTTAGATCAAAGTACGTAGAAAAGGGCCAAGGCATTGCAAAGTGTTCTGGCAAAGAAACTGGGTTTCCCAGAAGACCACAGTAGTATAAGCAAAACAAAGAGCAGAGAAAATATGAATTGATATTCCTTTAGATGGGCAAAGTGACCCAGCACAGAAGTTTGCTTTTACTCTCCTTGACTTTGAAGTGTGGTGAGTATGTGTTTTATTTATTTTATGTATGTATTTATTATTGTGTATTTTATGTGTTATTATGTATGTGTTCATGTGTTGGTGCTGGAACCTGAACATCATGTTTAATTGAATGCTCCCCAAAGGAATTAACTCTGACTTTACTCTCTGCTGTGAAGGACTTGGTTAGGTTCAAATAATTCAGTGCTTCTCTCAAAATTCAGGTTAACTAGCTGTTGACCTGCACAAAATCCAATAGACATGTAATGGGAAGAAAACTAAATTAAAAAGAAAGCAGGAGGCAGGGCCATTTAAATTAGTCAGCAGTAAGCTTTTGAAAAAGGCTGGAATTAAATTCAAAAAAGAAACAGTGCATGGGAACATAGATATGAGGTGGTTGGGATAAATTATTTCCAATACGGGGAATATGTCTCCACACCACACCCTCCCCACCAGATTCCACTCTCATGAGTGCAAGAGGACCTTCCTAACCAGACAGACACCTACTGGGTGGCTTTGAGAAACAATATCACCCATTCTAGTTTGGTGTGGTTTCTTCTCTCTTGTTCAACAATGGGGTACACCCCGCCCTGTCTGTGTTCTATGTGCCCCCACACAGTTCATGAAGATTGAAACACAAAAAGGCTCACAGAGACAGAGCCACGGGTCATCCTTGATGCCAGAGTGTTCCAAGAATGCCCCCTTTATTGTTCTCAGGGGCAGCTTATATAGAGATAGCCACACCCCAGTCAAATGCACCAGAAACCACTCTCCTGCCATCAGGAACTCCTGAGGGTCTTGTGCTCAGAGCAGCTGTAGGCACTCAGATCAGGGGAAAACACGTTGTTCCAGGATCTGGGGTTCACTGCTCCCAACACAACAATACTACAGTTTTAGAGATGGAAGAAATGAGAGGAAATCTATGTGAAGATTCTAGATGATCTTGACCACTTTGGGACACTGAAGAGGACACTCTTACTCATTGAGTAGTGAAGTCCGCCTGCCTACAGAAGCAACTCAATTGGATGTGGGAGAGAATATGAAAGGCCTTACAAAGACTTTGTAAAAGGCTGGGTGGTTGGAGATGTGTGACTGGAAAATGTCTTCCTAACGCTACTTGATGAATTTTCAGTCTCAGCTGAGGAAGTAGTACTTGCTAATTTTCAAATCAGAAGCATGAGACTCCGGAAGATTCTAAAGCAGAATGTTGGCCATGAGTCGCAAGTTGCCTACTTGGCGCTTTCAACTCAAGTCTGGGAGTTGCGTTTCTCTTTTACAGATGGAGTTACATTTTATTCAATAGGTTGATGAAAATGCCAAAAAAAACAGTGAAAGACATAAAGTTCAAAGCAAATGTCCTTGATATGTGGCCAGTGAGATGGCTTAGCAGGCAAAGATGCCTGCATCAAGCTGGAAGATCTGAGTTCCATCCCTGGGTCAGACATGTTGAAAGGAAAGAACCAACTCCCTCAAGTTTTCCTCTGACCTCCACACATGGGTTACGACACATACACAAGCATATAAAAGTTAATAAAAAGTGTTCTCTACTTTAAAACAATTCTGCAAAGAAGTACAGTAGATTTTTTAGAAGAGATCTTACAAATTAATAGATACATGAGTCTAATAGAAAGAAACTCTAATGTGATTTTCTTTTCCTCGTCTATCAACACTTTATTGGCTTGGATATTTTCCTTCCCATCAGGAGTATTGCTTAAAGATAGCAGATCAACTTTTTCCAATGAGTTCCTCTCACATTACACTTGCCACAGCTTAAGACCAATAACCAGTGTCACATTGGAATAAGGACAACAATGACACCTGAAATGGAGTTGTAGAAGAAAGGCAAATCATAGTGATTTATGTCAAGAAATGTGTAAACTTCTCATTCTCTCACATAATTATCTTGTAATCATGCAGCAAAGACAGGCATCATTTGTGATTTGGGTTCACATATCCAGTGGCTAATGGTGTTGACTCTCGTTACATGTGCATAGTGATTACTTAAACATCTTATGTGGAGAAATGCCTACTCAGATCCTTAGCTGCTCTTTGAAATATGTTCATTATCATTTTATGACTAACTCAAAGGGTTCTTTATATATCCTCCATACAGCTCCATTATCAGATACATAATTGGCAAACATTTCTTCCATCCTGGCAAATTGACTTTTTTTACCTTCTTTGAATTAGAAATGTTTTATTTTGATACAGTCCAATTGATCAAGATTTTGCTTTGCCATTTTGATTTTGATGCTGTGTCTAAGAAATCATCACTGAGATCAGGATCACAAAATCCTGTGGTTTTGTTTTTTTAAAAAGTTGAAAAGTTCTATATCTTATATTTAAGTTTAGAACCACTTTCGAGTTATTGTCTCTTGAATAGAAGAAAGGCCTTCATCTTTTTTATGTAGATCTGTAGATATATGTCAATTGAAATAATTAATTTAACAAATTAATTAATTAATTGGATAGAATCGAGAACCTTATAGGTGCTTAGCATGCACTATAACCCTGAGCACCAGTGGTCACATTCTTTTGTTTTTGAGCGAGGGACTAAGTATGTATCCCTGGCTTTTCTATAACTTGGTATGTAGAGCAGAGTATTCTGGAATTCTTAAAGATCTGCCCGCCTGCCTCCCGAGTACTGAGATTAAAGGTATGCACTACCACACCAGGCTTCCAGTACATTTTTGAAAACATTAAACTCCTAAAGTTGGGCAAGAGATTCACTGGCTTCCTGTCTTTTGAAGACTTTCCAAAGTGAAATGGAAAGTTTCACTATGTAAGGCAAAAGCCACTACAGACCCAAGGTAGAGAGAAGAGTGAACAGTTACAGACCCATCTACGAAACAGAGACTAATGAGTGTCCGTTCCATGGAGAAAAATAATAAGAAAAGAAGAGGCAGGGGCTGTTAACTACCAGCAGTTCTCCAACTTTGGCCTTTGCCATAATCAACCAGAACAGTGGTTCTCAACTTGTAGGCTGAGATCCCTTTGGGGTGGGTGGAATGACTCTCTCACAGGGGATGCCTAGAATATCAGAAAACACAGATTTTGGTTGGGCAGTGGTGGCACAAATCTTTAATCCCAGCACTTCGGAGGCAGAGGCAGGCTGATCTCTGTGAGTTTGAGAGAAGCCTGGTCAACACAGTGAGTTCCATGACAGGTTTCAAAGCTACAGAGAAACCCTATCTCAAAGAAACCAAAATAAATAAATAAATAAATAAATAAATAAAAGAAAAAAAACCCAGATTTTATATTACAATCCATAACAGTAGCAAAATTGCAGTTATGAGATAGCAATGAAAATCATCTTATAGCTGAAGGTCACTGCAACATGAGGAACTGTATTAAAGAAGAGGCATTAAGAAGATTGAGAACCACTGAACTAGAGACTTAATGAGAGGAGTGCTAGGCATGCCTTTCTTCTTTTGAAACAATCTTTTGTTTGTTTGTTTGTTCAAGACAGGGTTTCTTCGTAGCTTTGGAGCCTGTCCTGGAACTCACTCTGTAGATAAGGCTGGCCTGAACTAACAGAGATCCACCTGACTGTCTTTCCTAAGTACTAGAATTAAAGGCGTGTGCTACCACCACCCAGCAAAGACAAGATTTTGTCTCTTCCCTTAAAAGGGAGCAGTCTTTTTAAAAATTAATTATTTTCTTAGTAATTTATTTGTTATTATTTTATGTGCATTGGTGCTTTGCCTGCACATATATCCATGTGAGGGAGCCAGATCCCCTAGAATGGAGTTACAGACAATTATGAGCTGCCATGTAGGTTATAGGAAGTGGACCCAGGTCCTCTGGAAGGGCAGCCGGTGCTCTTAACCACTGAGGTATCTCTCTAGCCCCTGAAACAATCTTAATTACAGCTTTCTATAACCATAATACAGTTACTAGCACCTGAAAACTAGCAGTAACTTACTCAGTTAGTTCACACTCCCACAGTGAAATACCATACCCCATGTGATTTAAATACAGAAGCTCATGTCTCAGTGCTCTAGAACCTGGGAAGGCCAAGGTTGGTGCTAGCCAGCTTAGCTCCTGACTATATGGCCATTGTGTTCTCATGACAGAATGGTAGCCCAATGGTTTCCTGGACCCAAGTTCAGTTCCTAGCACACACATGGAAGCTCATAAACCTTTGCAATTCCACTATCAGGGAATCTGATACTTCATTCATCTCCACAGGCACCAAGCATGCATATAATAAATAAACATGCATGAAGGCAAAATACTCATACATATACATTAAAAATTTCATTAAAAATGAAATAAATATTTCATTTTAGAAAATTGACTTTTAGCTCTGTGCTTTCCCCTCTATCATTAAAAGTTTTGTTTTGCTTGCTAATTTCATCAAAATCTGTGTTTGAAGACGGGGTCCTTCAGTTGGGTGTATTTTTACGTCCTTTTGCAGCTTGTGCTCTAGATTACTTGGATTTGTTTCTTCCCTGGTAGTTTTGGACTTAGAATGGGTGTTGTAGACTTAAAGCGATCTAGAGTTGCTACATTGACCTCTTTTCTACATTTTGTGAAGGTTTAATTGCTTAAATGCTTTCCAAAGAAAAGAGCAGGTGGTAGGGTAGGAGCCGGTTCAGGGCTGCTTCCTGAGAAATCAAGGACTGACATCTGACATCCACTCGTGTTTCTTTCTTTATATATTTAATATTTTTTCCTCTTTCCTTTTGGAAATTTGGACATTCTTTATCTTTGTTATACTGAGGACATGGTTTTTGTGCTCACCTTTCCACTTTGATGATGTTTTATGAAAGGAATCATGAGAAATTTAAAACTGAGTAGTCTCCATTGTTTCCAGACTTTTGGGAACCCTTGAATGGTTTGTAAAAAATACAAAGGAAAAGGACCCCCTATTTCTAAAACACTCAAAAGTTTTTGGTTCAGTGGGTCTGGGTTGAGGCTTTTGGAGACCACATTTCTGACATTCTTTCCACATAATATTTTAATAGTTTTACCTTGGAAACTACATACCTAAATCCCCTTTGTTTCTCTGAAGCCAGGCACTGGGAAAATGAAGTCACAGGAATTTATTGTCCCGCATTATACTGATGTGTGTATCTGACCCACACCGAGATGAAAATTTAGCCAATCATTTGCATCTGGGAATGCTTCAAAACAAAAAAACAAAAACAAAAAACAAAAAACAAAAACAATACAGTCAGTCACGATGTCTCATGAACTTCACTATAGAGTAACAGCAGGAAAGACCAGCTAATGTGACTAGCAATGGAGTCATGGTTATAAGGGCAAAAGACAGTACAATAATCATAATGAGAAAATGCAAGTTACACAACTGAATGCAAGTGGTAGAGTTGGACGGGTGGATCATAAGCAGACCACTTGTTCATAAAAATACAAGCAGGTTTTTCTGAAGAGATGATATTTGACTTTATTGAGCAGTAGTTAGCCAAGTAAACCATTTCAGAACTGAGCCCACACAGAACTCTAACTGTGGATGCCAAAAAGTGAAATGGGAATTGTAAAAAACGTTAGCATTTGATCTATATGATTAAAGGTTCAATGACCTTCGGCCTACTGGCTCGTGTCTGAAAAATGTTATTGTTTGAGTGTCTCAATGTGATTTTCACTAAACCAGTTATGGGTGTAGTTAAAACTTAAAGCACTATACTGAATCCACTAAGTGGGTATATGGATATCCTTGTATTTTTCCTGATCTTAGCAGGGAATGTGTCAACTTTTCCCCTATGGTGATGACTATAGGTTTATTTTGTAGGTATGTTCACCCATCCATAGTCTCTCCAGAGCTTGTACTGGGATGAAACCCTGTGTCAAAACAAAACAAAACAAAACAAAACAAAACAAAACAAAACAAAACACCCAAGCCAAACCAAAAAACATCTTGTTATTTTTGCTTATTAGGGAACTTGGTCTAAAATTTTCTTTTCTTGTGTGTTTATTTGATTTAAGTATCAGGATAGTGATGGCTTCATTAAAAAAAGAGTATGGGAGCCTTCTTTTCTGTTTTACAGAATAATTTAATAAGTATTGTTGTTACTTTTTTGAAGGTGTGGTAATTTTAAGATTAGGTCCCTATGGTTTTTCAACTTTTATCAGTATCTGATGCACTGTCTCATTTTTCATCTCTGGTTGTATTAATTTAGACCTCCCTTTGGTTAATGGTTGTCAACCTTGGTTATGTTTTTAAATAACCAATTATTCATTCCATTGATTCATAATATTAGATTTTTCTATTTCTTTAATCACTACTCTAGTTTTAATTATATTCAACTGTGTACTGCTTTAGAGTTTGGTTTGTTTCTTATTTTTTTTCTTCATGGCCTTAAGAATTACCGAGTTAGATATTTGAGTTTTCTGATTTTTTTTTAAATGCGGGTACTTAAAACTATAAATACCCTTTTAAGATTGTCTTCATCACATCCAGAAAGATGTTGGTAAGTTTGTTTTCATGTTTATTCAGTTCTAGAAGTGCAGTGGTTAAATAGGCATGGCCCTCATAGACTCGTATGTTTGAATGCTTAGTCCATAGGGAATGTCACTCTTAGGAGGTGCGGCCTTATTGGGGTAGGTGTGACTTTGTTGGAGAAAGTGTGTCACTATGTGTTGGGCTTTGAAGTCTCAGAAATTCAAGCCAGTCCTCTTCCTGCTGTCTGCAGATCCAGATGTAAAACTCTCAGCTCCTCTCCAGAACCATGTCTGCCTATAGGCCACCATGCTTCCTGCCATGATGATAATGGACTAAACCTCTGAAACTATAAGCCATCCCCAATTAAATATTTTCCTTTATAAGGGTTGCTGTGGTTATGGTGTCTCTTCACAGCAATAAAACTGTAACTAACACATGAAGTATTAAAATTTTCTTTCTTAGTTTTTCAAAATATTGAGTCTTCAGCAACTTGCTTACTTTTTGTAGTTTTTCTTACTGATTTCTGTTGGAAGAGTCTGCTTGTGTGTTCCCAGCTGCCCAGACTACTGAAATAACCACACAGAGACCATATTATTTGCAATACTGTTTGACCAATATCTTAAGTGTACTTCTGGCTAACTCATATCTTAAATTAACCCATCTCCACTAATCTGTGTATCGCTGTGGCTTACTGGATAATGTTCTGGCATCTGTCTCTGGCAGGGCTACATGGCTTCACACTGACTCCACCTCCTTTCTTCCAGCATTCAGTTTAGTTTTCCCTGCCTAGCTCTGTTCTACCCTATCAGGTCAAGCCAGTTTCTTTATTAACCAATGGTATTTACAGCATACAGAGGGCAATCCTACATGAGATTTCCACTTGTAATCCTTTGTGATCAGATAGTTATAAGAAGTTATCTAATTTGCCTGTGTTATCAAGATTTGTTTTCTATCCTAAAATATAATCCTTTTTATCCCCTCCACAAATTCATAGAAGTTGAAGAATGTGTATTCTTTAGTGTTTGGATGGAATGCTTTTGTAAATGTCTATTAGGTCCATTTGATTTATGGTGTCATAAATATTTCCGAGTTTATTTTTTGTTGAAATGCTCTACCAATCTATGGGTAAACATGGGATATTAAATTCTCCCACCATTACTGTGTTGGAATTAATCTGTGACTGTATATGTAGTAGTATTTGATTTATGAAATTTGGTTAACCTGCACCCAAGGAAATTGGGGCATATGTGTTTAAAATTACAATGATTCCTTAAAAATTGTTCTTTAAATTGACATGGAGTGACTTTGTCTCTTTTGAGTGATTCTGTATTGATCTATTTGTCTGGTGTTAAATTACACATGTTGCTTGTGTCCTCATTCTACTTGCTTAGAACAACTTTGTTTACCTAATCTAAGATTGTATGTATCTTTGATGACCAGATTGTGTTTCTTGGAGTCAGCAAAGAAGGCACTCCCTGTTTTCTGATCCAATCTGCTAGTCTTGAGTCTTTTTATTGGGAAATTGAAAACCGATAATATTCAACATTATTATTGAAGCATTATTATTAAATTGTGTAATAATTTCTGTCATATTGTTGTTTTTTTAAAAAAATTCCTTGTATGCTTAGCTGTCCTATTATAGCCCCTGACTTCTGTATTCTCTTGGTAGTTTTCCTTGTCTTTAGTTTGAAGTATTCCTTCCAGTATCTCCTGTAGAGCTGGCTTAGTAATCAGGAATTCTGTCAGCCAGCTTTTATCATGGGAAAAATTTTTCTCCTTTAGTCATGACAGACATTGTTGCTTCATATAGCAGTATGTGTTGGCAGTTTTAGTCTTTGAAAACTTATAACACATTTTTCAGAGGTTTCTTTTTTTGTCTTTTAAAGCTTCTATTAAATTGGCCTGTCTTTATTGGTGAGTTGATATTTTTTCTCTTGCATCCTTCAGTAACTGTTTTTTATCTTTATAGTTAGTATTGTAAGCATAATATTTTTTTTTTCTGGTCCTACCTTTTTGTGTGTGTGCTTGAAGCTCTTTCCCTAGATTTGGGATATTTTCTTTTATGATTTCATTGAAATTATTTTCTGTATCTTTGATGTGGAATTCCTGTTCTTTTCCTTCTATAGTCATAATTCACAGGATTGTTTTTTTCCACTGTCTCCAAAAACTTGAAAATGTTCCATTTTCCTTATCCATTCTTCAGTGAAGGGGCAAAATGTGATACATTCACACAGTGGAGTACTACACAACAGAAAAAAATAATGACATCTTTAATTTTTCAGGCAAATGGATGGAGCTAGAAAACATTATTTTGAGTGAGGTAACCCAGACACAGAAAGACAATTATCACATGTACTCATGGCAGATATGGTGCTAGGGAGTATCTGAGAGTTCTACATTCAGATCTGCAGGCAGCAGGTAGAGAGGGTGTTACTGTTTTTGGCTTGAGCTTCTGACACCTTAAAATCAAGCTCCAGTAACACATTTCCTCTAACAGGCCAAACATGTACCAGGCTTTTCTTTTAGGCTGATGACGAGCTCCTAAATCATGATACAGAGACTTATTATTAGTTGTAAATGTTCAGCCTAGCTTAGGCATGTTTCTGGCCAGCTCTTTTAACTTAAATTAGCCTGTTTCTCTTCATCTACTTTTTGTCTCAGAACTTTTTATCTTTCTTGCTTCTCTATATCTTACTTTACTGCTCCTCTATATTTATCGGTCTGGCATCTGCCTGGCTTTTGGCCATGGGTGTCCTTCCTTGTTCTTTCCCATTTCTTTCTCTCCTCTCTGTCTTCTTTCTTTTGAGCCTATATTTCTCCTATCTATTCACTCTGCCTGGCAGTCCTGCCTATCCTTTCTCTGACTAGCTATTAACCAGTCAATTCTTTCTTGGACCAATCAGGTGCTTTAGGCAGGGAAGGTGAAACAAGTTCAGCGTATCTTTTCACAAATTTTAAACAAATACAGCATAAACAAAAGTAACACACTTTCTGCGGCACAAACACATGCAACACATCTTTGCCTCGTTAAAATAATATTCTACAATATACATCTACTCCAACAAAGTCACATTTTCTAATAGTACCACTCTCACCGCAATCCAATATGAAGAAGGTAGAATCTTTACACAAAGAATTCCAGTATTAAAAGTGGAGGGCACAAAACATTTCATACCGTATCCAATGTTAGTCTTTGTACTACCTGAACGGAATACCTCAGCAGAGTAGGCAATTCATTAAACAAAAGAAAAGAAACATTTCCTCACAGGTTGAATGGCTGAAAGTACAAAAGCAAGTCACTAGCAGGTTCTATTATATAATGAAGACTGTTTGGGGAATGAAGGAACATGTTGGAGGGAGGCTACTTCTTAGTTCCCGGGGGCTCAGTAGCTCAGGCCCAAAATAATCACACAGAAACTATATTATTTCAATCACTGCTTGGACCATTAGTTCTAGCTTCTTATTGGCTAACTCTTACATACTAATTTAACCAATCTCCATTAATCTGTGTATCACCATGAGGTCGTGGCCTACCAGCAAAGATTCAGGGTGTCTGTCTCTAGTGGAGGCTTCATGGCTTCTCCCTGACTCTGCCTCCTTTCTCCCAGCATTCAGTTTAGTTTTCCCTGCCTAGCTCTGTTCCCCTATAGATCTGACCAAAGCAGTTCCTCTATTAACCAATGATATTCACAGCATACAGAGGGGAGTCCCACATCCCCTCCCTTTTTCTGTTACCCCAAAATACTTTATGCTATTTGAGGCAATTGTAAAAGGTGAAGTTTCTCTGATTTTCCTCTCTGCTTCTCTATCCTTTGTGTATAGGAAGGCTACTGATTTTTTTGAGTTGATCTTGTAACCTGCCACATCACTGAAGGTATTTATCAGCTGTAGGAGTTCTTTGGTAGAGTTTTTGTGGTCACTAATGTACACTATCATATCATCTGCAAATAACGAAAGTTTGACTTCTTCCTTTCCAATTCGAATCCCCTTGATCTCCTGATTCTATTATGTGAAACACATTAAGGAGTATAGGTATCAGCTCTTCTTGGAAGTTCTGATAAAATTCTGTACTAAAACCATCAGGTCCTGGGCTTTTTTTTGGTTGGGAGATTTTTTATGACAGCTTCTATTTCCTCCCAACTTATAGGTCTATTTAAATTGTTCACCTGGTCTTGATTTAATTTTGGTAAATGATGCTTATCTAAAAACAAATCCATTTCTTTTACATTTTCCAACTTTGCAGCAGATAAGCTTGATAAGAAAGAGAGTAGTTGGGTGTGGTGGTACACACCTTTAATCCCAATGCCTGGGAGGCAGAGGCATATTTACCTCTGTGACTTCAAGGGGTAGAGGTAGATTGACCTCTGTGACTTCAAGGTGTGGTAGTTCACACCTTTAATCCCCATGCCTGGGAGGCAGAGACAGACAGATATCTGAGTTCAAGGTGTGGTAGCAAACACCTTTGAGCCCAGTACTGGGGAGGCAGAGACAGAAGGATCTCTGTGAGTTCAAGGACAGCCTGGTCTACAGAGTTATTCCAGGACAAAGATATACAGAGAACCTGTCTCAAAAAGTAAAAGTAGAAATAAAAGAAATAGAGGTTAAAATAAAAATGGAAAATACACAGAGAATCTTGATACTGTATGCTATTATGCTCTCTTTGAATTATTCGTATGCTGAGGAAGGAGCAACAGTCACCAAAAGACATTTGCTTATAAATGCTGCAGAATTAATCCAAGATAGATATTTTGAAAATACCTTGGCTTCAAAATTAAAGTCAAAAGGTATGTTACTTTGGAGAAGAGATTTTGCTTTTGTTTCCACAGAAAATGAGAGGCTGTGGATTTATTCAGAGTTAAGAAAAATCACCTTTGACCAAGGGAGGCCACCTGAAAAATCTCCAACAGGAATAGATGGCCCAGATGTCTGAGTTCTTCATCCAGAACAGGTTCAAGACTGCTGTCTGAGATGATCAAGACTCACAGGATACTTCAGTCAGGACTTGATTATAACTCTAAATTTTCTTTAGGTCCCCATAAGATCATCAGCGCCCGCAACCAGGAGGAAGTAGCCTGGAATACTACGCCCACGTTCCCAACAAATGGACTATGGTTATTTTCCTTTGTTTAAAAAAAAAAGAGGGAAATGATGCGGGAGAATTGTCTGTATTCTGTCAATCATATTTTAATAAAACGCTGATTGGCCAGGCAGGCAGTATAGGCGGGAAAACCAGACAGGAAGTAGAGGTGATGCAATGAGAACAGGAGAATTCTGGGAAGCAGGGAGGTTCCTCTGCCACTCCTGCACAGACCACCGAAGAGGCAACATGTAAGCTGTCAAACTGAGAAAGGTACTGAGCTGTGTGGCTAACATAGATAAGGATAATGGGGTAAAATAAGTTATAAGAGCTAATAAGTAGCCTGACCTAATGGGCCAATCAGTTTATAACCTTATGGAGTCCTGTGTGTGATTTTCTTTGGGCTTGCCGGTTGTGGGGTACTGGGCGGGACAGAAACCCCAACAAGCCAGCCCTTCATACTACATAAGCTTTTGTAGTAAGACCTAATGATTCTCTGAATTTTCTCAGTGTCTATGAGTCTATAGGGGGGCATTTTATTCAAATCACCATAGAACCCATGAATTCATTCATGGCAGACAGGAGCTTCACCTACTGAGCTATAACCTGAGCCCCTATTTTGCCCATACATCTGTAATCCCAAAACTCAGAATGTTGAGATAGAAGGATAGATTGGGAGATATAACAAAACCATGACTTGAAAATCCAAGACAGAAGATATAGCTTCAATAGAGCACATGTCTAGCATAAATTAGTCCCTAGGCTTAAGCCTCAGTCTTGTAAATATAATTTAAAACAAAGCTTGAGGAAAACCCCCCAAAGAAAACAAAATACGAGAAAGAAAAAGGGAAAAGATGGTTATTTTAAGCTTCAGAGAATCAGGAAATTTGCTGTGGTGTGGTGTCTTATATCTACAACAGGAAGCTACACCAATGAAATCTCAACAAGATGAGTACCTATTCAATACCCATACAATTCTAGCAACAATTGGCATCCAATATTAGAGGGGGGAATCTCAAGGGGCCTGTTTTGGTTAGGTTTCCATAGAGAAATACATGTGGACTTTGTTAGAATGGTTTATGGGCTTGGTCCAGCTAGTCTAACAATGGCTGTCTACCAATTGGAGGTCCAAAAATTCACTATTAATTCAGTTCATGAGGTGGGATGTCTCAGCTATTCTTCGGCATATACTGGAATCCTGAAGAAGCTCTAATACCAGTGAAGGAAGTCCACTGAGGGTGAGAGCAAGCAAAGAAAGCAAGCATCCTTCTTCCATGTCTTTTATATAGGCTTCCAGCTGAAGGTGTGGCCCAGATTAAAGGTGGATTATCCTACATCAAAGGTGCAGAATAAAAGTGGCTCTTCCCACTTCAAATGTTTTAATTAAGAAAAAACATCCCACATAGGTATACCCAGCTACTTGGATTGTAGTTAGTTCTACATGTAGTCAAGTGAAATGCAAGAAGAGCCATCACAGGACCCGATCCCTAGGTAAACAAGCTTAACAGCTGCCAAGCAAGAGAAAATTGGACTTTTCCAGAGATAAGCCCCTTGACTGGTTATCCAATATCAAGTGGTCAGCCCTAAAAACATGTACATGCCCAATAAGACTTGATCTTTTACATCTATGGCCTATAAATGTTAGATAGAATCACAAGCAAAACAACTACACAACAACAGATATTCCTATATTGGGGTCTCCTTTATTTTAAATAGTGCACAGTCTCCATGGCTTAGGATTTGAGAAATGGAAACTTTTCGCAAAAGGAACAAGCTTCTACTTGGGCACGTCCCTTCAAATATGGACACATTGCTTCTTTTAAGGAAAACAGCTGTAAGCTAGCTAAAGAGCTCTCGTGGAAACGAAAATTCAATTGAGAACATTTTGCCACTGACAGATGGACTTTGTTTTTTTTTATCTCAGAGCTCAGTAGTCATAGGCAAGGTGAGAGGGACCGCAAAGACTCCTTTCTACTAAAAATGACATGACGTGAGTGTAACAGACCTGACTTCAGCCCCAGCTCAGTTTCCCAGCAAACAATGCCTGCTGTGCCACATGGAGGAACTTTATCCTGAAATCCACTCCCTACTGCAGAGACACAAGAGCTCACTGCATAGCTGGGCTTGGTGATGTGACAATGAGCACAGCTCGTGCCTGATGGTGCCATCCTTCTCCACATGAGGTGGCCATATACAAAGCTATTCTCACACTTGTTGCCCCTGAATGCCATCATTAAAAGTATTGTGTATTCACAGCTCTTCATCTGTTTCCAAGCAGTCTGGCCATTTGCTCTGCAATTTGAATAACTATAGACCTGCCAACTAAGCACACACTTTGGAGAAGATCTTTGCATCCTTTGGACCTTTGGAGAGGATGGAAAGCCCTGTTTGGTGCTGCTTGCTGAACTCTGCATGCTATGTATGTGGGTGCCTATGGCCAGTGCTTCCTGTTAATATAACGTTGCTCATGAACTTTCAGTACAGGGATAGACTCTAAGACCCAACAAATGTCAACTATCTCAGACTAGGCATGAAAGATTCATTTGCTGACATCAGTTTGATCTGTGGCTATACCATTCTAGCCTGGGAAGCTAATCATGTCAAGTTTTCAATTTTTCAGGCCATTTTCAGACTGGAAATGTGGCACAATTCTATAGATTTCATTGCAACAAACACTCTGTGAGTTCAGGCATTGATGGACGGTCTACATGTCTACAATCTATGCCTGTCTGCTTTAATGAGGCTGAAATGGCCTCCTCAAGATTGGTTCAGGAAGATTTCGATCTGCTTCTCTTTCTAGTTTCATGCCCTCATAAGCAGTTGAATTTGGTTCCTTCATAACTCTTCCTAGATAGAGTCCATCTCTCAGATACTGAAGGCATACCATTATGATTATAATATAAAAACCAAGTTATGGCACTCTAGAAAACTTTGAATTCTTTTCTAATTTTAGCCATGATGATATTTCTTTTCCTTAACGGCAACCTCAGTCTTACCTATATGACACATCTCTGGATGACACTGTAGCCAAAAGGGAATCTAGGAGATTCAAATTTAATTCTGTCTCAGTCATGGAATACCCATCCTGATAGATTGATAGGGTCAAAGACATCAATATACTGCTTGCAAAGTCCTCTAGGGAACCTCATATGGTTCAAAGTTGGAAGGCACAGTGGGCCTCTGCTAAATTGATGAAAAAAATCCTCCTCTCTTTAACATTGGATCTTCTTACACAATTGTCCTGAGTATATGTGGAGACAGGTGACATCTTATGGCATTGGGATGAAAACAGCAATCACATTGCTATGTGTGTCTGGTGCCTTAGGGATGCCAGAGATTATGGATGGTGAATATTTGCCATCTCTTTTCCTAGACACACTCCTTGGCCATTTATAATGAAGGAAAACTCCAGTCTTGGATCTCCCAAATGATGTATCTTTAACTAAGTACTGGATGTGACCTACTGACCTTGACTTCTGATAGGCAATACCCTTATCAGATACTTAGTACCAGGGTTTAATCGGTTACCTCATAAAGTTTTGCTCCTTCAACTTGCTGACGAATCTATCAGAAACATGAGAGGATGGCTTTTACTCCTCTTCCTGCCTGCTCCATCGGCTCTCAGTGATTCTATGGGGCTAAAGAATGTCACCCAGAATGTGGTATGGATACACATGAAAGGCCAGACTGACTTCTCTGGGCACCCAATGAAAGACCCCCAATATTGGAAGACTCTCACTCAAGCCTCAGGATAACGCGACCCCCCAGTAACTCACGAGAGACCGTCCTAGATGCAATCGCACGAGATTTAATGATAAGACGACAAGACGGGAACCAGTGCACTGGGGCCGAGACTCATAACCCACGCAGGGGAAGAGTTCGACCTCGAGTGACTGGGAGAAGTAGTTTTTAAAGGAAGAAACCACACAGCCCAGTAATCCGAAAGGGGGGCAGGGAGGGTGTCACAGAAAATTCCAAAAATTTCAGTGATGATTACAAGGGGGCAATTCCCTGCCTCTCAAGATCATTCTCAAGGTCATAATCAGTTAGTTTATATTCTAAAAATACCAATGATAATTACTAGGGGGTGATAATTACTAGGGGGAATCTCCCTGTTTCTCAAGATTATTCTCAAGATTATAATCTACCTTTATCTTCGGCTAGTTCCTGAAACCCTGAAACTGGCTAATCCTAGATTTCTGATTCTTCTCTTCCTGCTAGATTTTTGGCACTATTTTCCTGTTAGGGGGATCTGGATTTATCCAGGTCTTTCACCAGTCAAAAATAATTGTTCCCACTGACCTGGAGAGTAGAAATCTGCCACAAAGCTGAGATGCCATGCTGGGGGCATTGTCAGTCTCCCTGACATACTGATGTTCGTTTCGCTCTGTGGGCCTTGACAACTGGAAGCTTTTTCCAGTAGCTCTTTTTTTGGAGTGCGTGAGCTCCCAGGATTACTTCTTGTGAGAAAGCCACATTTTCATTCATTTGTCTGATTCCCAAAATTTTGTGGCTTGCAACTTCCTGGTGATTTTGTGACCCTTGGAATCTTAGGGAGATACCAACAAATTATTGTGTGATTACTAAAGTGACTAAATAGGCTCTTTTTGAATATTTAGGAGTTGTCTTAGTCACTGTTTTATACCTATGATTAGACACTGTGACCAGGAGCTGTATCTTGATCTGTAGGTGAGAGAGAAAGACAGAGAGACAGAGACACAGATAGACAGAAACAGAGAGAGAAACAGTAGAGAGACACAGAGACAGATAGACAGACAGAGCTTCTGAAACCTTAAAGTCCACCCCAGTGACTCACTTGCCCCAACAAGACCACACTTCTTAATCTTTCTAATCCCTTCAAAGAATTCCACTCCCTTGTGACTAAGGGTTCAAATGTGAGCCATTCTTATTTAAACCTCTGCAGGGGGGAGCATCCTGAGGAGGTAATTGTCCCATCTTACTTGCTCATTCATTAGATAGTTATTTGTACAATAAACAGTTTTATATATAATGTCCAAACAGAAAATAATGATGTAAAATTTGCCTCAGCATGAGTTGAAGTCATCAGCAACACTAACTTTACCCTAAATGGAATTCTTTGTAGCCTTGATTCATTGGTAAACATTGTGGAAGACTTCTGACTTTTTCCTCCATAGGAAAGTAGGGTCTATCTCTATGCTAATACATTCTGCTGATCCTGCTCAAGTGGGAAAGACATTAAAAATAAAGATGTTGGACCACTAAAGTAGACCTAGATGGTTTTCTAGCTTGCTGAAACCATTACTGTAGGCTGCCTCACCCTATTTGCTCTGCAGATTCTGGTATCGTCTGGTTCTCGCTTTAGTTGTCTGGTTGATTGAAGTAGATATTTATTGGTAGGGCAAATTTATGGAAAAATTTTCTAGAAGCAAGGAGATAGAAACAAGGTATTGTTGGGTATAATTCTTGATGGTTTCTTGCATTTATTCCCAATGTGCTATGTAAGACCTCAACTTCATTTTGTTTTAGACTTTTATGGAAAATATCCTTGATTGGTTTGTGTCTCGGGAAGATACACTGTCTGCCTTTAGGTCAAAGGACAGACTTGTTCTGTGACCATTATGAAGGACTTCATTTGTTTGTGCTAAGGATTTCTCTGTTTAAGATGAGTAGAGGCTCACAAGACCTTCTTAGTTTTACTGTTTTGTAGAACCAGAATAAATATTGGTGACAATGTGAGTTGAGATTGTGGTGAATGTCCTTTGACTCTGTCAAAGGAATTTTAGCTTTCCATAGTAGGCTAACTAGTTATCATACAAAAGGTTTTATGCATGATAATGATGGCCAGAAAAAATATGAAAGACCCGGATGAATTCAGACCCCTCTAGTATGAAAAGTAGAGCCAAAAAAAAAAAAAAAAAATCTAGTAGGGAGAGAAGAACCAAAAATCTAGGTTAGGCAGTTCAGTGACTCTGTTCCAGGAACTAGCTGACCATAAGGTTAGATTATATTCTTGAGAATAATCTTGAGAAACAGGGAGTTACCCCCTTGTGATTATTACTGGTGTTTTTGGAATTTTCCAATGACGCCCTCCCTGTCCCCTTTGGAGTACTGGGTTGTGGTTTCTTCCCTTAAAAACCCCTTCTCCCAGCTACTCGGGGTTGAACTCTCTACTCCTATGTGGGAAATGAGTTTTGGCCCCAGTGCACTGGTTCCTGTCCTGTCAATAAACCTCATGTGATTGCAGCACGGATGGTCTCTCATGAGTTCCTAAGGGGTCCTGTTATTCTGAGACTTGAGTGAGAGTCTCTCCACTTCAAGGGTCTTTTATTTACACCCCTCAACTAGAAACAATAACATTGATACTAAGAACCACATGTCATGTAGAGATTTTGGCACTAGTCTCTCTTATATGGCTGGAAGGAAAAAGACATTTTTGAGTATTGCAGAGCAAATCCCTAGAGAAAACAGGATGTCTACTATCCATACTAGGTAAGCAATACAGGGACTAATAAGATTTGACAATAGAGAGCTCCTAAGATCCTCCGATCTGAAGAAGTTAATGAAAACAGTTCATTAGTGACATTTTATTAATGGCCAGATGCTGACCCTAGCAGGGAGCAGAACTGGCCAGTTTTGATCTTGTGCTTCTGGCTTTATCAAGAAAGATATAGGAGGAAAGGGCTTGTGGAATCTTCCTCAGTAAAGGGCCAAGCATGAGGCGTGGGAGTCCCTGAATGGAGGCCTAGACCGGCCATTGCATGAAGTTGTATAGGTGAAGTCTGGATTGTGGTAGAAATCCCAAGATGTTGGAGATGCCAGAGCCATGGGATACATGCCAAGGAGAGATTCAGACAGAGTATGGATCCAGTCCAAAAGAAAGAAATGTGTTGTAATCAGATAGCTAGAAGGAGTGGATATGAAGAGTCATCCAATAAGTTCTTTGACATCAGGCAAAGATGCACAAAATTTGAAGTTTGTCTTACTGGATTTTGGTCTTGCTTTGGTCTAGTATTTCTTCATTATGGCTATGCCTTCTTCCTATGTTGGAAGTATGCGATTTGTTTTTTGATTTTATACAGAATTACAGCTAAGAGATTGTCTTGAGTTGCTTAAGAGATTTTGTACTTTTAAACAGTGTTGAGAATGTGAAAGACTATGGGGACTTTTGAAGTTGTATGAAATGAATTTTGCATTATGGTATGGCTGCAAGCCTATGGGACCAGAAATTGAAATACAGCGAATTGATGGAGAACAGTCTCTCTAGGGTCATATGTTGGAATGTTTGGCTCCCAGTTGGTGGACTGTTTATAAAGGATTAGGAGGTGTGGCTTCTTGGTGAAGGTGTGTCACTAGGTGTGGGTCATGAGGTTTCAATAGCTCATGCTAAGCGCAGATTTACTCTCTGCCTGCAAGTTATAGATCAATGAGAGCTCCTAGCTCTTCAATGCCATACCTGCCTGCAGCCATGCTCCCCACCAAGATGATCAT
Source organism: Myodes glareolus (assembly GCF_982192425.1). Taxonomy (NCBI): domain Eukaryota; kingdom Metazoa; phylum Chordata; class Mammalia; order Rodentia; family Cricetidae; genus Myodes; species Myodes glareolus. The sequence continues at coordinate 43,856,047 of NC_142048.1, forward strand.
GAAACTGTAAGCAAGCCTCCAATCAAATGCTTCTTATATAAATTGCCTTGGAGTGGTGTTTTGTCATGGCAATAAAACAGTAACTAAGAAAATTGGTTTTAAAAAATATATGATATCATGATATAGGTTTGAATAAAGCAAGTGAAACAGACTACATGAATGCTATGAAAATGGAAGTAGGGAAAAAATGTATTAGATGTTTGGGAAGAAGGCAGGTGGCCATTTTGATTATTGGCTGCTGTGTGAATTCCACATCTGTGACTAGCTATCCATGTTCTACTGGGAAGGCTATTGATGAACCTTTGGTTAAAAGAGGAACAGAGCAAGAACCTGAGAAAAGGGCTATTGCAGGGTTCAAACACATTTCTAGATCTTTGTGGCACCACCTTGAAAATCTTAGGTCTCAGGTTTTTTTTTTCTCACTGAAGAAATTCTCTATCACAGATGGGCCAGAGTAGAAGACAGTGGCCTTAAAGAAGAAAGGAGCTGCATCAAGAAAAACATTCCTTATCTTTTAAAGTTATAGACAAACAGGAACTCAAACACTCTCCTGCTCATGACCTCATGATTGCTCAAGGTAGCCCAAATGCATATCGGAACAACGCCTTCCCCATATGAATTGGCATTGCATTTCTCCTTAACCACCTGTATGCACAGAACTTGTGAAGTGAGCTAGTGCTATAAGAAATAATCTAAATCAAACACATGATGGAGTAGCATCTTCTGGAGACTTTGTTTTCCACTTCTTTGATTTCTTTTGACATTTTTTTGAGATTATATCATCCCTCCTTCCTTTTCTTCCCAAAAACATTCCTGTGTAACACTTCCTTGCTTTCTTTCAAATTCACAACCTCTATTTTCTCTAACTGTTACATGCCTATATTCCTAAATACATAAATACACCCTTCTCTATCTGTATGATGTTATTCATATGTTTGTTTCAGGACTGACTGTTTGGTATTTGATAAACAATTGGCGTGTTCTTCCCTGGGGAAAACTATTTCTCCACTCTCACTCTTCTTTAGTTGCCTGTAGTTTATTGTGTATAGTTAAAGCCTCATGGGAACCAAAAATTGTATTTATTTATTTTCTATTTACTTTTTAAACTATAATACAAAGGTTTAGGTTCCACCAAGCAACTTAAAACATATTTTTGATCTCGCTTCTCTTGTATCCAGGGCTCCCCTCCTATGTCCTTCCAGCTTCATTTGTCACCTCTGCTTTCATGTCACGTATGTCCTATTTCTCCCCCACAACCTTATAAGCTCCCTTGTCCCTCTTCTAGTTTCATGACCCATGGCAGCCCATCATAAAAAGCTAGCATATAATCTGCATATGAGAAAGAACATGTGTATTTGGTTTTCTGAGTTTGGGTTATCTTGTTTAATGCAATACTTTTCAGATTCATCCTTTTTTCTGTAATTTAATAACTTCTTTTTTTCCCCTTTTACTGGATTTCCCCATTCTGTAGGCTGCTGTTTTGTCTTGCTGTTCATGTCCTTTGCTTTACAGAAGCTTCTCAGTTTCAGGAGCTGCCATTTATTGTTTCTCTCAGTATCTGTGCTGCTGGGGTTATATTTAGTAAGTGGTCTCCTGTGCCAATGCGTTGAAGTGTACTTCCCACTTTCTCTTCTATGAGGTTCAGTGTGGCTGGTTTTGTGTTGAGGTCTTTGATCTGTTTGGACTTAAGTTTTGGGCAAGATGATAGATATGGGTCTATTTTCATTCTTCTACATGTTGATATCCTGTTATATCATCACCATTTGTTGAATATGCTTTTGTTTTTCCATTTTATATTTTTTGCTTCTCTGCCAAAAATCAGGTATGCGTCGATTAATATCTGGGTTCAGTTCCATTGGTCCTTTTGTCTGTTTTTATGCCAATACCAGGCTGTTTTCAGTACTGTAGCTCTGAAGTAGAGTTTGAAGTCAGGGATTGTGATGCCTCCAGAAGTTCCTTTACTGTACAGGATTGTTTTGGCTATCCTGAGGTTTTTTGCCCTTCCATATGAAGTTGAGTACTGTTCTTTCAAGGTCTGTGAAGAAACTTTTTGGAATTTTGATAGATATTGCACTGAATCTGTAGATTACTTTTTGATAAGATTGTTGTTTTTACTATGTTAATTCTACCTTCCCAAGAGCATGGGAAATCTTTCCATTTTCTAGTGTTCTCTTCAATTTCTTTCTTCAAAGATTTAAAGTTCTTGTCATATATGTCTTCCACTTGTTTGGTTAGAGTTACTCTGAGATATTTTATGCTATTTGTAGCTATTGTGAAGGGCGATGTTTCTTTGATTTCTTTCTCAACCCGTTTATCATCTGTGTAAAGGAGGACTACTGATTTTTCAGAGTTAATCTTGTATCCTGCTATATTACTGAAAGTGTTTACGAGTTGTAAAAGCTCCTTGGTAGAATTTTTGGGGTCGCTTATATAAACAATCATATCATCAGCAAATAGTGAGAGTTTGACTTCTTCTTTTTCAATTTTTATTCCCTTGATCTCCCTTTGTTGTTTTAATGCTCTAGCTAGGACCTCAAGAACTATATTGGATATATATGGAGAGAGTGGACAACCTTGTCTTGTTCCTGGTTTCAGTGGGATCACTTTGAATTTCTCTCCATTTAGTTTGGTTTAGTTAGATATTCCTGGCCTGAGCCCACTCTCGCAACAGTCAGGAGCTTATATTTATTTTTAATTGCGTGTATATGTCTGTGGGTTTGTGCATGTGAGTACAGTACTAATGGAGTCTAGAGAATGTTGAATCCTCTGGAGTTACAAGTAGTTGTCCGCTGCCCAATGTGATGGCAACCAAACTTCCATTCTCTACAATAGCAGTCAGTATGAATCCTTAAACATGGAACCATCTCCCTGGACCATGCTTTCAAACTTTTGAGAAATTGTGTTTGAGGATTTCTATTACTATTATAAAACACCATGGGGAGGCATAAATTTCAGCTTCCAGTTCCTTATCACAGTCCATCAAAGAGTAAAACCAGGGCAAGACTCAAACAAAGCAGAAACCTTTAGGCAGAAGCTGAGGCAAGGCCATCGAGGGGGCTGCTTACAAGATTGCTCTAGTGGTTTTCTCAGTCTGCTTTCTTATAGCACCCATGACCACCAGCCCTATGTGGAACACCCACAGTAAGGGCCCTCCCACCTCAATCACCAATCCCTCCCACATCAATCACCAATCAAGAAAATGGATCACAGGTTTGTACCCAGGACAATCTGGTGGGTGCATTTTCTTAATCGAGGTTCCCTCTTCTCAGTTGAAAGGTTCCCTCTTCTAGCTTGGATCAAGTTGATATATCACGAACCAGAGCAGGCCTTCATGTGGGTTTCCATAGTGATTGTACCAGTTTACATTCCTATGGGCAATGAATGCATAAGGGTCTCTCTTTTCCTATATCCCCAGCACCATTAGTCACCACTGTTTTGTCTTGATGCCAGCCCTTCCGACTGGGATGAAATAGAATCTCAAAGTGGCTTTTATTTGCATTTTCCAAATGCTTAATGATATTGAACTCTTTAAGTGTTTATTGACTGTTGTGCTTTTTTATTTTGGAACCTGATTGTTCAGTTCATTGGCTTGTATGTTCATCAGCAGTTTTGTGGGGCTTGCTGTTTAATTTTTGCAGTTCTTTATGCATTCTAGATAGTAATCCCCCATCTGAAGAGCAGGAACGGTTTTCTCCTATGCAGTGAGATGTCTGTTTACTCTTGTGATAACCTTCTTGGTCTGACAAAAGGTTCTTAATCATATACAGTCTCACATTGATATCACATTTTGTACTATAGGAGTAGATCTCAGAGTCTTGTTTCCCATGTTATATCTTGGAGTGTTGTCCTGATATTTTTTTGTAACAGTCTCAATTTTAAATATGGTCATTAATCTATTTTAAATTGCTCTGTGCACATTGTGGGAAATATGGATCAAATCTCGTCCCCCTGAAAGTGAAAATCCAGTTTGAAAATTCCATTAGTTGAAAAGGCTGTCTTAAACTTCAGTGTATGCTTTGAACTGCTTTTCCACTATTAAGTATTCATATCCATGTAGAATTATATCAGGGGCCCACTGTTACATCAGTCTGTGTGTTTGTTTGTATGTCTGTACTGTGATTTGTCACTATGCTTCTGAAGTATCACTTGAGTTTAGTTGCTGCCCTGCTTAGAATTGCTTTGGCAAATTCTCATGCTTAGTGTGTCCATGTGAATTTTAGGGTTCTAATTTTAAGTTTTGTAAAGAATGATATTGAAATTTGATGGTGTGAAATTGAATCTATGGATTACATCAGGTGATACAGACATATTTATAACATTAATCCTTCCAATTCAGGAACATGAAAGACAGAATTCCTTTGTCTAGTGTCTCCTTCACTATTTTTTTCAGTGTCTTGAAATTTTCATTGTGTAGATCTTTAACTTCTTGGTAAAGTTTATTCCTAAGTACTTTATATATTTTTAAATCTGTGGTGAAAGGTATACATTTCCCAATTTCTCTCTCAGCAAGTTCATTATTGGTATATAGAAAAGTCACTGATTTTTTTATGTTTTTTTTTTTTTATCTACAGCTTTGTTGGAAGTTTTCTGGTGGAACCCATAAGGTGATGTGTTATGTGAATAGGGGATCATTTGACTTATTCCATTTGTATGACTTTTATATATTTCTTTTTCCTATGGTTTTAGCTAAAGCCTCAGGCAGTGTACTGAGTAATAATGGAAACAGTGGGTGTGTTTGTTTCATTCCAGATTTCAGAGGGTGTTTTGTTTCATACCACTTAGAGCAATGTTGATTACAAACTTTTTCATTTACAGGTTTTTTACTTATTGATTTTTATTGAGCTCTATATTTTTCTCTGCTCCCCTCCATCACTTACAGGATTTTAAATTTTGAGTTAGATTCTATCAATTTCTAATTGCTTTAGGTCTTTTATCATGAAGGCATGTTGAGATGCATCAAAATCCTCAGAATCAACATTTTTAGGTTAAATAATATTACACAGTGTCTCATTTGGAGATAGCATTTTTGGTTCACTTGCTATTGCTTATTGAGGTAGTCAAAATTTCATCTAATGAGTTAAATATACTTATTATTTGTTACATCTAAAATTCTGCTTAGGTATTTTCTAAAGAGAGAGGAAATAGCACCCCAAAGAAATTTTAGAATATGAATATTTATTGCAGTTTTTTTATAATATAAACTAAAAGAAAACCAAATATTTATTAGCAATAAAACTAGCAAGCAAGACATGGCATTTCCTTACAATTCAGAACCATTCAACAATTAAAAAGAAACCCAATGTAGATATAGGCTTCATGAACGAATCTCAAAATTACAAAATGCACACAAAGTGATATAGAATGCACAATTCTAGTTACAGAAATTCCTATATAATACAAAGTATTTGTCTATTTTTATGCTTCTATGTGTTCATTATTTTCTTTATTAGTGTACACGTATGTGTGTAATACATGTGTGTGTCCCAGCATACATGTGGAAGTGAGAGGACAACTTTCAGAAATCAATTCTCTCCTTCTGCCATGGCTTCCGGGATCATACTGAGGTCACCAAGCTTGTTCAGCAAGCTCTTTGACCCACAGAGGCATCTTGCATCTCAGTAAGTACTTTAAAGTGATAGCGGCTGCTTGTTGAAGAGAAAGGTGGAGGATGGATTCTAAAAGGCATGAAAAAGCTTAGGGGTGATGGAATTATTTTGCTTTTTGATTTTTCTGATGCTGCCACAGGTAGAAACATAAATCAAGCCTAAGTAAGTTATGTACTTTAAATATGTGTTATTCAAAGTCTATAAGTGACATCTCAATAATTCAAAATCGCTGCAATTTTGTATAAAACTATATGTTGATATGAGACTTAACTGAGTTCATAAATCTATTTGTACAATACTGTTTCCAGTAATGATTTCCTAGAGGGCATATTGCTGAGAAAAAAAAAAGACCAACATGAACTTTAAGGCTCTGGGCACATCTTGTAAAATTGCTCTTCCATAGATCTTAATATTTCTGGTCTTGCTGAAGTGAATGTATGCTTATTTTCTAAAACTGGGAGCTACTTTTACTCATGCATTATTTCACAATGGGAGAGGTTATGTTCCCTTTGTAACCCAAACCGTTCCTTTCTGGATAGACCAGTAGGTGGAGAAAAATCAACACATCCTTAAACTCGACAGTGTCTGGTTCTAGAAATTATTGCCTGTAGAACCAGAGACAAGAGAAATGGCTTATGCCCAGGACTACCAAGTGAATCGCCACTGCCTGCAAGCCAGAAAAGCATACCTTTTTGGAGCATTCTAAATTGTTATCCGACTGCATCTACAGACGGAGCAGGAACTAGAGCCCGTTTCCACAGCACAGGAAGCCAGCCGTAAAGACCTGGACAGGATTTGTTTTACAGCTGGGCACAAACTGAAGCTGAGAACCAGAATTGGAGCCAAGAGTTCAGCAGATTCCCCTGGTTCATAAAGTTCTTCCTGCTCTTCTTATTGTCCACCTCTTCAACCACTATGTGCCAAGCCCTGGTTCACTAGGATTTTTTTTTATCATAAATCTAGTTTTTTGTTTTCACAGGTGAGATTTGTTAGACATAATTATACATTATGTCACTTCAAAGACAAGGGTAGAGGGGAAACTGGTTTTGGGTATGTGACAGTACAGACTGTTTTATTTCTAAGACTCCAATGAGGCAATGCATGTAAAATGTTGCCACCATACCCAGTAGAATATTAGGTAAATACTAGCTCCAAAGTTGAAAACAAAAAGTGAACACGGTCAAGTCTGTCTCCTTAACCAGATGGTCAGCATTCCTTGTACTTATGTATTCTATAGTTGAGAAGAATGTACGTCACACAGGAAAACACTTTGCAAACTTTAGAGTGCTATCCAGAGCTAAGACACCACTGTTAAAATGAATTCTGTCCCCGACAATAGTTGCATTGAAGTTTTCACCTTCAGGTGATGAAAGAATCAGATGGATGTTCTGTAATAAAGAAGACTGAGTGAGGGGTATACATGACCAAAGCATGTATAATCATGTATAGGAAGGTCACGGCGAGGCACAGTGATTTGTACAATTAATATTACTGAATGATAAAGAATACAAATAAGGAACACATATTCTGAAAACTTCAGGTGATACCAGGATTGCCAACTCTTCTATGGGCTAAAAGGACCAGAGTCGGGAGCTGGAGGTATCTACTGTATAGTTACCATGGCTGCTGCTGCCTCCCTTGGCAGGGGTTTACAACAGGCTGGAAAGTAGCCCGGCTATTTTATTTAAGGAGGAAATGTTGCTAGATGAAATGTTTTCCTAAAGCAGTAATGACTTCTAATAATGGGGATGTTTCAAGAAAACCAGGACACCCCCCAAACTTATTTTCTTATTTTGGGTTACAAGGTTTATGTTGATGACTACTGAACTTAGAACTCCTATCTTTCTGTTAACAACATGCTTACGTGGGCTGCCAAGCCTGGAAGAAAACCAGATAGTCTTGCGTCTTTAGGGGCAGAGAACATAACAGAGAACATACCAACTTGCTCTCCCCAACCCTTCTAATAGCTTGGGAAATCTTTGAAGTTACCTTGTATTTTTGGAAAGTAGAAATCTTAAAAAAAAAAAAAAGTCCTGGGAAACTATCCAAGTTTTAAAATCATCTCCTCTCTTCATGGTCCTCCTGCTGTGATTTCAACTCTCAGCAAAGGACAATGGATAGCTATTTTTAGATATTTTTAACACACCATGAGATTGGTAATTAAGCAAGGCAATGCCTCTGTGTATAGTTTGTTTTTATAGAATAAGACCACGGTGTTTGTATAAGGCTCCTCTTCCTCTCAGAGCAAGCCCTTGCTCCTCCCTGCAGGCCACGTCCAGAGGTCACGGTCATCTGTCATGTTTAAGGTCTTCCCTTCTCATATACCCAACCACAACTGACAGAAGAAAAGAAAAAGGCCCAGAAAATCCGAGCCAGCTGCATGGCTAAGAGGCGCTGGCAGCATTAGATCATTGTTTTCCTTTCTTGGAATAAAAAGCAAAAAGATGCAGTAAAGCATGAAAGGCTGAGAAACTCACAGTGGAGAAAGGATAATGGTGGGTAAGCTGTTTTGATAGAAGGTGAAAGAAAAATCAGAAAAGGTTATCACATTTGGGAACGCAGTAGCAGGTGGAGCTTTTAAGCACTCTTATTTTAAACAAGCGTCTAGGAGAAAGGATGCTTATTCGGGGAGTAATAAGCAGCAAGCTCATTCTTTGTTTCCATCCCTCTGGAAGGGGGAAATCTTTTGAAACTCTGTTGTCATTTTCTCATGAAGGATGGGTGGCAGAATCTCCACGGGTCTTTGTGCTCTCCTTCAGAAGTAGCTGCAAGGTCTACTTCAGAGGATGCCCTGACGTTAACACATTGTGAGTATCTGATCCCTGACTTGGGGAAATGATGAAAAATTAATGGATGCAGATGTGCTCCGCTTGCCATGGACAGATGCTCACTTCACACATCACTTGGAATTCTTCGGAGTAATTTCCTAGTCTACGGGGATACAGCAGCTAAATGAGAAGAGAAACTGAGGGAATGTAGGAGACTAGAGAGGAGGGTGAAGGGGGAGAGGCGAGAGGGTGTGGGGAGCACATGATTAAAGCACGTGATAGTCTTGGAATTGTCTTTGTGAAAAGAGAAGAGAGGAAATGGAAATGATTCCTCTGATATCAACAGTATACATTGTGCACATGTAATGAATTATCACTGCCTTCTAGACATATGTAACGTTGTAGGCACTAATTAAAAATAAGAAGGCTTGAGGGAAAACTTTGCATGTCATAGTACCTGTATATTATACATGCTCAATAGATGTTGGATTCTTTTCAAAGTACATAAACATTCAAACAGAGACCATGACATTATGCTTATGATTAAGTAAAATAGTCAACTGGGAAATGCAAGGCCTGAATTTTCTTCTCTGTGACAAAGAAAGCCAAGGAAAGGGGGAAAAATTGAGTCTAAATTATAAGCATCATTTCATGCCCAGTGCAAAGCTACATATCATTTTAATGATTTTAATTTTATAATTTAATGCATTATAATTTATACTTCTCAGTGGTATGTTTGGTGTTAAAAAAACCCTGAAATATATGTACTTTATAATAAACAAAAACACAATGTGAAAAAAAATGCAAAATCAGCTAGAGACTCAGGGATCAACAAATGCACTAAAAAGTAGTTTATTCTGGACCATGGCAACACTTCCATCAGCTGGTACCAGTGTGGTTGCCCCCACATTGGGCAGAGATGGAATCAGTGTGGGTGGATGTCACACTCACACTGTCTGGCAATATCAAGACCCATAACACTGTTTCAGAGAAGAATGAATCACCCTACATCTCTGATTGGGTTCGAGGACAGGTGAAAGCTACATATTTAATTTGGTGATCCCTGGCTATTTTCAGTTCATATTTGTCGTGTGAATAGGACAACCCAGTTAGCCTGTACTTCTGACGCAATGCCTCCTGGAGGAGTTCAGAGTGGGCTGTGATTATGTCACTGATAATAAACTTGAAATAACAAAGTGTTGTTTTTTATTTAAACACTGATTATTTTATGCTAAAATTTCCAAGCAAGAAATAAAAGGCTTTTATGAGACTATTTCACCTAATTTACCTAAGAGCAACAAAATCAAAAAAGAAAGGTATGTCATATAATACTTGGAGAATATCTACTACATACCAAAAAAGGCAATGAGGAAATTAGTAGGGATACATATTGAACCTGTAATAGAAGACACAAAGTAATATATAAAATAAATTACATATTATTATCCAAAAATGATTTTACATTTCACATGTACCTACTTGAGTTCTTTATGGATGGCTTTATACATTGTCTGGGTCTTTGATCATGAGGTACATGTCAGAAATCATGTAGCTATATATGATTGTGCTAAAAGAAATTTGGAACACCATGAAGATATTCCAGAAAGCCCAAGGTTCAGCACTTTTAGCTCCAGCACTCAGAGTATGCATGCATGTACACACATACGAGAGAGACAAAGAGAGAGAGAGAGAAAGTGGGAGAGAGAGAGAGAGAGGCAGAGAGACAGACAGAGAGACAGAGAGAGACAGAGAAAAAGACACACACACAGATAATAGACAGAAGAATAATGCTAATAGCATTTCAGGAGAAACTATATAGTTTGTAACAAGCACAGAGGGCTTAATGGAAAAGGAAAGTCACAGAGAGAATAGAGACGTAAGTTCAGTCATGCTGCCATTCGGTGGTTGGAGAACCGGTTTCTAAGGCACTTAGAAGTCAGTTAGTATTGTAGGATTAAATTTTTGAAGTAAAATTATAAAGGCAAGTTATGAGGAATCAATCACTTCTCCAGTGTCTTTTTAAAAATGTTTTTACTTGATTTCACTGATCTCTACATTTTTCTTTGTTCCCCTCCCTTCTACTCCCCTCCCCTTCTACCCTCTCCCATGGTCCCCATCCTCCCAATTTACTCAGGAGATCTTGTCTTTTACTACTTCCCATGTAGATTAGATCCATGTATGTCTCTCTTAGGGTCCTCACTGTTGTCTAGGTTCTTTGGGTTGTGAATTGTTGGCTGGTTTTCTTTGCTTTATGTCTAAAAGCCACTTATGAGTGAGTACATATGATATTTGTCTTTCTGGTTCTGAGTTACCTCACTCAATATGATATTTTCTAGATCAGTACTGAAAACAGCCTGGTATTGGCATAAAAACTAACAGAAGGGCCAATGGAACTGAACTGAAGATCCAGATATTAATCCATATACCTACAAACACCTGATTTTTGACTAAGAAACAAAAAATATAAAATGGAAAAAAGAAAACATATTCAACAAATGGTGCTGGCATAACTGGATATCAGCATGTAGAAGAATGAAAATAGACCCATATCTATTACCATGCCCAAAACTCAAGTCCAAATGGATCAAAGACCTCACTTTAAAGCCAACCACACTAAACCTCACAGAAGAGAAAGTGGGAAGAACACTTGAATGCATTGTCACAGGAGACCACTTTCTCCAGTGTGTTATCGATAGTTGGATAGTTGTTGTGGCAGAATAGCCGACACAAGGAATTTAAGCAAAGAAGGACTTACTTTGGCTTGGCCAGATCCACTGTTTTGAGGTAGAAGCAAGGCAGAATACTTCAGTCAGCCATGGATGCATGGCAGCCAGGAAGTAAAGAAGAGTAACAGGAAAGAACCAGGTATCCAAGCCAGATATAAAAAGCTAAGATATACAATCCCATGCTAGTTCCCTACTGCTCCACTTCTTCCAACTATGCCCAACCTTTTAGCTCTACCATCTCACAAATATTCTATTTAAAAATTGAGACTATTAGCAGATTAAACTGTTGATTAGGTAAACTCTCATGATCAAATTGTCTCTCTAAATACTGTCAAAGAAATACACCTGGGTTGTGCAGTCCTAATTCCATGCATATTTCTAAATTTAATTGAGCCTAAAAACAAACCAAAATGAGACCAACAAACAAAAAACTCATAGCCAGGCAGTGGTGGTGCATGCCTTTAATCCCAGCACTTGGGAGACAGAGACAACAAGCGGATCTCTGTGAGTTCGAGGCCATCCTGGTCTACAAGAGCTAGTTCTAGGACAGCTAGGACTGTTACACAGAGAACCCCTGTCTCAAAAAACAAACAAACAAAATCATATGAATCTCATGTGTCAACTGAGGCAGTACATGACTTAATGCAGTATACAATTCTCTTACTGGCAGTCCCAAATATAATATTATCTTTCCATGGTCTGTTGTCTGCTTGAGTTTGTCAAAGGGTGCATGTTCTTGCTTTATCTTAATAAAGTGACTTTGCATAGTCAGAGAGAAGACTGGGGAATATCCAAAGCAATGGCAAGGATACTCAGGGCTCAAAGATGAAATAAAGACAATAAAATGATCTGAGGAACAGAAGGCTTGCTGATGAGGTAATAATCATTTTTCAGATCTTTTACTAAAGCTGGAAAGAGAATGGGTGTTTGAATTAAGCAATGCAGGAAGTTGGATGAACACAGAAGCAGTACCAATAAAGGCTAGAGTCCCACAATGTAATAGACATACCAGGAATGCATTTTTCTTAAAGTAGGACAAGCATCACTCTAACTGGAGCAGTTTCTAAGCCATGTCACCTAAAGAGAGAAGCAAAGTGAATCAAACACACAGTGGGAATTCCTTCCAGAAATGAGATGTGGAGATGACGACAGAGCCTGAGCCTTTGTGTGAGCTGTGTCCTGCTACTTCTCAAAACACTTTCCTAGGGTCACCCAATCCAAAGGTTCCTTTCCCCTGCTCCTTCCCTCTGTCCTGCCCAAGTATTAAAACACACAGGCTTGAGGGCACAGACCTCCGAGCACAGGGCCTTGCTTTGTACGTAGTAGACACTCAGGAAGTGTGCATGGGAACCTTTGTTGCTGCTGTAGTGATGGCAATGAGATAGAATGAGCTGAGAAAGAAGACCTCTTTTTTTTCCTTGTAGTGTCTCAACTTTTGCTTCTGAGAAGTCTTCATGGAGTTGCTTTATTTTCCTTCTTACCAGCTTCTTCAATGAAATGGAAGGCAAGGTAGCAGCAAGATGTCCCGATTGGAAGCTCAGGAACTCCCGGCCTCTCCTCAGAGCTCTTGGCGATCATTAGGTATCTCTTGGTGTGAGCCTTTCCGCTTGAGGAGTTGGCTGCTGTTCCTGAAATTACTATTTTTCCCTTCCATTATACTTGTCTGATGTGGCACTTTAATGCCTTATAGATAAAATGGTTTCTGTCAGCCTGCACTTCTCATGCCTGGAGAAAGTTTTACTGCTTCATAAAACCCTGTAATGCCCCAGTGTTTAAAGAAGATCTATCACTCTATCAGCAGGTCTTTATGGGCTCTGTGTATGCTTCTCTTTTTTTTTCTTTTTTCTTTGCAATGCAAGGTTGGTTCCTGAAGCAAGAAAGGGACAAAGATGAATGGATATGTGTGTGTTAATGAATGTCAGGAATGCAGCTCAATTTATACTGAGGTGGAATTAAATAGCTAAAGCAAATTGTAGGATACCTCTCAGGCAACGGCAGTCAGCATGGTGAAGGAAGTCTAACGTACAAATGTTCTTTTGTAAGCGATCACTGGAGGCTTGCTGTTTCATTCACTGGCTTGGTTAGAGAACATTGGTGCTTGCTCCATTTCAATTTTCTCTCACCTTACAAATGCTTAGAGGCTTGATACCCTTTTACCTAGTGGACAGATGACATTGGACACAACCTGCTTCCAGCCACCTGTTCCACACAAATGTCTCTGTGTGAGTCATAAAATCTTTAAAAGGCATCCTTTCTGAGGTTGTAAGCCGAGAGAAGAGCTGCCAGGTTTCAGGCAGCATACATGTTCCTCATATGTTATCTTAGAATTTGAACTCCGTTAGCTGTAAGAAGCATATTGCTGTCAAGTTGTTGTTATTGATGTGTGTGTGTGTGTGTGTGTGTGTGTGTGTGTGTTAATGAACACAGACCTATATGCCTTGGGGCTGTGCTTATACATGTGTATGTGACCCAGAGTGGCCAGTGTAGAGTTGTGATGGAGGAAGTCTCGGCTTTCTGCTTCTCTCTGCAGTGTTGATGGGTTACCACGTGCTATGCCTGCCATATGGACAGCACTTCTGTCTTCCGCCATCACAGGCGCCACATCATCACCTGTCCAGATGGATGGAAATGACCTCATCGGCTGTCAGTCACTACCCTTTGCCCCTCTGCTCACACTCTCCAGGATGGTGCACTGGTACCTTATTTTTAGGAGCTTTCAATAGGCAAATGAGCATCTGTTTCCATAGTGCTGAGTGATTTGCTTTGTTTGGTTCAGGAAGGATTTCCAGGCTAGTTCATCTACACTCCGGGCTTTTGGTAATATCTATGATGAATAAACACAAAACAGCAATAACAAGAAAAGGAGGGGATCTGAGGCAAGGATACTTTGGTAATTTAAGCCAAACAATACGAACAAATAGCAAGGAAATGCTGGAGGATAAGAATGCCTTTGAACTCTAATGCACAGCACACAATTTTGTCCTTCTGTACTTGGCCAAAGCATATGAAGTGACCGTTCTGTGTCTTTCTTAGGAAGAGCTACCCCAAAACAAACAAAATACAGAACACATTTTTCTCGGCCAAAAAAAAATATTTTTTAACCTTCAAAGATGTGCTTATTATTCTTTTCTCTAAAATTTCTTTTATCTGTTTCTCTACAATTTGTACATGTGTAGAGTATGTCTTGATATGGTCTGTTGCTGTCAAAATGAGCAAGGAAGACTTGTTTCCTTTTTGGCTTCCATCTTGTCAAAGAATGCCTTCTTGTAAGGGTAGTTGATTGGGAAGGTTAAAGCACTAGCAAGAAGGAAGAGAAGTTACATGCTATATAGACACAGTCTAGTCAAGCATCTTTTGTATATTGTATTGTTTGATGATACTCTTGAGGTTTTAGTTCCCACCTCAGAGCATAAAGTAGTATGTGTGGGCTTGGGCGAAGTATTCACCAAGCTATCTTTAGTACTTTCAGGGTTATTACAACATGGATGCTGAGAGTTCAAAGGTTTTGGAATTACATTGTGCTTATAAGGCATTATTCATTAAGTATAAAGGGTCAGAGTCCATTAAACAAGTGGAGAGCAGACTCTGGTGAAAGTGATGTGTACAAGAAATGAACTAGGGAGGAAATTTTTCACAGAAGCAACTACAGCTCAATATTGATGTTCTTCATCTCATGTTCTTTCCACTCCTCAAACACAATGAACTGACTAACAGAAAATAAAAACTAACTTTTATTACTCTCTTTCACATCATCAACATTGAACTTCTTGTCAATACCTTGCAATTTCTACAAAGTGTAGCAAAATCTGAGCTTATGGTCACTCCAAGCTGTTAGAACAAATGATTTTGGAATAAACATAAAATAATGCAGGAACGGATCAGAATTTAATAGTGAATGGCACTGTAATGCAAAAATATATGACCAAGCTGTGAGAATCAATTTGACACAGTCTTGAACTGTCTAAGGAATTGTCTATGTCAGAGTGGTCTGTGATTAACTCTGTGAGGGGTTGTCTTGATTGTGAATGGATGTAAGAAACCCAGCCCACTATTAGGAGGCACCATACAAGAAAACCACACAAGAAAACCAGCTAAACATGAGCTTACTCAAGCCACCAAGCAGTGTTCCTTCATGTTTTCTGTTTCAAGCTCTTCCATGGGTTCCTGACCTGACTTCCCTCAATGACAGACTGTAGCATGTAAACTATAACAAACCTTCCCTTCCCTAGAGGGGAGTCATGCTGTTTCTCACAACACCAAAATGAAACAAGGACAGAAAATCCTGCAATATTGAATCAACACCAAACTATTCAGGTGTGGGCAGGCATTCTCCTTACTAGGGACCATAGTTACATTCTCATTGCTGCTTTTCCAGGATGTCATGACACAAGTGAGTATCAAACCTTGTCTAAGGTCTAATTGTAAGAAGACAAGAACTCTCCATCTGTGCACATGAGTCAGTAAGTGGCCCCTGCCATTCTTTTACAATGTTGACTGGTTAATCTGTTTCCAAGGCACAGCTGTTTTCCTCTGCTTCTCAGAGTGGAGACTGAGATCATCCAATCCCTGTTCCCGACCTACTCTTCCCTCCTCTTTGCAAGGGACAGACCCTCTTCATAGTATGTTCTGATCATTTTGAGACGCACTTCCACTTAAAGATTTCTTTAGGCAACTACATGATCGGGTTCTGGATTGTAATATATCTCTTGAATTCATGATGAAAATTTGGCTGCTTAAGAGCTTCCAAAGAATGTTCTGCTTCTTCAAGTGGTGAGATTTAAATTTTTATTTTTGGTGTAACTGGGAAGATCTATCTATTATAACCATAGACCAGAGACTTTGTAAAAGTTTCAGTGTTTGAGGACCCTAATCCTAAAAGAGAGATACAAGGCTGACATCTAAGAGAGATCATGTCTTTCTTGAATGCTTTTGATAAGGTGAAGGATATGAAATATTTACCTCACTCCAGTTCTTTTTCTGGTCTATTGAACTGGGATAGACGATCCATGATTTAGAGATTAAGTGTTCTTGCTGGAAAAAGTATGAAAATGTTAGTGGAACTGTTTTTTAACACAAAGCTGCCTACCATGAAAGGTAGAGTTAGAAAGACAGATATCTTTCTTGTTCATGCAGAGAACCCAACACTGCCTTGGCTCTCTGAGAAACTGCAGTCCTAGGAAGGATGGGCTGTCAGAGTCTATATTCCTGCCTCAGGTGTTAAGGTGCTGTTGTCTTGGTCACACTAAAAAGTGGGGCAGAGGTGAAATTTCACAAGGTGTGACCATCGGAAAACAAAGCACGGGAGGGAAATGATGCACACTATATGAAGCTTAGCCTTTGGACCTCTGTGAGGCATCTCCTTGAAAACCGCTGAAAAAAGAAAACAAGACGACCTGATAATGTTTGCAAAAGAGGATGCTATTATGAATTTGGATAAAATTGGGCCCTGAGAACTTGAGTTGTGCCTGCAGCCACAGTTCTACTCCCCATGTAATGAACAGGGTTGCTGCTGTTGAGAGAATCAAGCTTCTCACTAAATAGATTATCAGGGATAATTTGTATCTGACCTGAGCATATATTGCACGTCAGTATACTCTGTAGATTAAAACTTTTACAATATTAATTTCTTGAGCTCCAGGCCTAACTTGATTCCTTTTTCTGGAGCTACAGCTTGTAAATGAATAATATAAGGAAATTTGTTAAGCGACTCTGAAATATTTAATAGCTGTAGGTTTGGGACCTACCACCTAAAGGAGATACAATCTTTAAGGTGATACCTTAGGGATAAAGAAACCAGTCAGTCAAAATGAATTTTAATAATATACCTATAAAAGTCAAAAAAATAGGCAGATATCACCAAAAAATGGGTTAAAAGGATTGAGGAATTTCAATCAAAGTGAAGATAAAGCAAGTAACAGTAATGACCAAATGCTTCACCAGCACTGTAGCAGAGGGAGATTTGTGATCATCTAAACTTTGCCGAAAGCATTTAGGCATGAGTCTTTGTGACAATATATTTAATTTTTTTCTCTAATGAGAGGGCTATGACTTAGAAATGCCAGACAACAGTCGTTTCCCTAGGCTTTGTCCCTCTGCCATCAAACAGGACACATGAACGATTGGTGGGAGAGGATTTGGCATTTATAAGTGCTTTATTTTCCAGCACCATGCTACCAACTCTTACTCTCCTGAGCAGCAAATAAAGTATTTCTGCATGAGTTTAGTCTTTCACAACACACTTAAGCTTCGTGGAGTTATATGAAAATATACTGGCCATATTAAATCAACAGGTTAATTACTGAAGTATACTTTAAAAATTTCCAGAAATAAGTGTATTAATGATGTTGGATTTTATATTAACAACGTTGGAATTTTATTTATCGCTTGCTTGTTTTTGTTATTGCTGTTGTTCTTATCTGTTCTCTTTGTTTTGATACATGGTTTCTCTTTGGATGTCTGGCTGCCCAGGACCTCTCTGTAGACCAGGTTGGCATCAAACTCAGAGATCTACATACCTCTGTCTCCTAAATGCTGGGATTAAAGTCATGTGCCACCACAACCTGGGTTGATGTTGAAATTTTAATCTTACAAGATGGATTGATTCTTGTCTTATATCAGATATAAAACTCTGAACGGAATACTATGACACCCTGATTATAGCCTTTAAGTTTAGAGGAAAGTTCAGAAATATCTTGAGTGAGATTTCTAATTTTCTTTCAAGGAATATAGAAGAATCAACTTAATAATACTGGGGAAATTTTACTAATGCTTCAGCTCCATTACCTATTAACCCAAGGCAATATTTCTAGCCCTAGAGTTTGAAAGGCAAGCTGTTTCTTACAGCACTCCTGCCTGGATAGATGCAGAGAAGGGTGGGTCTGAGTCGCCTGAAAAGGAAAGGCATAAAAAGATCTGTTCTCTTCCCCAAACAAGGGATAGAAGAGAAGAAAGAAAAGAAGAAAGGAAGAGAAAGGGAGAGAGGGAAAGAGAATGAAGGGAAGGAAAAAACAAAGAATTAAAGGAAAGGAAAGGAAAGAAAGGAGAGAGTAAAAAAAGGTAAAAGACAGAGAGAAGGAAGGAGACAAGGAAGAAAGGAGGAAAGGCAGGCAGGAAGGAAGAACACAACAGAAGGAGGAGGAAGAGAGACCAGAATGCCAGGTATTTTATACACTGAATATATTTTGTAAGCAGTCATGTTTAATGAGGTCAACCTTTCGACCTTTCTATGTTCTTAACAAGTCAGTGTAGATAACCTTCCAGGGTAGTAGTCTTAAATTCTAAAAAGTGCTCTGATGTCATGAAATACAAATGATATTTGTGCATTTGAATTAGCATACACACACACATACACACACATATATATTTAACAGAGACAAGGATGCATAAAGGAGAGATCTGCCAATCTTTAGCTAAAATCATAAAAATATATTCAGTGTCAATTACCAGGAAAATGGTTATTAGGATGTAGAAAATTTTATTTAACTCGATAAGCTCGATTTGTCTATTCGGTACTAGCAAGTACATGAGAGGACAACAGTGACCTTGGGAAATGGTCACAGTCAACATTGTTCACCAACCATTCTTGTTATCTTTGTCTTAGTTCCAATATGTCAACTGTTAGTGACACAGTAGCTATGATTCTTACAAGGGCTATGACAACTTAGTTAAGAAAGGGAGAAGGTAAGTTTCTACAGCTATTATTATTACACATGGTTCTTGGAAGGAAATAGCATAACCTTAGAAAATATTTTCTAACCAAAGGGTATCATGACGTAATCCCTAAGAGTGGTTCCCAGAGCCTCTTACCAACTATGAACATCTCAATGGTAAGATGTGCTGTCATCTGTTATAGACTAAAAACAGGCCACTCCCTGGGTTCACAGCCAGATTGCCAAAGAGTTTTAGTACCTGGACGATGTCTTTACCGACACCCACTTCTGCCCCTTTACCACCCAGTCCGAGGTCACAAGATTTACCTGCATGTATTGGCAGTTATTTCTTGAGAAACAGTATAAAATTTAGATACAGCTCCCGAAAAAGTCAGCAAAGGGCTAAGCATATTTCAGCAAAGGAGTGGATTAAAAACATCATTCCATTTCATCTGTATCAGCAGAAGGGTGGGGCTGGTGTCTGTGCAAAGCAAAGATTGGTCTGTTCTGCCCTCCTTGATGGGCAGTCGTGAAGCCTCTGATGATGAAGGAGGGTCTTCTGTCTATGCGTTACTTTCATTGGTTAATAAAGAGACTGCCTTGGCCTTTTTCATAGGCCAGCCCTTAGGTGAGTGGAGTAGACAGAATAGAATTGTGGGAGAAAGAAAGCAGAGGCAGGCAGTCGCCCTGACTCTCTGTAGGGAGCCACCTGGAGGCACAGGTGGTCCTGCAGTTTGGAGGTATACAAGTCCATACCTGGCTTAGCCACGTGGGGCTGAGCACCCTTGCCTGCACATGCTCAGACCAACAAATGGCATTAACCAATCAGCATTCAAGCCTCTCCACCGTTTAAAAGCAGCTGCCTCTGGGCTCTACCTCCTCTCTCTAAGCTTTCTCTTGTCCCTGCACTCTCTCTTTCCTTCCCCCAATTTTCCTCAACCAAGGGCTCCAAATAAAGACGTGATAGAGAAGGAATTCTCGTTTTTAGTGGCGTTCATTCCTGCTGGTCAGGAAGCGCGCCGCAACTCTCCTCTCTGAGACAGACGCAGGTTAGGATCTTTCCTGGTAAGCCACCACCTCGTGGTGCTACACAGATTACTAAATATGGGCTAAAGCAAGATGTGAGAGTTAGCCAATAAGAGGCTGCAGCTAACGAGCCAGGCAGTGTTTAAAAGAATACAGTTTCTGTGTAATTATTTTGGGTAAAGCTAGCCTGGCGGCGGGAAGCGGCCTGCTATTCCTTTTACACTCTGATTTAGTTTCCAGAACAATGCCAGAGGATTGGAGGCAGCCTGGGCAGATGTGTGGATGTCTTGACTCTTGATCTCAATACAGCTTCCAATTCCAAACAATACAAACCTAAACAGGTTATTTAAATTTCCAAGGTCTCCGTTTTATATTTCAAAAATGTGGTTCACAGTCCCAATAGCATCAAGACACTCAGATTGACTGATCTAGGACGTGCGAAATACCAGGATTAATGACTGATCTATTGAGTAAATATCCAACGAATGATAGGCCCATGTCTCATTTTCTATGTGAAACCGATATTAATTGCCTGCAGGATATTTTCGGAACCAAATTGATGATCTTATTTTGGTTTAATGCAAAACTGATCACAAACAGAAAACAGTCTTCACACAAATGTTCTTATGCATCTGTCTTTCATGCCACAGATTACTCAAAGAGACAGGGACTTTTTTGTCTCATGATGCTATCAGCAACATTGTCATGAATTATAGTGTGAACCCAGCTGTGTTTCACCAAGCAGGAACCCAGATTCAGGACAACAACCACACAAAGAATGCCAGGACTGGAACATCTTACTGAAAGGGTCAACATTCAGTTTTTAATATTATTTATAGTTTATGGGGGATGTGATTAATCCACACGAAAGGGGAAAGTAACCCTGCTTCTCAACTGAGGGAGAAAAGTCCTTTGAAGCATAAACAGATTGCACTATTTATACATGAAATATTTTCTGCATCTATAAACTTACCATGCTCAAGTATTCTAATTAATCACAGTGGTTGCCAGGGAAACTAAAGTAACTCAATTATAGGTCTGCAGGAAGGTGCAGTGTATTTATGACTAGGAAGCAGGTAGTTTTCTGTGCAAAAATGAAAATGGAGCAGATGCCAGGGATTTTTAAATGTCCTGCAGAGTGATGCTATTTCCATAGACTTCCTAAAGAACATCTTGATTTCATTTGATTTGATTTTTTTTGAGCTGCTTTATTTCAAAGCAGAGACAATGAATGTCATAGGTTATGGAACATGTTGGCAAAGGCATCGTAGGAAATGGCAGACCAGAAAGAGAAATGACTGTAGAAATAGTTTCTGTTTGGCCACCATCTTCCTGAAACATCTCAGGTCTAAGCAACAGAAGAACTAAGAAGTTACAATCAGGGAAACAGTAGAAGCAGAATTATGTTTAGCCAAAGTAACTCTTTGAAGATCTTGTGAGAAACTGATGACATGTTGTTGTCAGAGGACCCAGAGATTTACATCCCGACCCTTCCAACTACCCGTGTTCCTATGACGAACCTAATGTTGTATATCATATAAATCAGAGGATTTACATTTTGAGGTGCCAGTCTCCTAAAATTAGCCACATTCTGAAAATAGTAAATGAAAACACTCAAAAAGTTGATAAGATTTAATGTCATAGTGAGGTCTTCAGCCATTTTCTTCCTTTTGGCCTGGAACATGATTCATCCCTCTGTCCAGTGTGTCTATCCTTTATCATTACCCACTTGTTACTAATTCAGTCACCAGTTACCATCTGACTGTCAAGTATAATAGTCATTTTGTTCAAGTAACTCTACTGTTAAATAACAGTGGCTCTACAGTACAGGGATAATAACAACGATGCTATAAATTTTGTTGCACTATAAAATATTTTTCTATATTACCAGTAGCATTATTAATTTCTTATTGTGACTGAATTATTAATTAAGCCTTATCATAGGCATATTTGTGTAGAAAAAGGACACAGTGAACATAGGGTTCAGTATTACCTGAGATGTCAGGAATCTACAGGGTGTTGAAATGTATCAAAACAGAAGCAATTGAAGTTAGTGGAGAGTCAGGGGATAGTTGGGTCAGGCATAAGACAACTGCTAACAGAGAGTAACAGTACAACTCACTGTTTTTCTTTTATAATTTGGATGACCCTGAGAGTTCTTCCTTATACTTTTAAAATGTATGACCATATTAAAAAAAACATGTGCAGTGTAATCATTGCTCAGAATTAAGAGACTCATAGTTATCTTGTATAGAAAACATACTGCTTTTTTGAAGACCCAAGTTACCCATCTATTTTAGTATTTTAGTCAAAAAAAGGGATTGAAATCCTGTGCATCCTTGTTCCTATGCAGAGCACAGCTACATAATAGCAAATAGAACTTTTGCCCTTGGTGAATTTACCAGGAAGTTGAAGCATAAGCTGATAGTTATAGAAACCAATGCTACTAAGTCATAACTTGGTGACTGGGTCTTGGAGTAACTTAACAGTCGCCCAAAGCTCGGTCTATCCTATCTTCATAAGATAACACATCATTATCTTGTGTCCGGACATTTCCACCATTCATTTCCTTACCTAAAGTATGCTCACTTCTTTGAAGTCTACCTTTTATACTGTTTATACACACTATTAATTTTTAATAAACAAATATAAGGCTTAACTTTTACAAGTATCATATATTTGAATATATTCTAAAATCTTGTCTGACAATATACTTATTTGATTTTCTGTATATTTGTCATGTATATGTCTTGTATATTGATACTTAGCATAGGTTTGTGTGTGTGTGTCTGTGTCTGTGATAATGCACAAATGAATGTGTAGAGTACAGAGGCTTACATCAGGTATCTGTGATTAATCTCTCTCCACCTTCATATTTTGAGACAGGACTGCTCAGTGAATGTGGAAAGGGTGCTTAAGAGAAATCCCACACTAGCTCAGAATTGAGAAATAGATGGTTATTTATTTAGGGGTAAACTCACAAATCAAAATTCTCTGCTTGAATGGAGAACAGAAACCGAATCCAGCAAGTCGAAAGAATGGCCTGGGAAGAAGGGGCAAAAGCAGGCTCTGCATTGGCATGTATAGTACAAGAGGCCACACCCCAGTAGGCAGGTGACCACAAGCTGTAAGATTTCCTACAGCACTTCCCCCTTTTGTTTAAATAAGAGAGTTCTAAGCCTAATACAAAATTATATACAATAAGAACAAATATATTCAATAATTATCCTATCTTAACTAGTTTAAGACTTGTAAGATAAATAACTTGGCCAAGTCATGAGAGGAAAGTAACTACAACTATCTAGTCTTCAATCTCATCAAAGATCTGAGAAGGGAAATAATATTACTTGAGTAAGCAGAAAGTACAATCAAGCAACTTCCAAAATGTGCAACAAATGACAGAGACAACTGGCTACCTGGGCAATCACCCAAAGTCTCATTTGCAACGTTGAAGCAAGCAACTTTGGCTAAGGCCTGGAATAACTGACAGACCATTTTTAGAGGTAAGAAAAATTTCAAAACCATCTTACTCTGTCTTGGCAAGATTTGACAGTCCTGCTTATTCATTTCCGGATACTATGTATCTTGTCATTGAGACATGGGCATTTCTTTGCCCAAAGGTCGGTTTTGCCAAGAAGGAAACAAGCTCCAAGTGGAGTGTCTTTGCTGCTCAACATTCTCTCGGGAATAGACAGGTGCTGTCAGAAGCATTCCTGTCTCATTTCAACAGAACCTGAAACCCACTGAATGGACCAAACTAACTTGCCAGTGAACCTTAGTTTTGGCTGTCCTTACACTGACATATGGCCTCCTTGGTCTTAACAAGCCACCTGAGGGGTTGACATTAGTCCCAGACTTTGTGGATCATGAAGAGTAAGTAAGTGCCTTTGTTTTTCCATTTCTACAAAGCTGCCTAAAGTTCTGGTAAACATCCTAACTACTAAACTACTGACTTCTACTTTGGGCTCTCTGCTCCTCTGGACCTCTGAAAATATCTTCAAGGGAAAAAAAATTGCTCATTTAACTGTTTCCTCTATGGAATCTTAAACCTGCAAATCCTGGAGTGCTTAATCCTAACATACTTTCAAACACAATTTAAGCTTTCTATTTCTCCTCCTTCCCTCACTTCCCCCTGTGTGTGTGTGTGTGTGTGTGTGTGTGTGTGTGTGTGTGTGTACCACAGAGAAAGGGTTGGTTCTCCTGGTCCATCTCGTCTCCTCTCTTACTGTTTCTGTACCTTTACTGCATATTCCAGATTAGCTGGCCAGAGAGCTTCTAGGTAATTTTCTTCTCTTGGTCTTCTCTCTCACCATAGGGATGCTGGCATTACAGATGTGTGATACTGGATCTGACTTTTTACCTGTATCTTGGGGATCTGAACTCACGTCATCAAGCTTGCATGACATTGCTTTATCCACTGAGCCATTTCTCCTTATTCCTCAAACACAATTAAAATACAACAAAACAAAATAAAATTGTCCCATTTTATTTCTTATCAAACAGACTATTGGCTTGCTGTGAACACCTCTATTATCAGAAAGAAAATTTCCTCATTATTTTCATTTCCCCAAATTTTCACACTTATTTAAGCTGTACTGACAAGTCAATCAAATGCAGGGTTGTTTTTTCAGTTGCTTCCCTGCCTTTGTGATTATAATCACCGTGATGAAACACCATGATTTAAGCAAGTTGGGGAGGAAAGGGTTTATTTGGTGGACACTGCCCTGTCATTGCTCATCATTGAAGGAAGTCAGAGCAGGACCTCAAACAGGGCAGGAACCTGGAGACAGGAGCTCATGTAGAGGCTATGGAGGAGTACTGCTTACTGGCTTGCTCATAGTGGTTTGCTCAGTCTGCTTTCTTTGCAACAGAGGACCACTAGCCTAGGGATAGCATCATCCACAGTAGATTAGGCCTTCCTGCATCAATCACTAATTAAGAAAATTTCCCAACACTTGCAGCCTGATCTTTTGGAGGTATTTGTTTATTGACAAACAAACAAAACATTCTCAGATGAATATAGATTGTGTCAGGTTGATATGACTAACAAGCATACCCCTTCCCCCAAGAAATTTATATTATTATTTCCTTTGTAAGAAACTATAACTTCTTTTGTTTTCTGTTTAATGTATATTTAGTATTTGTTAATTTACTGCAAGATATTTTTGCCATCCCTTATTAATTCTCTTATTGGCAGCTTTTTGATAGTATTCACAATGAGAAAATCCATTGAATTGAACAATATTTTTTATTAAAATTTTCATGTGTCCTGTTTTGGAGCCGTGGTCTTATTTGTCATCCCTGCTGACCTGAAACTTACTAGGTACCTCAAGTGAAGATGGATGCTATAAACTAATCTCACATTATCTCAGAAATGAGTATAATAAGGGGTTATTTATTTAGGGGTAGACTCACAGATCACAGTCCTCTGCACCAACAGGGAACAGGAGCCAAATCAAGCAGTCAGGAGAGAGAGAGATCCCAAGCTTTACAACTACATTTTTAGTATAAGCGACCACATCCAAGTGGGATGGTATCTTAAAGGCTATTGGCTGAAGGAGTTCCCACAGCACTCAGACTGTCTTTGAACTCCTACCTTAGCCTCTCGAGTACTGGGATTACAGAAATATGACACCATGCTTGGTCACGGACATATCTATGCAAAGTCACCTGTTAACTATTTCTGCTTCTCGTGAGTCCCTCAGATAACTTTATTCTGAATTTCACACCTTCACAGTGTTTCCACCCAAGCAGACTATTGCAGATCATGGAAAGTCAGTCTTTACAAATGTCCCATCATGCCTAGCTGTATGACAATTCTCGATTGCACCGAAAGATGTCTGCTTTACTTAAAAATCAGATGAACTACAATGAAAAGCAAGTTTGAACAACTACTGTGTTGCATGTCTCTCTGCAGCCTCTGGAGAATTCTCTGGTGATGTAAATTACTAGAGATGACTCCTCAGCTTTGCTGGTCCCAGTGCTGTGAGGCAGGAAGTAGCTAAGTGATATTCCTCATTCTAAGAATAATATCTGAAAAGGAGGTTGGAGTCCATGTAGTCTGGCCAACTTGGCTTGACAGCATATTACATAGTGCTTTTGACAGCACCAGGGATTCTAAAATGGAATTGCAACTATCAGGCTCGAGTTATGTTTTAACATTTAGTTATAAAGGCCATGTCATGCCCTCAGAGATGCATAGGGAGTATTAGGCCTGACATTTTGAATTTGAAATGCAAATTGGAAAGTCCAGCCTAAACCGGGAAAGAACAATATGTATAGATTGGCAAAGTTCAGTATTCAGAAATGGCCCCTGGGTTAGGGTAATCAAGTCTCCCATAGGTGCTTGCTTTCCTCTATTATCCATATAAAGGAAGACCAGTTCCTTTCAGTTCATGAAGCAGCATCTGGAGATTACTGTGTGTGTTCGGCTTATCAGTGAGTTTGTTGGTAAAATGTATCTACATGGCACATCCAATTGTGCTGCGCCAATATAATTTGTTTCTGCAAGTGGAATTTTGTAGGTGTTTTGTCTTTTATTATTGTTATTGAAACCCTCCCAGAAACGCCTTTGATAATAAATAGATTTATATTTTTAAAGCTGTTTGCTGTAATAAACAGTGCTTTTCAGAGAAGCTAAATGATTGACCCAATTTGTATTTTGAAGAAAACATGATTTTTTTTTTAATCCAGTGGTCTTTCTTTAAATTCAGTGTAGTTTGTGAATACAGGCCATGCATGATGAGAAATAAAGAAAACTCCATTTAGTTAACATAGGAGGTTTTTTTTTTTTTTTTTAAATTAAGCACAGCTGTACGGGATGGCACAGGTAAGAATTAACCAGTCAACTCAGGATTTTAACCGTAGATCAAAGCATCTAGTAATAAACATGTGCTTAGGAATCTTCCTAAAACATATATTTAATGAAGCTCTCTTCTACTTAAAACCTCTATTTATTATATCATTATTAATTTTTGAGATTATAATATAATTACACCATTTTCCCCCTTCTCTGTCCTTCCTCCAGCTTCTCCCATATTGTCCCTTCTCCCCTGCTCTCTTTTAAGTTCATGGTCTCTTTTTCTTTAACTACTGTTGCATGTTTATACATGCATAAATACCTACCACAGGATCAATTGTAATTAAACAATTTGCATGAATACGTTTTTCAGGGTGTCTATTCCCATCCTAAGATACAACTGCATTTTCTTACTACACCTTAGAGCTCCCTTCCCATCTTTTCCCTTCTTGTAGTTCCTTGAATGTTTCTTGCCTTTTGTGGCTGGATCTGCAGATTTGCTGGCCCTCTGTTCATATAACTCTCTTTTCTCTATGCCATTTGCCTGGCTACGTCTTTCTCATTTGTTTGCCTTCAATCAGTACCACTCTCCACAGGAAATACTGTACCTCTCCTGTGCTTATAAGCACCCAGTGCCTTTTCTGTCTCAAGCATCAACACAGACATTGTCGTCATCCATTTGTTGGTCTTTCTCATCCATTTTTCTCTGTGTACCCCTATTTGCAGTACCGACGTCTGTCTTGGTTTTACCTTTATTTCTGGACCCGACCTGGCATATGGCAGTCACTCTGTGTATCTAGAAAAATGAATAAAGTTATTCTAGTACTTTGCAAAAGCTTTCAAAGGGCAAAGGCCTTATTTAAGGACACAAATCACACTGAGTTAAAAATCTATTTTGGACCAGTTATAGTTTATGTGTTAACTTTAGAGGTATTTTATAGAGAAGTAGAAAAAAATTCTCATGGCAGATAGTATTTACATTCACAAAATTTCAGTACCTGCTTTCCCAATGCTGTTGGACTTAGTGTGGCCATCTGTCTGCTTTTGCCCATGAAATGGGAGCAGACATTTCTGTGTCTTGTGCAAGTTCTTCACAGGTTTTCACGTATCCCCGCTTGGTGGTCTGTCATGCAGTTGATGACGGATGCCCTCCAAAAAGAATTCTAGCTAACTTGAAGTGCAGCATGAATGGTCCATAGACATGTGTGCTCAGGTGGCCACTGGTAGTTGTTTTTATGCGGGTCAGTATCCTTAATTATATCCTATCCCGGAAAAGTTTCATTTAATATAGATCAAGTGAAGGGAAGGGATAGTGTGGGCAAAGAATTAGCGGGGAATATGATGAATATCACAAATTAGGACCAGGATGAAATTGGAATAGGAAACTAAAAGCCAGGACCTGGGGCTATTTATATGAATTCTTCAGAACTGCATAGTCTCTCAGGTTTCTGTTTACCACCTCTTTCTGCTATTCTCTCACATTCAGTAACTTTATAGGCTGACTAATCATGAATATGGTACAGCATAGACCTTTACCCACATTTGTCTCTATTTGAAATAAACTTTATGGTCTAAGCCTTGTGATTTATATTACTAAGAAATATACCGATGCCTCTTTAGTAATTGTTGTTGAACTAGGCTAAAAGACAGATGCCATGGGCAGTCAAGGCTCTTGATAACTAATCACATTTGTGGGGTCATGTATGCATCAGCACCTTCCTAGTGCTGGGATTAAAGGCGTTTAACTCCTAAATACTGGGATTAAATGTATAAGCCATCACTGTCCATCTCTGTTTCTCTTTAGACTAGGTCAATCCCTTGTAGCCCAGGGTGACCTTAAACTCACAGAGATCCATCTACCTCTGCCTTCCAAGTGCTAGTATTAAAGGTGTGTCATCACTGCCTGGCCTCTATGGCTAACCAGTAGCTTAGCCATACACTCTGATCTTCAGGCATGCTTTATTTGTTACAGCATAAACAAAATATCACCACAGGTTATATTTCTACTCTCCAGGAACTTACATTCTTCCTTCTCAGTATGACCTTTTCCTTCAGTGTGTATTGTTCAATATTTGTTATAATTAGAAGAAAATTATATACATTGAAATGCAATAATTTAAGTGTTCTATCTGGTCTATTCTTTTCCCTAATTTTCAGCCCTGTCAAAAGAAAATTACCATCAAGCAGAAAATTCTTGTGTGCCCTTTCCGAGATTTATATTGCATCTACGCTTCCACTCTATATGGCAGAGTGACCTGGCCAGGTCCACCCCTTTGTACAAATGGAGCAGTGCCAGTCACATACTTCATAACGGTGCGTAACATTAGAAAAACCACTTAGAACATTTATTTCTTTGTCTGTTTGTATGTGTATATTTGTTAACTTATGTGTAGTCAGGGAGCAACTTATAGGAACCAGTTCTCTCCTTTCACCGTGTAGACTCTGGAGGTAGAACTTAGAGCATCAAGCTTGGCAGAAAGTATTTTCACCTTTTGAGAAGTATTTCTAACCCACATCTATCTATCTATCTATCTATCTATCTGTCTGTCTGTCTGTCTGTCTGTCTGCCTGCCTATCTATTTTATAATCTCTCTCTATCTCTCCATCTCTCTCTGTCTCTGTCTCTCTCTCTCACACACACAAGCACACACACACACACACACACACACACACACATATAACACACACACACACTCACTCACTTCATTTACTGTTGTCTACTACAAACAGAATCTTCCCTGACCAAGACCGAGAGAAAGACCCATCAGTGAGTATAAGCATACAAATTTAGAAGGCAGGTTGGCAGCATGCCTATTTAGCAAAACAGCAGTAATAGGTTCCACCTTAGAGCCCTTTATCCCTGGCAAAGGGTCTTTGACTGGGTTTTCAGTACCAGGTGTGTGCTCCTTTTATGGAGTGGGCCTAAAATCTAATTTGAATGCTGCCAGCTCCTCATATAATACTCAGGCTACTGAGTATATAATACTACTGTACCAAAGGTACATCTTGGCTCACAGGTTAGTATTGTAGTTTGCAGGACTGACAATTGGGTAAGACTTTGATGACTTTGCTTTCTCTCTGAAGCTTACATGGTGCCCTCTAGCAGAAAAACAATTGGAAGCTCTCAGCTCAGTTCCAGCTTGATTTCCCTACATCATATAATCAAGGTGCATGGAATTTTGATCAGCAAAGTCCCACCTTCTAATTCTGGCAGGCGACCAAGAAGAATGGTAAGAACCTCTATCATTCTGGAGGCCTTTGGGGCCTTCTAAACCTTCTCCAAGCTTCCTTTTTAAATTCATATTTTCAATTAGTTTATAAAACGTATGTTTCCATGTGGCCTTGATATGGATATGTGTTTGGGTTAATCCATCCCTCTAATCCTTTATTTTTCTCATACCACCATCCCATCCCACTAAAACCTTCCCATCCTCAGAATCACTTCCTCTCTTTTTTCATATTATCTTTGGTCCTTTATCCTTCCTCCTTAAGGCATCTCTCCATTCCTCCTGACTTCCTGGCCTCTATAGGACTACAAGCTGAACCAACCAATCTTAGATTCACATATGACAGAGCACATTCAGCATTTATCTTTCTGGGTCTGGGTTACCTCACTCAGCATAATACTTTCAAATTCCATTCTTTTTCCATATGTTTCACAATTTTCTTATCTTTACAGCTGAATAAAATTACATTATGTATATGCATAGGGGCATCTAAGTTTGGCCCATTACTAGTTATTGTGACAAGGACAGCAATGAACATGACTGAATAAGTGTGTTTGTAGTAAGATATCAAGTCCTTTGGGCTTATGTCCTTTGGGTCATCTGATTTACAATTTTCTTTTAATTTTCAAAAATCTAACTATTATTATGTGTGTCCGTGACGTTTGTGAGTAAATGCCCATACCACGGACATTTGCAGAGGTAAGAGGGCAACTTCGTGGAGTTGCTTCACTTATTTTGGCTTTATGTGATCTCAGAGATCAAATTCAGATTTCCAGCCTTACAGTCAAGTATCTTTACCCACTGAACAATGTTGCCAACCTTGACTGACCATTTTTTTCTTCAATGGTGTGAAAATAACAATCATTATAAAATGAAGGTTGAATTTTGATTTCTTTTTTCCCCCTGCTTAGTGATATGGTATTTTCTCTGGATATTGGACAACACTGATCCAGAGACACCAGTTAGCCATATGAACACCAGGACAGACATCCTGTGAACTACAATGAGAAAGTTTCTGAACTGTGATGTTTTAAGGTTAATAACATTCCATGGATTTTGGCATAATATGGGCTTGAAGGATCCAATATCAGCATAAGCCAAAAGTATATTCTTTCTGTACAAGTCTTTCTTTCCTTATTCTGCTTTGTTCATTTTTGCCTCTATTTATTTACTTACTTATTTTATCTCTTTGTGGAGCTGAAACACAACCTTCCTTGCACATGCTTCATGCATGTTTTTATAATGCAACTTTCTTTTTTTTATTTTGTAATCTATAAAATATTTTTATTTAGTTTTGAGACTAGCTTTTCTATTAGTGGCTTAACTGGATTTTTTTTAATTGAGTAAGACACTTGGGAGCAGTAAGTGAGACAAATACCTTCCTCTGTGTGTCTTACACAGTGGTGTGTTCTTGAACAAACACTTCCTTGAGTGTTAGTCATGTGCACACGGAGAATGCTGTAGTGTGGGTGCTTGGTATCTATGTGCACAGTTATCATGCCCTATTGCATCCGTTTGAGTTTCTCCATCCCCCAGCAGATAGATATATAGGATTTTCTTTACAAGGTCATTAGAAACACAACTTTACCCTATGTTCTCTTTTGGGCTGATGATAAGCGTCAATAGTTAAGCACATGACCTTACATTGTTTGAGATCCAGCACTGCAAAACTCTGTGCATGTTCTTTTGTGGGTGTGCATTTTATTTTCATCTTTCTTTGATAAATGTCCAGGAGTGAAATTACTGTCATACTTTGGGCGGATGTTTATTCCTATAAGCCTTTGCCAGGCTTTTCTCAGAGTCATTGTAACATTTTTATAGTCTCACTAATATATATGTGAATCCCAAGTTTTTTACATTCTTACCAACATTTGGTGTTTTCAGTAAATTTAATTTTAGCTGGCTTGGTGGGTGTGTGGTGATATGCCATTGAGGCTTCCATTTTCATCTCTCTGATGACTAATGGAGCTGGAGACTTTTTCCCTTGGCTTCTTAGCCTTTTGTGTGTCTTCCCCTGTAAATGACATAGTTGTGTCTTTTTAAACAGAGTGTTAGCCTTTCTGTTATGTTGTAGTACAGGATATGTCCTGGGTGTTAAATGTCTATTTTGCTAATACCTTCTCTTGGTCTGTTGTCTGATTATTCCTTTTCTATATGATACATTTCTATGAAAAACTTCATATTTTTGATGAAAGTTGATTTATTGTTTTTTATTATATATGTATTGCTTTTCCTCCTAAGAGCATTTTGCCTAGTCAAATTCATCATGATATTTCCCTTCCTCATATTCTGGAAGCTTTATAGCTTTAAATCTCCTTTATTTATTTATATTTGTGTATAATCGTGTATGTGTGTGTGTGTGTGTGTGTGTGTGTGCATGTGTGTGTGCATGTGTGCATTATTGCATGTATACCAACAAATCAGAAGAAGTTGTCAGGTTCTGTGTAAAATTTGAATGAAATTTATGTTTTGACAGTGCTGAAGCATACATGGGCAGACTGCGTATGGCGGTTCTGTTGAACTTGTCCATTTTGGGTTTCATGGTCTAAGTTGATGAGGACGACTGACCAGGTCTCTTCCTCAAGAGGGCACCAGATCTCATTACAGATGGCTGTACACCACTAGGAATGGAACTCAGGACCTCTGGAAGAGCAGGAAGTGTCTTAACTGCTGAGTTATCTCTCTAGCCTCCGTCAGTTGTGTGTAGTTATCTATTATTCTCTACCTATTACTTTGAGGCAGAGTCTTTTTTTAAATCTGGGATTCACATTTTTTTTTTCTTTTTACAACAAACCCAGGAATCCTTTTTTCTCCACCCTCTTGATTAGTGGGTTATAGGCATGTGCAGGACACCTGACTAGTTATAATGGTGTGACGTGGGAGGTCCTTCTGTATATATGTTGCTTTTATTGGTTAATGAATAAATAATGAAACTGCTTTGGTCTGTGATAGGGCTGAATAGAACTAAGTGGAAAAACTAAACTGAATGCTCGGAGAAAGAAAGCAGAGTCAGTGAGACACCATGCAGCCACCAAAGGAGAAAGATACAAACAATCAACCTGAACCTTACCAGTAGGCCATGAGCCTCATGGTAAAATATAAAATAATGGAAATGGGTTAATTTAAGATGTAAGAGTAAGCCAATAAGAAGCTAGATGTAATAAGCCAGCAGTGATTTAATTAATACGGTTTCTGTGTGGTTATTTCAAGTTTGGGCAGCAGGGAATGAATGAACGGCCTCCACCAGTGTGGATGCTTTAAATTCTGGTCCTCATGATTGCATTTCTCTGCAATATGCTCTGCCAGTTTTTCATCTTACCTTTTTAGGGGCATCATCCTGCTGGCACTGTCGCGGTGTCATAAATGCTTCAGGCACCTTCTCCGCAGCATCACCTGATAAATCCATTCTCTGTACCAGATGTGCTTCCTTCTCATCAGCAGTTATGGAAGCTATTTTTAACCAGAGCTGAGTTTTATCTTTCCACAGCAGGGATGTTGCTTCAGCTCCTTTGATTTTACTTTGCTTCCATTTGTTTAAAAAGAAAAAAAGACTCATTTCAAAAAATTTCCAAAGGTGCCTTTAGCAAATTTCAATGCTATTTCTTCTAGTCACCTAAGTAGAACAGGCCAAAGAATGTGGCCTTTAGACATTCTCTTAAAGGTTAGCGTTTGATTTGAGGAAAACAATCTGAACTGTAGTGATTCAAAGTAAAAAAAAAAATCTGAACCTTCCAAAGAGTGAATATTTCTATTTTCAAAGGCAAGAAATAAATGCTAAAAAGACAATGGGAAATGGAAGTTACAGACACACAGTTTCTAGCATAAATGGAATTTGTCTTTCACAGCAAATGTATGCTGATGTTAGAACAGGTCTTTTGATCTTCTTGGTTAATAATCAGCTGTGAGAGACAAACAGCAAACCAAATGTACCCAATATTCCCTACCTTGCTGTATGGTTGACTTCTGGTCACAAGGGGCTGTCTGGAAGGTTTTCCTGTCTTTAACTTGCAGTTGGTCTTGGCCAGCAAAAGTATCATTAGTAAGAGATGGAAACTTCCTCTCCTACAGGCTGCTTTTGAGTGGCAGATTTCTTTTACTGAACAACTTCTGTTGAGTTGCTTCGTTTTCCAGATACTCCACATACTGGCATTCAGTTTCCACCTCAATCCTTCAGGTATAGGGTCAGCTCTCATTGTCTTTGTACTCTATTTATTTCACCATTCTTATTGATCATCCTAATTCTTCTCTGTTCATTTCCCATTTGCCTTTTCTGATTTGTGACTCAAGAGATGGAAGAAATTTACTTTTGTTAAGTTACTAATTCATCCACTCACTCGTTTATAGAACTCACATCAGCTGTGTTGACCTGCACATGATCAAGCCAGCCAATATTCCAATATGAGTGGAGGAAGAGTTCATGAAGTCCCATTCCTAACTGAGGAACTATTTGTAGTTGATGGCAGTTGGAGGAGGAAAGAGTCATTATTTTGGGAGGAAGGTGCTGTGGCCATTAGTAGGTAATCCATGTTGCAGTGGATAACCCTACCCTCAAGCACACACAGACATTACTAATTAGAGAAGGTAGGATAAAAGAAGATGGCATGAAGTTTTGGGGTGGATATGTTGTTGGAAAGTCTGTGGGGAGCTGTAGAAAAGAAATGGGGGTGGATATGATCAAAACAAATCGTATATGCATAAAAATTTTCAAAGAACAAGTAAAACTCTTATTTAAAAGTAATATTGTATTAGCAAAACCTAAAGATGTTGCAAATACAGTTTTATATTCAAGTCTGTGGTTAAGAGGAAAACTGTGGATAAAATATATGTGCAACGACCATTAACATTTGTGTAGTTTTGGGAGCCACATGGAAACATGGATTTATGATGAGAAAGAAGCCTCAACAGAAAAGAAAAATAAAGAGGCAGAAGGATAAAACCTTAGTGTCCAATTACACCAAATATTATAGAGGATGGCTAGATGAGATGGAGGTTGTATTCACTAAAACAGGACATTCGTGACCATATTTGTCAAGGCTACATCCTGATTTTCAACTTAATTGTATCTGAAACCAACTAAAATGCAAACTGCTGGACACTACTCTGATGGATTCTCTTGATGAGGTTATAAGAAACAGGAAGACCCACCTTAGATTTGGTATCCCAGATTAGAAGTGAGGAAGTTTGCTCTTTGCTTTTTTCTCTCTTTCTGGCAAATTCATCTCTCCCATTGCTCCTGCCTTCCTTCCTTCATATTAGAACAAATTTTGTCATACTTTCAATGTGGATGGATGAAAAACAGCTCACCAGGTGTTTCTAGGCCTTCATATTGGACATTCTGGGACTTCCAGTCCTGGAGATTGAGTCACTATTGGATTCTTTGCCTCTCCAGTATGAGACAGCCATTGTTGGGTTATCCAAACCCTCTTATGAAAACCAGACTTATAAATTCCCCCATATATAGAAACATGTTTATATATCCATTATTTCAGTTCCATCCCTTTATAATAGAACATTATCTTTGACTACTACAATACAAAACCTTGAAAGCAAGTTAAATAAAATGCTTCGAGAGAGAGGTGGCTGTCTCTATCAGTGGTTTTCAACCTTTCTAATGCTGCCACCCTTTAGTACAGTTCCGCATGCTGTGATGACCCCCAGCCATAAAATTATTTTATTGTAGCAAAACTGTAGCTTTGCTACTGTTATGAATTGTCATGTACATATCTGATATACGGCCCCTGTATGGTGGTGACTCTCAGGTTGTGAACCACTGGCCTTTACCCAAAGCTTGGGTCAGTTAAGACTTTAAATTTCAGTTGGATTTAGTAAAAGGAATGCTGGTGATAAGCCCCTCCCCCAGTGATGTTTTCTACAGCACAGATAAGGCAGTTTTCTTACTTTAGTGAGTGTAAGAAAGAAAATAAAGAGAAAATGAGGAGCAAATATAGAAAACAAAAGGTACAAAGAAGAGTCTCCTGTATTTCTTACTCACTTCTTCCCTTTATGTTCTTTTATAGTTCAATACAATAAGGTTATTGCTTACATCATGCTTTAGAATTTGTCATCTTGAAAGGGTGCCTTAAGAGTAGAAAGCAAAGCAGCAACTGGGTAATAACGTGATGTCAAGAAGGACAAGAAAGCACAATGCATCATATATGCATGAGAATGCATCATATATGCATCATATGTCATCATATATATGCATCATATATGCATGAAGATGGAGAAAACCTAGAGAGAGGCAAAGAGTATTATGCATGGGAGTGAAGCAGAATGTCTGTCGTAAGGTCCTTCAGGAATCACTACCTGCATAAGGTTTCACTTGTGTAGGAAATAGCCCTTTACAGGGGTGCAAACGCAATGAATTCTCACAGGCACAAAAATGGGCTGGTGCCTAGGTGAGATGGTGGGAGTACGTGCAAGTTCTATTCTCAGTGCTCGCGTTTTCTCATTAAAGCAAAAGGCAATGTCCTCACACGAAAGTGAGAATGAAGAGGAGGGTGTTGAAAAACAAGGAGGGAAGGTAGGATGTCGCATACCAGTGTGAACTGAACAAGTGCCCAAAGTCAGTATCATGAGATTTCTGGGCAGCACTAAGGTTTGCAATCATCAATTTTAAAACAGTAGGCATTGCTGTCTGAGGACTTGTATGGAGAAGGGAACAGACAGCATGAGGTAAATTTCAAAGATAGATTCTGTGGGGAGAGATTGACAGGCACTGACTTGGGCTATTCCGTTCTCTGTCTTTCAAGTGCCGGGATTGCGGGTCTGTGGCACTATACCTGATCCTGCAGAGAGTACACTTGGGAAATTATTGCTGTTCTTGACAGGCCAAGCTTGCATATTGAACACCAAATTTGGACACATGGATGTCCTCTTGCAGTGAACAGCAGTGTGTAGCTAATTTAGAAAAATAAATCAATGAGCCCCATGTTTACAAGGAAATAAATTCTCCCAACAATATTGGTCAGCCTGGAAGGTGTTTCTTTTCATGTGAACCAAGAATAACATCTTTTGACAGAGCTGCTAAGGCCACCCTAGTAAACCAGAATGTTCACAGAAGACCCGAACGTTTCAACATTTTAAAGACCTATGTGTTCTCAAGTCTCAAAATCACATTACTTATCATTCAATGTCCTAATCACAGTGTAGCAGGCTCTCCAAGTTTTCAGAATTCGGACACTGAAGTCTAGGGCCTGATAACCAGCTCTCTTTGATCTCCAGCTGCTTTAGATTAAAGACTCTTTGCAAGTGGCTGAGGAAGTTTTTCATCATTTGCCTTAAACTTAGAATTAATCGGGCTAGACCTTCTATTATCTTTCTAGGATGCTTTAAACATATGTAGCACCAAATCTTATATTTTTAATAATCTGTATTTTCCTGCATCTCTCAATGACTGTTTGTGTACTCTCTTTCATGGATAACCCATCTCAGTTTGCTAGCAGCAGGAGTTTTAAAACTATACCATTGCTACCTGCCAGAGTTATAGGTCTGAGTACCACCAATGGAGTTGTTTACGTTGTCAGCTTAGAGGCATATGATCTACATTCAAAATCTGACTTCAGAGTTTGCTTTGAGCACAACTCCATAGGTCACCCTCTTAATGCCCATTCTCTGCTCTAGACTCTGATAAGTGTGTGTGTATGCATGTGCGTGCGTGTGCACATGCACACGCATGCATGTGTACATGCACACGCATGCATGTGTAAGCATTTTATAAAGCAAAAATTTTGGCAATAAACTTGTGAGAAGCTATTGAAGACAGAAGGATGAGGCTGGAAGAAAGGAAGCATGCCATGTGATTTATAACACAGTCCTCTAACGTCTCATTAGAAGCACAAAGCTATCATTAGTCTACAGAGATGTCCTTATCAGTGGATAAATGTTTGGAGTTTTCAATGATCATATCACAAGTCATTCGATGTAACTGATTCTTGAACAGGGGTATGACTGTAAGCAAATCAGTTTTCTTTGGTGAAGGTGCACTTCCAACGGAAGAGAATCAGTTGTGAGTCAATGACAGCCTTACTGACTCAGTAGATGAGTGCCTCTGTCTTGAAATGTTGGTCTGGGGTACACTAAAGAAAAATATTTAATCTGTTGAGGGGTAAAACACCATGAGAGACCATCAGATTTAGATAGGTGAGAAGGAAGAAAGAGTACAGGTGGCAAAGAGGTGACAGAGTCAAGGTGTTATGAATACTAGTGATGTCAGCAGTATAAGTCACAGTGAGCCAGAGGCAACACAAGAAAAATATCACATGGTATTTGGAGAATGAGATCATTTTGACTCAGATTTCTGAAGCTTCACTGTCAATCCCTTACTTATGACCATTTATTCTTAGATTAGCCCACTGGATCACAAAGTCTTTCTATCTAATCACATGCCAAATGAAAACTTTATACCTCTGCCAAGGTACAATTCATTTGCAAGTGTGTGCACTGAAACCCCCACATACAAAATCTTAAGAGAGCAAAGGAAAGTCATAATCAGTTCTGTTCAAAAAATTATTCTGACAAAGACAACACAGAAAGGATTTGAAATACCCTTTAGGGTGTTTTCAGATCATCTTAGTGTTTTGTAGAAAACATTGTCCCCCCCCGGCTCCCCATGTAGTTAAAGAGTGGACATTTGAGCGCAAGTAGTCAATTGTCCTGCTTTGTGTAGTCATACTTCCAAAGCAAATTCTCTTACTTTCTGACTTTGAAATTGTTTTAGTCACAGTGGAAATTTGGACATTTTTGACAAGGAAATCACTGGGAAAAGAATCAAGTTTATGACCTTCATCAAGTTAAGACCTTAAATGCAAAGTAAAAGTTTGAAGGTTTTAAAATTATGTGTAGACTATATTTCAGCTCTTCTTTCATTTCCAGAAAAAAAACTTTCTAACTATTTCTCCAGGACACTTTAAAGGCTGTCAGAATAATTCAGAGTAAATGGATACTTGTACAGGTGAAAGAACTGTGGGAACTTTAATCATGATTACACCAAGAAACAAACATTTGACTCATTCATTTACCAGGGGTAGATGTTACTTGAAGTTATATAGTTAAAATGGAGTTTTTTTTTATGTGGGTTGACAATGCTCCACCCCCAAGAACCAAACATCATATAAAGAAGCTCAACACTAGTCATCAGACACCCTCTTTTCAGTTGTTGACCAGGGTTGTTAAAAAAAAAACAACTCTTGAAACATTACAGGTGATTGCTGTTGCATTACAGAGATTGAAGGTAAGACCATATTGCCGAAGATGACATGCGTTTTAAATGCAGGGCTCAGAGTTTCCTGAGCTAAAAGAAACCTAAAAGCTTTCTCATTGAGGGCTACCTTTTATGGTACCAGGAAACTTCCAGAGTGAAGCAACTAACAATCCATCTAGTCCTGATTCCTATGAACTCCAAAGAACTTCACAGTCAATATGACATGATAACCCAAGGACTGCGGTAGAGACAGGCAAACCTTGTGTCACTAACAGCTCTCTATTGAACTTAAGACCAGCTCAATAAGAGGAAAATCATGCCTAGTGCTGGAAATCTAGACATCTCCACAGGGTTAGGGATGCCATGGGTCTTGGAAGAGAGTCGACAACCACCACTTTACTAAACGAGCAGAATCCCTAACTACATTCTAAATATTCATGTTTATATCCACAGATAAGTGTAATCCCCACCCATGAACTAGAATTTTTCTTGTAGCAGACTGAGGCCATTACAGAAAACCACAACCAATGAAAATACAGAACTGTGGAGCCCAGTCCAAACAGATACATCTATACTAAAATTCTTGCAGCTAAGGTTCAAGGATCATGGAAAGATCTTAAAAGCCAGAAGAACTTGGAGTTTTCCTTGATATTATGCCCTTAATAATGTTAGAAGCTGCATCCACAAAATCTCACCGATACAACTACTTCAGTATGATCTGAAGAAGATCTACTTCAACAGACATACTAATGCGGACAATGGAAAGGTCAGAAGGCCTCAACCCAACACAAAGGACTACAGGTTCCAAAGGAATGTTGAAAGGGGCAGAAATAGTCTTCTCCAGAGAAGAGCAAACCAACTGGTTATCCAATACTGAATGGTTAGCCCTGAGAACATGTTGATACAGGTAACATCATACAGACCAGGAAAGTTGTATTTATGTATTTAGAGACATGTGTGCATATGTATAGGTAACAATGAAAAAGATGCCATGAATTTGAAGAAGAGCAAGAAGGGGTAAATGGGAATGCTTGAAGGGAGGAAAGGGAAGAGAGAAATGAGATATTATAATTTCAATACATACATCATTTATGTATATTTGAAATACATACTTAAATCTTTGGAACCTCTGCCTGTTCTCTGCTGGTGTTTATGTCAGTCCACATTTTGCTGTGTTAGCTCTACTTTATAGCTACCGACCAACCTAACTGCTTGACTTTTTTTATAACCTTGTGAACGATTTTTTCCTTAATTTTCATGCTGATTCTTTTATTTGTATGAAATGAGTAATTGTGCATTATATAGGATTATAAAGGTCATGGCCAAGAAGGGTTGTCAGAGTTAGGAAGAAGAAAGAAAATGACAAGATTGGGAAGGGGACAAGAAAAGGTAACTAACAGAATAAATATGCAAAGCACATTATATACATGTATAAGCATATCATGATCATATTCATTATATATGACTAACACACACTAATTAAAAAGCCCCAAAGATGTAATCAGTTTCACAAATGCATGTTGTAGACTGAATAGGAAGGAGAGATAAAAGAGATTAAGACTAAGCAAGCTGACTACGCCCGCCACATCAATTGTACAAGCCTGTGTGAGCTGATTTGATCCTTTGTCTTGGAGTGTGAAGTGGATTTTTATCAATGTGAGGAAGGTATTGGTCACTAATAAGTCTCTAAGATTAGTTTTGTTTATCTCCTCACCTTAAAGATAAAATGTTCAAAGGTTTTTTTGGACTTTTGAGTAGAATCTAATTAAACTACCACATAGGATATATTTTAATGAAAAAACAGCTGAGTGGAACAATGGACCAAATCCCCCTGCATATTGATTTTGTTTTCCTAGGTAAAGGCAAATTTGTATTCCATTAACACGCACTAAAAATCTACAGAAAATAATTTCTGAAGCTTCCCAGGTGAGAGTGACATTGAGAGAAGAATGCACATGAGCTCCTACATACTTTTGTACTTTTTAAAAAAATATCAGAGAAGCAGATTTCATCACTAATATAATACTCTACAAGCTAAGAGACAGCTACAATTATTTTTTGTCTTTGTTTTTCTGAGACAGGGTTTCTCTGTGTAGCCCCGACTTTCCTGAAACTCACTATGTAGACCAGGCTAGCCTCAAACTCAGAGATCAGCCTGCTTCTGCCTCTTGAGTGCTGGGATTAAAGGTATGCACCACCACTGCCCAGTGATAACAATGTTTATTGTAACATCCCTGTTTCTGTGTGTTTGCAACATGCCATAATAAGACATAATAAAAATACATATAAAAGGCTATAATAATGTTATATTTAATTATGAAGTTAATTGTATGATATACATATATCATGTTATAATAATTATATATTATATCACATATATAGTTATAATATATATATGATATAATAAATAACTGATCTCATATTGTTAAAGTTAATACCATAAACAATGGATGTGCCCGTTTCATTGGATGTGTCATTTATGTAACATTTGTTTTATGTTTTCCAATCTTTTGGTTAGTGTGTTCCACTGATTGGAAGGGTGTTTGAGGCTACCATTTCACTAGTCTTTTATAAACATAGCTTTTCCCTTATGATCTAACCCCCTCCTCTTGTTCATGTGATCCCTCCTCCCTGTCTTCAGCTGAACTCCAGGAACTCAGCGCAGTGCTTGACTGTGAATCACTGCATCTGATTCCATCAGTTACTGGGTGGATGACAGTTTATGTAGCTTGATCTGTTGGTGGCAGGGGTGGGGGAGCCCTGGCAGTGGGACCAGAACTTATCCCAGGTGCATGAGCTGGCTTTTTGAAGCCCATTGCCTATGAAGGTGGCACTTTGCTCAGCCTTGATAATGGGGGAAGGGACTTGGTCCTGTCTCAACTTGGTGTGCCAGATTTTGTTGACTCCCTAAGGGAGACCTTAGCCTCTTTGAAAAGTGGAGGGGGGGCAGAAAGGGGGATGAGGGGGAACATGTAAAAGGGAGGGAGAACTGGGACTGGTATGAAAAATGAAAACAATTTAAATAAAAAAACAGCTTTTCTGCTGTCATAGGTATTTTGTAGGCAGTAATTACAATGAGTCTGTATTTCATTACATGGATAAAGCTTACATTTGTAAGTCTGTTCCTTAATATAGGTCCTAAACACAGAGTGGGTTAAACATTGTTTTCTTGGGGACACAATAATTTGCAAACTAGTCTAATCCAGACAGATCAAGTTACAAGAAATCTTTTGCAATGTATGACAGACTGAATGGAATAATGACCCTCTCAAACATGACGTTTGATGTTTCCTTGTCATCTTTTCTGCCTCTTTCATTGAATGTGGAGAGCTCACCTTAGCATTGATCAAGGACAGGCCTGGTTGTGATCAATGCAGTTTTTGTTCATCTGAGAATGTTTGCACCTCCCTTTTATTTTCAGAGGATAATTTTGCTGGGTAGAATAGTTTGTGTGTCAGACTACTCCACCCTGTACCTTCAACACTGTAAATATCTCTCTTTACTCTCTTGGCCTCTAAGGATTCTGTTGAGAACTGTGCTGTCAGGGAACTGAGACAACTTTGTGTGTGTATGTGTGTGTGTGTGTTTTCTGATCGTTGGAGAATCATATATTTGTCTGTATCCTTTGGATAACTACAATACATTTTGCTGTCAATTTGGTTGGGTTAAATATAAATGGTAGCTGTTGCCCTTCGTATACCTGGATTGCTCTTTCCTCTAAAGGTAGAATTTTTTGGCATCATCTCTGAGTAAGATTTCTACACCTTTGGCATTCTCAACTTCCTCTGGAACTTCCACCATGTGATCATTTTATCTGTTAGTCCCTTCCCCTGTGGTCCAACCAGTGTTCCCCAATAGCTGTATCCATTCCTCCTCATTCTCTTGTTTTCTTCCAACTGTGCATGTGCAGTGGTTTTGGCCCAATGGTTCTTCTGTAGTAGCTTATGTTCTGTTACAAATGCCTTTGAGGTCAGTTTTCAACTCATTTAATGTACTTTTTAGCACATGGGTTTCTGATTTGTTTAAGAACTACCTCATTCTCCCTATTAACTTTCTCTGATAGAATATTTGATTGTGTCTCTTTATTTTCTTCTTACTATTGTTTTCGTAAAACAGCTACTTAAAATTATTGACTCACGGGTTCTCACTTATCATTTGCTTTACATCAGCTTCTAGTGCCTTATTCTGCACATTTGGTAAGGTCCTAAGAGTCTGGAAAGTCTTGATTCAAGTTGTTACCCAATCATGCCTCCAATTGAAAAGCTGCAGACTGACTCCAGTTTTTCCTACCATGACTTACTTGTTTCCAGCCTTGCAGAAGTTGTAAGTAAGATGTCAATTTTTCAAAGATGCTTACTATTAAAGTACTAGATAACCATGGGAGTCTGGTTTGCCAAGAATATTTGGTGGGGGGTGTTGCCACTGTTTGGGCATTAGAAGATAAAGCCCCAGTCCAGGGCTGTGCCATAGATAGAGGGATGTACTATTCAGTATGACTGAAATCATAGCCAAGTCTATGGTCTCAGTTAAATTCTTTCTCTTTCCAGAGAAAAATTCTTATCCTGAGCCTAGCTAGGTGTTGGAAGGATGACACAAGAAGTTCTATCTTTCCTGCTTTCTTTAATACATCTTCTCTTATTCTTATTCTAAAATCATGTTCTGTGTCTTCTCATTGAATTTTTTAGCTCTTGGAAGAGAGGCCTATTTGTGATACCTGTTTACAACCATATTTGTACCTGTTTACAAGCATGGCTTCAGTTGGGTGGATGATTTCTGGAAGGTCTTATTCTGCTACCATCATTTTCTGCCTCCCAGTATGTTCTGTAAACATTGCTGGAAATGGAAGTGGAAGAAACGCTTTCTGTGTAGAGTTCACCTACTGACATCCTTCCAGGACCTGCTTCTAGCATTCCCAAAAGCTTCTGACAGATATTAGAAGCTGCTCTCCACTCTCCCCTCTTTCTTCCATGAAACGACACCAATTAGAGAAGAAAACAGCTAAAACATACTAATGACGTCTTCACATAACTGCCATCTCAACCAATCTGTTTATTTTTTCTTCCCAATGAAACGACCTGAAAAGTCACAGAGAGGGGGGATGTTTAATCTGGCCTTAGGGCTTATCTGTAGTACTTAGTAGAAGCAAGACTTGGAAAGTTCAAGCCATAGACAAAATCCCCAGTGCTTGTTCATAGTGGAGGAGGTAGTGCTCGGCACCTAGTTTCTTTCTTCCTTTTTTTTGTTATGAAGAAGAATTAAATAAGTAAATAAATGTTAATACTTATGCTTTTGATAAAGAGGTAATGATAATAATCATAGTTGGCCTCTTGCATGAAATAATAGAAAAAAATGAA
Source organism: Myodes glareolus (assembly GCF_982192425.1). Classification (NCBI taxonomy): domain Eukaryota; kingdom Metazoa; phylum Chordata; class Mammalia; order Rodentia; family Cricetidae; genus Myodes; species Myodes glareolus. Next base: position 43,900,404 of record NC_142048.1, read on the forward strand.
CAAAACCTGTGCAAAGACAACTTTCCACTGGAAAAGCTTGCAGGCTAAGGTATTAAAGAAAAAATGAGGGAAAGACTGGGAAATACCAGAATTGAAGAGACAGACATGCAAGTCTGACATAATAAAGGAAATTGGGGAACAAAACAGGGACTAGGAGAAAACTACACATGGAACAGGAAAAAAAGATTGCAGAGTGCCTCCATTAAGTATCCGGTAAAAGCAGGTACTGAAAACAAGTCAAGTTTGGAAAGATCCTTGGGAAATGATAAAAAGTACTAGTCCTGCAGTAGTAGATAGGCACAGTGCCCATTCCAGCCAGAGTAGTGAATCTCACAGTGCACACTGGCTCGAAGAGAATATGCAAAACTGTTTATCTTCAATAGTGAAACACATTGAGCACTGCTTTGGCTCAGTTTTAAAATCTTAAATTAATACAAAAATAATTATACTTATTCAAAACAGACTATTTGTACTTTAGAGAAAAGCTTGGCCTTATTTCTAGTAACAACAACAACAATAATAAATATCTACTATGTAAAATATGCAAGTAATAGTTCCTTTCCAATAACATATTGCAAAACATGCAAGAAGTAAGAACAAAGACATCGTATTAAAAGAGAAGTCTGTCAATCAAAACCAAACCAGAACACATGTTCTAAGTTTCAGAATTAATTCAACCAACATTAAAACACTCATAATAATTACATCACACAAGTTCAAGAATAAGTAGTGTCATAGAAGACAAAAACCAGTGTACATATTGAATTTATAGACTAAAGATTTTAAAATGTTGAAGAAAAAGAATACAGGACAGGATAATAGTTAGTTTGACATCAAAGAAGAAATTATTAAAATCCCTAAAGATACGATGAGAGAACTCTCAAAACTGAAGTACGGTTAATCTCTGTATTGTGTCCAGGTGAGGGTCCCTGTCATGGTCTCATTTGCTGTAAGAGAGGCTTGGAAAAAGGACAATTAACCTCTGCCAAGGATGAGTCCAGTGCAGGGTATTCATCCCTGAAATGATATACATACAACAAAAACAGACTCAGCAGGTTGTATATATATAGACATCCATAGATATATACCAATATGTGTGTGTGTGTGTGTGTGTGTGTGTGTGTGTGTGTATCAAACAATAATAGTCAAAGAAAAAAGAGGCTATCACCTTGAGAATTGGGGGTTGTAATGGAATTGAGGAAGAGTAGATTGGAGATACTGTATGGAGGAAGGTAGGGGGAAGTGATATAACTTCATTTCAATTAAAAATGTAAGATATACCTGAAGCATTGAGGGAAAGGGAGTAGTAAAAAAGCATGAGTATCTTTTCACTCTATAAACATTTTAGGCAGCCTGATATAAATACGATTAAAGCCTTTCAAAAAGAGAAAGGTTGGTGGGTAGGCAAGAAAAAGAGAATAATGGTTGAAATTTTCAGGCTTTTTATTAAAACTATACATTCCATCAATCTAAGAAGCTTAATGAGCATCAAGTATAAAAAACATGAATTAAAATTCCAGGCTGATCATAATCAAATACCACAAAGGTGTGGCCAAGAATAAATCTTAAAAGAATCCAGAAGGGAAAAAAATGACACTGACTACCGAGTAGTAACCCTGAATATGACCACAGGCAATGGACTTTTTGTTTGTTATCCTCTGGAGTCCAGTAAGAACATTGCTGTACCATTGCAAGGTAACTCCATTTATATACATTTTGTACATGTGGATGTCTGTATCTTAGAAAGTTTATGTTAAAAGTTGGTTTAAATAGAGACTTATTCAAAGGGTCTCGAGTACTATTTTCCCCTGTCCAATTTTTCTTTTTTTACTCTTCCCTTTGACCCCTCATCCCATTTAATGCCTTTTGCTGCATTATTACACCTTAATTAAACTGTGTTCATTCTATTTCCTTCCTCTGGAACTCTTCTCATCCCTTACTAATTTCCTGATTTCCACTAGTATTCCAAAAGCAAGCAAACAAACCAAAACAAAACCAACCACATTTGTCTTTGTGTATGCCATACCTAACTCAGGATGGTTATATCTTGTTGTACCCAGTTGATGGCAAAATTCATAATTTCAGTTTTCTTAATAGATAAAGAATTTTCCATTGCATAAGTGTACTACATTTTCTTTATCTATTCATGAAATACTGGACATCTAGGCCATTCCCATTTCCTGGTTATCATGAGCAACAATGGGCATGTAGAGCATGCATTGTGTTTGTGTGTGTGTAGTTCTTTAGCTATATGCCCCAGATGGTATAGCTGGATAATTTTGTGGATCTACAGCCTCTTTAAGAACCTCCACATTAATTTCCACACTGCCAGCACCTGTAGTATTCATACCAGCAGTGGATAAGTTTGTCCCTTTCACCATATCCATGTCTTTATTTGTTACCATACTGCAAAAAAAAATGTTAGCCAGTTTGACTGAGGTAAGATGAAGTCTCAGAGCATTTTTAATTTGTAATTCCCTGATGACTCAGGATGTTGAACATTATAACATATCTCAGCTATTTGTATGTTATCTATTAAAAATTCTCCTTAATTTCAAGTCCCATATTTAAATTGGGGTTAGTTTTTTTCTTGGTGTTAATTTATTTTATTTCTTTATATACTTCAAATATGAATCCTTTCTCAGATGTGTAGCTGGCCAATATTTTTACCCTTTCTGTAGATCAATTTTTTAATGTGGTGTTCTTTTCTTTTAAGAAGCATTAAGTTTCATGAGATCCCATTTGTTGACTATTGGTCTTAATATTTGCACTACTGGGGTTCTATTCAGAAAGTTCTTCCCTGAACCAATAATCTCAAGCATTTTCCCATATTCCCTGAATTCTGTTGTATGATACTTAGGGTCACAAGTCTTTTGTTGATGTCCTTGATTCCTTTGGAGTTGAATTTTGATCAGGATGTGAGCTAAAGTTCTAGTCTGATATGGAGGCATTTTCTCAATTAAGAATCCCTCCTCTCCAGCAACTTTAGCTTATATCAAGTGGACATCAAACTAACCATTAAAGACTTTCACTTCCTTGGATAGAGTTATTTAAAGGTACATATTTTGAGTTAAATATGAATGGCATTGTTTCCCTGGTTTCTTTTTGTGTATCTAGGAAGACAAGAAACTTGTATATAGAATGGCTACTGATTTTTTAATATTAAGTTTATATTCTGCCAATTTGTTGAAAGTACTTATCAGATGCACTTATCATGCACAGGCTTTAGGGTTTCTTATGTATAGAATCATATCATCTGTAAATAGTTACTTTGACGTCTTTCTTTCCTATTTATATCCACTTTATCTCTATCCCTTGTCTCATTGTTCTAAGAGTTCAAAGACAACATTGAGTAGAAAAGGAGACAATGGATATACTTGTCTTATTTCTGATATTGGTGGAAGCTTTGAGTGTTTCCACATTTGGTATGATGTTAGCTGGGGGCTTGCTCATATTCCCTTTATTATGTGGAACTATGTCCCTGTACCCTCAATTTTCTAGGACCTTCATCACAAAGGTATTTTTGGATATTTCAAAGGCTCTTTCTGCATCTAATGAGATGATCATGTGATGTATGTTCTTGACTCTATTTTTGTGAATTAAGTTTATTAAGGCAAGTGTTCCCTAGGAACATACCAGCCATGCTGGCCAGTGAAGGAGGTAGGTGACTTTCAGACCTCCATTCTCCTTCCTCTCCTCCAAGTCCAGCTCCCCAAACAACCCAGTCTAAGAAATAAGCTATGAAAAGTCTCAGACCAAGAAATAAAAATAGTTTTCAAATGCTTATAAAAAAGTTAAACATCCTCAACTTTCAGGGAATTGCGGATTTAAATGACTTTAAGATTCCAGGTCATACTAGTCAGAATTGCCAAGGTCAGAAGCATAAATGACAAGAAATGGTGTCATGAATATCAGGAAAGGGGGACCTGTATATGTTGTAAATATGAGTGCAAAGTAGTCCCACTGTAGATAGAAGTCTGGAAGCTTCTAGAAGTATAGAAATATAACTAAAACGGACCAACTGTATCACTCACTCTTAGACATGTACTAGAAGCACTTTATAGCACACTTCAGAGATACTTGCACATCCATGTCTATTGTTGCTTAACTCACAATAGCTAGAAAATGAAATCAACCAAAATGTCCACCAATAGATGAGTGGATAACAAAGTATGATACATATATGCAATGGAATAATACTCAGCTATAAAAATGAAATTATGACATTTGAAAATGAATGGCTGAAACTGAGAAAATTATTCTGAAGGGTGTCAACGAGGCATAGAAAAACATGTTTTATCATATCTTAATGCCAGGCGTGAGTACACTTCCTTATGAGATCTGGGAGGCTTTAGAAGAACTTAAGGCGACATGAGCATACCTCCTTTTGTCCATTATAACTAGATAGGGAGATGCTATTGCTTCAGTGACACTTATGCTGGGTGTGGATAATAATCTATCTCCGACAGAAAATTAGTTCTCTGTGTGTAGGCTTTCTTACATTGCTCTAGGAGGCACTATGTAGGTTGTTCAGAGATCAAAATATCAATGGTCTTATCCTAAACTGGACTCTGTATGCTACAATACTAATCCACAAAGCAAGATATTCCCATTGGTGCAATAGTAGATGATGGTTATGCAGCTAATCAAGCACTTTCGGATTGGATATGGCATTTGTACCACAAAAGGAATTTTATGCCTGGTGCTGTAAGTATGATCCAAAGCCAATAACGGGGAGATTATTTTCTCCAGGGAAGATGCACTGTTGTTATTTTGTTAAAGGTTCATTTTGCCAAAGTGTATCCTAATTTTTTCTGTTCACACCAATAGATTTGTGCTGTGGAAGAATGCAAGAGCTAACAAACACAGAGAGAGAGAGAGACCTCTCAAATACTACCCTCTAGATATGACATGGCTGTTGCACACATCAACCCACAGCAACTACAGTTAGTTATCTGTGCACGACCTGCATAAGATCAAGCTAGTAAAAGTTCAGTATGAATGCAGGAGGGTGCTCCTAGGCATCACCTGTAGTGGAAGAGTTGTTGGCAATAGATGGCTATGGAGGCAAGAGCTGTCACTCTTTTTGGGGGGACATGGGTGACAGGTTGCTCATTCCTAAGTAGCTAACCTCACATCCATGTGAATATAAGCAGCAGTAGCTGGACCCAAGGTTTTTAATAACAATAAAAAACAGAAGACTTGAAGTGGAGAGGGAAATGGGATGTGGCACTAAGGGAAGTTGGAAAAAGGTAGTGATGGAAGGATGTGAACAGTATATATTGTATAAATGAATAAAGGCTTTCTAAGTGTAAAGAATATAAAATTACATATAAATTATTATATAAACATATTTAAAGGGTAATTTAATCTTTTAAAAGTAAAGACATTATATTATTTAGTTTATAATTCATATAAAATTAAAATATACTGTTATAGTAGTGTAATAGGAGAGGGAAAATGAAATTATGTAATTATTATATTCTTTGTAGGAATATTATACAATTTAAGTAAAATATATCACCTGAAGGTAGAAAAAGATATATCAGATATATATTAAGTCCTATGCAAATACTAAAATAAGATATAGATTTTAAGCAAAATAAGTGAATAAAGTAAAAAATATATTTTGTCTAAAGGTGGAGGGGAAGGGAAAAAGAATAGATGGGCTAAGTAGGATACAGAAACACATTACATTTGATTCATTCATATGATTAATCATATTGAACATGGGAGGTCTACATATACAATTTAAAAGGCAATTGATGTCAGGATCATCAAAAGAAAAAGAACAAGATTCAGTGATTTTCTACCTAAAAGGAATATAATAAAATTCTACATACAGAGTATAAAATACAGGATCTAAGAATAAAGATATCAGAGTGAAGAAGATTGCTATGGGCAAAGATTATATTAAATGACAAAGGGATCAATTCATCAAGATAATGTAATATTCCTGAATGTCTATTGAATAGCTTAACTATGAGAAGCATGAACCCAAAGCTTCTATTTCTACAAAATGTTAAAGTACAACCCACAGTTCTCACGAGTGATTCAATAGCCCACTGGGTAGTTTATGGAATGAGTACATTTAAAAACATCAGTATAGATGTAGATTTGAACAATCTTGCAGACAACTTTATTGAATTGCATTTCACCAAGCATCTCATTCAGAATAATGTATGTATTTTCCAATAAACAGAATGTATTTATCAAGGCAGACAATATTCTGGACAATAAAACAAGTCTCAAAAAATTAAAACCATTCAATTCACACAAAATATGTTTTATAACCAAAATAGAATGACTACAAGTCAATCAGAAAATTAATGTCTAGGTGCTGAAAGTCATGCAGAGACTTATAATTTACCAAACAGCTTTTCAAGAGACCAAATATAAGAGAGTAGCCATACCTTATTGTAAAAATCAGAAAACCATGGTCATCAAAGCAAGGTAGCAATGATAGGAAAGCAGACACACTGACCAAGAGAGCATACTGCAGATCTGATAGTTAAGCACCCATGTGGATAGTTCCTCTTCAGTCAAACTACAGACGTAATTTAGTGAAGAAGTGAAGCCGTTCATTATTGAATGGCTATATGAAAAAAAAAAGAAGAAATGGAAATTTGACAGGTGCACGTCATGTCCACTTAGCAAAACAGCAAATTGTCTCCTAAATAACTGTGTTTAAGGCAATGGAATAAAGCTGCCGTCAGCTGTGACCAGAGAAGCTTCTTCCTATACTGGTAGGCTGTGTCTGCAGAGATGCCTAAGTGGTCAAAGTAGAGAAAGTGAACGACTACAGAATTCCCAGCCATAAATAGGACATCTATGACACTCCGTTTAAGCTCATGGAACGGCATAGGATAAAGGGCAGAAAGAAGGTCAGAGTCAGGGGAAGAAAAAGAGGTGTTATGGAATGTTGACTCTGGGAATGTTTTAACTGTTATGCTACTGAACTCATGGAAGCAGTTATTACTGGCATGAGAGCCACACAAAATTGTGCCTCTCACCACATTGTAATGGAAGGTAGAAAGCTTGTAGAAACTCACTTTTTCTATGGACTTACATGGTGCTAAGTGTTCAAGAATTAGAGAGATATGTTCTTTAGTAATGTAGTCACCACTAAGTTACCCATTTTCCTGTGACCAAACAATCAACCTTACCCACACATACTATTGTAAAGAGGGCTAATGAAACTCATTTGGACTTGGACACACACACACAAACACATAAAAGTAGAAAGGAGAATAGCTAGAAACCAAGAGGACTAATGGGAATGAAAGGGTAATAGGGCTTAATATGATCAAAATAAATATGAACATAAGTGAAAATTTCATAATGAGACATTATAGATAATTAATATGTATAATTATATATTAATAAAAGCACTAAAGAAAAAAGATAAAAATAAAGGACAAAAAGAAAGTGAATGTGGCTGGCAATGAAGGCTGACTGAGAAGCCAAGGACAATGGCACTGGGTTTTGATTCTACTGCATGGACTGACTTTGTGGGAGCCTGGTTTGTTTGGATGCTCTCCTTTATAGACCTGGATGGAGAGGACCTTGGACTTCCCACTGGGCAGGGAACCCTGACTGCTCTTAGGACTAGAGAGGGAGGGAGAGATGAGGAGGGAAGGGAAAAGGGAGGCAGGGAGAAGGTGGAAATTTTTAATAAACAAATAAAAGAAAAGAAAGTGAAAAAATGACATTGACTTATATTCTACACATACACAAAAGTTAATTGAATTGATATTAAACATAGATAAAAGACCCACAACCCTGATATCTATGGAAGAGTTCACAGCAGAAAAAGCCTTTATAAAGTAGAACTAAATAAGAATTTTAGATATGAGAAGAATTATCCTCTAAAACAATAAATTTGCATACTAGATTTTGTTGAATGTGACTGAATGTTTTCAAATCATGTATCTAAATTACTTATAGAACTCAACACATAGCAATAAGAAAAATAGAGTCCAATTACAAGATTAAAAACACACATAGATGCAACTTCCAAGCAATATAGAGTAAATATCTAATTATAAGGGGGATATTGTTAATATTTAAGGACTTGCAAGTAAAAAAGCAATGAGATATCTCTACCTATGTGTAGGAATAGATAAACTCATAGACTGGTCATGCTAAATTGTAAGCAACGACTCTCAGTAACTAGACTCTTTACCATCTGCTGGTGACTTTTGAAAAGTCAAGCATTTTTATAAAACTTGTAGGCAGTTATCTTAAATATCACCTGCTATCCTGGATAATTTTCCTAGGAATGTGAAAGCTTACAGGAGAACAGATCTTTCATAACAGACAGAAACTGAAAGTATTCCAAATATAGATCAACAAGCAAACAAACTATTATATGCACTTGCAATTGTGTGCTACTCACTTAACAACACAAGAAGGTCCATACCACAATAAAGTTGAATCTGAAGATAATTGTGCTTTGTGTAAGAAGCTGCCCCAAAATCAGTGCACATAGCGTGATTATTCTATATAAAATACTAAGAAATTTGTCACTACAGAAAGATCATTGTTTAGGTAAGTCATTGAAGGTTACTAGAAAATGGTATTGGTGTTATATGATCCCGTATCTGAGTGTCTCACTCTCTCTTTCTGCTTCCTACAGATCCAGATGGAGAACTCTCGACTACATACCCAGCACCATGTCTTCCTGCTTGTCACCATGCTTCCTGGCATGCTGACAATTGATTCTAAACTGTAAGGAAGTCCCAATTAAATGTTTTCCTTTAGAAGAATCCATGGTCATGGCATCTATTCACTGCAATAAAACTCTAAGACATAAACAAAATTTGAAAACCCTATTTCCCTGAGAAGTGCCTTTTCATTTGGCATGTATGATCTAAAAAAAGATGTGCACGGCCCACATTCAGTGTACAACCCATATTCCAGGTACCAACCATTGTCTGAAATGTAAAACTAATAATGTTTCCATTTGATAAGGAAAAAAAACCTAGCTATTTCGATTAATCTTTAGAAACAGCAGCACTGAGGCTGCCTTTGTCATTGATTCATAGAACGACCCAGAAAACTGAGCAGTTTGGCCCAGTTGCCTGTTTCTTGAAGCTTTTGTATTTATGCATCTTTCTTATGAGGATGGGGTCTCAGATCGAAGAGTGTGGTACTCGTGGGTTTCAAATCAGATAATTTTCTACTATGTGAATTTAGAAAGCATCCTTAAATAAGAATAAGGCTTCCCACTGATCGCTGGAGCGAGCATGCTGGTCAGGAGACACCGTACTACTTGGTAATTCTACATTTCATCAAAACCCTGAGAATAGGTCTTCTGTAGTGAGGCCACAGTTTCTGTATGAATGGACACTGTGAAGCCTCACGTCTGTCCAGGTGGTTCTTTCAGTTGATAGATCATGTTGCCATGGTGACGGAGAGCCAGGCTTGTAACCATACAGGTCTGGGTCACAGCCAGGTCTGTGAGATCTTTGTAGATACTGGTGGAATATATAAGAGGCGGGTGACTGGATGGGAGAAATCAATAGTCCTCAGACTATATCCACCAAATGCAATGAAGATATCTTTTGTTTCAAGTTGTCAGCTTAAATCCCTCTAACCCCGTGTAAGCATCCATTGTTCCACTCAGCCTCATGACATCCATTCACTTGTTTATATGCAAGTGACTCTCCACTTAGACCAGGAATGATACATGTGCATGTGTTTCATGTCTACAGGTGAGGGTGACAGGTGAGGGTACATGAGTCTCTTTAGACATTGGTGGTAATAGAAGATGATTTTCCGACAGCAGCAAATGCTGACTGGGATCCAAGTAGAATTACTACTCCACGCCTCACCAGCACTGGGAGCCTCAAGGGCTGGGATTATCAGGCTTAGTTTAGCAGCTAGATCCATTACAGTTCATTGTATGTGACTAGGTGTCTCCGGGGGCCGGAGAACCCTGCTAAGGCATTGAGGAGTTGTCAGCCTGGATGGTTTCTGTGTTCATGAAGCGAGAGGCTCTTCTTTCTTGCAGTGGAGCTGAGATCATTAAAAGTGATGCAGCTAATCTGTTGCTGGGATCAGCATGGCAGACGTTATTTCTGCACACTCAGGGGCTCACCCCAGGCTGCCTTTTCCCCAACAGAAGAGCCAAAGTCACTAGTTTTGCTGAATGAACTATTCTGCATAGACCTACAGTCAGCTCACTATCTATAAGAGGAGACAGTGATAGCTTGAGAGAAGCCCACAATTTGTAAGGAAAAAAGCAGTTCTATTATATAAATTTTAAAATGAAACCAAAACAGGAAGCCTCCTTATCTAATTGACATTTACAGTGAGATTAGGTTTTAACCTTCAGGGAACCATGTATACTTTTTCACAGGTGGGCTTGAGAAATATTTGTAATATTTCGCTAGGGTATAATTCCAAACTCTAGTCAACCTATGACTCCTATGACTTAGGAATTTCAAAAATGTATTTCATAGTCTGGTTAGATGCCTGAGTTAAAGGCACCTGCTGCCAACTCTGATGATTCCTCAAACCCTCGTTGCAGAAATAGAGAACTGACTTCTACAGGCTGTCCTGTGAACTATACACACACACACACACACACACACACACACACACACACACACATACACTGTAGCATGCAGGTGTGTTTATACACACACATATGAACACACAATATAGAAATATGAATGCAACACAAAATTTGAAAATATATTTACTAAAGTGTATTTCACACTGTCTACTCCTGCCTCCAAGAGCATCAGCATCTACAGATTCTTGTACTTACTATGGCAGGTTTGTTCTTGGTGACTATGATTTACTATTTGCACATGTTCATTTTCATTATGGTTTTTAACATACATTTATTAAAATATAAATTCATCTATATATCTACATACTAATGTATGCATATTCACGTTTTCATCTTAGAGGGCAAAGAGTGAGACTGTAAAATGAAAGAAAGAATCTGTTCCTGGAAGATTGTTTCTGGTAGGAATGAACTTCTCGCTTGTTAGTAAGATTGGGAGATATAGTAAATAGGGCAGGCAGCGTCCCACCACCCAGCTAGCTTACACCTGAAATAATCACACAGAAACTGTATTCACTTAAATACTGCCTGGCCCATTATCTCTAGCTTCTAATTGGCTAACTCTCACATATTAGTTTAACTTATCTCCGTTAATGTATATCGCCACTTAATTGTGGCTTACTGGCATGAGTCTAATCAGCGTTCGTCTTGGGCAGGAAAACCATGGCATCTGCCTCACTGCCCTTCTTCCCAGAATTCTGTTCTGTCTATTCTGTCTATCTAAGTTTTACCCTATCAACTAGACCAAGGCAGTTTCTTTAATAACCAATGATAGCAACACAAATACAGAAGGGCCTCCTACATCATCCCCCTTTTTCTGTTTAAACAAAAAAGAAAAGCTTTCATTTTAACATAGTAAAATTATATATAACAAAACAGTTATCAAGTAAGAATTACAATTACAATATTTATTTTTTTGTCTTTTATCATAACAAAGGAATTGTCACTAGTTCACTAAATTAGTTTTATGACATTAAGATCATACCACTGTGTACCTAGGCTTGAGCTGTATTTTAAATTTTTGAAAGATTAAAAATAGAAGTTAGACTCCTTTTACATTATTTAACTTTGGTATTGAATGTCATCATTTTTCTCAGTAATTTGTTATTCTTATATACGATATTCACATCATTTAGCATTACACTTAAAGTGATATTTAAAAAATAAAAACATAAGGCAAGTTGTTTTGCCTGAATATTCATTATAGCATGTTCAGGCAGAGGGAGAAAAAGATAGGGACAGAGAGAGAGAGAGAGAGAGAGAGAGAGAGAGAGAGAGAGAAAGAGAGAGAGAGAACATAAGGCTGTGTCTGGCATGGGCTTTTGAAACCTTAAAACTCATCTCTAGTGACATACTTCCTTTAGCAAGGCCAGATCTCCTAATCTGTCTTAAACACTTTCATTAACTGGGGACCAAACATGCAAACAAATGAGCTTTTGGGAACCATTCTCATTCAAACCATCAGATTTTTGTTACATTTAATGTTTATGAAGTATTGCTTTAAATAATGATCATATTAGAATTTTTATAACCATGTGTATTGGAATGTATATATAATTCATATGTAAATCTATCTAAAGTCTACTTTGAAAAATGGTCAAAGAAATTAATGATTTGAGAATTACCATAAGGTATTATTATGAGATTCCTGGGACATAGAATTCTTTTTAGAGAGTCAAGTATTTTATAAAACAATATCTTATTTTTATGACACTTCAGGAAGTAAGAAGGCAAATAATTTTTTTCTGTGCTTGTTGATAGCTAATGCATTTGGATATTTAATTTCATATTACTAAAAAAATAAGTATATCACGTGTCCCTCTGCTATATTTTCCACTGGAAACAATACCATTTCTTCAACCAATGTGCTCTCTATGCACAGTAGCCACATTATGTAGTTGGCATAGGTGGTAAGAGAATAAGGAAAACCTTTAATATACAAAAGGGTTTTACTCAGCCATACAGAATGAAGTTATGTTTCTTTCAGGAAATGGATACAACTGGACATCACGATATTATGTAAACTACATCAAGCAGGAAGAAAACACGTTGTTCTCATTGGTAGATCCTAGATTTTATATGGACAAAACCATGTTTATATCCATGTCACAAAATTAGAGGTAAAATTCCTAGGGCACTGGAATAGGGTGGGAGAGAAAAAAGACAGTATGGGATAAATACGAGTAAAATACTTGACATGATAAGATGAAAGTATCTGAATGGCATCCATCACCATGTACAATGAGTAAATTACAAGAAAGGATATAAAAGTAACATGGTAAAGATTGTAAAACATTTTATGAATTAATCCATCAGTAATTCATTTATGAAACATCAGTTATATACAAAAACCACCGGGATAAGTAGAAAACAAAATAGCAACAAAGGGCACACTATCTGCTCTTAGTTTATTGTTTATTTGAGAATTTATGGGCATATAACAGACATTTTTATACAAGGTAGAAAAGGTAGAAGGAATGACGGCAGTTGTTATGATAGCTATAATAAAGACCAAAAGCCAGATCTCTACTTAAGATGCTTATCGTTTAGTAGGAGGAAGAAAACACACATATAAAGTGTTCAGTAATGGAGCACTGCATGAAACATTATGAAAATAACAAAATATAGAATTATTAAATTTAAAAGGCTGGGAGACCACCGCAATGTCAAGGGCTTCACTGAGCATGTGGCCTTTTGAATAAAATTTGACAGACAGAAAATTCCAATTGGTTTCCTGTCATCCTTAATATTTCTAAGACACCAAAGAGAGTTTGACACTCTTCTCATTTCTCTTAATAGTTGTAATATCAGTTGTCTGGACACTCATGATTGACTATAATATGTGTGCACAGCAGTGTGTGGCAGGAAGAAATGTTTCCTATTAGGTTGCCTGTGGATATCCTCTGTATTTGTAGTATCTTCCACCGTCATGAATTCAGATAAGCACTCCAGAGTGTCACTACTCTTAAACTGTTTCTTGGGCCCATATTCCTCTGGGTTCCTTCCTCCTTAGAGCCAGCTTCTTGCTTACCACCTTGCTTGGGTATTTAAGCAGGTATTGTGAGCTCAGCATGCACACACCTGAGCCCTTCCTCCTTTCCTAGGTTCTGCCAACAGTTATCTATACTATACCTGGCTGTCTTCCTATAAGATTGTTCTATAAACCTTGGAATTTTTCAGTGGCCTCCTTCTAAATAACTTGCACTCACCTCCTAAAAACTCAGAAACTCAGGGTCTATTCATGCTCTTCTTCTCCCTGCTGGTCCCAAGCTATCTGCAGTTCCCATGGCTCATTTTCTGCGTGTTTCTTTTATTGCAGGTTTTTTTTTTGGTATGAAGTTAACATCTCTAACATCTCTAAGTTCTTCTGCCAGTGCTCCCAAATTATTGGGCAGTAATCTTCTGGATTTGAGAAAAGAAATCTGAATACTTGCTACTTCTTCAGAAATTCTGAAAACTTCTCGTCTTTTATAATCTTCTATTTATGTACTTTATGAAGGGCACTGACATTTTAATAATATTTATATATTTAATGAGTTGTCACAGTCTTATATAGGGTATAATTTTCTGAGATGGAAAATATTAAGTTTATAAGTGTTCTATAAAATTAAGATAATTAATGGTGACAAGATTTTAAGTTTTAGGTGATTAAAAAAAGTGATTGCTGTCTGATAAAGGCATATGTTAATAGAAGAGAGTGAAAACAGACACCCAGAACACAAAACAAAGGCCAAAGAAGGAGCCTTTAAAAATTAAAATCTGCAGCTGGTGATATGACTGTGTGGTTAAGAGTGTTTGCAGCTTTTCCAGAGTTTGGTTCCTAGCACCCATACTGGGAGGCTCCCAAACAACTGTACCTCCAGCTTTAGAAGATGCACTAACCTCTTCTGTGGGTAGCTGAACTCATGAGACATGTACACACAGGAACACATACATAAAAAGAAATAATATAAAACTTGAAATACGAAAACCAACCATTTAACAATTAAAAGCTAACATTTTAAGAGGTAAAGCTCCACTTAGACATCCATTAGTTTTGGCTTTTCTTCTAGGGCAAATCTTGCAGAGGCAGAAACATTTCTTCCATTGCTCCTCAATATTCAAATTTCTAAGAAATTGCCCAGAATTATATCAAAACTGCAGCTAAGGTATAATATGCTTCATATAAATTCAATTTATTTCTTGTCTTTGTTAATGATAGGAGTCTACCTGATTTTTCTGATGGTGATTTTCCAATGAAATCCATGCTGTTTTCATGAATTCCGTTTCTCTGTGGTTTTTGACTTTCTGTTGCCAAGGTGTCCATATCTCTCAGCTCTGGTCTTTGCACATCTTCTGTTTATTGCTACTCATCACAAATATTAACACAGTGCAAGAGGCAGGTAAATACTTTGTTAGAAAGTATTTGAATAGAATGACTTGCATCTCTTAGCAAGGTTACTAGTCCTGTTCATGGCCATGTGTCACACACAATTTACTTAAAGGACGCAGTACCTAGATTTGGGAAAAGCACATGGAGGATTCTTCACAAATCTGTCTGTTTATATTTTTTATTGGTAGGGAGACATCATTCTGACGGCCAGAAGAGCACTTTCAATGTGATTTGCCATATGCAAGTCAACTGATTAAACTTGGCCCCTTCCTTTCTGGGCTCCCATACTAGCTCCCAAGTGAGGACACTGTGTCCCTGCTGTCACTTATCGGTGGCATCCTGATGCCAGACATTTCTGTGCAGCTTGCTAGTGGATTACAGGACTTTTATTGTTTGACTGAACTCTTTACTAATTCATTTTATCCCATGGGATTTCAATTTTGTTTTCCCTGAGAAGTTCCATAAGCCATTCCCATATGGAAACATATTAACCATATGTAACTATATGATTAGGTTCCCATGAACTTACAATAATGTTCCCACATACAGTCAGGTTTCCCTTGTCATACCGTATTCTGAATCCACTCCCCCAGAATATAAACTGATAGTTCTTCTTCCTGCTTAAGTAATGAGAGTTCCCTCTTTCTTAGGATAAAGATCAGGTCCTTAAAATGTTCTGTAAGGCTTCTGGCCTCTTACTGTAGTATTTTTGCCTCCCAGATTCTATGTGCCCCTTGAGTCACATGGATCTCTGTTTTGTTGCATTGCTTTCCCTCCCGCAAGACTTTGCATACTTCCTATTTTTTACATCTGAAATGACTTCAGTAGTCATCCTTTTGGTCTCAGTTCAGATATTTTTTTTAATATATATATATATATGTATATGAAACATTTCAGAATATTTTAGGTGATTTAGCATTCTCTAAAATCTATCATTGCTTCTACAGTACACATAGGTCACACTTGTACGATAATTTCTATGGCTTAAATCATTAATGTCTGTCTCTCTAGGCATTTTATAAGGAAATAAAAGAACGTGGCCTTATATTTACAAATATCCCTGATATCTTGCAGCACATAGTATGGAATAGATAATTAAAAATATGTGCCAAGTGTTCAGTGGAAAAAATCATGGTCAACACAAATACTCAAGACCTGACCACATACAAAATTTATAGACCTCATCAGCCATATTTGAAGATAGACATCCTATAACCGATATCTAATAATCTAATTAAGTTCAGATGATGTTCAGGGCACTGTG
This sequence comes from Myodes glareolus, assembly GCF_982192425.1. NCBI lineage: Eukaryota > Metazoa > Chordata > Mammalia > Rodentia > Cricetidae > Myodes > Myodes glareolus. Next base: position 43,916,619 of record NC_142048.1, read on the forward strand.
CTGATTGCTGGAATATAAAAATGAATGAACAATGAAAACCTCTGTCTTCACTGGAGCATGCACACACTCATGGGAGGGGAAAACCATATGCAAAACCAACTAAGGGTTCTCCATGTGCCAGGTGGAGAGAAATAAAGAGCAGGTGTGCACTATGTGCCCTATGGGAGAAATAAAGCAGGCAGGTGTGATGTGGGATTTCCCACTGCATGCTATGGATATATTTTATTGCAATTGGTTAATAAAGAAGTTTCTTTGACCTATGGCAGGGCAGAATAAAACTAGGCAGGAAAACAGCTGAATGCAAGAGGGATAAGTCAGACAGACACCATGTAGCTGCCGAAGGAGAAAGATGACAGAACTGTACTGGTAAAACATGAGCCTCATGGTAAAATATAAAACCCTAGAATTGGGTTAATTCAAGATGTAAGAGCTAGTTAATCAAAAGCCTGAGCTAATAGGCCAAAGAGTATGTAATTAGTATTAAACCTCAGAATGCTTATTTCATAAGCAGCTGTAGGGGCTAGTGAGTGGGACTGGGTAGGTGGAGGGAAACCAGTTTAGGGGGACCAGCGGAATGGAGAATATTTTTAGCTACACAGATGGCACAGCAAAGTGTGTGTGTGTGCGTGTGTGTGTGTGTGTGTGTGTGTGTGTGTGTGTGTGTGCATGTGTGCACATACAGAGGTTACATGTTTATATAGGATGCCTGGAAAACCACACTTACATTGAGCAGAATGTACAGACCAAGAAGATATGAGGAGGTGTGCTGTGTGACACTGGGAGGAATATTTCAGGCAGGGCCATAAAGAGACTGGTGCCTAGAATGTTTAAGGTGACCAAGAAAACTCCTGTGGCCAGAGAGCAGTGATGAGGAGTGTAGGATAAGGTGAATTTAAAATTAACAGGGAGAGGTGAGGTACATCAGATGTAGCCTGTTCTTTCGCTTTGAGATATGAAGGGACTGGGTGATTCGGGGCAGTTGTGACCTTCCCTGAGTTATATTTTAATAGGATGGTCTGGTTACTTTCTTGATGATAGACACTGGTGGATTCAGGACAGAAGCATTGGGGTTTAGGAAGTTCTTAGAGTAATCTCAGGAAGTGTTCCTGGTCGATGGCGTGGTGATTAGATAATAGCAAAGGAAGAGAGGAATAGATTCTGGATACACGTTGAAGATGCACCAATGTGTATTTGCATGGGATCTACTGTGTGCTGTAACAGAAAGGGAAGGATAAAGAAGCCTCCCACATGTGTAGGTATACATCAGTGATGGTTAAACATCTCACTACATTGAGTATGGGTGGCGGGGTACATGGTGACTTAGAACATGTAGACTAGGAGGAGATCAGGAATTTCAGTTAAGATTCTTTAAGAATGACATAACCAGAGTCAATACAAGGGTATATGGTGAGTGGGTAAAAGAACAAGTGTACTGTTCAGGGACCAGTATGTGTGTGGAGAGAGTAGTTGGGGAGTTACCAATGTTCCAATGGTCTTTATAACCATGATCTGGGAAAATGCATCTAAGGGCTTCACTCGTATTAGAAGGCAGCCGTGCTTGGGCGTTATAGTAACATGGAGGATGATGAAGACAGAGGGCCCAGCAGAAAAGGGTAAGTCAGGAACCTGGAGAAAGTGACTGCAGGTCTTGCCTGCAGAGTGATCCATTTGAATGCATGCGGGTTTTTGGTTGTTATTGTCTTAGATGGCAAAAAAAGCTGTCTTAACGCAGTTCAGAGATGCTCATGTTGCTCCTGATGGATGTTTCCATGCTAACACTTCAATAGATGAAGTTACTCTGTGACTGCTAACACTAGAATCAGGGAAACAACCGATCTCAGACCTCTTAATGACCCAGCCATCTCTCCAGCCTCAAATGTCACTCTCTTAGTTTCCCTTTTCAGCTAGGGGTTTAAGAACGTAATTAGGATACTGGATTCTGAGCACAGTCTCTTATTATTGATTCTGGCTGGTAAAAATCACATTGTAGGATTGGTTTTCTCCTCTTAGCTGCTTTCTTCTAAAGCACCTGATGAGATCATGCATAGGGACTCTTTTCTGTGGCTTTCACAATTTATTCTGTGGATGCTTTTTTAAAAAAGTAAATAGTGATAATCTTTTTGACTACATCTTGAATGAGAATGAGGTACAGATACTAGCTTTATTTTTTTGCTCATTTGTTTGTTTTCTTTTGTTAGTAATAAAGCCATGGATCGTTCCAGAAGCATCATGTTATTAACCTTTATCTATCAAAATAAGGCCAAATATGGCTTAAAGTGTTGTCTCTCTCAGATTCCTTATCCTGGACTGAAACCCTAGTCTTCCAAACATTCTGAGAAACTTAGTGGTTTGCTAGGTTCAAGTCCTGACACAGACACTTCCATTGAATTACTTTTGACAACTTCCTTAATATTGCTGGACCCTGGTAATCATTGAAATAGCGAGGTAGCATCTCCTTCATAACATTAGTTGAGAATGCTGAGACACTCTCTGAAATCCCCCATGACAAAGCAGGCACTCAGCAGCACTAAGTTTAGGGCACATCATATGTTTAAGAAGAACGATAAAAATAGGCAAAACTTTTGAAGTCTTGCAACACAGAGGTACAGAAAAAATATAAAGGAATATTTGCTTCATAGTCAGTCACTTGTTGAAGGACTAGACAAGTGTACAGTCAGCAAAAAGTCATCAGATAGTGGGAAACACGCAGGGATGCCATCCCAAGCAGATCTTCCTAACCGGTAATTAGAGCTAACATTCTGACAATTAACAGTTGCAGGCAAGGCTTCCCATTATTTTGCAATGACTATTTTGGTCTGTGTTATTGTCCTCTTTTTATATAGGATGGAAGTAAATACAATATCCCAATGGTTTATCCAACGCCTCAGAGAAACACAATAGTAGAGAGAGTTATAGGAAGAGCATTCATTTTATTTTCTTTCAAAACTGATGTTTGAAAAAAAAATGTGTCACTCAATGGAGAAAATTGCAAAGTTGAAGCTTGACAATGTAATAAACAGTGCCAAGCATGCTCTTCCTGTAGAATAGCCGTTGAAACTATGCTAAGATCCCGAGGTCATCTGCCTATGGCGGCAATGTGCGAACACAAGTGATTTGGAGGAAGGATGCAGTAGCCATCAAGGCCTGCCTGATAACAAACATCTGTTTGTGTTTTCCTGAAGACTCTAAAATTGAAAGAAAAGAGTGTAGAGTAGTTGAAATTGTGTTGAACTTTCGATGAAATATTCTGGGTCTACAACAAAACAAGCAAGCAAACAAAACTTGGTGAATTATTTTCAGGATCCTAAAATTACATTAATTACATGAACTAATTACATTACATGAATTTACTACATTTGCTTATTTAAAATGTCCCTTTTGGTTTATTAGACAGCATTAAAAATGAAAACTTTTGCTCACATCGTCTCAGTGTTTCTTTTTAATTCTTCAACTTCATAACTATATTCTTTTTTTTTTAAGTTGATGAAAGAGGGAGGTACTAGCTTTTAGCAGGAAATCTTAATGTCACCAGAAAGACACAGCAACATGACCTTGAGTGAGAGATTCTCCGAATAGCATAGTTTTCTCTTGGCACTGGTGTTTATCATATCAGCAAATTTTTTTGACAAAATTCACTAGGGGCTAGGGGGAGGCAGAATGATCACAGTCATAGTTGATAAACACATACTTGTATAATTCTCATCCTGGATTGGGACAATTTATAAGCATATTTTAAAATCGGAACAGAGCAAAAATCTTTCTCAGAATCAAAACCATCAGGTCTTTGGTTATTGAAGGTTTCATTTAACGCCATCATTCTAATGGTCATCTGATAAGCAAGTGAAGAGCTTGCATGGGGAATAAATCAACCCATTAGTAACACTGAGCATGTCAATAGGTGAAAATTTTGAGTACATCAATATTAGAGACTGAAAGTTATATTATCATTTAAATAGTGGCACACATGTTTACCTGGACCTGAAGCCCAGGACAAATATTCCCTCCTATGTGTTTGGTATTTCAGTGTCCTCAAACTTTGTGACCTTGTCAAAACATTTGTCCTTTACAGAATATTTTCTGAACCTATCAAGCTATAACATGTTAAGAGAAGGACAAAACTATGTTCACAGGATTCCTGTCACTAAAACAAGAACGCTGTTAGCTATTGAGAGTATTGTCAAGATAATTAATTATTCTCACCATTAAGAAAAGAGATGGGTTTGCATTCTGAAGCCACAGAAGACAGTTTTACTAGATGTTGGTTCAATGACACAGAAAAATCTGAATTTGATGAATTTTGAATTGTGATACTTGTGCAAATTATTATGTTTATCAGTAAAGCAAGTCTGGAATGAATTAAGCCTCCTCAGATAATGAGGACTATAAATAACAGTAAATATAGGAATTATTCTAGGGGCCTTCACATGCATGCATTTAGTAAGTCTTCAAAGTAGTAGTAAGAATGAGTTGCTAATGTTTCTGTTTTTACAGGTTGAAAAACAATGAGGAGCAGAGTTTGAATAATTTGTTCAGTATTCTATAGCTATTAACTAGTTCAATTTAGATTTGACATTCAGTAACCTGGTACTAGAGTCCAAGATCTTAAATACAGTGCAATACTACTTTTTAAAAAAATCCTTCATTGTTCTCTCCCATCCACTCTTCTCTGAGAACATTACCAGTGGTAGGTAGAATAACTCAATGTTTGAAATCTGTGCATAAACATGTTTCATTAGATGGCCAGAGGAACCCTATGAATGTGATGGAATTAGAAATGATCAAATGAGCACATTAATCTGAGCAACCTAAATTGGCTCAATGGTAGCAGAATCCAGAAAGAGGCATCAGTGATATCATTACTAGAAGGAGTCACAGGTCAAGGAACATGAGTGGGGAAGCATCTAGAAACTGCAAAGGCACGGGACAATTCTCCCACAGTCTTCAGAAGAAATGCTGCACTGCTAAACTCTGATCTGAGATCCTTAAGATTCATTCAGACTCCTGACTCACAGATCTACAGTACATTAAGGCACTGAACTTTCATCAATGGGTTACAGCAGTAAGAAGAATGGTGTCCTTTCCACCAACGGATCTGTTGGTGAGGAGTACACAGGAAGGTAATGTCATAGACACACAGGTCAGACTGCTCTTGAATCCCCGCTGGTCTGAGACCATATGCCACATATGGTGTGGATTTTCTAGTTCAGGAGATGAATAGTATGGCTTACCAAGGGCCTTTAGGACAGTGGTTCTCAACTTATGGGTCAGCTAGCTTGTATATCAGATATTTGCATTATCAGCTAGCTTGCATAGCAGATATTTTGTTATAATTCGTAATAGTAGCAAATTACAGTTATGGAGTAGCAATGAGAATAATTTTATGGATTGGGGTTACCACAACATGAGGAACTGTCCTAAATGGTCACAATGTTAGAAAGTTTGAGAACCACTATGTATGTTGCGATGATGCTTTAGAAACGAAGCCAATAAAAACCAAAAGTGAAGCTTCAGATTCTCTTTTCCCTCAGAGATAATACCAAAATTGAGAGGAAAAGTCAGTATGACTTAAATGAGAGATATCTTTCATATTGTACATATATTCTTGAAAATGTTTAAAATAGAAAATAAACAGCGATTTTTAAATAAAGAATCACGTAAGCAATATTTTCCTTGGGGTCAGAAATCACAAATCAAGTTCTATTTGAGTTTATTTATAAATTTCCACTTAGATTTGGATGTTATATGATAGCAGTGTTAATTCAACGTGAGTATATTTGGGGGAAATATTCTGCTTTGTTTAAATACTAATTTTCTTGTTCTAAGAATAAAATTATTGTTGTGAACACAGATACTTTGACTCTGTGTTTAGGAATTTGTGTGTACAAGTATGCCTAAACAACATAAGAAGACGGATTTGAACCCAAAAGTCATAAGTGGCATTTCTTTTTTTTTTTTTAATTTTTTATTTTTTTTATTAAATTATAAAAGTTTCCATTTCAGCCCCTCCTCCCAACACCCTCCCACTCCCCCCACTCCCTCTCCTCCTCCCTCTCCATCCCCTAGAGCAGTCAGGGTTTCCTGCCCTGTGGGAAGTTCAAGTTCCTCCCCCCTCCCTCCAGGTCCAGGAAAGGTGAGAGTCCAAACAGACTGGAGCGCCAAAATCCAGTATATGCAGAGGAAGCAAGTCCCAGTGTCATTGTCAATGGCTTTTCAAAAAGGCTCCGGGCCAGCCACATTCAGAGAATCTGGTTGGATCACGTCCTCGTTCAGTCCCAGTCCAACAGGCCTTGGTGAACTCTCATTATATCAGTTCCCTTGTATCAGTGGGTGCTATGTATTCACTCATAAGTGGATTCTAACCATAATTAAAGGTCTTTGAGCCTATTATTCGTGATCCTAGAGAAGCTAAATAAGAAGATGAACCTGATGAAGATTATTTAGCTATCCGCCAGGAGGTAGGAAACAGACAAGAGTCCCAGGTAACCTCGGGTGCATGGGGGGGTGGGAGGGTTGTCGGAAAGGGAGAGGGTTAGAGAGAAGGGAGTAGGGGAGGATTGGGGAAAGATCGGGGGACTGGGATGGGGGGGAGGGAGGAAGGATGGATATGGGATCAGGCAAGTATATATCTCAACTAAGGGAATCATTTTAGGGTTTACAAGAGACTTGATTATAAAGGGGATCCCCGGTCCAAGGAGAGATCCCCAGATGGTTCTCTGGACAGAGGAGAGGGTGCCTGAACCGGCCTTGGCCCACAACCATACTGATGAATATTTTGCATGTCACCATAGAACCCTCATCTGGCAATGGATGGAGATGGAGGCGGAGAACCACGTTGGAACACTGAACCTAGCTCCCTAGGTCCAAATAAGAGGCAGAAGGAAAGAGAACGTGAGCAAAGAAGGCAAGGGCAGAGGAAACCTTCATCCGACGTTGGATGGCGATACAGATGGAGACCCATATAAGTGGCATTTCTTAAAAAACAAGAGGAGAGAGACATGGGTAAACTATTGCAGCAGCTACAATCTATATCACGATATGTTAAATGGATTAATTCAGAAAAAATGGAAAGGATTAAGTCAAATTTGCATAAGTGCTAAATCTATGTGCATAATTTTTTATATAATAACTTGATGAAATCACAAACATTTCAAAATATCAGAAGATATAGAAGTATCCTTATGGTCATATTTAGTTGACATGACTGATTGTGATATTGTCTTACATCCAGCTTGTAGATAAAAGCATTTTTTTCTTACCTTCAGGGATATGAGAAAGAGTCTCAGAAATGAACTAATTGGCAAATGCTTTGAGAGACACTTGCAGAAGCAGATAAACTGCAGTGTTTTATAATGCCTTCCATGTTCTGAAATAATTTAGAGTATCATGGCAAGTTGCTTGGTCTCAGTGGAGCTTTTTAAAATTTTTTTAACATCTTAGGATTTCCTTCCCATGTGGAAAAAGTGGATTTCATTTTCTAAAGAGAATATAATAACTGTGTGAGCATCAGAACAGAGTTCCTTATGTAGCTCAGCTGTTTCTTCCAGAACTTATTACTGTATAAATCGAAAGCAATCACATTCCCTTTACAAAAACATTGTGTTTCTCTGAAGTAAAATCTTTTGTCAGATGTGTAGGGCTAGGCAGTTTATTTCCATGGGTTAATAGTTGTTCATGAATTAACAATGTGGGAACTACATGTTGTGGAAGTGCAGAGGGTCGGAAGCATAGTTCAGAGAAGAGAAAGTTAATACAGTTTTGGAAGGGTTTTTTTTAAAAAGCAAAGTGTGAGCACATGAAGGAGATTGAGGGTAACAGAACACAGATCCCAGTATAGCAATAGTACCAGGAGAGGAGGGAACTCAAAGTAAGGAAGATCAGCACAAGGCTGAGTTGGTAAAAAGGGGATTCTGAGTCGCCAAGTCTTTGATTAGTGAAGGCAAGACAGTTTGTGCAAGATTCCTACAGTCTGGGGACAGAGAGGAGAAAGCATTCCAGAAAGACACAGGGGAAGATGCGAAAGGCTGTTCATTGGATTCCTGTTGTGTTAGTGGTGGTGCTGGGTACTAACAATGGAGGATTAGACATGATGACAAAAAGTCTTTGGACATTGCTTCCTATTGAAATAAATGGAGTGGATAGGTTTTTTTTTAGATGATATTGCAGTAACTATGGAGAAAAAGTGCAAGAAAGATGATTTAAGGCTATCGGTGAGACCGATAAGGTAAATTAAGTAGCAATGGGAATGTGTCACTGAAAAGAGAAAAAAACTCACATGGGGATCTTAGAATAGAGTATTTGTTGGCAAGGTGAGGTACTGAGGACAGGCATGTTTGGTGCATGAGCCTCTGTGCCTGTGTGTGCGCCTGTGAGTGCATGTGTGCATGCATGTGTGTGTGTGTGTGTGTGTGTGTGTGTGTGTGTGTAAGAGCTGCAGAAAGTGCACCTGGATTTGGAACATGTTGCATAGAATAGAGAACTGTAAGGGGTGAGGTCACAGAAGAGACAAAATCAGACTACACATAACCATCTGAGTCGCTCTCAGATACAGACTTTTCCTCTGAATAAAACAGAAGTAGACAAAACTGAAGAATGGGATACACTCGCGTATAGGAAACAGGAACACGGTGCATTATGTACTGAGAATAGACTGCATGGGGGGCTAAAGTAGGAGAGAAGCCCAGGTGGGCAGGTGGAGAGCAGCAGCCATGTCAGGGGACAGGAAGTGGTAGTTTTCAGACCTCAGTGGTAGTTGCTGAGCTTGTAAAAAGTGGCCAATGAATTTAAACTTTTATTTCAGATGAAACTGAAACTTTTCTGAGATTTGAGATTTTATAAACTCTAGGGAATGATTGGAAAGGGCACATAGTAACCTTAATTAGAATTACACTTCACAGTCCGACATGTTCTTCTCAGAAAACGCAGGAAGGCAAACAAGAGGTCAGTACCACGTATGGGATACTTCGATTAAGCTTTTGGTTAGGGATGACCCAGAGATCCCCGAAACAATACAGGCTATTTTCAGTTCTCTTAGTTGACCACCAGAATTTCATGGTTCTTTGCAGCCTGGTTTTGTCTCTCCTCTTATTTCACCCTTTATTGTTCTCTCTTCTGCATGGCCTGAGCTTGGTGGTAAGAGCCTGTTGCTGAAGATACCACACCACACACATGGTTAAAGAATATAGGGAAATCAAGTTAGTACTGACTGCAAATCTTTCCCCATGCTGGCTGGCTTTAATAGCACTGGAAGATGCTATCTACGCTGGAGTGGGTGTAAAATGTTATCCACACTCTATGAAACCTATGAACTACAATAACTACCAACATGGCACGATATGCCATAATTCTAACAGAAGTACACATATTATGGGGTAACCAGCCACTCTCTGATTGGATTTCAAGTCTGCTTCACAGGAGGAAATACATGTCTAGTATCGTAAATCTGGCCAAGAACCCGTGTTTGAGAAGCGCATAGGTCCCTGGGGTAAATCTACTGCTACTGTGCTCCTAAATGCACATAGTATCAAACTTGCCTCTGAATTTGTATCTCTGTAACCATAGATCGGTGGATCTCTGAGACCTTATCAGAGAAACAGTGGCTGTTGGTTAATGCAGAAATTCACGACTACTCATTAAATAATTAGAGTAAGTGCAGAGTAAGTGCAAGTGGCAAGATCAGCGACAAACGGCACGTCAGTATTATATCCCGCCCTCCCCAAGGCTCACGGACCATTGTAGTAGAGGGGAAGAATGATCACAAGAGGCAGAGGTTGAACAGGACTAGGGTCGCAATGTCTCCCAGATATGAGAGGAATGCTGCCCTCATGAACTCACAGCAGCTGGATCGAAAAGGAAAAGCTGGTAGACAGTTTGAGATAACACACCCTGAGGCATTTGGGCTCCTGTCTGCCCTGATTTCCTACCGCCAGAGATAAGGTGCTTACACACTGTGTCTTCTTAGCAGTCCATCTTATGCATGTCATGTCCATGCAATGCAACCACAATGGTGAGGACAGAATCTTAAAAACTTAAGAACTTAATAAACTGGCTGCTGTGGTATAAAATACTTCATTCAATGACTTCTTTGAAACACAGACGAAGTTTAGCATTTCATAAAATTGTTAATAGTGGTATAAAATGTACTTCCTTAATAGAAACTGTACTGAAGGGACCAGTAGGCCCACAGGCATGCACAAGTTCGTGAATATCTTTAATACACTCCAGAAGCAGCAGGAGCAAACTAATGATGCTTTCATTTTCCAACGTGAAACAGATCAAAGTGATTCCCAGCAATGATGCTGCACTTCAGGCCCTTTGACTTGCCTGTTCTAGCCACCAAAGGTTATACTAGGGAATGAAATCAACTGCACATAATTCAAAAGGCTACCCAAGAGATGTACGAGCCTTAGATTACAATTAGATTACAACCATGTTGATGGTTTACAATGGGCTATGACAACACATTCTAAGACAGATTTAATTACATAACTCAATTCTAAAATAAAGAGAAAGAAGATAATGTTAGATTTAGGAGAAAAAAAGCCTTAAGAACATTATATAGCGAAGTGCTTGGCAACTCGAATAAAAAGCAGAACTCTGTGGGGAGCAGGGCTGCTCAGTGCCTCATGACATTTGCTGGCACCACTCATGAGACCCATTTCCCTCTTTTGTCTCATTTTTCCTACCACTGTTGACCTGGGCATTCCATTGCTCTAGATGAATAATCCAAGTCCAAGAATGTTGGTTCTTACTTGAGAACAGTCACTAAACTCATCATGTGTAACTGCTTCCTCATATGTTCCCTCACAATCTAAAAATCTGACTCATACTGGGGCAACATTATCTACCTCAAGCTCCTAATACAGAGGACCCCAAATCTGTGATGAGATTATGCTCTTATGTACCTTTTGTAAATCGAAAATACCATTTGTCAAAATTGCCTTGTCTCTACCTACCTCAGTAACATCGTAACTCAGCTCTGCCTGCCTTAAGGATGCTTAGAACACGTCTACACTAGTCACAGGTAAGCAGTGTGCACTAGAGCACCACACTGTGTGTGATGTGAAAAAAGTAACTACCCAATGCATATTAGTCTCAAGCCAGTTTCTAGGAAAGACAACCATTAAGTTAAACTGTCGTAAATTAGAGATTATCTGCAGTAACACTAAGGCTACATATCGGAGGACGTTCTATCTTTAACTCTTATTATTAAAGGGGATCAGACATGTTCATTCACCAACCTAACCAATACTTTTCTTAAGACTCAAGGTCCCCATTTGAAACATGAAGAGATTTAATTCCCAAATGATCTTGGGCTGGCCCTAGGTCACATAACTAGCAATTTTCAGAACTGCGATCCAAATCAAGCCTTCTTTATCTCTGAACCTCCGTCCACTACAGCAGTGTTTCCAGTGCACAGAAGTGAGAGCTGGTTCACTCAACTGGAAAGCTCTAAGTAGATAGGATACACCAGTCCGGTCTTCACATTGAGGACTGAGCAGAAAACCATTCCTAGCTACTCAGATCCAATGCTTTAGTTTGATTTCGATTGCTGTAAATAAAACACTGACCCAAAACTATGTGGGGAGGAAAGGTTTACATTCCTTGGGTCATAGTTCAAGGATGGAAGCTGAGGCAGGAAGCTGGAGGAAGGAGTTGATGCAGAGGCCATGAAGAAGTGCTGCTTAGTGGTTTGCTCTTCATGGCTAGCTCAACCTGTCTGCTTTCTTTTTTTCTCTTCCTTCTTTCCTTTCTTCCTTTCTTCCTTCTTTCCTTTCTTCCTCCTTTCCTTCCTTCCTTCCTTCCTTCCTTCCTTCCTTCCTTCCTTCCTTCCTTCCTTCCTTCCTTCCTTCCTGTTTTGATTGTGCAAGACAGGGTTTCTCTGGAGCCTGTCCTGGAACTAGCTTTTGTAGACCACGTTCGCTTCGAACTCAAAGAGTTCTGCCTGCCTCTGTCTCCCTAATGCTGGGATTAAAGGCGTGTGCCACCACTGCTGGACTCAGCCTGCTTTCTTATACAACTCAAGACCACTTGCCCAGGAGTGCCCCCACCCTTGCTGTGGGATAGCTCTATCAATACCAATCATTAATCATAAAAATGCACTACAGACTTGGCTACACATAAGCTGACAGACGCATTTTCTCTACTGAGGTTCTTCTAGACCTCCAGTCTTCTCAGAATGAGCTGGAGGTATTCAAATATGCTCAGTGTATTCTAACAGTGGCTTGCCTAAAAGGCAACAACAGTAAGATACTTAACATAAGGCCAGTGCCACGGGAAGAATATTCTCAAGTCCAGACACTAACGGATGAACCTCCTTTCTCTTTGTTTCCCTTTCCAGCAGCCAGGACTCTGGAGTATATGTTGAATAATAACTATGCAAGAATAACCAGCAAGTATCAACCTTATTACAGATGAGCAGTTCATTGCTAATGTATTTAACTCAAGTTCTTGTTCTAATGAATTAACTGCACTTGAGTGGCCTGCAGCTGAGAACTTGTTTGGGGGAAATGGCTCAGCTACAAATCCCATCTGTAATCATCCTTGGAAAACTCCAATACTCAAGCAATACTTCAATCAAGGATTCTTTTCACCTCCACCGCCTGACAATGGAATCTTAAAGGAATGTAAACAACTTGGGTTGTGTTTTGTTTTTAACCATCACAATACACAATGCATGCAGAAGTCCATTAGAGAGGAGTAAAAATAAATGCAAAGCCCTCTGTAATTGGGATCCTTTCTCCCCTTAGGCTGGAATGCCGTACTCCTGTGCAGCTTAATTACTTTGCTTTAGAAAACTCCAGCTGATGACTGTATCTTCCAGGAACAAAACCAAGCTGTAGACCAGCTCTAAAGTCAAATTCTCATTATTTGATTTATCTACAGTTTGGAGGAAGCAGACACCCATGTCTGAAGAGACTCTTTGGAGCTAATATCAGAATGAGAAGTGCCATAAGCTCATCAAACCTGCAGCCCATCATGTGGTGATTGGAGCGGCCTTTGAGAGCCCGTGTCACTTTCTTGAAGGACAGTCTATAAATAAACACTCTGCTTAAAGAGCTTTTTCTAGGAGCTAACATTGTCAGAGGCGTCTAGAGAGTTAATGATGTTCTAGGATCCGTCAGCAGCTTCTTCTGGCCAGCATGCAGAATCCTCACTCTCTCTTATCTCCCTTTTAAAGGGCTCGTCCCGCTGCACTTGAGCTACTCTTGGGCTTAAAAGGACTCGCTGTCAATGACTCTGGTTTTAATAAGACCCAGAAACTACGCTATTCAAAACTAGCCAAGACCTTCACAGCACATTGCACCAATTTTAACTCGGCATGCCAAAATAGATGCTGCAAATTGGAGGGAGTCCAAACCAGAAAGAGATGATTAAGGGTGTGGAAAACAATAGCTCCCAGAAAAATCTAAAATGATTGATTTTTCTTTTTTGACAAAGACAGGAGTTGTAGAGTTACTGACAAGTCATTTTCTTTTTGGTAACAGAGAATTCTAAAATCATATTGAAATATTGCTAGTAATTCTGCTTACCTCACATGAGTCCTTACCTGGGTAAAAACCTTTTGATATGGCCATTACTATGACATAATCAGTCAAGCAGCATTTATAAGTGGAGAAGGTAAAGGATTGATCTTTGAGTTAAAAAATATGTCAAGATCACTTTGAATGAAAGTTTCAAGGTATGTATACATATATACATATGTGTATATATGCATAAAGTATTTGTTGAATGGATAAGTTGATTGTATTTTATTATACATTTTATGTATGTAAATCACCCTCAAGCTATAATATAATGGTAAAATGTCATATTGACTGTTTGATGGATTCCTGGTTTACTGAGTGGGCCACCTGGGCACTTGGAATTTTAATAAAGACATTTCATTGGCAACCAGTTCCGCCTTCTTTCTTCTTATAACCATGAGCCCCAGAAGAAAAGAGACGATCTCTGTAACTGAAAAATCCCTTTATTTCAGAAGCTCAAGTGTAAATAATAAATCAAAAGCTCCACCACATTCCTGTGGCTTACTGAATCGCGGCATACTTTAAAATGCTCTATGGTATGTTTAACTAATCGTTAACAATGTTCCAAAGTATTATGCATAGTTTAGCCTTAGATACTTAGAAATTTCATGAAGTTTTGAATTCTGGTTCTGACATTAACTTTTAGAGGAGAAGGGCAATATTAAATGTTTTATGTAAGTAGAAGTGATAGAAATTTGCACATTACAGAATAGCATTATTTTGTTTTCTTTTCTTCATGTTTCATGGTTTTTTCTCATCGTGTTTCATTAGTTTTTGTTGTTGTTCTTGTTCATTTATAATTAAATCAACAGATATGATAAAAATCACAGATGAGACATTTATGTAGACATATTTGGTGTCCTGGAATGTCTAAATGCTCCTTGCAGGGCCAGAATTCAAGATGAAAGGATTTTACACTATCATTGTTTGCTGGTGGACACACTCTCCTATACTTGTTGGCAAGAGATGGTATGTTAAGAAGGTGAATACCCCAAAACTATGACTATGAGAATCAGAGAGCTGATTCTCCCTTCTTCGGTTGCCATTTCTTATTCTCCCATGCTCATTTGCATTCATGCTCTTTTTCTTCAAGGTCTTCATTTTTTTTTATGCTTTTCTAGCCCAAGGTGCTGATTGTCAACACGTCCAGCTCTTCTGGCTGGACACACCGGCTTCCTTTGTTTCTGCTCCAGGCAGAGAGGTTGACTAAAGGGAGTAGGAGTAATGAGAATTAAACTGAGTTCCATCCCATTGTTCTATGTTCATCTACTTCACAACCAGCTTCTCTCATTCTAACCCACTGTCCTAAATTAGAAACCATCTCATATTTGTACCTGTGAATACAAGTTCAAAGCAGAATGGAAAAGAATTAGAAAACTTTGCAAGTAGAATTCTGTACAAGATTTACAACACTTTCGTCTTTTAAACTAAGGTGATAGGCTCAGTGAAGTCTGTTGCTTTCCTATTGTGGCACAGTTGTTTGCGTTTGTTACCTCATGGTTTTCATGGGTCATCAGCCTGGACACAGCTTGGGTGGGTCCCTGTTCAGGATCACACAGGCTGCAATCAAGGTATCAGACAGAGATGGTATCTTTTTATGTTGGCTTGGAATCCTTTTCTTTCTCTCTTTCTTTCTTTCTTTCTTTCTTTCTTTCTTTCTTCCTTTCTTTCTTTCTTTCTTTCTTTCTTTCTTTCTTTCTTTCTTTCTTTTCTTTTCTTTATTGATTTTTATTGAGCTCTACATTTTTCTCTGCTCCCTTCTCTGTCTCTCCCCTCCCGATCAACACTCTCCCAAAGTCCTTGTGCTCCCAATTTACTCAGGAGATCTTATCTTTTTCTTGTACCCATGTAGATCAGATCCACGTAAGTCTCCCTTAGGGTCCTAATTGTTGTCTAAGTTCTCTGGGATTGTGATTTGTGGGCTTTTTTTTTGCTTTATGTTTAAAAACCACTTTGAATACATGTGACAGTTGTCTTTCTGGGTCTGGGTTACCTCACCCTAAATGATGTTTACTAGCTCCATCAATTTGCCTGCAAAATTCAAGATGTCGTTATTTTTTTCTGCTGTGTAGTACTCCATTGTGTAAATATACCACATTTTCCTTATCCATTCTTCAGTCGAAGGGCATTTAGGTTGTTTCCAGGTTTTGACTATGACAAACAATGCTGCTATGAACATAATTGAGTACATGTCCTTGTGGCACAATTAAGCATTTTTTTTTGGATATATACCCAAAAGTATTACTGGGTCTTGAAAAAGGTTGTTTCTAATTTTCTGAGAAATCGTTATACTGATATCCAAAGGAACTGTACCAGCTTTCATTCCCACCAGCAATTCAGGAGTGTTTCCTTTACCCACAACCTCTCCAGCATAAGTTGTCATTAGTGTTTTTGATCTTGGCCATTCTTACAGATGTAAGATGGAATCTCAGAGTTGTTTTGATTTGCATTTCTCTGATGACTAAGGATGCTGAGCATTTCCTTAAGTGGCTTTCAGCTCTTTTAGATTCCTCTGTTGAGAGTTCTCTGTTTAGGTCTATACTCCATTTTTTTTTGTTGGATTATTTATTCTTTTGATGAACAATTTCTTGAGTTCTTTGTAAATTTTGAAGATCAGATCTCTGTCTGATGGGATCTGATGCCACATGGTGGTTTGCAGAATTCATTTCTTCTCAATTAATAATTCAACATGGCTCTTGGGTGTGTATAGGCCCACAGAAGGATGTTTTATGACTTTTTTTCTGATGGCTAATCTTGTCAACTGTATTAGATTGTTCTGTGCTGGTGATGGAAAGGACATCCCTGTATATGGTCTGTAAAGTTATTTCTGGAGCAGATGAAGTAAAGCAGGGGAAACTTAGTCTGAACGTGCACAGCACCATTCCATAGACTAGGAATAAAGGTAGAATAAAAGAGGAAAAGGAGAAAGCCTTCAAGAACAATCATTCTTCTGTCCTGCTTCCATGATGAGAAATACTCTGCTCTTCTACATCCTTGCTACCACTATGGACTGAGGCCTCTACAACCATGACCCCAAATTAATAACTTCCCTTTAAGTGTTTTTTCTCAAGTTTCTTCACATAGGCAGAAGATTGGCTAATACCTCTTGTCAACAACCAGGTCTTCTTCTGATGGCCGGTTTAGTAACTTGGAGCAATACATTATAGGTTCCCTATTAAATTCTTAAGTTAACTGGTTAACTTAGGCACATCTTTAGTATCCCTTATCTAACCCACATCACCTAACATAGTCAAGCAGATAATGTACCATCACTTTTATATATTCTGTTAGTCAGAAAGCAAGTTGCAGGTCTCTCCCACATTCAAAGGCATGACATACTCTCAAAGGTATGAATTCCTTGCAGGCATGGGCTGCTATCCACAACCCAGAATAAAAACTTCACTTATTTCTTATCCTGTGCCAGCTCTCTTTGAAAGAACTCCCCCAAAGGCACAACAATTAATTCTATCTCAGACATAATCACAAATGACTTCAGTATGTAATTTTGATCATTCAAACAGGATATTCTCAACTTTATTTGTTTGACTCTGAAGAGTTTACCCTCAAGCAGTACACATTTCCCACCTGAATCCTCATCACTACCCAGAAATCAGAACTGTATTGAATCAGAGGCCTGCAATCGACTCCCATGCTGTCTAAGCTTAGCTCTGATTCATCGTGTCCACACTCCAAGGACTTTGACTATAGAGAGTGAAGGTCCCTTTGACTTTTCTGCTGCCTTCCAGATCATCAGAACCTCTAGACTCCCCCATTCTTCTACCTAGCCTGCCCTGCATCCATCATGTCTGTCACATGCTTATCAGTGTTTTTAATGACCTGGAATTCCAGCATTTTCATTGTTCCTTTTCTTTATCAACCCACTGTTGTGTTCTTTTTTAACCTTACTCGCTGCTTGGTATTGGTGGAGATCAATTAGCCAAACAGATCTTTTAATGTCCTTACAAATCCACAGCAGGTGAAGCTTGCAATTACCTTAAGGTATTTATTTCTTCTTATCCGTTTTCCTCCCAGACAACCTGTGTCCTTGGCATTTCCGCCAAGGGTTCTACCTCACCTCTCTGTCCTTCAAATTAAGGAAACCTCTCATCTCTATCACAAAGAGTTAAAGCCTTCACAGGTAACAACGGTGATTAAAGTATCCACAGATTTCTCTTTAATTAAACTTACTGCCTGTCACGCAGTCTAAGATAAGTAACTGTCATTACCTCCGTGTAGTCTTATTCCTTTCATCTTTTATTTCCCTTCTACCTAAAGGTCCCATTATCTGTTCACGGAGCACAGAACACCCCCTTTCCCCATCCCCACTACCACGCCTCAAGATCATGCTGTCACACTCATTCACTGAGTCTATCGAAATAGCTCCCCAACTGGTCACCTCACACGAGTCAAATATTACATATAAACTGTAAGATAGGAGCCACTGAGCTTCGATAGAAAATTTGTGATTCACCACGGGCGTGATGCTTTAGCACCAAATGTGTTCTGCTATACTTCTGCCATCTGCTGGAGTGCAAGGCCTTTGTTATTCATTTCTGTCTTCTAAAAATGCCTAATAGCTTCTTTTATGCATCATGGCTGTTCAACTCACTTGGATTGTTCAGTTGGCTCCCATTATAGTACGTTTCAAGTTGTGTATCTGCCTTTAGCTACGTGTCTCTATATTCATTAGTGATCTTCCACAAAGACAAAAGAAGTCCCATGAATGAAAAGGTCTGTTGGCCATGTTTACTATTTTTTTCCATTAGTACGCTAAACAGTATCTGGCACTTAATAGATAATTTGTTCCTGCAGGAGTGAATAACATATATAAAATATCTGACTTTTAATAGGTGCTGAATACATCTAAAAATACTTTTGGGTACATAAGTTGATTCAGAGTGAGGACAAACTCTATTTGTTTTCAAATCATGTTCTATTTCCATTCTTAGAGGACAAAATTCTAAGCAGGAATTGTATATCTGGGGCCTTGAGAACCATCCATTAGAATACTTCTACAGGCACTGTAATTTCTCTAGGCTTTTGTTTCTTCTTATTTTTAAAGCATCTAATGGAGAATAAAAGCATGTCTTGTTGAATGACATGAAGCATTATCCAAAGCACAGGGAGTGTCTGAGCAGGTGGGTTTAGTTGTATTGTAATGTAATTTCATTGTTTTGAAGTTTCATTACTTTTTCATGTGAATGAATATAAGATCTGGAATATTAATACAATGAAGATTGGCAGTTGATGACCCTACAGAGGATGCACCACGCTGCTGATAAAACATGCACCATGCTTCCTCCAAATCCGAGTCATTTGTAGGTGTCCTGACTGTAATCAAGATTTGCAAGTGATGGCATATGAGCTATTCTTGAGTCACTGTTATTCTGCATCATCACCGATCACTGTCTGCAGTCTGAAAGGGGCTGTCTCATCAATCAAACCTGCCTTTCCCATACCCACACTATCTACAGGATCAACAAAGAACGAGGAACCTGCACTTCACCAAGAGCTTAAAGAAACAGGAGTGAGCAGCCCTCCCTCAGCTCCCCTGATAATTTGTGGCTCACTCCACCGTCCACTTTGGCTAAAGCCTTCCCACAGATATAAGGAGGTCCCTGAGCCCGGGAGGGGAAAAGTGTCCCGATGAACGCCATTTCTCTTGTGGCTGCTTTACTGTCTGAGTGCCACGTGGAAGATTTAATACTAACTCTGTTCCTTTGATGCATGTGACAATATAATATCCTCTAATTGCATCTGTTATGTCTTTGTACAAAGAGGAAAATATTCTTTCCAGCGGGACTACAAAATTACACACATTACAACAGAATATTCAGGTATGAAAATAGGTTTTCTTGCTTGTTAGGGAAGAAAGAAACTGGGAATTGTTTTGGTTTTTTACTTTGTGTTTCATATCACATGGGGCTGAAAGAGTGGGGCCAGGGTAATTTTCTAGGTGTTTTGAAATACGTGGCTCATAGAAACTTGACAGAAATACCTCAGCGTGGTGACACAAATGTTTCTCCTAGTGAACAAAAGGTGAATCCATGCTACATCACTTTTTGTGATGTTAGAGGGAAAGATTTGCTTTGTCTCCATTGAAGAATGCTTGTTTTCCTTCCCCCTCCCACGCTTAACCTTCCATAGCTAATGAGAGCTCTGATTAATCCATGTGATATTTAATGAATATCCATGTGATATTTAATTAATATCTAAGTTATATGGAACTACCTGCTCCATACTTGTCCAAGTTTGGCCTTTTATCCATGAAGGAAGGTAGCTCTGTCATTGGCAAACCTCTAGAAGCTCCATGTCCACTAAGCAAATATGAGTTAAATGAGTTAAATGATGATACTGGAAGTCAGTCTAAATCATTCAAAAGGTTGTTGACTAGGCCTCTACCTGTCTGTGATGTTACTCATTTATTCTGTCTCTGTTTAAACAACGGTTTTTTGGTAAGCAGCCCAGTTGACGAATGGCAAGTGGATAGTCATTTTTGTCTGATGTCTATAGGATACTGGCACACTTTTGCTTCCTGTGTGGACAGACCAATCCATTCTCATCTTACTTTCCTTAGGACTTCTAGGTGCCCAAAAGAGTACTATATCCTTCTATGACAAATATTCCACATGAGAATGGAACTGCCCCTCTTGATTTTATAAAGTATTCTGAATCCACAGACCCAGTGTTTTTCTGCCTCTGGGTCCTTTTCTTTATGCACCAAAGGGCCTTTCATCTTTCATTGCATTGTACAAAAGGTCTGTTGAGTTGTGTTTGTGATTCAAGACGATAACACAGAATATATATGCATTGTAAATAATTTTCTGTCAAAAATAGCTACTTTCTCATCTACTTTGCCATTAAATCTATTACCAACCTTAGAATGTGTTAAAGGTCACAACATCCATGAGGAAGAAGCAAAGATGTCTATGTGTGCCCTTCTGCTAACGTCGGAGCGCTTCAGTAATAACACATGAAGCATTCTATCTGTTTCTCTAGGGCTTAATATGAAGCATCAGCATAGACAAAGTGACAGAAAGAAATGCAACAGGTTTTACAAGTAATAATTAAAATCAAATTTTCAGTCTGTGGTGGGTGGGAACAGCAATTAATACTCTCAGAGAATTAGAAGACAGTGACTTTGCCCCTCCTCAGCTCTTTCCTTCATGTTCCTCGGCTGCAATTAAAAAGTGATTAACTACAGTGAATTAAGAGCTTTCGTATTCAAAATAAATAATTCATACTGTTATGCAGTTCATTGCAAATTATTGGAAAACGCAGTGGTTTCCTTGTATTTACTATTGTCAAATTATTGGCACTACCTAAGGAAAATGGCATGTCACTATGTAAAACCCTTTTTGTGTTTTTGCTTGACCAAAAACATAAAAGTACATCTTCTATCTATAGGAGTCACATGAACCAGGAGGTGGTGGTGCATGCCTTTAATCCCAGCACCCAGGAGACAGAGGCAGGAGAATCTCTGTAAGTTCAAGGCCAGCCTGATCTACAGAGTGAGTTCCAGGACAGCCAGGGCTGTTACACAGAGAAACTCAGTCTCAAAAAACCAAAAAGTACATCTTTTATAGGAGTCACATATTCTTCCTAATACATATATTTGTCTAAATCTATCCTGCTACTGATGACCTTGAAGTAAAAAAAAAAAAGTACATAAAATGAGGTCCAGACCTCAAGTTGCCATGTGTCCCAATATAACGAGGCTCAGACAAATGATATAAAAATCTCAATGTGTCATGCCAGGGCATTCTTGGTAGTCCTTCTACCAAGGATTTCCTTTCTAGAATCCCCACATAGATATTTTGTTTCATCATTAAATTCACATGTTCTATAACAGAATCCTCAGTTTTAGCTTTCAATCTGTTACTGTGACAAGGGAATAAAAGAATTGCATTTTTAGAGCTAGAGAAATTAGAGACCATCAGAGCCCTCATTTTCAGAAGAAATTATTGAAGGCTAGAGAGCCAATGACAGACAATAGCAGAGTCAAGATTAGAAAAGTGTGTCTCATACAGCCATAAATGACTCAATGTGACAGTACACTAAATGCTCCTCCTAATCTTACAATGTCAAAAGGATTTAGTGTTTCGCTTTGCTCTCTTCTTAAGTGTTGCAGGAGGCTGCTTGTTCATTCCCGGCTGCTCAGGCCTGAAATAATCACACAGAAACTATATTATTTAAATCACTGCTTGGCCCATTAGCTCTAGCTTCTTATTTGCTAACTCTTACATCTTAATTTAACCCATCTCCATTAATCTGTGCATCACCACAGAGTCGTGGCTTACCAGCAATGTTTCAGCATGTCTGTCTCTGGCAGCGGCTCCATGGCTTCTTTACAGAGGGGAATCCCACATCACTTGAGTGTGACTGCAGCAGATCTTTGTGAGTGTTTGTGATATGAAAACATCCTATTACGTTTGCACTACTATGCCTTTAATTACTCATTGGCTGTTTCACTTAGTCAGTGAATTAAAAATCCAGCTGGAAAGTGTAAAAGGAATTGAAAATAAAGTCCTGTCCAGTGAGATGGCATGGAAGAAAATGGAATGCCAAGATGTTTTGGATCACTTCCTAGCTAAAGGATGGTGAATTGGAAAAGGCTATATCTGTTGGAAGCTAGTAACATTGCTTTTGTTCTGTGCAGAAGAGAGGAGATGATTTCTGTCTTGAGCACAAGGCTGGTGAGATATATGATAATAGTCTTAAGGAAAAGAAGAATTGCTTTAAAGAAAGAGCAAGCACATATTAGGCATCTGATGGGAATTAAATGATTGCCAAGGAGAAATGAGAGTCTAGCTGTACTCTCAGCCCTAGACAAGACAGAGCAAACTGTTGTCAACATGAAATCCATTACAACCATCTTAGAACTCCAAGTGCATTGTGAGGGTAACTTTGGTGTTCAGTCACTAAACAAAGGAACTTTCTTAAAAAGCTGGGGAGTGCCCAAAAATGTTTAGCAATAAGAATGTCATTTGAGCAGATGAGAAAGAAATAAAATTTAGGGGATTTGCCATGAAGAAGGAAAAAAAAGAAAGAAAAAGAAAAAAAAAGATGATTCAAAGCTATAAAATTCAGTAAGAAATAGGACAAAAAATTAGGTAGGTGGAGTAAACAAAACAGAATGCTGGGAAGAGGGCTATGAGGCATACACCATGGAGCCAGCCACCAGGTCAGACATGCCGAATCTTTTCCGGTAAGCCACCACCTCGTGGTGCTACTCAGATTATTAGAAATGGGTTAATATCAAGATATGAGAGTTAGTCAGTAACTAACTCTCTAGAGATAATGGGCCAGGCAGTGCTTAAATGAATACAATTTGTGTGTTGTTATTTCTGGGACTAAGCTAGCCGTGTGGGAGCCGGGCGGGATGAGAAGCAGGCCTGCCCACAGCTCCTCACTACAAGAACTTCAATACATATCACAAGGCTTTAAAAAGGATATAAAAAGGGCAATGGTGGGACTTAGTACTGTGAGCTGATGACAGATTGTGGCCCTGAGAATGGTTCACTGAAGAAGAGTAATGATGGAATACATTTCAGGAGAATCCAAGGAACTCTTTTATACAGTGTTGACGAGGCCATTAACATGTCCTGGACATATGCTCAGAATGTTATGAACACAAATGGCTGTATGTAGGATTTACCAGCTCGGATAGTATAAAAGGAAATCTTTATTACTATTTGTATATCAGGTACTGCCTGAGCCCTGAAATGTGAGATGAATAAGAGCTTAAATCCCACCAAAAAAAACACAATATATGAACAACATATCTTAGGTGATGATGGCATCTATGAAATGCCAAGGAAAGGGTTATAGGCAAACTTTGGGTGGACCCACTAGAAGACCTTATGGAGGGCATCTGAGCTCAAGCCCTGGGAGAAGACTGCTGTGTTAAGTTTCATGCAAACACTCCAGGAAAAAGTAGATGCATGCAAGATCCCTGAGTCAGGGAAGCATTTGCAGTGCTTAGGAGACAAATGATTTAGCTTGGGTGGAATGTGATGTGCCCCATCATGATGGTGGATTGGTGAAATAAGAGAGGAGGTGTAAGTCAAATCTCTAGGCATTCCTGTCTATCAGAAGAAATTTAAGTGCCATTATAGGAACAACAGAAATGCAGTGATGCCTTCCAGTGGACAAAAATAATTCAATGTGACAGAGATTATTAAAGTGAAGTGTAGGTTATATTTTCAAAATGAAAGGGGAAAGCTCAAATAGTGCTATGCTTTCAACAGGTCTCATGATATGAAGGGAAGGAAACAGGGAAGAATGAAGGAGACATAGGAAAAGTAAGAGTTGATATTTTTTTCCCCATGTAACATCTTTGGGAATCATACCCTCAGCCAGGTATGATACAGAGAGGAAAATGAGGGCACCACAATGAACTTAAAGTAAATCCCACACCTTTCTTAATTTTTTGCAATATGGCAAGGAAGGGACAAACAGGAAGAGAAACAAAGAAGGAAGCCGTTCCAGATTTTCCTAAAGAATCAGGTGGATACTGTAGGAATCTCTTCCTTAGGAACAACCTTACAACCCTTATTTCAAAAAATTACTCATTCATGGATAGTAGAAAGTGTGCTGTGTTAATAGGAATTCTCAAGGGAATTTAAAAGACCTAGATTCTTCTGGAGACACCTTGAAACTAAACATAAATTTTCATTTAGGCCACATAAATAAAATGTAGGAGAAAAAAAAGAATTAACTAACCTGTAAGGTCCTTAGTCTTAGTAAACTGAACTATGACAACAGTTTGATTCTTGCAGAGGATGTGAACGCCTTCTGATAAGAGAGGTACACAGCCAAAGTGCTTGCTTATTAGCAAAAGCTCAGGGCAGCTCTGTGCAGACATAGGGAGTTAGGTGGACATGTTTGATTTCTTCCAATTAAATCCCAGAGATTTCTTCCAATTAAATCCCAGAGATTTCTACTTCGTCCCCCAAAGTCTGGCTAATCTGTTGCTGGTGAAGCCACTTTTCCTGTCTGATTTTACTCCTTATCTGTATTGATCTGGCTTTTTCCCTCCTCTCTTCAAAACAGAAAATCAAAACAGTAAGCCATGAGGAGGGAAGAAGCATGGAGAGTTCATTCTCAGGTCTCCTGAAAAAGACTGGGTAGAAACTCCTTTCTCCTGACTACTATGGTGAGGATCCGACTGACTCCACTGTGATGAAGAAGTTAGATGTTAAGTGGAACGTATTTTGCTGGCAGATGAGAGAGGGATGTTTGGGATATTGGAGGCTTGTGCTAGAACTCATCAAGTGTTAAAGTGTCAGTGTCTGAGGCCAACTTCGGAGGTTTCAGATCATATACATATATATATATATATATATATATATATATATATATATATATATATCTCCTTGATAAATAATTTATCTTATATAAATAATATATATCCCAAGAGAATTAGACACAGATAGTAGCCACCTCCTGCCCCATTTTATTGATGAAAGCGCTGAAGCCATGAGGGTCAACCTATTTAAGAGTTCTCACACTACCCAGGGTGTATGAGAGGACCTCTGATGACAACTCCTAAATTCCCATAGGTTAACAATTTTTTTCACATTCAATGTTTAAGGACATATGCTTGTAATAAGTGGGGAGAAGGGAGACAATCTCTATAACCCTTCAGATCCCAGCACCTTCCAGGGGATTCCACCGTGTTGACTGCCTCTGGCCAATATCTAGGGAACAAGATAGCTCAATTTTATGGGCCAGGCTTCGCAGTGAAAAAATGTCTCATTTAGGCCCATTCCATGGGCCAGCACTCAGGAGTGTGTGTACATTTAACCTACAAATGTAACAAATCTTGTTTTCTTTATACCCTGGCAAGATTGAGATCCATTTTGGAACTTACCTAGCTGTCATTGGCACAATCACAGGACATACTGATCATTCTGCTGTCAGGCTAATTTTATTTATTCATTACTTATTTCTTTATGTATTTATTTATTTTAGTCAGGGTCTCGTTCTGTTGTCCAGCAGTGTTTTGATCTCATCAGCCTAGGAAACTCATAAACACTCAGTGATCATCCTGCCTCAGACACCCAAATGCAAAAGTTACAGGCACCGGCCACACCACCCAGCTCTCCACTACTTCAGTTTTGCTAGCAGCCATACCTAACCCTGAGTTTAGATTTAATTTGTTCAGTTCCTCAGGATTGTGAGTATTCCTCAAAGATAGGGTATATTCATAAATTCTATTTATTTCACCATCCACCAAGTGATTCTAAAAGTCACGGCTGCTTTCAAAAGGATTTAGGAAACAGCCAGATAACAGCAAAGCAAAATGAGCTTTGATTGTATCTGGGAATTTGAGTGCTGACGGGGACATCTCTATGCCATGAGTTTGTCATTACTCTATTAAATTTGGTGATGACGACTTAACCCAAATTCTAGCAAGGTATTTGACTCAGTCTGCTGATTCTAGATAGAAAGTCTATCGGTAAAGGAAAAAGCATTCCCTTTGACAGTTCAGCCCCAACTCACTCTGCCAGGGACAAGTCGGGAGCCTATAAAAGCCATCACTTGCCAGTCCTCACCTTCTCCATGTTTCCTGGATTTCCACATAGCCTGTACTCTCCAGATTTACACTATTTCTTCCTTACGGTCTTTCTTGGGTGTAGGGCTGCTGGGACTGCCACAGCCAGCAGAATACCAGTCCATGGGAGGCAAGAAGGTAGTTCCTTCAACACAACTTAGTAGCCGATGTGGCCTCAAACTTCAAAAGTCTGATCCTCAGCCCTTTATTTTAGGCACATCTAAGCACAATTTCGTGATTTTTTTCCTGGTAATAAATAGCTAAATCCTGTGTGCATAAGAAGCTTAAGACATGATTATATTGAAACTCTTTGTAACATACATGTGACACCTTCAATAAAGATAGGTTCTATAGATTGACTGAGGAAAACAAGCTCATGGTAAGGGTCTTGGGAAGGACATGGTGTGGTCTCAGCCACATAGATACTACAAAAATCACCATGCTTTTAATCACATTGTCTCCAAGCCTTCTGGGTTACACATCTCTCCCTCTGATTCAAAAGACAAGGAGGATGGTTTCTAAGGAATGGCACAAAGAGTTGATCTCTAAACACGCATACATCATAACATATAGATACACACACACACACACACACACATACAAACACACACTTTGCTCCACTATACAAAACAAGAAGGAAGAACTTCTGCCTTGAGGATTTTGCTTTTTATAACAACTGTTCAACCATTTCCATGTAGATTGACTTCGATGACAACATGACTTATCATTACCATCATCAAAAACACATTATTTCAAAATATTTTAGTTATTTTTCTGTAACTTCTATGACTTAACTTTCATGTTACTGTGGTCATGGATGATAAAGAAATATTTGCCCAAAAGCTCTCTTCATTTTCCCAACAGTATTATTATTTGGATCCCGTTGCCAGTGTCCTGCCTGGCTTGCCAGGCTAATGGTAGGCCACAGGAAGCCTTAGTACTTCCACATGTGGTCCAGTTTTACTGTCTGAATACTCAACAAAATGAACTAGTCAGCTTCCTAGACACTGAAAAATTCAAGTGATTCCAAATGACATGCTTTATTTGATCTTGGGACGTGAAGATAGTGAGGCTCCACCCCAACCGTGAAGTTCAAAGTCCTGTAAAAATAGGAGCAACTTTTTGGAATGATTATGAACTGAGCATCAAGAGAAAATGCTGAGGTGCTAAGAGAACACACTGACTGGAAAACTGACCTGGCCTTGCAGGCATAGTGGAGGCAACTGAGGCAGAGCCTAAATTTGTTTATGAAAAATGGGAAAGGGCATTTGGGATCAGGGTTTTACTGAATAAGGATAAATAGGCAGAACATAAGGTCTGTAAAGAAGAAAGCAAAAACCTTACCTTCTAAGAAGCCCCATGCAACTCAACACATTTTCTTTAACATGGAGCAGTGGTTAACAGTATAACTTTATAGCCTGTACCCACCTGAGAGACGGAATGGGGCTCCCTGGTAATACTGACTCTGCGATTTGTGACACACCAGACTCTATCTGCATCTCTGCGGAAAGATACATCACAGCTTTTAGTTTAGACAATGCAGGTACAGATGCTGCCAGGGCACACTGACCATTATATCTTCCCTTCCCTATTAAGTTTATAATAGAACTACAGTGTAAGAAAAGAGAAACAAACGTTTCAGAGCAGTAAATCTCTGCAGGAGAGAAGAAATAGGGATAAGTTGCTATTGCACACCATTTAAAATATATGCTTATACATAAACAGCGATACTACTTGCAGTCTCATGTGGAATTAAATAAAATTTCTCTGAAAAAATTTATTCTTTTGGAAATAATAACTTAAAAATGCTATAACCAGGAACAACGGGGATTAGCCATTTTGTAAGGTATTATATTCTTAATAAAGTAATGGATAATGATGAAGTAATATTCTTGAAGATTCATTCTCAGTTGAAATGAGGATTTTTTTTCTTTCATTCGTTTTGACTTTATTTTTTTTTAAAAAAAAAGCATTCTGCACCTTTCCCAGGAGATTCATTACCACATGGGGAGTTGGGGCAGAGGGAAACAGTGAGAACTGGATAGATAAAGATGTCCCACAGCACGAAGGTCTCTGGAACAGTTCTTGTTTTATGTTGTCTCATGACAGGATGAGTATAGGAACTGCAAAGTGATCAGATGGTAAATTTAGAGCCAATAAAAAGAAGCACTTTGCAGAGCAGGTAGCTTGCTTCTGGGAATCTCTGACATGGAAGGTCAAGGAATTAAATACTGGTGTTGGATTTATACTTGGGCTGCCTCTTTTTTATGGGCAATGCAACATTTATTGGTTTGTGAGGATAAAGTTAATCAAGTCTTGGGCTTCATGGTGGGGAAGCAAAGATTTTTTTCCCCAGAGTTAGGGAAGGATCCCTCCCACACCACTGAGGCACCCACTGCTACCTAGTTACTTAGCTTCCTTTCCTTTCTAGAGGTTGTTGAAAGAACAGGTTATAATTGATGAACAGACGGGCTTATAAGAATAACTTACCATTACTCTCCAGTTGTCATGGGGGTACATGATCAAAGCTTTTTTCAGTTTTTAACAATCCCTTACAAGGTAGAATTTCGGCCTTAATTCTGTACCTGATTCATTGTGTAGTCAAAGGTGGTGTCTCTAATTATCTTCTTGAATTTCATTTTCATCTTTCAAAGTAGGTACCATGCACTTCAGGAGTGGCTGGCTATGAGAATGTGTTATTTGAGGGAGGTATAATCAAAATTTGATCTGATTACTATTAGGACAGAATCTCCATTTGATTTAACTGGGCTAGAGACAGTGGTGGAGGTGAAGAGCTTTGCGGTAAACTCTAAGGACCAGCTTAAGGTCATGAGATCATAACTAGGCTTCAATTTATTCACTCTGTATGGGGCCTTGACCAGTCCTTCAACCTTTCTTCACTACAGTGACTTCCTTTACAGAGTGGTGCTAATGAAAGTCATCCTGAAATACTCGGACTAAAATTACACTTAATCAATGTTTCTCAGTGGGGAAGTTTCTGTTCCTTAAGGGGAGTGCGGGTGTGTGACAACGTCTTCTGACAATTTCCATTGCCATACCTGGAAACAGGTATTTCCGTCCTCTAACAGGTAAAAGACAGGAATGACATCAAACATATTAATCACATGAGATGGTTTCACATTGACAATTTCCCCCTTTCCCAAGGAATTACCTCATACAAATATCCATAGTGTTGAGCTTGAGAAATCCTGAACTGAATTTATATTAAATAATTAGTGTCACGTGTGGCATGGTGATTGTTATGGACTGAGCTGTGTCCCCAGTATCACATAATGTAACTGCATTACCAGATGTCTTTAAAGGGGATGTTTATGTTGAAATGAGATTTGGAGGGTGGGCTGAATGACTATAACTGAAGGGGAGATTCGGACATCTGTAGAGACAGAAGTTGTATTTGCTTGTGAAGGAAAGACTATATGGCAAAGATATAACAAAGGCCAATCAAGACAGAGAGACGACTATAAAGGCAATCAAATCTCAGACACCCTGCTTTTCAAACTCTAGATTTCTTATAGAAGATTTAGCAAAATAGTACAGTAATAATTATCATAATTATTGTCACTGACAACTAAGCATTTGTCTTTGGACAGCATTGTCAAAGAACTTAGAAGAAGCATTCCAACTCTTAGCAGTATGTTCATAGCCTGGTGCCTCATTAGAAAGAAAGTACCAGATGGCAGAAGCAAGTTGTATATTTGCAATACTTGTTCCATAGATGGTAGAAAGTTAGGCATTAGTAGTGACTGGAGGAATAAGAAATCAGTGAGACAGTACTGACAAATGCTCTTTGAACATTCCTTCATAATCCTTGGGACATTGGATGGTCTAAGAGTCTGCTAATGCACTCATTCCTGCTTGAGATCTGCTCCAAGTACAAATCCAACAGACAGATATTACACAATGTCTGGCCTTGAGCACTGTGCACAACCTCATTGATCAGTATCTGCTGAGCATGGCTATTCTTTGTGCCCTGCACCTTCCAAAGCAGCTCACCGAACATAGCCTCTTTGTGCCCTTACCCTGGGCTCACAAATTCATCTGGAATGCTCAGACTTCATCCTTCTTATTATAAAAGGTGGCAAGAAAATCGATGCAAAGGTATAAAGTATTTGTCTTGAAACCTAGCCCAAAGCTGTTGACTCAATGTCTTTTTAATGAAACCCCCAAACCAGGACATCCTTGACTTTTTCCCTTGTGCCACCAGATACAGGGAGAGAATGTGGTGAACGTCAGGTGATGGTTTCATGAGACTGAGAAAAGCTTCTCTCTCCAAGAACTTTAACTCAATTAAAAGGAAATGATGATCTTGGTAATCAGGAAAAGAGTGGAACACCTATGCAGGTCTCTCCTACATGTTACTAGAGAAAAGGACAGACCACTATAGAAAACGCCAAAGCTGCTCTTAAGGGAATTCAGAAGCATGAAGAAAAGCATTCCCTTTTGCAGTCAAATGAAGCGTTTATATTGTTATTAAAGGCTAGCAGGTTGAAAAAAAATGGAAAGACTATTAATTTTGTATCAACAGGGAGGACCCAGCTTCATGAGCTGCTGAAATCTCTGACCTAGACCCCTGCTTCATATGCCATTGTAATTAAAAGCTTTATACTCCAGCATTCTTAGCTTATAAGTGTAGAACTCTAGGACTGAAAAAATGAAATGACGATCCAACAGGAAACTAGTCAACTATCTATGGACAATAGGGCACAGATGCTCTTATTTCCAGGACCCCGTAGGATCTTCTCAACAAGAATTAAGGTTCAAGAAGCCAAAGAAATCCTAAATTGATTCTAGCATATTCACCATCTTTGCTTTCTTCTTGTTGTTTGTGGCTTTTTGTCTCTGAATACCACGCTTCCTCCCGACCTCCTCCCTCATTATACATAACAATTAAACAACGTGTTGTTTTATTTTTATTTTGTTTGTTTATTTTCACTTGAGTGTGCACATGTGTATGTGTGAACATTCATTTGCATACATGTGGGCTTGCATGTGGCAACCAGAGACCAGTGTTGAGTGTTATCCCCAGTTGGCTACACTTCATTTTTTAAATATGTATTCTTACTGTGTGTGTGTGTGTGTGTGTGTGTGTGTGTGTGTGTGTGTGTGTGTATAAATGTGTGCCTTATGTGTATGTATAGCTTCAGAAGTCAGTGAGGGACGGCATTCACCTCCCCTGGAGCTTGAGTTACAAGTGGTTGGGAGACATTCAGCAAGGGCTCTAAGAACTGAATTTGTGCCTCCAGAAAACAGAAGAAAGTGTTCTCACCCTCTGAGGCACAGCTGCAGCTCCTCTAACTCAGGCTTTTGAGACAGAGTCTCTTACTAAACCTGGACCGTGTTGATATGCCGGACAGGATGGGTGGAAAGCCCCAGGGATCTTCCTGCCTCCATACACATGTGCTAGGGCTATATATAGGAGTTCACTGCTATGCACAGGTTTTTGCAGGGGTACAGGAGATTCAAAGTCAAGACCTCCTGTTAGGGCACCAAACACTTTACCCACTGAATTTTCCCCAGAGGCCACTTATTTTGTTTTATGGAGGTGATACTCAGTGTCAAAGTCCTCAGTGAAGAATGGGTTTCTGACAGTAGCACCTACTGCATCCCAATAAATGTCTTTAATATTATGTCAATCAAGAATAGAGACTATTTGGTTTCAACTTAAGAAATATAAAGTGTGTCGTATTCTTAAAAAGAAAATATCCAGCCATCTCAGTTTTCTTTTATTTGTAAAACTAAATAAATTAAAATAAATTAAAAAGATTGGGATACTAAAATCTTAAGAGGCTTTGAAATAAGAGGAAAAGAAATACTTTTGCTGAATAAAATAATTGGAAAGTGTGAACACAGGAAAACATGAAGTAAAGCATTTAAATGAAAAGATTTAGGCCACCCAAATCCTGGTTCAAGGCAAGCTGGTCAGCTTCTAATACCTGATCATGGACAAGTCACCTAGGGTCCCTAAGCTTCAATATTATCAACTTTAAAACAAGAACACAAGGGTTCAGTTGCTAAAATTGGTGAAACTTGTACAAGTAATCAAACATGTGGTCTTTATCATGATTAGTGGGTGGATTCCAAAATGACTCCCATTTGTAGGAGACCCATATATACCCCTCCAATGGAATCATAGGATGAGATTTCTTACCTTATGAGTTGAACCCTGGCTGTTTGGGATAAGTCAAGGTCACTACTGGATTTCTTAGACTTTTGGAAGCACATGCACAAATTTGGGCAAGTTTGCTAGAAGATGAAAGAAAAGAAGGCCATTCTCACTATCACTATATGTGACAGAGACAGGTGATGCTCTTTAGCTGACATGACTTTGACTATATGTGGTATCCAGCCATAGCCAAAAGACCTAATGAGATCCACCCTTGTTTCCACCCCCTCAGAAATAGAAACTAAATTAGCAGATATTGTTTTAATCACTAAGTTGGAGATAATCAAAATATTAACATGCTGGTTTAAATAATTCTTTCACTCCAGTGTTTTAACTTTTAAGGACCTTAAAATTTAAGCAGAGGCTTGATAATTTCTTCAAAATACACATGGAATAGCTGTAGATTTTTGTTTTGAGTTACAGAAGCATCCTTACTCAATATTTCTAATTTAGCACCAAGAGTATTGATTTTACTCAAAAGGTCAGGAAGTAGCTTCAATAAATGACTCTAGCAAAGAGCAAGTACAAATGATAGTGAAATAGACTGGAAGTCCATGCTGTTTCTTGGATTTCTCTTTTTAAAAGACACTAAAATGGAGATGAAAAGATAGGACTCTTTGGAGAATAAATTAGTCAGAGTATCATTTTGGGTATTAATTGCATGCTCGTCTACCCCTCCTATCCTCGTACAGTCATACACAATAATGCTCACCCCTTACAATACCCTTACAAGGACAATCAACATACCACCGTACTTTTTGCCTTTCTCTAGAAAACTGAATCAGCCTCTCAGGCCACGCACCATCCCCCAAACATTTTCTGTTTAGTTCTAGTGTCAGAAACAAGTCCATTTATCCCACCATGCTGACCTCTGTGTCTTCAGATGAATTCTGACAAAAGACAGTTTGGTTCCTGCCTCAGATCGAAGGTCCAGGAGGATGCTGTGCCATGGTCCCCATGCCAGATGTCTGCCTAATAGGCATACTGGGTATGGTTTGCAAACAGAACTAGGAGTCTCATGAAAGCGGAGTTAGTTATGGCTCTTGCTGGGAAACAAGGGTCCTGGCATCACAGAAATTTGGAAAACCGGGTCACATATGATAGGAACTTGGACAAGGGCAGCAGCTTCTTTTTATATCTGCCTTTATAGAGCATTTTTTTTCTGCCTCCAAGAACAGCAGTCATAAGAAAGTTTGGCAGAAGAGAAATTTCCTCGTTTCTTACAGTAAATTGCTCTTGGCTCTGTCTTTGTTGGGTACAGGACAAAGGCCACTTGACAACTTCAGGTTTAGGCAAAGTAATCAAAGTTTTAAAAGGCAGTGTGGTACTAGATCGAATCCAAAATACATATTTATGTGACTCACAATGGGGTCTTTTTTTCTCTAGTTAATTCTACCTGGCTCTGAGAACTTCACTACAAATGAAATCCTGTTTACTTTAAAGAAGTAAGATATGCAGAGAAATTAAAAAAGTAATGCATTCATAACATGAATCGATCCTTTTCTAACAATTTAAAAATTAAGGAACTGAATTACTGATGGTTTAAGGTGAAAGAAAGAGGATGGTAAACATAGCAATTTAGTGTTGACTGAGGTTTCTAACAGAATCCACAGTGCCTTGCTTTGTTCAAATATACTTACTCCTGGAGAGATCACCTCTACCATGTCTAAGTAGTAACAGAGGCACAGAAATTTTCTCACTTCTGCAGTGTTTTTCTTTTCTAGTAATAATACACACACACACAGAGACACAAACACACACAAAGACATATACACATAGACACACAGACATATAGACACACAGAGACAACAGAGATACACACACACATTTTTAAAGACATCAGAATGAAATTCTAAAAGTAATTAATGATCTAGTTACAGTGCAAGCCAAATGTTTTCTTTGTAAATTTTAATATATGAAATGGCATTGTAACTACATTGAAATTCATAGATTATTTGAAAGAAAAACTCACTCAATATTTTGGCCTATTATATCCTCAAACACCTTACAAAATTTACTTTCAAATTTCATGACTTTGTTTTTCCATAAAATTGAATACTATTCCAGTGTGTGCGTGTGTATGTGTGTGTCTGTGTGTGTGTGTGTGTGTGTGTGTGTGTGTTTGTGTAGACTGCCAAAAGAGAAAGACGTCAGAAACTTGTTTGGAAACCACAGCTTTGTGACAATAAATAGATTAATAGAAATGAATTAATTCAAGCTATAAAGGCTAGGAATACACCTAAGTCATTAGCCCAAACAGCTTTATTCATCAACCAATAAAAGCAACACATATATGGAAGGACATCCCACATCATGTGACATTTTCATTATTCTATGAATCATTATGCCAAGGAGCAGTATAGTTGGGTTGTATAGAACTAATTTGTGGATAATTGGGGGAATTATCCACAGTGATTTCCATAGAGGATGTGTGAGTTGTCAATCTCAACAACAACTGTCCCTCACCAGTGTCTATTGTTGGTTTTTTGATTGACCTCAGCTGTTGCAAATGGGGTAGGAAGCAGATGTCAAAGTAGTTTCAATTTACCTTTCTCCAATTGCTAAGAGAGTTGAAGTTTGAGAGATTTCTTAGCCATTTTTGTTTCTTCTTTTAGGAATTCTCTCTTCCGACCTACAATCTATTTTAAAATTTATTTTTAAACTCTATTTTTGAGCTCTTTATATATTTTAAATATTAATCATCTATCAGAGAACATATTATACTGAGAGAGGCGATTGAGACCCAGAAGGCAAGCAGAGCATTCTTGAACTTATTGAACTTATTATGTTCTCAATAAGTTTTGGCTTCTAGCTCTAAAACTTGTTGTGAGTATAATAACTGGAATAACAGCAGATACCATGAAGTAAAAAGGGGACAACAAAAGGAATGGAAGGAGTCAAGAGAGGGGAATAGGAGGACACAGGTGCTAGGAAGGGGAAGTAGAAACAATGGGGGAGCAATTTACTTGTGGGGGGAGGGGGAGAGAGTCATAGGCAATCATGTTATTTCATGTCTACTTAAAATTACACACATATATACATATTTGATATATGTGTATATATATGATATACACACATATCATATGCACGTATATACACATGTATACATGTACACGCATATACCATATGTATGTATGCACATATAAATATGTATACACGCATACACACACACACATATATATATATCACACACACACACATATATATATGTGTGTGTATATATATATATATATATATATATATATATATATATAAACTTGGGGGCAATAATTTTCTACTAAGAGCCATAGATTATCTATCAAACCTCATAGTGACAAACATGGGAATCCTCGTTTTAGTTGTTGAAGAGGGCATTCTAAGAGACACCCAAATCAACATAGGTCATGGCTGCTGCCTTTGCTGTCTTCCAAGAAACTTAAGGCTAAGACCCTTAGAGGAAATGACCTGGCACTGACCTAGACGCCTCCTCCCCAAGGACTAGCTTTCGTAGTACCAGAAAGAACCTATGCAAGCTTCTAAGGGAGAAGAGCCGTTGTCGTACCTATGAACACCAACAACGAACAGAATGTCAAGATGTTCCAAAAGATGCAACGGTGGCACTTCTATCCTGGAAGTAACGAATAGCTGTATAGTTGGACTTAAGGACCACTCCATGGGAAGAAATTTATGCGAGGAATTGTTAACGTAGCCAGCTGCCCGTGGGCGATGAGTGGGGCCTTGGACCCAAGAGGAAGACATATCCCTGCCACTTCTCTAAATTTCTACTTCTGACTGTACTGTAAACACCTATCCTTATAAGCAGAAGTGTAGCTTTCACCCCTCATCCAAGAAGCTCCTCCTTCAGCAGACAGAGACCAGCACATAAAGCTACAGCCAATGAAAACAATTCAGGGAACAATTGATCTCGAAGTTCCCAGCCGTATTTGACATGGTTATTAGGCTTTTAAAGTAAAAGTAAGGAAATCCTATAGAGAAATGTCATATTGCAAACTTAACAGAAAGGAATAATCAGTGAGTTACTTATGAGATGATGTTTTTCGTTAAAACCCAGCATTCCCCCCCCACCCCAGATTTTATACGTTGTTTGCTTTGTTCAAAGATAAGAGGACGAAGCAACAGGTAGACCAATACAGACTAGAGGGGTAAATGGGTCCAGATGACTGTGTGTGGCTGTGTGCAGCCAGGGGACCTAAGCAGGGAGCATGACATCAAGATGCAGCCTCACAACTGTCTGATTGTTGATATCATCATGCCCTTAAGTATGTGGCTCACTCAAATATACGGGGATTATACACACATAAACAAGGTATTCGGTAATACAATTAGAATGAAAAGCATTTAGGCTGAAGTTCAATAGGGAGTTATATTAATTTATATGAATTAAGAATAAATAGACACACATTCCAAAATACTGTAAATGCAATTTCTGCAAATTCTGGTATTTCTTGTGAGAGCCCTGACCTTGAACTTGTTGACCCCTTGTAAAGCTTCCAGAGAAGGTGCAGGAGGGATCTTGTCAACTCTATCAGATATGTTTTGTTTACTTGTTGCACTGTTGTCTGTAATTAGTGCTGATTTTGTTCAGGAATATATTAAGGTAGCCCAATTTTGAGGATTAGTTGAATTTAGATACATAGCTTATAAATATACTAAGGTGAGCAAATGTGAGATGTTTACATTGTAGCAGCCCTGAGGATGTCACAGTTAATGTGTGAAGTAAACTCCTGCCTCCCTTCTTGCCACACACACACACACACACACACGCACACACGCACACACGCATGCACATGTGTGAACACACACATACACATGCAGGCGTGCGCACATACACACACATACCCACATACAGTGATTTCTGAAAAGTAAGATAGAAATGAGCATGTTTAAATACCATCTTATTTATAATCTTTTGTCCTTTCTCTAAAAAAAATAAAGGAAGCCTAATATGCTTTTTTCTCTCTTTCAGAGTATTGTTTCCCGCAATCCAGGTTTCTGCATCTCTCAGTCAGACAGCTTTAACACAGAGGCCAGGCAGAATTATTGGTGCGTCCTAGGATCAATATTTGAAGGTTAAAGGTAATGAGACTCAGAGGAAGTGCAGTCTGGTGTTGATATACAATATTTTGTATTATGAAGGTGATCTATTTGAGATCTCTGATGGTAAAGAACATTGCCTGTTCCTTCCTGAGCATAGGGAACTGCTCCCAAGGGAACTCAGGTAATGCTTCCTGAGTAAATAGTCACATGTCTGCACCGAGATGAAAGGTATAAAGCAGACCCAGCAACAATTGGAAATGGAACAAAAATACAGTGGAACAACAGTACCTCTATAGTGTGGATTTTAACACCTCACGTGGGAGGAAAGGAAATGGCCACCAGTGCTTCAGTCTCCAGGAAACACACGCTCTTCAAAGCAACACAGAGGGTCATGCTGGGAAGAGTTGGTGCTAGTTCACCAGGACTGTTGCCCACCATCCAGCCTCTTGCCTTGTAAGAGCCTGCTATAAAGACTACTCAGTGTGGCTGATCAAAAGTGACAAAAACGGAAGCAAAGTGGTCAACACCCTCTATCTTCTTACTCAATCAAGGCAATTTGGGATACTGTGTACATGGATAATGACTCAAACCATAGCTCTTTTATTCTGTTTGTAGACAATTTGTTGATGCTTGTTTCCCAGGCATTAATGTGAAGAACTACTTTCCATAATTTAGGGCTTAATTTCTCTGCCATAAATTGAGAACTTGGACCCACCATGGGAAGATTCTGTGCTGGTGCCCATACATGAATGGCTGCCGCATTGTAATTTTGACAGAAGAACTTGCTGTGCAGAGCCTGTCATGGGAATTGCTAAGCCCCTAGGTGTGTACCTAAATAAAGGAGTTGCTGAGCATCTACATGGTTATCAGCCCCGTTAGCATCATCTGAAATGACTTCGTCTTGATTAACAAAAGATTCATGAATGCTCTACAGTTCAGTCTCCAGGAAATGGTTTTCACTGTCCCCTAAGTAGAAATCGCCACGCATAATATCATTAAAAATATGAAACATATGATTTAGTAAATTATAATCCAGAGGGATCAGAGTATGGGTGTGGGTACGAGCAAGGAGAGTGAGTGTAAGGTAGACATTCTTAAATATTAGGAAATGACAGAAATTCTTGTCTTACCCTCTTCAGCTCTGGTTGCTAAGTTACCATGACACACCACTGGGTGTACTTCTCAGTTTTTGGTCTTGGATCTGACAGTTTGATTAATTCTCTGGAGTGCAGAAAACTTCATGTTGAATATTTAAAAATTACACAAGCATGCACACACACACACACACCCACACCCGCTCATCCAGTACCCCATTATTGCTTCTGATGTACAAAATCTGTTTTATAATTAAATTGACATATGTAGGAGGAAACCTAAGATGACACTTCATTTTAATGACAGAAAATCCTCTCCCATGTGATGCTTCTTGAAATTTTCCTTAAATATAACACAGTTCACTCTTTCCTAGTGGCAGATACTTCCTGCCTTTAGTATGTTCACTTAATTCCTGGCTTTATGGTGAAGAAAAATGGAAACAGAGAGTGTTATTTCACAGCTGATATTGCTTTTCCTTCTCCTCTATGTCTTGCTTACTGTGTGACCATGTTCAAAGATGTTCATAAATACTTTTTTAAGCTGATGACTGGCGGGCTATGACTGTCAGATGTATCTAGGGGGATACGTCAATGTCATCCAGCTTGGTCAGCCTGACTTAAATCTAGGAAATTGCTCTGAAAATAACATAAAATGAATGTTTAAAAAAATACCAAAATATGGCATCCCAAGCCACACTGTTTTCTTGATTTTTGGGCATTTTTGGACAATTGTTCTATATTATCCTGTATTCAAAATTGCACTGTATTCTTCTTCCACGCTGTGTGTATGTGGGGGATTTCCTTTCTTTTATACATTTAAAACAGAAGAATGACAACCTGAAATTCTTATGGATTAAACAAATGGATTTTTATAATAGTTATAAGAAATGATAAGAAATGATGCTGCAGCAGGTGCATTCTCTGTGGGTGATCAGAAATAAATAGAATCCAGCTGCTGACTGGGGTCTCCTGCTTACTACCCAAAGTCTAACATATGTCCTCCAGAAAAAGTTGCAATCCATTGTCTTGCCAACCAAGTAGCAGGGGTAAATATGACCATTTTAGTCATTCTATGACTTTATTTCACTTTTATAGCGTTGGGATAGTTCTGATGGCTGACCCGAGCATGTAATCATCTTTATTCCAGTTGCCAACTGGGAAAGATGAGTTGGTGGTCTGAAATCTCTCGGTAAGGCTAGAAACACACACGTATCCATTGTCTTCGTCAATCTTCTGTAGCATGAGGAGCCTGCTTGTTGGGGTTTCTCTTCCGCCTGACACCCCAACAAGTCGGCAAACCCCAAAGAAAATCACACACAGGACTCCATAAGATTATAAACTGATTGGCCCATTAGGTCAGGCTACTAATTAGTTCTTATAACACATATTACCCCATTATCCTTATCTACGTTAGCCACACGGCTCAGTACCTTTCTCAGTGTGACAGCTCACACGTTGTGGTCTGGGCAGGAATGGCGGAGGGAGTTTCCTGCTTTCCAGAATACTCCCAGTCTCTTTGCTCCACCCCTACTTCTTGTCTGGCTTTCCCGCCTATACTGCCTGCCTGGCCAATCAGCCAGCGTTTTATTAAAATATGATT
Source organism: Myodes glareolus (assembly GCF_982192425.1). Classification (NCBI taxonomy): domain Eukaryota; kingdom Metazoa; phylum Chordata; class Mammalia; order Rodentia; family Cricetidae; genus Myodes; species Myodes glareolus. The sequence goes on from NC_142048.1 coordinate 43,956,616, forward strand.
GACAGAATACAGACAATTCTCCCACACCATTTCCCTCTTTAAAAAAACAAAAAACAAAAAACAAAAAAAAAAACAAAGGAAAATACCCATAGTCCATTTGTTGGGAATGTGGGCGTAGTATTTCAGGCTACTTCCTGCTGGTTGGGGGCACTGATGATCTTATGGGGACCTAAAGAAAATTTAGAGTTCTAATCAAGTCCTGACTGGAGTATCCTGTGAGTCTTGATCATCTCAGGCAGCAGTCTTGAATCTGTTCTGGATGTAGAACTCTGTCATCTGGGCCATCTGTTCCTATCGGAGATTACTCAGGTGGTATTCCTTTTTCGAACCTGATTTTTCTTAACTCAGAATGAATCCACAGCCTCTCATTTTCTGTGAAAACAAAAGCAAAATCTCTTCTCCAAAGTAACATACCTTTTGACTTCAGTTTTGAAGCCAAGGTATTTTCAAAATACCTATGTTGGGTTAGTTCAGCAGCATTTATAAACAAAAGTCTTTTAGCAGCTGTTGCTCCTTCCTCAGCAATCAAATAATTCAAAGAGAGCATAATAGCACACAGTATCAAGATCCTCTGTGTATTTCCCATCTTTATATGGCTTTATTTTTAACTTCTATTTCTTTTATTTTTACTTTTAACTTTTGGCTTTTTGAGACAGGTTCTCTGTATATATCTTTGTCCTGAAATAACTCTGTAGACCAGGCTGGTTCAAGACTGTTGCCTGAGATGATCAAGACCCACAGGATACTCAAGTCAGAACTTGATTATAACTCTAAATTTTCTTTAGGTCCCCATATGATCATCAGTGCCCCCAACCAGCAGGAAGTAGCCTGAAATACTATGCCCACATTCCCAACAAATGGACTATGGGTATTTTCCTTTTTTTTTTTTTTTAAAAAAAGAGGGAAATGGTGTGGGAGAATTGTCTGTATTCTGTCAATCATATTTTAATAAAATGCTGATTGGCCAGGCAGGCAATATAGGCGGGAAAGTCAGACAGGAAGCAGGGGTGGAGCAAAGAGACTGGGAGTATTCTGGGAAGCAGGAAGCTCCCTCCGCCATTCCTGCGCAGACCACCGAAGGGGCAGCATGTAACCTGCCCAGCTGAGAAAGGTACTGAGCCATGTGGCTAATGTAGATAAGGATAATGGGGTAACAAAAGTTATAAGAACTAATAAGTAGCCTGACATAATGGGCCAATCAGCTGTATAACTTATAGAGATCTCTATGTGATTGATTTTCTCTGGGACTTGCTGGCTGTGGGGTACTGGGCGGGAACAGATACCCCAACAAGCCGGCCCTCATGTTACAATCTTCCTTAGTAATAGCTTATACAATTGAATCCCCTGTTTCTTCTCTGCATCCCATTTCTTCTCACTTTCCCCAGAAAGTCACTCTCACAGACTTTCTCTCTTACGTGTTCCCTGCTATTCTCTTTCACCTACCCACCCTCACGAGGCCATCAGGATCAGTGGGTAAATTGTCCTAAGCAGCTCACCCCTTTCCACAGCTTCAGTTCCCATGTTCCTTGAGCTATGGTCATATCCTTTAGCCTCCAGGAGAACCAAAGCTTTTTGGAAATTTACTTTATTTTTTAACTAACAAATACAAGCTGTATGTACTTAAGTGATATGACATGATGTTCTAAAACATGTATATGTTGTAGAATGACGAAAACAAGATAATTAGCATTTCTAGTATCTTGGGTATTATGAACATCTTCATGGTGTGAATTAAAAAGTCCATTTTAACCATCATAACATAAAAAATAAATTCATATTGACAATAGCTACCGCTATGTAGAACAGAACATTAGAACCCATTCTCTTCCTACCTGGCCATAACTTACTACCTGCTTAGCAGTTTCTCTCTGCCAGTCTGCCTTCCTCCAAAACTATGGAATTGCTGCCAATAGATACTATCTATACTTATTCAATTTATCCTCATCTTTCTTCATTTAAAATTAACTTTGACATTTTGTTCAATGTCCTTTCACTCTTCTTCAAATCTATGACTCAATGAAATTAAATTATCAAGAATACAATGGCTTGTGTGGTCACAAGTTTCCGACTCAAAATTTCCCTTAGCTTCTCTGTGGCTCCAACACATACACTGCTCCCTCCTTTCTGAAATGTTTCTTTTCTTGATTTCCATATAACTAGATTAATTTTCCTTTTGCTTCACAATTTCCTGACCTTCTACCTCCTTTGCAGACTCTTTCTCTTCTTTCTGAAGTCTAAACACTGAGCCTATTGAGGGTTTTATTTTTTTGCTATTTCTTTTTAGAGGGCATGTTTCTTTCTCTTGCCTTTAATTCTATGTATTCACCATGAACTTCAAAGATCGAGAGTAAATTCAGGCACATCTATTTAACTACACATTAGAATCTAAGAGGTCTGAAAGTTCCATGTCCAAATAGGCCCATTTGATCTTTTCTTTTGTCTGTAAAGTTTATCATTCCTAGTCTCCCGTATCTTAGTAAATGGCACTGTCACTTGCTTGAGTCTATAAGAACACCAAGAGCATTTCTGCTGATTCTCGTGCTGTATAAACTACAAGCAAATTGTCCTACACTTGAAACTTTCAATGTCTTACATTTGAAACTCTCAATACCCCTGAAAGGTATACAAATGTGCCACATTTTGCCATCACAAAAACCTCAACTATCTTTCTGTTTCTATTCTTGCTACACATCTCCAAATCAATCTTCATTTTAGTACCATACTTTAAAAACATTCCACATTATTCCTTATTTAAAGTACTTTAATAGGAAAAATGCTGTTTAGGATTAATTTCAAAATCTTGCCTTCAAAATATGTATTTTATAATTCCAGGTTTAAGGAGGTTGAAGTAACAGGGTCACAAATTTAAGACCAATTTGGGATACATAGTAATAATACCCTCTCTAAAAGGAAAGAAACCTTGGGTGTTTTGGCATGTGCTTACCTCTCCACACCTCATGCCCTGATTCCGTTCGCACACTCTTCAACTGCTTTCTCAATTTCCACATCAAAGTCTTTCTGGCAGCAGAAGCCTGAGAGGAAGCCTGTCATTCCTGTACCACTCTGAAACTGGCTTCATTCTTCTCAGTGAGTACAGAGTGGGTCTCAGCCACCTTTAAATCATTCCAAAATGCGTTCTGAAACATAACCCACACTTTATTATCCCCATAGAGGCCTTCACCAACATTCCTTCTATTCTTCATTTACTGGTTTGCGAGTTGTCCTCCCATTAGACTATAAGAATACCATAGGAGTGAGGACCACACAGTAGTGGTCAAGGTGTCCTCTCATTAGACTATAAGCATACCATAGGAGGGAGGACCACGCCATAGTGATCAAGTTGTCTTCTCATTAGACCATATATACATACCACGAGAGTGAGGACTATGCAGTAGTGATTATAGTATCTAGCATAGAACTTAAGAAAAAAACACTGTACTAAACTGTTATTACCAGAAGACAAAACTTAAGAAAAGAAATCTGTCAGGTGATGAGATGAGCCCCATTACTATACAGAGAGCCTTTCTTTGAGTTCCTCGGAACTGCTGAACCAAAGCTCAACCACTATTCACATTTAAGATTAAAAAGCCATTGACAATGACTCTGGGACTTCTTTCCTCTGAATATTCTGGATTTTTGGAGATCCAGTCTGTTTGGATACTCACCTTCCTGGACCTGGAGGGAGCGGGGAGGAACTTGAACTACCCACAGGGCAGGAAACCCTGACTACTCTTAGGGATGGAGAGGGAAGAGGAGAGAGAGTGGGGAGAGTGGGAGGGTGTTGGGAGGAGGGGAGAAAATGGAAACATTTATATTTTAATAAAAAAAATAAATGCTAGGAAGGACGTGAGAAAAGAGGAGACATCTTACAATACTGTTGAAATGTAAATCAGAATAGCATATGGAATTTAGAAGGGGCTTTTCCCAAATGAACTACCTAAATAATTCTCAAATTATATGGTAATCTTACTGATAGGTGTGAAATAACAGACAATGAAACAAATATTTCAGATATCTAAGACCTTTTCATTCATATTTTTGAAAACAACCAATGAATATATAAGCTATATTCTCACAAGAGATTATTAATTATGCCTTTAAGAAGAATAAAACTATGAAATTTGCAGCAACATTCGAGGAAATGGTGGATACTGTGCCAATAAAGCAAGGTATATAAAAAAAAAAAGATTATAAGCCTGGTTCCTTCTGAAAAAAAACGACAAGGTTCTAGGGTAGGGAAAATCTTCCAACTGCATTTGCTTGGCCAGATTTCTGGCTTCTATCAGTACGGTAAAGCCAGTGTGATTCAGAGTGTGAAATTTGCTCCCTAGTCTCACGTGTCTGTGAACTTGCTTCGCAGCTGTAGTGGAGTTCTAGACAGAGGAAGAAACTCGCTAAAGACAAGTCTTATTGGTGACAGGTGGAATAATTTTTGGCTTAGGCTCTCTGCTTCCTGAGACTCCTGCCTCAACCACCAGGGCTTCTTTGTTGTAATGAATGACAGTCTCTCAAACCATGAGACAGAAGAAACCATCTTTTTCCAAGATGATTTCCTTTATGCATTTTATTACAATGAAAAGGAGAGTAACTCCAGCTACTTGTATAATTTGTCTACTATTTTACTATATCACTGATAAAGAACACACGACGCAGAATTCCAAGACAACATTTTAGGCCTTTAACTCTAGAACACAGATCATTTGCTGTACATTTCTATGTAAAGCAGTTCAGGTACATTCTTGTGGCAGATGACAGGGCCATGTAGAGGAAATGTTCATGTGGATTCAGTCAACCAAATCGTTACATATACACTTCTCACAGAAGGAAACCTTCCATTCCATTCCTTTAAGGGGTAAATCTCACTTTTATTTATCAGTTTTAGGTCAACAATCTGTTTTCTCATCATTTGATATGATTATACCAAATGGTATCAAATATATAACATGATTGATAGGGTTAATGAAAAGAGATTGTTTTTTTTCCAAGTTAAACCTCAGATTTTTCTAAAGAAAAGGCTGAAAGTTTTATGAGAATTTCACGTAGAGAATTTTCCCCTTATATCCAGTAAATGAAGGACTATGTATTGCTTCAAATCATACACATTAAAATGCTCTTAATAGTAAGGTAACCAAGTCAAGTAGGAAAGACTATTCAAAACAGCTATGCTAAATAGAAAGGTATCTCACACTGAATGTTGAATACAGGCTTATGCATATTGTTCAGCTTTCCAACTTGCGAAGTAAAAAGTATTCAATACCTTAAAATGGCCAGTATATACTCTTGTGTTTACCTGAATGGATCTGATCTACTTTTCCTGAAAGGAAGTAGCAAATATCAAAGGAACAAAGGAAATTAAACAAATACAAAGATGGGGTCTATGACAATATTCTATAAAATAATAAATAAAAGTCTAAGATGTGAAAGATAAATAAAAGTACTTTTAAATGATTCCTAATGGTAACTGGAGGGAAGGTTCAGTGGTTAGAAGTGCTTTCTGTAGAACCATGAGGACCAGAATCAGCACCCAAATAAGAAGCTGGGCGGCCATAGTCTTAAGTATGCCTATACTGCCAAAATTTCAGAGGAAAGCCAAGCTTGCTAGCTGTCAACTAAATGTAAACTACAAAACCCAGAATATTGGGGAGAACCTTCCTCAAAATAATAAAGGGGAAAGTGGCAGAGAGGGACAGCAGATACCTTTCTTTTGTCTCTCTCTGTGTACGCACACCAACACACAAATTCACATATACTACATACAGTTTACTCATGCAAACATAAAATATCAGAAAATAATTTATATGTGTGTGTACTCACACATACATAAAAGAATCAAAATGTAAAATATTAAGAAGAGGGTACTTTAACTAAAAATATATGGACCAAGGGGTACATGGCATGGCTCACGGTAACACTGTAACTTCCATTACAATATTTTTAAGTTTTTCCCTTCTATTTTATTTTATTTTCATTCCATTTTTTTCTTAATTTTTGTTTTATTTGGCAGTCTATGTGCAGGGGCAAAAGATGGATGATAAAAGATGGAGAAACGAATGTAAAAGACACATGTAATAAATAAAATTTAAAAAGAAAAGGATACAGGTATAAGTTTATCAATGTATAATGTTTATATTCTGAAGAAATTCTACAAAATGGGGTTTAAAATTAGAGGTATATTTGACCAAAGTAGGAAAACATGGACACTTAGAAGGCAGTAACTCAGCAAACATATAAAAAAGAACTGAATGTGATGAATAAAAACTGTTTTACCCATAGATGTGTCAAGTGGAAGTCATGCTATCAGAAATGGAAAACAAGATAGTAGACACTTAGGTACCAACAAAGATAAAAATTAAGAAAATATGAACAACACATTTGAGTTCACTGGGATACTATTAAAAGACAATCTCAAATCCTGAAGATAGAAGGATGCTAGGCTAAAAGAATAAATATTCTTGCTGGGTGGTGGTGGTGCACGCCTTTAATCCCAGCACTCCAGGGCAGAGAAGGGCAGATCTCTGTGAGTTCAAGGCCAGCCTGGTCTACTAGAGCTAGTTCCAGGACAGGCTCCAAAGCTAAAAGCTACAGAGAAACCCTGTAAGAATAAACACTCTTTAATAGCCTCATACTAGAAAAGCTCCCAACCCTAGGGAAAGAGATGAATCTACATATCCAAGAGGCATATAGAGCTCTAAATGGAAAAGATAAAAAAGAACCTCCTAATATTATAATATCCTTAAAACACTAGTAATAGAAAACAAAGAAAAAATATTTTAAACTTCAAGATAAGTACACCTCACATGGAGATCCCATCAGAATTACAGCAGATTTTTTTTAAAAGAAACCTAGCTAGGAACATGGAAGATTTCTATAATGATAATTTTAAGACATTAAAGAAAGAAATCAAAGGTCCTAAAAGATGGACTTTCCATGCTTATGGAGTGGGAAAAAAATCAATATTGATCAAATACTAGCAAAAGAAATTTTTGAATTCAATGTAACACCCATCAAAAATTTAATGTCATTATTTATAGAATTAGAAAAAAATCCCCCCAATACCCCAAAGTCTTTAATGTGAGCATTAAAGACTCCAAATAGTTCAAGGAATCTTGGGCAAAAAGAGCACTCCTTGGAATACTACCACAAATGATTTTAAGTTGCAAATCAGAGAAATATTAACAAAACAGCACTATGGTACTGGTACAGAAACAGGTCAGTGCAACAGAGAGAACTCAGAAACAAACTCATGTAACCACAAACACCTGATTTTTTACAAAGGCTCTAAAGATAGATACACAAGAAAAGACAGCTCTTTTGACAAATGATGCCGGCACAACGGGGTATCTGTATGCTAAAGAGAAAGTTAGATCTCTATTTTTGCAGCTGTGTGAAAATTAATTTCAACTGGATCAAAGAATTAAATGTAAGATATAAAACAATACAGCTGGTTGAGGGAAAAATAAGGAAAATCTTCCCAGTATTATCATAGGCAAGGACTCTCTTCCATTCACTTTGGAAATAGTTTTAATTGACAAATGGGGCCTTGTAAAATTAGGAATGTTTCAGAAAAGCAAGAGAAGCAGTCAGTTGGCTGAAAAGACAGCTTACAGAATGGGGAAAATGTCTGTTAGCCATTCATATGATAGAGAATGATTTTGCTGAATATACAGAGGGGAAAAACACAAGAAAAGTTAAATCAATGTAATCAATAAGTGGGTGAATGAAATGAATAGAAGACAGTTCTCAAAAGATAAAACACAAGTAGCCAATAAACATGAAAATAGGTTCAACCTTTCTAGATGTCAGAGAAATAGTAATTAAAACTACATTCGGATTCTTTCTTAAGCCAGCCAGAATGGCAGATAACAGTCATTATGAAAACTAATAAACGACTTTGAAATACTATCTTACACCAGTCAGAATAGCTAAGATATAAAATACCAATAATAGCTTATGCTGGAGAGGATGCAGAGTGAGGCGAACACTTCTCCATTGCTGGTGGGAATGCAAACTTGTACAACTTGTACACTTTGGAAATCAGTATGGCAGTTTCTCAGAAAATTGGGTATCAACCTACCTCAAGACCCAGCAATACCACCCTTGGGCATATACCCAAAGGATGTTCAAACATACTACAAGGAATTTGTTCAACAATGTTCATGGCAGCATTTTTTTTGTAATAGCCAGAACGTGAAAACAACCTAGATACCCCTCAACTGAAAATGGATAAAGAAAATGTGATACATTTACACAATGGAGTATTACTCAGTTGTAAAAAAACAGTGACATCTTGAATTTGAGTGCAAATGGATGGAACTAGATAAAACCATCCTGAGTGAGGTAACCCCAACCCAGAAAGATGAACATGGTATGTTCACTCATAAGTGGATACTAGCTGAAAAACAAAGGATACTGTGCCTATAGTTCATGACCACAGAGAAGTTAAGTAACAAGGAGAACCCTAAGAGAAACATATATAGACACCCCTAGGAATGGGAAATAGACAAGATCTCCTATGAAAATTGGGAGCATAGGGTGGGGGGAGAGGGGAGGGAGGAAGCAGAGAAGGAGGGATAAAAGGAAGGAAAGAGAAGAACTTGACAGAATGGGATGATCAAGATGGGGGAAGAATGGTGATGGAGAGCAAGAAAAGAGATATCTTGATTGAAGGAGTCTTTGTGGTGCTAGCAAGAAACCTGGCACTAGAGAAATTTCCAGGAATCCACAAGGATAACCCCAGATAAAACCCTAAGCAATAGTGGAGAGGGTGCCTGAACTGACTTTGCCCTGTAGTCAGATTGATGACTGTCTTAAATGTCCCCATAGAACCTTCATCCAGCAACTGATGGAAGCAGAGGCAGAGAACCACAGTGGAACAGTGTGCTGAGCTCCCAATGTCCACTCTAAGAGTGAGAGGTGTGAGAATGTGAGCAAAGAGGTCAAGATTATGATGGGGATACCCACAGAAAAAATTTTCCTGAGCTAATGGTACCCCACCAACTCTACCCTAACAGTGAGGATACCAGCTGAGGATCAAACTAGGACCTCTGAATGTGGGTGATAGATGTATGGCTGGGGCAGACTGTGGGGCCACTGGTAGTGAGACCAGGACTTATCCCTATTGCTTGTACTAGTTTTTTGGAACACATTTTCTTTGTAGGAATAACTTGCTCAGTCTAGATATAGTGGGGAGGGCATTGGTCCTGCCACAAAGCAATGTGCTAGACTTTGTTGACTCCCTCTGGGAAGACTTACTCTCTCTCTGAGAAGTGGGGGTGTGGTAGGGGGAAAGATGGAGGGAATGAAAGGAGGAGAGGGAGTGGGAACTGGGATTGGTATGTGAAATGAGAATAGATAGCTTTTTAAAAAATAAATTAAATAACTTTTAAAAAAAGGAAAAAAAGAAAACAAATACCAATATATGCTGGTGAGGATGTAGGCAAAGGGTGACTCTATTTCCTTCATTTTTATTAGTGTTTTTGAGAGTTTCACATAATGAATGTATTTTGATCATATTCATTGCCCTAACCTTATCTCTTATCTGCCCTTACCTTCCCCATTCAACCAAGTTTTGATTTTCTTTTTTCTTTTTTTTTAAATTTATTTATTTTACATATCAGCTGCAGTTTTCTCTCCTTCCTCCCCTCTAGTTCCTTCTCCCACATCTCCCTTCTAACCTCCCCCCATCCACTTCTCTCCATCTCCATTCAGAAGGGATAAGGCTTCTCTTGGGTGTCAACAAAACATGGCATAACAAGTTGAGCCAGGTCCAAGCTCCTCCCCCTTGTATCAAGGCTAGGTAAGGCATCCTACCACAGGAATACGTTCCAAAGATCCAGCTTAGAGAACAGTCTGGGGATCTCTCCTTGGACCTGGGATCCCATTTATAATCAAGTCTCCTGTAAACCCTAAAATGACTCCCTTAGTTGAGATATATTCTTCCCTGATCTCATATCCATCCTTCCTCCCTCCCCCCATCCCAGTCCACCTAGCTTTCCCCATTCCTCCACTACTCCCTTCTCTCTAACCCTCTCCCCTTCCAACAACTCTCCCACCCCCCCATGCACCCGAGGTTACCTGGGACTCTTGTCTATTTCCAATCTCCAGGCAGATAGCTACATGATTTTCAACAGGTTCACCTTCTTATTTAGCTTCTCTAGGATCACGAATAATAGGCTCAAAGACCTTTAATTATGGTTAGAATCCACATATGAGTGAATACATACCATATTCCTCTTTTTGGGTCTGGCTTACCTCACTCAGTAAGGCGTTTTCTATTTCCATCCATTTGCATGCAAAATTCAAGATGTCATTGTTTTTTACCGCTGAGTAGAACTCTAATGTGTATATGTTCCACACCTTTATTAACCATTCTTCTATTGAGGGGCACCTAGGTTGTTTCCAGGTTCTGGCCACTACAAATAGTGCTGCTATGAACATAGTTGAACAAATGCTTTTGTGGTATGATAGGGCATCTCTTGGGTATATTCCCAAGAGTGGAATTGCTGGGTCCTGAGGGAGGTTGACTCCCAGTTTCCTGAGAAACCGCCACACTGATTTTCACAGTGGCTGCACAAGTTTGCATTCCCACCAACAATGGATGAGTGTTCCCCTCGTTCCACATCCTCTCCAGCATAGGCTATCATTGGTGTTTTTGAGTTTGGCTATTCTGACAGGTGTAAGATGATATCTCAAAGTTGTCTTGATTTGCATTTCCCTGATCGCTAAGGAGGTTGAGCATGACCTGAAGTGCCTTTTGGCCATTTGGAGTTCATCTGTTGTGAATTCTCTGTTCAGTTCAGTACCCCATTTTTTAATTGGGTTAGTTAGAGTTTTAGTGTCTAGTTTCTTGGGTTCTTTGTATATTTTGGAGATCAGACCTTTGTCTGATGAGGGATTTGTGAAGATCTTCTCCCAGTAGGAAGGTAGCCTTTTGGTCTTACTGACAGTGTTCTTTGCTTTACAGACTGTTCTCTAGACAGAGGAGAAGGTGCCTGAACCGGCCTTGGCCTATAACCACACTGATGAAAATTTTGCTTATCACCATAGATCCTTCATCTGACGATGGATGGCGATACAGATGGAGACCCACATTGGAGCACCGGACTGAGCCCCCCATGGTCCAAATGAGGGGCAGAAAAAGAAAGAGCATGAAAAAAACTCAGGACCGCAAGGGGTGCGATCACCCACTGATACAAGGGGACTGATCTAATGAGAATTCACCAAGGCCAGTTGGACCGGGACTGAACGAGCATGTGATCCAACCAGATTTTCTGAATGTGGCCAGATCTCTGAATGTGGCTGGTCCGGAGCCTTTCTGAAAAGCCACTGACAATGACACTGGGACTTGTTTCCTCTGCATATGCTGGATTTTTGGGATCCAGTCTGTTCGGATACTCACCTTCAGGGACCTGGAAGGAGTGGGGAGGAACTTGAACTTCCCACGGGGCTGGAAGCCCTGACTGCTCTTAGGGATGAAGAGGGAGGAGGAGGGGGAGGGGGAAGTGGGAGGGTGTTGGGAGGAGGGGCGGAAATGAAAACTTTCATAATTTAATAAACTTTAAAAGAAAAAAAGATTCACTATAAAATTACACAAATTATTGTTTGCCTACAGCTAGAAATGGTCTACCTAAATAAAGTCAGATATTTTAATGCCAAAAAAAAAAAAAAACAAAGATCCAGCTTAAAGACAGATACTGTTCCCACTGCTAGGGGGTCCCTCAAAAACAGGTTACACAACTGTTACCCACATTCAGAGGGCCTAGGTAGGATGCATGCAGACTCCCTAGTTGTTGGTCCCAAATCCTAGGAATTTAACATCTGCCTCCTGAAGAGGCTAATTTGGATGCCAAGATTCTGGGGTAGTAATAGTCACATTTGTACCCGTATCCAGTAATATTTCAATTTACAATGTTATTTATTTGTACTCTTAGCTTTGGTCTTTGATAATTTATAGAAGTCTGCCAAAATATGTCTTTCCGATTTTCTATTGGAATTTTTGATTCATTCTTCATACTTATTCCATCATCTAGAACAGTATTTTTTTTTTTTTACAACAGGCACTGGATTTTTAATTTTCCTAGGGAGAAATGTTCTCCACAGTGACGGGAATGAGTGGACCACATTTTACCTGGGGCCTGTGAGAGGTCCCCCCCAAGGAGTTTCCCACTGTTAACAGGTTGCCTTGTTTGTCTCTTGTTAATCTAAATTCATTGGGCCAATGTTGGCCTTTGCCACATCTTCTACATAGTCCAGAAGATTTAGACCTTCTATTTTTGTCATTCCCAGAGGGAACATTATTTATAGGAATACCTTGTCTATAATCCCTTCTCAGATGTCCTATTCTACCACAATTAAAACACTTGGCATTTGGATGTCTCTTCATACCTTTGGAAATTGCTTCTTCTACTCAAGCCTCAGTATTATAGTCAAATGACTCAACATTTACTGTGTGCAGAATTCATTCATCCATTGGTGCTGATCTGGCCTTTAAAGGCCCAAGGGCCTATTTGCATTCTAAGTTGGCCTTTTCAAAAGCCAGAGATTTAATAAGTATTCATCTAGCTTCTGGGTCTGTTACCCCCTATTTGGGCCTTGTTTAACCTTAGTATATGATTCAATTCTTCTTCTTGATTCTTAAATCCTGTCCAAACATTTATGGCTGCTGTATGGCATAGGGACAAGATATGTTCATTATTAATAGCATGACTCTATGGATTAGCATAACAGCCCTTGCCAAGAATTTTATCTTGGGAGGCCTCAAATCCTTCTAACCTTCCTTGCTGTTCTAAGTCTTTAGCCTCCTCTCTCCAATAGCATTTCCATTGCAATTATAGCCCATCTTCAAGAACCACTGAGATTAATTGAAGCCAATCATGTGGAGTAACTTTATTACCAGAACCCCATGTTTTTTAACCATCTCCCTAACAAGTGGTGAATGTATGCCATAAGATACTATTGGTTGCTCAATTTTTAAAAAATATTTCATAACTATAAGTTTCCATTTACATTCTTTGTATTCATTTGAGTATTTACTGACTTTTCAAATGTTATAGCAGGATAAGTAGCTAAAACCTTTGGTAAGTCATCTCTGACTCTGAGAGGTACTGTTGATGCTAATCTTTTGCCTGTACCTCCTCTTCTCACTTATCAGTTCTGACCATTTCCTCAATCTATTCAAATCTTTTTATCACTGTCTTTTGTAAATCCTGAATCTTTTGACTTGTAAATTTTTCTAATGATTTCATCAAATCAAATAATTTCTAGTCCTCATTCTAAACATGTGATTCCAAGGTATTAAATTTTCCATTAATGATAACTTCTCATCCTTGACTATTATATGGAACACTAAAAATTGCCTTCCTGGAGTGAATGTTCTATCTGCTAACTTATCATAATGTTTTAACAGATTTTGATTGTCAATTTCAACAGTATGAATCCTTTCAAATAGTCTCTCAGTACCCTGTTGTAAGCTTTCATAACCTTTTGACTTGGATTAAATTTTGTATATCAATTTAAGGTTATCTTTTTCAATGGTGTTAATCCTTTCAGTTAACTTTCCATTTTCAACGTTGTGAATCCTTTCAACTATCTTCTCATTACCAGTCTGTAAAGACTGTATTATTTCTACAAGTTTCTCATTCTTTACTCTGCTATCAGACCATTTCTTTACAGATATAAGATAAGAATAAAGCTAAGCACCATGATCACACACACACACACACACACACACACAAATCTACAGGGTAATTCCTGTAACTCTTGCAGAATTCCATCCATAGTAGAAACAAAAAGGTTGTCAAATTCCTGGATGGTGATATTGTTTGCCATTATCTTGGGAGTTTTGTTTGCAATTTTAAAATTTACTCATTTATTAATCAAATGAACTTACCTTGTTACAATTTTTAGAAAATTGTAGCTGTAATAATCTTCATTGGCCAGAAGGTATCACAGTTGTGGGCAAAGGGTGAGGAGATATGCCCAGTGGTGGCACAAACACAGTCCCAATGCAGTTCTGTGGGGGTTGCAGCTTAAATAATAACAAATACACTCACAAACTAAGAGCAATTAAAGTAATTCCATATACAGAGAATGTTTGAGTAGAACTTATAGCTTGCAGGCAGTCGTGAGCTACAAGGTTACTGGCCGGAGCTTGAGCCAGGTGTTTGTAAATCTGAACTGGGAATAAAACCTGGAAGTCCTTGACCCCAGAGACAGAGCGAGGTCTGATTAAAGCAGGCCTGGTAGAAACCAGGGGAGCCATGAAGGTATTTTGGCAAAACAAACAAACAAACCAAAGCTTAGTAGGTGGGATCAAGCCATGCAGGCAGGGTGGGAGAAAAGGCCACAGACCTTCTGTACATCTCCTGGCAATGGTGGGGACTCAGTTCCCATGTCAGATTCCAATTTGTTGCAATTTATAGCAAAATAATCCTACACTAGCCCAGAATGGAATATAATAAAGGTTTATTGAGTTAGGGGTAGAACCACAGAAAAAGCAGTGATCAGCAATCCTCTGCATGAGCAGGGAGCTGGAACTGAACCCAGTAGCCAAGGTGCTTGTACATGCCTTTATGTCTGCATATATAGTATCCAAAGCTACGCCCAAAGGGGTCTGCATCCCAAAGTCCATAAGCTGAAGGAGTTCCCACAGTACTACATCTTGTACTGTTCCCATGAGCCACTCAGAGCCAATCAAGGCACTGCATATGACTGACTCGCCAGGGCATCCTTTCATTTATGTACCCTCTCATGAACCCTGATTTTCCCATAATGCAATGTTAGTGAGCCCAATCTTTTGAGGACTGGTAATCACAACTGTTCTGATTTCTAGACAGTAGTGGTCATGTCATGCTCAAAGGACAACATTCCACAAGTCCCACCAATCAGTGTCATCTGAGAGTCAAGGAGAGTCATTGGATAATAATGCTGTGTGCAGAACTCTTAAACATCAGTCCTTCTGGCCTCTGCATTGTTCAGTGAAGGCCTAGAGAACCTGAAGTTCTATCCAGAACAGTTATCGATGAATAAAAATAAAACCCTTCCAAGGAGCATACAGCAAGAATCCAGAGAAGCTAAAGGGTTTTAGCCACAATAGTTAAGTATATAAATTAGCCTTGCCAATCACACAATGGTATGAGGTTAGGCAGACTACTTTGGACTTCTCACAGAAACTGGAGTTCTTATACTATAATGTCTGAAGCTACTGTAATAGAACAGACATCATTAATAGTATTGTTCTGTAGCAGTGTTTCTCAATGTCCCTAGTGCTGTGACCCTTTAATACAGTTCTTCATGTTGTGCTGACCCCAACCACAAAATCAATTTTGTTGCTACTTCATAGCTGTAATTTTGCTACTGTTTTGAATTGTAATGTAAATACTTGATATGCATGGTTTCTGATATGTGACCCCTGTCAGTTTGAGAACTACTCCTCTGTAGGATGGTGACAGGTACAAAAGCAATAGTATTCTACTCGAAATGTGATCCACTCTTGGGATGGCTCTGCAGTGGTAAGAGATCTAATCCTGGTCCCAGTTTACTGAATTGGAAAGCAGAACATGCAAGAGACTTCAAATCAGCATAGGCCAGGAGAGAGGGACACATTCTAGTTGCTACTGTCAAGATGTGGTCTGCAACCACCTGGAACTGAAAACATGAAAAGTCTCAGCTACCCAGACAAGATGATCCACTAGAGCTCCAGTACTCATAACCAGTCCTGGGCAAATGGAGCTTCTGTTTAGAAACAAAACCAAAACCAATACATAGACTCTGAAAACAAATACAGAACAGAATCATAAATGGAAGAATTTGCCACAGAACTCAATTATTCCTCTGCAGTTTTCAACTTTGGGTGTAGGTCCCCACCCACGTTTCTGATCCAAAGTGTATCTGGACTACATCAGAATGAAGAAATTGCTGTACTCTTTCGAGCTTTTCTTGTCAATCTGACCTTCAACTGTCTTGAAATGAAAAGGAAAACTGTCCTGAGACTGTGTGTAAAGCATTGACTTGACTGGTAAGGAACCAGAAGTATAAACGTCACTAAGGAAAGGAGCAGGAATAATGTCAGCATCTGATGGTGTAGCCAATTCAGGCAGGTTGCTGTGATGAAGCACTCACATTGGTAGAGTATAAAACACAGGGACAGGAACAAAAAAATACCTGGAGATTAAGTGTGACAGCCTAGCAGCTCAGCCCCTCCACAAGTGTTGAAGACACCAAAGGGAGAGAAGGAAGACCACAGTGAATGAATCATGGAACTACTCTAAAAAGATTTTCTGAACATCCAAGCCTCTAGAGCAATTCGCCACATCTTTTAAAAACTGCCTACTATTCTGGAACAAGAACTTCAGAGTAAAGCAATGCGCTAGCCTTTCCCTCACTCAGTTTGTGAATAGTAGTGGCAGAGAAATGGCTCTAGTCTTACATTGTGAGAAAGGGGCAGCTGGGAAGAAGACAAAGAGTAAAACAAAACGAGAAATTCTACTAGTGATCCAAGGGGAAGGGAGGGACAATCAGAAGCAGCAGAAAGGAATCCAAGAGGAAAAGTAGTCACAAATCAGTGAGATTCCAGATCTATAAGATCTAAAGAAATCTGAGGAAAATGCATTGCTTAGAGTAGAGAGAATTGATTAGGAAGGCTATTTAAAAAAATGGGCAAGCAAGAAAAAATACAGGATAGTATTTACCCCTCACTACCTTGGAAGACTGAAGAATTTTTCCAATATGATGGTCACCATCATATATAAATGTTTTAGTTTAATGAATTAAAGTAAACAAAAAGCAATTTTTGAGGCCATATTTTAAGTGACCAATTATGACTGGAACTACCACAGTGGGTAGCATAGACAAAGTATATTCCATCATCACATATGTCTTCCTGAAGATTCTGTTTCTAGATCTTCTCTTCTTCATGCATACAGATACTACAGAGAAACGAAGTCCACCTTGGACTTACAAATTTGAATATCAGATGTGTTAGGTATAGGCACCTAAAAACCCAGGAGGAAGGGGCTATTTGAACCTAATGAGAACATATGTCACACATACATATTATGGTAAAGTACAGAAAGATCTTCAAACACATTTTCTGAATGGCTTAAAAATAAATGAAAACATAAAACTAAAAATAAAAAATGAGAAGGCTATAGGTTTTTTTCCAGTATAAATTCTAAGGAAAACTTGAAACCAATAAAAAGAGAAAGTTAATCCTAGAGAATTTGTAAATCAAATGATACCATAATTAAATATAACAAGTAATTTCTGATAAAGAAGGTTTATGGAGTAAATTACATCATTGCCTAGTTCTATGCCAGACTAACTCAAAATATGTGTAAGAAGACCTCCAGAGTACACAGGTTGTAAAATAATCCTTTTCCTTACTTTCTTCTGGAGGGAGAGGACACTATTTCTTTTATTACACTGCTTCGTTGAATAAGTGTATGATTTTTGAATATATAATATTTGAAAGTATTCACTGTTAATCCAGTGTGCCTACTACCAACTTATTAGGAAAATGAAAAATAATGAAAATAAAGGAAATTTTAAAAATAGATACTTTATAATAAAGGAAATAGAAGCACAAAAAGCCAAAGCTTAATAAATATTTATGATATGTCACCCTGTATAGTGGAAAAATCTCAAATGAATTATAATAACCAAAACACAAAAGTCATATATTTTCACAAGAAACAACTGTAAAGGAATTTCAATAAAAAGTTAAAAATTCAGACAAAGATTAATCAGGCAATGCTAACAGCAAAGAACGGGAAAGTGGCCACATGCATCAAAATAAAATCAATTTCCCAAAGAAGTAAATGGACAAAGATGGTAATTTCATTTTGATGAAAAAGTTCTCAATGAAGACATAACAGTTATGAACGTCCATACACCAGTTAAAGTAGAATAAGCATTCCCTCAAAAAATGCTTTTAAATGTGTTCAGAAAACTGGACAGAACAATAGTAATGGGGATATTTAACACATCTTTTTTGTTTTGACAGTGCTTTGAGAAAAGTGAAAAATGAAGGGAATACTTCAATTGACTACAATTCATTTTTGAGTATGCTTGGCGTTGTGTGGCTATAGTGGAAATGCTTGTGCGTTTAGAACTTAGTCTACACAGATAAGCACATCTGTAATAATTTATAGGTATTAAAGAGTTTGGGAGCTGAAGAAATGGCTCAGTGATTAAGACCATGTACGGCTCCTGCAGAAGATATGGACTGGATTCCCAACACCCACATGGAGACCCACAGCCACCCATAACCCTAATCACAGGGGATTTACCACCCTGTTCAGCAAAACAGTCATACACACCAAGTTTAAAAAAGAGAATGTATACTTTGGAGGATGTACTGATTTTAAGAAGCTTAGTGGAATTATTTAAATATTAAATTATTTATTTATTTATTAAGTTTATTATTTATTATTATATTTGTTAAAATAAATATAAATGTTCATTTAAACAATTATTTAAATAAAAAATGAGAAAGATCATCATCATCACATAAGATATTTTATTACATGCTCTAAAAGCAGTAGATTATAAGAGAAAGCCTTATTTACTTGGAAGGACAACTTTAATAAACAACTAGAGAAAAACCAAAATAACTGTAAGCTTGCGTTATTTAGATAATAAGAATGAGAGCTTTATATTCTATATGACTATTTACAATGTGGTCACATATTTACTCACGTGTCCTAAAATGCTCAATAGAAAAAGATCCATTTGTTTGTTCTTCGTATTAGAATGAAATCATTAAAACAAGAGGAATGCAAGCCATAGATTTCTGTAAAATAGGAGACCTCCCTCCTTTATTTTCCAGGGTCTAGCCTGATGAGTCTCCCTGACTTCCCCATCCATAACTTCTCGGTAGCCCACCAAATCTAACCTGCATCCCAGCTCCAATGAATGGAGCTACATGAGACTACAGCTCTACAAACAAAACAAAACAACACCACCGAAAACCACCCCAAAAGCCCTGCAGTTAACCAAGGAATCTTGGTGTTGAGAGAGTGGGAGAAAGAGTCTTCCCCAAGAAAGAGTGAACCAACTGGCCACCCAGTATCTAATAGTCAGCCCCGAAAACAGACATACAAATAACATTATATGGACTGAGTAGGTTTTATGTAGGATGTATGTGTATGTGTATATTCATGTATGCATGTAGGAACAATTAATGAAAAAAGTCATGAATTTAAAGGAGAGCAAGGATGGGTATATGGAAGAATTTGGAGGCAGGAAATGGAAAGGAAAAATAATGTAATTATATGATAACCTCAAAAAGAAAAGAAAAAGTTTAAAAAATAGTGTATTAGTGTTATACACAAAATGAATAGTTATACATATTAGTACAACATACATTAATATGTTATTAGATTTTAAATGCACATGTGAAAACTAAATATACATGCTTATACATAGATAGACTCTTATATACACATATACACCTACATAAAATCTTATCTATAATAAATATTAATTTAAAATATATACTAAGGAATAACTTCTTGGATAGCCAAGACTGGCGGGGGGGGGGTGCCGAAATTGAGACATGGAGGCTTCTTTTCAGGTGGAAGAACAGAAACCTTTTATACCTCTACTTCTTCTGTGGAGACCCACCGACCAGAAAAAAACACAAACATCCTTGTCAACTATAGACCACAAGGAAGTTCCACTGTCAGTCAGGGGGAGTGAGGGCAGCTGTATCACAACAGAAATAAACCTAGCAAGCTGTATGTTCATCAATATGAATAAAAATACTAAATGTAACTATGGTGTGTGGGAAAGGACAGAGGCATCACATTTATGAGAGAGGATGCTTGGTCACCCTTGGAAATCCTTGTTAGAGCACTGTACACTTTTGAAAACAATGGAAACACCAGAATTATGAGGAACTGGGTTATGTGAGGGTATTTTTAATCCTGATCCATGAACAACTTGATGGGAAAGTGAGCTAATTCCATTTCAATTTCTGTGATTCTGGAATTCAGAGCTCTCAGACAACAGTGGATCATCCAGCAAGTGTACCTTGGCGACTGGGGTACACCTTGGTAGGTGACTGTATTAAGGACCTACTATTAGATTCATGTTTCTCCTGGGGAGATTTTAAGGATGGAGGCTTGTTTCAGATGTAGTGCTGTGAGAAAACTGATCCTTTAATAACTAAATAGTTGGTAAATGGCAGCCTTACTAAGTAAGGCCAGTGAAATAAAATAACTATGCCTGGCTCAGACTCTTAGAGTTGGCGTTCCCTCCTTTGTGCCTGGGGAGGAGGCTGATTGGTATTTATTTATTTGTCTGATTTCTGTGGCTTGTTTTTATGTCTCCCAGTGATAATGAGCAATGCTTGTTTTCTCTGAGATTATTTTTGTCCAACATGAAACCATCAGAGCCTGACTTTGGGCCAGATCTACTTTATCAATATGGCTTGCTGATGACTGTCTCATCAATTCTTGGGTCTTAGTGGGTGTTTTTTCCCCCTCACAATCGTATTTGAATTTCATGTAAATGTAAAAAATGTAAAAAAATGACTTAATTTTTTTTTTAAATTTTCACTTTAAAATTTTAATCTACTGATTTTATTTTCCCCGTCTTCTTGAAATAATTCCCATTTTATTTTCTGTTATAGATCTTCACTTAGTTTCTTTCAACAAAATGTAAACTTCACTTCTCTTATTAATGCTTGGGCTATTGTGGTTTCTTCTTGGTTTTAGATATGATGAAAAGCATCATTACCAGGATTGAGATTAGCCAAGCCTCACCTAGATTTGAATACTGTAGCTGTCACTCCTGCATTCTTCTTTATAAATTCCCGTTCACTTGTGCTTCCATTTTCTTTCCCAGTAAATGAAATAGAGCCCTTTCTAAAGTCCTTCTACTGAGGGTGTTTGTAAATATGCTGATTACCATGTGTTCACCAATTGTTTCTGTTGTTATTTGTTTTGTTTTGTGTCCCGTGTCCCCGCTTCCCCCTGTTCCTTTGTGACAGCCAGTCTACATTCAGAATTTCAGATAGAGGGTAGTTATCTTCTTAGGTGTCTGCTTTCTTCTGTCTTTGTGATTCTGTCAGTGTCAATATAATTTGCTATTCTTTAAAGTTTAGCTCATTTTTTTGATGAGTTTCACGTACTTTTCTGTCACTAATTAAACTTCTGTGAACCCTGGCAAATAAAATCACACGCTACCAAAGCTGTGTGACCCCAAGTGTATTTATTTCTTCAACAGAACTTGTACTGCAACATTGTAATTGCCTTCTGCATAATTTGGAGTGTGTCCTGGTTAGTTTCATTGTCAACGTGTATAAGTAAAAATTACTCAGAAAGAAGCAGTCTCAACTGAGAGTTTGCCCAGATTGGATTGGCCTGTGGAGATGATATAATCTTGATTGTTGTTTTTGGAGTTCCCAGCCCACTGTGCAGTAGTGCCACCCTTAAACGAATAGGTCTGAGCTATATAAGAAAGACTTGGGAAGTAAGCTAGTAAGCAGCCTTCCCGTGTGGTTCTTCTTCATTTCCTATTTCCAGGTTCCTTCCTCGAGTTTCTTCTCTGAATTTCCTCAGTGGCACACTGTTATCCAGAAGTATTAACTAAAGTAATCCCTTTCCTTCCCAAGATGCCTTGATCAGAATACTTTTTATTACAGAAACAGAGAGTAAACCAGAAAAAGGGAGAAACTAAACCATGTTCTATGTGTAAAACACGTCTGAAACAAAGAGGTAAAGCACATTTTCAGCTGCCTGGGTGTCAGGGCTTAAAATGGACTAAGTCCATGACTACAGGATGGCCTATGTAGAACGCACGAAGGCTTTGAGAGACTGGTTTTCCAACTTCTGGCTTATCACTCCTAAGTTTCACAAAACAGGGTCAATAATGTGTTCTTCCATTGAAGATTAGCACATAGTATATTCACAGAGAACTGTCGATTTTAAGATGGGTAAAAGTGAGAGAAGTTGATATGTCTATGGAATTTGGGCATTCAGAGACGAAGGGACCACACTTGTGAAGCTTCAAAGTTAGCAGCAAGCTGCTGTGCAAGCTCCCTGCATAGCAGGAAGACGGAGCTTCCAAAAGGATCTCTGAAGAGATAGGTTACTGTGTTTGAAAGACGGATGGTGAGTCTGTGTTCAACTATACTTTGTCCTCAAGTCCATGTCTTTTTTCTATCCCACAGTGTCGGAAAGGCCTCATGACTTGCTGCCAAGTCCAAAGCCATTCCCTAACAATATTGACAGTCTTCAAGATCACATAGAAGTCTCCTCTTTCTTCTGACTGCAATGGAATAACAGCCACTGAAGTTACTTTCTTTCCTGAACTAATTAAATGCTAGGGAAAAAGAAGAAAATTATAGATTAAAAAGATACAAGATATTAAATGACCATAACTATTCACTGAGAAATAAATGAATTGAACTTTGTAACTGGCCAACATCTAGAGACTCAAGTTCTAGTTGTCACATAAATTATTTTGTCATTTAGGCTCCAGACTATGAGGCTCAATGGAATTGTTTGTCAGTAGCATAGAACCTTTGGGATTCTGGAACAAAGCCCTCCTACCCTTTGTAGACAACTGCTTTCCATTTGAGAAGCAGATTTGAACTGCTACTGTCCTTACTAGAGATCACCGTTAAGGCACAAATCATCAAATTACCTACCTCCTGGGGTTGTCCATTATTGACAAGATGTAGTTTGCTCATCTAGAGCTAAAACTTGGGCAGGCATAGCAATGCTGCACTATCCAATAGGAGTGGTATATACAAAAGAGGGTCCTGCGTCTCCTGAGGATACAGGAAGTTATAGAGAAAAGTGGTTCGCTTGCACAGGGCTCTTTTCTTGCTATATCATATTCTCTCCTTCCCTCCCTCCCTCCCTCCCTCCCTCCTTCCTTCCATCTCTCAAACACACACACACACACACACACACACACACACACACACACACACACACACACATTTATAACCCCACAGGACTAAATTTATAAATTTATAACCCCACAGAATGTCTTAATTAACCATCAATGTCTCCAAGCTCATCACACTCCCATGTACCCCCATTCCCATTTCTGAATCCTGTGTATTCTTAATCGATGTCCTTAGTTAAACAGCAGGAAGTCTGAGGACGTGGGAGTTCAGTTTGTGTTGTAACTATGTGTTTCAGCTCTGTGGATGATGAAATTATGCTGTTTTGTTTGTTTTTGTTTTGTTTTGTTTTGTTTTGTTTTGCAAGCTCAACCCCAGTGGTTACAGATCTGAGTCTCTCTGCAGGAAAGGCAAATATAGTCTCACATCATTTATAGAACACTTGGCCAGGGATATGAGTTCTTGAGCTCATTCCAATCTCTCCCCAGTTTGTTCAGCAAAACAGAGAATAGTCAGTCTGTTTCACTTTACACTCCTTAGTTTGACAAATACATTCAAAGCTATCATGTCTAGACATCTAGAACCTCCTTGTAATTTTGTAAATCGTTGAATAGAAGTATCTAATGATTACATACCATATCCCTCTTGCTACATCCTAAAATAGACTATATGAACTTCCTTTGCTGTTGGAAATAGTAACTGGTGCATTTAAATCTAATTAGATCAGAGAATCAATGTATTCTACTTCCACTGGGATCCTAGAAACCCCAGAACCAATTTACACGACCCATCATTAACATTTTGTTTCTCTAAAACCCCTCTGAATGCCAAATTCTATTACCAAATCTCAACATGAAAATCTCTATTCCAGAGAAAGAACCATTTTTGTTTGTACATGCACATGAGTGTATATGTGTGCAGTCGTGCATACATAGCAGTGTCTCTGTCAGTTATGTACTGTGTATATGATGGCAGTCCCAGAATATTGCAATGGAACTAGCAGTGCAGTCATCACGATGCTGTCATTTATGTGTTTAGAGATGCTGAGCTGCCAGCTAAAAATCAGTCATGTGCAGTCCGTGATACTTTGTTTCCCTCTGTATTGTGTTTTAGTTCTGTGAGCTCTGATTGGCTTGACTGATATTTATTTCCACATTCTTTGTCTATTGTAAAATTGAACGGGTGCTTATATCTTTGAAAATAAAATTCTTTGTGTTAGTCTACCAATTTTCTATGTATTGAATTGTTTCTACTAACACAGAATAAGCGACTCAACTTCATTTTGTTTCATGTGTGTAGTCTAAAGCAGTCATATCCAGTAGGAGCGTGCTACTGGAAGAGTTCCAAAATGGTTCACTGGCTCTCTTGAGCTTTGTGCATAGTGGGTGCCCTTCCCAGATTTGCTTATAGTCTTTATCTTGTAACAGTATTATTGTTGTACCTATGTTTAGAGATTATGATGGCTTGAGAGAAAGTAACCCCTAATGGCAGGCACTATAAGAAGTGGGGCCTTGTTGGAGGAAGTGTGTCACTATGGAGGCAGGCTTTGAGTTCTCATCAACCGTACCCAATGAAACAATTCACTTCCTTTTGCCTGCAAGATTCAGGTCTCTCAGCTATTCCTCCAGTCCCTTCTCCAGCCTGTAGGCCACCATGTCCCACCATGATGAAAATGAACTAAACATCCGAAACTGTAAGCCAGCCCCAGTTAAATGTTTCCCCTAATACCCGTTGCTGTGGTCATGGTGTCTCTTCCCAGCAATAGAGACCCTAAGGAAAACAGAAGTGTTGTCAAGGTGTGACGTTGTGTGCTGCACAGATGCATGACGTAGAGGTTGGCAACCAGGTGTGTGATGGGCTGTACCACCTGGGGTTGTGGAAAAGGACCTGCTGCTGCATACACAATAATGGGATTGCTAAATGACGCATTTCTCAGAACATACCCCACTGCTACTCAATGCATGACTCACATACAGAAGAGGCCAGCAGGTTGGAATCAGGGAGGACCTGATATTGCTTGAGTCTAGAGGAAGAACAGGAACAAAACTTCCCTGTCCATAGGAGAGGTAATTTTTCTATTGCTTGACTCACAGTTTTAATTGATTGGCTGAGACTCACTTACATGATGGATAATAATCTTCTTTGCTCAAAATCTATTGATTCAAATATTAACTTGTGTAAAAATATCTTCACAGAAACATACAGAATAATGCTTGACCAAATATCTGGGTCCTGTGACTCTGCCAAGTTGGTCCATAATACTGAACATCCAAGAGGTTCCTCTCTCTCTGTAAGAGAGCAAGGTACTCTGATTACGGTATTCTGGTCCGAAAATGCCAAGACATGATGCAAAAATAAACCAGTTTTCTAAATATATACTGTTAGTTTCCACAGAGGCACTTGGTGTGTATTTAGAATCAAATTACCCTCCTTGTAAAAAGGAAGAAGACGGGGTGTGAGTTTCTGTTCCATTTGTTTCTTTTTACGTGGTATTTTCTACATGAGGTCTAAATTGGGGCTCCGGGAGTCTAAAATAGAAACTTTATTTCTGCTCAGATTTTGCAGTGACGTTTCAGGGAGATAGTTACAGTTGCACCAGCCTTGAGTTTTTATTCTTAGCCACACCACATGCTGAATCTTGCTACCTCCTCACTGAGGCACTTTGTTGGATTTTTCCATTTACAGAGAGTAATGGTGGTGCATGTTTTCAATTCTAGATTATGCCAAATCTCATTTCCCCAAATCTCAGCAAAGAGTTGAATTTAAAAAAAATAATATTTTCTGCCTTTTGCCTCGGGTCTGTTCAGTAAGGCAAATACTCCAGTCACTGTAGCGGAGGTGACATAGCTTTGCTGATTTGAGATAGCCGCTTGAAGTCTGCTCTCCCTCCTTGCTCGTTCCCTCTGTTCCTTCTTTTAACCTTGCTTGCATCCTTTCAGCTTGGTCTTCAGTTCCCTAACTCTGCCTTTTGTGTTTCTGATCCCCAGCCCAGACAGTGATTTGGAAACTTGGGTGATTTTGCTGTTTTGTCCATCGAGGAGCTTGCCCTGAGTGGGTGTCAGTGATTTTTATGGTTCTTTTTTAAACTAAGCTAGTTATTTAAGAATATTATAGATTAAAGTGCATTTGCAAGAAATATGAAGAAATCCCCCCATATACCCTTTATCTAGTTGCTGCTTCTCCCCACTAATAATTTACTTAAAAGCATTGGAAAATGACAATCAGGACACAGACTTAGACTCAGTCAAGATCCAGAACAAGATTGCAATCTCGCCTCTGCTGGTCTGCTGACAACCCCTGATCTGTTCTTCGTATCTACAATTATGTCACTTTAGACTGATATAATGGACTCAGAGATTGTGTAATTATTTGAAATTGGATTATTTTTGGTTCTGCATAATTCTGTGAACATTTATATAGGTCATTGTACTACCAAGTTGTTTCCTTTTATATGTGAGAAATGGGTTTTTTGTTTGCTTTCTTTTTTTCTTTTTCTCTTTTGGTACAGCTGTCTCACTACTTGTTCACTCAGGGAAGGGCTTTTTTGTTGTTACAATTAAAGAGGCTTTCAAAGCCTTTGTATAAGTTTATATAATGATGCATTTTTATTTTTCTGGGTAAATGCTCAGGAGTTTACCAGTTGATTTCTAAGTAGATAGAAATCTTTTTCCCCCTTATTTCACAAGCATAATGTATTAGCCTTTGGGAAAGAACAAGACAATTACAGAAAGGACACTTAGAGGAAACATAATTTTACATTATGTCTGAATTTTGTTCTCAAAATCTTAATTGAAATTCTAACCCCAAGTACCTTAGGAGTTGCCTGCACTTAACGTGCTAAATAAGTTAAAAATGGGGCCCAAGGATGAATAGAATCAATGCTTTTTTGAGATGAGGACATACACACTACAGACAGGGGAAGACAACTTGAATGTCAAGAACAGCAGGAGCTAAAAGCAAATTAAACCAGCTGATACACTGATCGCCGAATTTCAGTCTTCATGGGCATGAGAAAGTGAATTCTGTGGCTTAGCTACCCAGCCTGTGGTGTTGACACAGCAGCTCTACTGAACTAAGAGGAGCCAACAGCCATGCAAGATAACAAAACTAAAAAACAAAGTATTTAAAGAAACTGCTAACTGTTTCCAGAATGTCCAAAATGCTTAGCACCAAAAGCCACACTGTGTAAGTGACCCATTTTCTCACCACCTGCTCCAACACTTGGTGTAGTCACTGCATTTTCTTTTGGTCTTCTGAAAGGAGTGTGATGTTATCTATTTTCATTTGAATTCTCTGATAGCTAAATGATTTAGAACACATCTTTAAGTTTATTTTTTATATATCTACATTATTGGAATATAGCTCCATCTTTTGCTCATTTTCTGAATGGAATATTTATTTTGTCACATTAATATTTTAATTTTTAAAATAAATTCTAGATGCTGGTTGTTTGTCAGCCAATACAGTCTGAGGTTTTTTCTGCCAGTCTGTAACTTGTTTCCTTCTCCTAACAGCTTTTCAGAAAATAAGCGCCATTAACGACAAATTCCACCACGTTGTTATTTCCTTGTTTAGTTTGTTTTTTCACCGTGAAGATCAAGACCATTTTGTCTAGCTGAGATACTGAGGCTCTCCTACATATTCTTTGTAGCCGTATTGTCGTTCTACCTTTATTCATGCCATCTATTTCAAATCAATTGTAATACTGAATAATGTGTGGGTTGAATATCGGGCTTCATATCTACAAGGCGTAGAAATGTTCAATCACTGAACTACTGCTCCATTAATTTAAGTTTTGGCTTTCTAATCTGTGATAAATACCATGAGCAAAAGCAACTTTGGGAAGAAAGAAATTATTTCAGCTCACAGCTGTAGTCCTTCATGAAGGGAAGTCAGTGCAGGAACTGCAATGTCAAGCACAATTTGTTGCCAAGGCGCTTCTTCCAACACTGAGTTACTTTAGTGCCTTTGAGAGCGTCAGCATGCCATACATTGCTGTGCTCTTTCTAGATTATTCAGTTCCATTGTCTGTGTGACATTGGAATAGTGTAGCACACTATTTTTTGACATTTTGCAATTGATAATTTGTTTCATGAATTCCATTGATACTAAATTAAAGAAAACAATAGAGTTTAAAGAGAATCTGTGAGCCGGGAGCCTTCATTGGCAGATAGACTTTTGTTTTGTTACCACTCACTTGGGCAATCATTCTCAATATAGACATGTCTATGTCCTGCTTATTAATAGTTACGGCAGTATCTACAATAAACCCATTCAATACACTGGATGAAATCAATAAATGATACATTAGAGAGTTTTGAAAAGTAGACTTTTTTTAAAATATGTGGAGCTGATTAAATAAAATTTATCTATGTGCTATTATACAATATACTCCTAATTGTTAACACTTCTAATTTATCTATGATGCTTACAAAAACATACAAAAAAGTCCTTTCAGAGTCAAAATTCAGTATTCTGGCTGTATTTAATAATTTGTATTTAATAGTTTATTAAGGATCTTTATTCAAATATATTCATTCTGGATAAGGTTCTGATACGAGACTGATGTCAGAAAATGGATCATCCTAAAAGCAATTTCCAATTAGAATGTGGCACATAGTCTTCAATACTAGGACTCTTTAGGCAGACGCAGGCAGATCTCTGTGAGGTTAGGCCAACATGGTCTCCCTATTGAGTTTTAGGGCAGACAGAGTTACACAGTGAGACCATATCTCACCAAAACAGCAAAAAGAAAACTTTGTCATATCAAATAAATATGGTCTATGTCTTTGGGTTTTCATTGCTGTGAAGTCACACAATGACCACAACAAGTCTTAGAAAGAAAATATTTAATTGGGATGGCTTGCTTACAGTTTCATAGGTCCAGTCTGTTATCATCATGACGGAGAGCATGGTGGCAGCAGGCAGATGTGGTGCTGGAGCTGAAAGTGCTGCCTCTCCCAGCCAACAGAAAGTCAACTGATTGTCACACAAGGGAAGCTTGAGGAAAAGAGCCCTCTCAGCCTGCTCACAAAGTGACACACTTCCTCCAACAAGGCCACACCATCTATTGATGCCTTGGGCATTTTCTTTCAAGCAACTGCAATCTGGTACTTATATAATAAGTCTTGAGACCAGATCGTTCCCACTTTAATTTTTCTTTTAAAAACTGCTTTAGCTATTCTAGTTTCTCTGCTTTTCCATTTAAAGTTCAGAGTAGCCTCTGCATCTTAAAAAAAAAAAAGTGCTGCCAAGGTTTTGATAGAATTGCATCAAACCTGCATATAATAGCTGGAGGGAAATAATATCTTCATCAGGTAGATTACTCCAGTCAATGAACTTTGTATATACTTCTACTTACTTCTTTTTGTTTCTCGGTTAGCATCGTGAAATTCTTACATATGAGCTCATCTTCACACAACTATGTGTTTATCTTTTACAAGCAATTATAAATGGTGTTATATTTTAATTTTTGTTCCCAACATGCTTTTCTTATGACAAAAATGCAATTATATTTTATGTTTATCTCATATCTTGTAATATCAGTGCTCTGGGACTTTTTAATAGAATCTGTAGGATTTGCTAAGGAGCAAATTGTATTTTCTAAAATACACCCCAGCTAAGTTTAGCATTCAGTGCCATTTGTTGACCACCTCTGTGTGTGATGTGATAGCCTTGTGACTATCAGATAAAATCTGTTTTGGGGGATGTACAAATGAGTCTCCAGTTTCCACCACTCCAAAGGCTAAGAATATCATTGGGTATCGGTTTAAAACCATGAGAGAGAACTTCCTACTTTGCCATCATCTTGTCCTTATACCTGATATTTCCAACAGTTTATAAGTGTCTTGGTTTGTGACTTTAATTGTTCTATTACTGTTAAAAACTTTGCGAAACTGTTACCTAGTTGGGATGTGGTATTTTGGGTAAGCTGAATCTATGAGCCTATGCCATGGACACTTATGTTTGACTTCTTAATAAATTCTCTCCCTTTCATTCCTGTTGAGGTGAGAGATTTAATTTCTTCTCAACAGAATGAAAATGTTCAATAATATATATGTAGTTATGGTGGTTTGAAAGAAATAACCCCCAAAGGGAGTGACATTATTAGGAGGTGTGGCCTTGTTGGGGTAGGTGTGGACTTATTGGAAAAATTATGTCTATGTGGAGGCGGACTTTGGGGTCTCATATATGCTCAAGTCATGGCCGCTGTGGCAGGCCACTTCCTATTTCTGCGAGATAAGATGTAGAACACTCAGCTGCTTTCCCAGCACTCTGCTTGCCTGCACACCATTGTACTGCACCAGGATGACAGTGACTAAACCTCTGAAAATGTGAGCCACTCTAACTAAATGGTTTTCCTTTATAAGAGTTGCTGTGGTCATGGTGTCTCTTCACAACAATAGAAACTCTACGATAGAAGTTAATGCTATAATACTTTGCTTTAAAAATAGGTAAAAATAACAAATAAACAAACATAGGTAAAAATCACACTTTCTATACAGGGATTTCAGTCTAGATATAGGGGGGAAGGCCTTGATCTTGCCTCAAAGTGAAGTGTCAAACTTTGTTGATTCTCCATGGGAAGCCTTACCCTTTCTGAGAAGCAGATGGGGAGGTGTGGTGGGGGGAAGAGTGGGGAGGGAGGAGGAGAGGGAGTGGGAATGGGAATAGCTGTGTAAAATGAGAGAAGATTATATTTTAAAAATTCTTAAACTAACAAACAAATAAAAACCCCAGATACTAAATAGTTCATTTACCAAAGCCTTGTCAAATTGAGGGCAGTTATTATTAATATTGCTAATACCATCTAAATGGATGAAAATGCTAAGCCACAGACAGGTTAAATATCTTGCACAATAGTGTGTAGTTAATGAATATGGGGACTAAGTTTCCAACCACAGCTTCTAATAAAAAATCAGTTTATTTTTTAGAAATACAAAACATCTTATAAATCCACCCCAGGGCACAGAATAATCCTAGATTTATCATTCCTAAGGTCACTAAAAAAGAGAGCTGATGGTTGGATGAAATAAATAAAATTCAGTCCATGAATATGTAATATGTTTGTCAAGAACTTTCTAATTGGTAAAATCCATAATTTTCAAAGGTAACTATTAAAGATTTGATGCATGATGCGCATTTCTCATTAAACTGTGATGTTAGCTTCCTGTTAAAAAATGATATTATTATCGTATTAGACTCTGCAGTTCTCATTCACTGTACAAATTACAGGTATAATATATGTGTGTGTTTGTGTATATATATGCATATATACATATATTATATGAATGTAATATATACGAGGGTGTGCAATTTGTATTATGTACTACACTTGGTTAGTTTTTATTTGAGAGTTTTCATACATAGGCCATAGTCTATAAAATGGCTAGAAAAATGCTGACAAATACTCATAGCAAGGAATAAAGCCAAAGAAATGAGTGGCGCTTACGTTTCAGTTAAGAAGGAACATCTTTTCTCAGTTTAACTGTAATTTGTGTACTGTTAATCAGGAAAAAAAAAAGCTGCCGGTGTTACTGGGCTACTGAGTAAAACCGAGCCATTTGAACAGCTCTATGATAACCCTCAAGTTTTCACTTAACAAAGGCATGGCACAACTCAAAGTGGCATATTCTAATTGAAATAAAGAACTCTCCAAGGGACCAGAGGTAACGTGTAATGGTAAAGTGTCTTCTACCTAAGCACGAACACCTGCGGTTTGTATTCCTAGCACTCACGTCAAAAGCCAGACATGCTAGCACAGTCGGTAATTTAGCTCACTTTTCAGCCCATCTTACTAACTGGTGAGCAACCATGGCACAGGAGGCATCTTTGATCACTTTCTCTGGTCCCTCAGATGGGTTTTACCTAAGGAGCAAGGTTGCTTGATGCTCTCAGTCACCCAGACCATGCAATGAGCCAGTAGTCTAGGGGTTCTTATATTACGAATTTGAAGAAAAAAACTTCCTGGAAAGAGAGGGTGAGGTTTTGAAGGAAGTTTACTATGGATTCGTAAGTAGGAGCTTAAAAGAAAGCAAGAACTCAGCCTCCTTTGGGAATGTATAAATGGACCCTTAGCGTCCACCAACACAAAAGCTAAGACTATCATCAGTTATCTTTTGAGATCTATGACAGATTTCCCTACTTAGCTGCAAATTCCCCTGCTCAATGCTTCCAACAGTGAATTTTTTAAGTGTCTTGATTTTATGAATTTCATTGTTCTATCACTATAAAAACATTGTGAAAATATGTCTTCAGTTTTATTGCTGTGAAGAGACACCATGACCACTCAACTCTTATAAAAGAAAGCATTTAATTGACGTTGGCTTGCTGTTTCAGAGGTTTAGCCCATTATTGTCATGGTGGGAAGCATGGCAGTGTGTAGGCAGACATGGTGCTGGAGAGGTAGCTGAGAGTTCTACATATCAATCTGCAGGCAACAGAAGGCAAACTGTTCCATTGGGTGTGGCTTGAACATCACTCCAGTGACACCCTTCCTCCAACAAGGTCACATCTCCTAATAGTGCCACTCCTTATAGGCCAAGCATTCAGACACAGGAGTCTATGGGAGCGATACCTAGGCAAACCACCACAAACTACTACCTAGTTGGAATGTGGTATTTGGGGTAACCTGAATCTGTATTTGTAGGCCAGGGACACTTAGGTTTGGCTTCTTAATAAACTCTTGTTCTCTCATTCTTTTGAGGTAAGAGGTTTGGTTTCTCTTCAACAGGATGAAAGCTGCAAAATATTATATATGTAGATACTATTGATGAGTCCCTGGAAAGGGGATACCATTTTATCTCGTTGGAGTTAATAAGGTCTTAGGAAATGGAGGCAAGGAGGAGGATAAACTGTACAGTACAGTTGACAAACTTGCAGGTGCCTCTTAGCTTTGGTCCTCTGTAGTTTTCAGGAAGGAATCTCACACAGGAGAGAAGAGAGATAAGAAGAAATCACACCCTTCTCTGTCATCTCTGGCCTCTGGCTGGGGCATAACCAAAAGGCTTAAATACTTCTGGCATCTCTGGCCTCTGACGAGGGAAAAATGACTAATAGGGCCAAGGACATTTCCTACTCTTTCATAGCCAAACTGTTTTGCCTTCAGTATCCTCTCTCCTAACATGACTGGGCATTTTCTATCTTCTGTATCATCAAGTTCAGCGAGGGACCCTGTTTCATCAAACAAGATGGTAGAGAATCCTGGAGAAAGACACCATACAGGTCAACCTCTAGCTTCAACACTTTCACAGATGTTCCCCTCTCCACACACACAGACACACACACATACACACACACACACACACACACACACACACACACACACACACACACATTTTTGAGGTCAAGTGTAAGCATCCATTATCATAATAATGAGCAGTGTTCCTTATGTAGATGTCAACAGAAGAATGAAGTGTTAGCCCTGCTCTTGCAAAACTAATCAATTCATGATGGAGGAGGGTTATCTGTCTATTGTGTTATTTTCATTGGTCAATAAAGAGACTGCCTTGGCCCCTTGATAGGACAGAAAATTAGGTAGGCGGAGTAAACAGAACAAAATGCTGGGAAGAGGGCTATGAGGCAGATGCCATGGAGCCAGCCACCAGGTCAGACATGCTGAATCTTTTCCGGTAAGCCACCACCTCATGGTGCTACACAGATTATTAGAAATGGGTTAATATCAAGATATGAGAGTTAGTCAGTAACTAACTCTCTAGAGATAATGGGCCAGGCAGTGCTTAAATGAATACAATTTGTGTGTTGTTATTTCTGGGACTAAGCTAGCCGTGCGGGAGCCGGGTGAGGCGAAAAGCAGGTCTGCCCGCAGCTCCCTCACTACATAGTTAGCCAGCCCTCACACTACAAATTCAGGTCACAGTCACCAGCAATATGGACACCACTAGACATGACAGCCTGTTTCATGGTAGCTTCAGCTTCCAGTGGTCTATTTTGTATCTCTGTAATCTCAGCCTTGGTTCCTTAGAGCTCAATAGGCAGTTAGGGACTGAAACATAAGATATGGGGAAATAACGGGTTAATTAGGGATGAATTCTATTTTTATTCCAATGTGAACTCCTCGGGGGTTTTAAGGTTAGAGAGATTGTTTTTCCCTTTTCTTTCTCTAGCCTCCATCCGGATAGGTGCTCAGTGAGTGTTTGAAAGAAAAGGACAAACATATCAATAAAAAGCAAAAAAATTAAGATTGGGAAGAAAAACCTTCACAGGTCAAATTACACAGAGCATAAATAGATATCACATAATGTTTACAAATTTTCATAGGTAGAAATTTAAGATAAATATTGGAGAAATGAAAACTCAGAGGCAGAAATCAAGCCACTTTATACAGGTGTTCAATGTGCCAGCTCAATGATTTCAACACAGGGAGAATCAGATATTGAACTTATCAATAAGGTTAATAAACAAGATTGAGTGGTAAGCTGGGGGAGCGGTTGCCTGCCTAGAATACAGCCTTTAGAAGGCTGAGGCAGTAGGATCCTGAGTTTGACAGGACACCCTGGGCTATGGGAGGATACTGGGACTCATATAGCAACAACATGAAAAAAGTAGTAAGAATGACCTTGCTGTTGAACTAGTGATTTATTACTTCATTGAATATTCATATGTGTCCCTCAAGTAGGGTAAAGATGTGTCCTAGAGTCTGGGCAGCATTTAAGCAATCACATTAAGTTTATAGTTGTAGAAATGGAAAGCTCAGTGAATACTCCAAATGCAAGAGAAAAGGGAACTCATTTACATTTTATCTCAGCTGCATTTTGGTGCTTTATTCTACTACACACACACACACACACACACACACACACACACACACTTAATTTTCTTGGAGTCCAGGCTGGTCTGGCACTCACTTTGTAGACTAGGCTGGCCTCACTTTGCTGCTCTTATTTCTCAGACACAGAAGTGCCAAGATTGCCAACACAGGGACCATGCCCAGCTTCTGTATTTTACATTCTAGATTTTCATGTATGGTTTTGCTGTGCTTGCTTATTTTGGAATTTAGAGGAGGCTTCAGTCATAGAGACTCAGGGAGCACATTTATCTGGGAAAATAAATTCCAATGCTAATTTAAAAGAGTGAACGTGTCTGGTTGCATATTTTCTTGAGTGACTATTAATTTTCCTTGGCTTTCCTTGAACATCTATCCAGTTCCACTGCAATTTCCTGTGCTCGCCCCATTACACCAGTCAACATGAGCCACTGACTTCCTGGTATTATACAGTCTGATGTGTGAACCATCAATCTGCTCACTGAAAGATTCCTTCCTGGACATTGATTTGAGGCTGGACACACAGAATATCAGTTATCTTGAGGACCTAGGTACCAAGATGAGGATGACAAAAGATTTACTCCAGAGTGTTGTGCAATCAATGAGCTGGTTGTTGTTTTTTTTAAATGGAATTATTATAGCTTTCCCCACTGGAATACAATGATTTATTACCTACTGATAGACAAAAGTGTTTAACTGTGTTCTCATTAATTGAACAATTTGCTTTTTGCTTTGTGCTCACACCTGTTCTTGATCAAAACTGGTTGTTATTCTGCTCTTGGCTATTGCACGATGCTCTATTAAGGCTTTATGGGTTTCGCTGTGCCTATAACACAGCAGTTTGTGATGTTTAATAAAACGACATGTCTAAATACTCTTTCGGCTTTGAATTGTCTTTTAATCAAATTAATATCATGATGTAGATTTTTTCTGTGAGGTTTACAAATTTATGTAGTCATCAGCAACACAAAAGTTTAGATATTCTAGCAGGTTTTTTTTGCAATAATGAGAAGGTTTTTTTTTTTTTTTACAATAAATGAGAAGAAAAAATTGCTTTCTGGCTAACTGATGTTTTTACTCTCTTATTCTTCAGATGGTTAAGGAACCACACTAGAATTCTATCAGAAGTGTGGGCTTAGATGAATGAAGAAACTTTTAGGTTTATCCTGTACTTCCCTTTCCTTGCACTTAGACTCATCAATGAGATTATAAAGAATGTTTCATTCTAAAGAATAAGGGAACATGAAGACTTCTTTCTACAATCAAGAAAGTGAGTAACCTATGCAAACAAGTACAGTGGAGTACACCGTACCCATGAAAGGCTGGAATATTTCCTCTTACTGTTAAGGGAACCTGGGAGTGGACATTGCCACTTAACCAATTCTATCATCTCCACACCATTCTGGTTCTCACAACAGAGACCATTCCCTAAATCCTGTCTATGGATATATGTGTCACTAAATATTGAGTATGGTGTTTTGAGCCTGGATACTTGAATTGAAACTCAAACTCTTGAATTTGTATACTAATTATATTTCTATTGCTGTGAAAAAAACACCATGACCAAAAGCAACTTGGAAAAGAAATGACTTAATTGATTTATATGTTGTAGTCCACCACCGAGAGTCAAGGCAGGAACCTAAAGGCAGGAACTGAAGAAGAGGCCGTGAAAGAATGTTGCTTACTAGATTACTCTGCTTGCTTTCTCATACAACTCAGGATCCAGCGATGGCACTTCGCACAGTGGACTGGGCCCCATCATATAAATAATCAAGAAAATGCCCTACAGACTTGCAATCTGATGGAGACTTTCTCAATTGAGATTCTCTCTTCCCAGATGTTTCTACTTATGTCAAATTAGAAAAACAACACAACACAGTATCCTAAGTCTCAGATTTTTCTATAAATTGAGTAAAATACCTGGTTTAGATTAATGTAAAGTTTAAGCAGCTGAGATTATAAAATCTCTTCACATAGTCATTGGCATTTTAATCAGTATTTGCAAATGTTAGTACTTATTATTTGTTGGGAGCCACCTGGAGGCACAGGTGGTCCTGCAGTTTGGAGGTAGCTATGTGGGGCTGAGCACCCTTGCCTGCACCCTTGCTTGCACATGCTCAGACCAGCAGAATGGCATTAACCAATCAGGACAGCGTTCAAGCCTCTTCACCGTTTAAAAGCAGCTGCCTTGGGGCCCAATGCTCTCTCTCTAAGCTTTCTCTCGTCCCTGCTCTGTCTTCCCTTCCCCCAATTTTCCTCAAGGGAATGCTCCAAATAAAGATGTGACCAGAGAAGGAATTCTCGATTTTGGTGGCGTTCATTCCTGCTGGACAGGATGCGCGCCGCAACTGGTGCTCGAAGCCCCGGGACGCTGAGGGACCCTGACAACTACGCCGGGGGACCCTGAGAAGGAAGCGCCCAGCAACGTGCTGAAAGCCCGGGAGAAAAAGCCGAAATCAGACACCAGGACAGAGAGCCGTGAATTTCAGAACTCTGAAAACGTGGAGCGGTGAGTGACGTCAGTTGAATCCCCCAAAAAGGGGAGGAAAAAGAATTTCAAAGTATAGGCCTAAAAAGAAAAGAAAATTAAAAAAAATCAAAGTTAAGGTATCTGAAAGAAGGTACAGAAAGCAACGGGGAAGAAAAATCCCTTAAGTTCAGTGCAGGAGGAATGTGAACAGCAGCAAAAAAGGCGAGGTAACTAAGGCGGGACTATGAGGACGATGGGGTACGGGAGACCGCGGCTTCCGCTCCCTCTCCGTCCACCTGCGTATTCGCTGTTAGAGACTGGAGGCAACAGTCTCGTAGGGAGGCGAGCTTGATCGAGTTCGAAGACTGCCTTCCCTATTCTTAAAGAGCCACAGAGCTTTTGGAGGTGATTTTCGCCTAATTTTGTTAAGAGAGCTCAGTCTCTGGCTCTCACGTACAGAAAACTTAATTTTTGTTTGAGGAAGTAGCCGGGTGGTGGTGGCGCACGCCTTTAATCCCAGCACTCGGGAGGCAGAGGCGGAAGCTGCGTGGTGAGCTGCAGCGCCGCTAAAGACCTAAAGACGGAGAGGGGCCAAACTCTGAACTGTGTTTCCATAGCAACATGGGCGGGCGGAGATGAGTTCCCAGAGAACGGGGCTCCGCGCGCGGGCAGACCGGGCAGGAGAAGTCCCCCCACGGGTGGGCGGATGCCCCCCTCGCCGGAGCTTGAAAAAGACTCACGGCCGGCGGTGCGAGTTCATTGCCTGAGGTGAGGCAGGGTGCACAGTTTGCAGATACAGGATAAACCGGAGAGCCCGCGCAAGGCCCGGGGCGGAGCCATGCCTTTGGGCCATGCGGAGCGCGCGCCACGGTGGGCCGCGCCTCAGAGACGGAGCTGTCAGCTGTCGCCGTCCGCTGCTGCTCAGCCAAGGTCGCCAAAAAATTCAGTCAGATAAAAACATTTATCCCCCAAACATCGCCCCTTTGTCAGCAGGAAGTAGTCAGATCGAATGCCGACGTCCATTTTCCCTCAAAGAACTGGTCCTAATTATCATAATAAAGGCGCGTCAACCTGGTTACCATTACCTATTGCCTCTGGCAACGGGTGGAATAAAACAATGCTACCTAGAGGTTTTTTCATCTAAATAGGGGAGCTGGAGAGATGGCTCAGAGGTTAAGAGCACTGACTGCTCTTCCAAAGGTCATGAGTTCAATTCCCAGTGACAACTGTTTTGGTTATTAGACAAAGAGGGGGACTAGCTTCCCCCAGAGAAAGGATTTCTCTTGCATTCTATACACTTAATTTTTAATTCAAAATTTTGCTGGTACAGGCAAACAAGATTTGCTTTGTGATACAGAGACCTGCAGGTCTCTAAGTTCAAAACCAGCCTACTTCCAGTACTGATTGTGCTAAATTTTTACACTGAGAGTTTTTAATACTCTTAAATGTTAATTTGGGAGGAGAGTTTTGTTTATGTTTTTCTAGGAATGCTGACATACATCTGGATGCCAGCAAGACTGACAAGAGAAATGAAGAAGAAGATGACCCAGTGGATGCTGAGTGTCCTGCTGTGGAAAATTCGTGTGGAGACAGCAGTGATGACCCTCTGGGCGGTGCCAAGAGCAGCTGTTTCACACCATCGACTTGAGCAACACCCTGTTCAACCTCTTATCTCTTACTCTATTTTGCCTTTTCCTTCCTTGGGAATGGGTGGGAGCAGAGATATTCTTGGCATGCTGTGTCTAGGTGGAAGTGCTGTATGTCTTTGATTGGTGTGCTACCTGCTAGCCCAAGTGTGGTGGGGACCAGATTGGAAAATAGTTTTGCCTTATTGCTCTTATTAACAAGAGAAGAGGGAGATGTTGGGAGCCACCTGGAGGCACAGGTGGTCCTGCAGTTTGGAGGTAGCCATGTGGGGCTGAGCACCCTTGCCTGCACCCTTGCTTGCACATGCTCAGACCAGCAGAATGGCATTAACCAATCAGGACAGCGTTCAAGCCTCTTCACCGTTTAAAAGCAGCTGCCTTGGGGCCCAACGCTCTCTCTCTAAGCTTTCTCTCGTCCCTGCTCTGTCTTCCCTTCCCCCAATTTTCCTCAAGGGAATGCTCCAAATAAAGATGTGACCAGAGAAGGAATTCTCGATTTTGGTGGCGTTCATTCCTGCTGGCCAGGATGGCCCCCCGCAATTATTGTCATAATGACATTAGTAATAAGGGAAGCCAATTCTGTTTGATAGTTGAATGTATCATACCTGGTGCACAGGAAAGAGGAGAGAAGGGATGAACATACCAAGTGGTGGTTCTCTTATTGACCTACTTAGATCAAAGGGCAAGATACTCAGTCCATTTTGTTGATAAAGTTAGTCAATTCGATTACTGCATCCCAAGATTACATTACTAACCTTGATGAAAACCACTGTAATTGTGTGCTGGAGGAGAAAGGTGAAAGACTCTGGCTGGGCCATGTCAGATAAACTGCCCCCCTCCTCTGGGAACCAGGAACCTGATAATCACCCATGCATGCACTAGAAGCTTTGGGTACATTCCCCCAGAATTTTCTATCCCTTTTGTAGTTTTTCCTCAATAGACTTAGGCCCTGGAACTGGGGTAAAACGACCTGCAGATGTTTTTCCTTCTTCAACCAACCCAGCAATCGCCATAGCAATGACCCATCATAGTTAGCTGACCGTTGAGCTAAACACAATAGTTGACAAATGACTTTTTCACTTCCTTTTGATTCTGCACTCCCCCTTTTTTTTTGTTAGTTCTGTGGTTTTTATCTTTAAAAGAAGCCTGTAATAGTTCTTCTAGGTCATTCACCTGCTGAAGGACCTCTGGCTTCAGAATAAAAGCTACTCTTGCTATTGCTTCAACTGAGGTGTGGAGTATTTTCTTGGAGCAACTCTACCCTGGTGATTGGACTCCAGGGTACAACAAGGGCAATTATGTCTTCATTAGAAGAAAAAAATATATGTTCAAAAAACAAAGTGCTGAAGGAAGTCATTTTCCTTTATGAAGAGCATCATGATTTGTCACCATTAGAATACAATGCCACACAGCCAAACAGGAGAGAGGCGGTGGCGTTCTCATTCATTTCTCCAGATGACCAGCTGATCCATCCTCAATTGACATGTTGCTCCATGCAAGTAGTCTCACCTGGCAGGTGTATAAAAGTTGACTTCTGCTACACAAGACCTTCATTAGTTTCTCTGGTGCCTTGGGCAAACTGGGGGAAAAACATAATTTCTTAAGACTTTGCTCTTCCATCTTTCAGAAAGGAGCCTTAGTATAAAGTTTGTTTGAAGAAGACGTATCCCTGTCAACTGCCAGAATTTGTTCTTTGCAGCAATTCTGCAGCATCCATAACACTAGTAGCTCTTCTTGAAGTTGCATTGTACAAATCACACCTGATTATACACAACATTCTTTGCCTGTACATTCTCCACAGCATCTCATTG
This sequence comes from Myodes glareolus, assembly GCF_982192425.1. Taxonomy (NCBI): domain Eukaryota; kingdom Metazoa; phylum Chordata; class Mammalia; order Rodentia; family Cricetidae; genus Myodes; species Myodes glareolus. The sequence continues at coordinate 43,997,186 of NC_142048.1, forward strand.
GTTTCATTTATCATATTTACTGCAGGTATTTTTGTCAGTTATTTATGCCTTATCTTTGACTATGTTATATCTCATATACAACTTCCATGTGTGGCTTAAACTGGGAACACAGCTTTCTTGTTCATTGCTCTATCACCCATACCCAAACTGTAATACCCTTGAGGATTCCCAAAGTATATTTGTTAAGTAACTGAATAAATGATAACAGTAAATGATCATGCCTGCATAAACATAAGGTCTAGTTTATCTGTTCACATAGCTGAATACAAGCTGCAGAAGGAAGCATGATTTAAAGCTGAGCTGCTCAGAAGTGTTGACTGAGACTGAACACATTTATTTTTCACTGATCTATGAGATTTTTGAGCCAGGTGACCCATAGGTGTTCCATTATGAAATAAAAACCTCAAATGAATGATCACTTTCCCTTCAGGATAAGAATGGGAATAATTAGAAAATATTGTAATAGTACATTTGAACTCTCAGTTTTAGGGGAGTATTGTTTCGAGAGCCAAGAGTCATAGTATTTTTGACCCTGCTTGTTGGCTGTGGGCAAGCCTTCTCATCTCCCTGGTTCTCGGCTTATGGATTTACAAAACAAGATATTTGAATGGAAATTCTCAGAGTATTTTGGCAAATATTTGTTTCATTGCTACTTTGGCAGTGCTGAGGATCAAACGTAAGACCCTGTGCATGCCAAGCAAATTCTCCTTTACCAAGTATCCCCCTTCAAAATATTTTGGATTAAACACTGGCAGCCTTTCTAAGCCAAGAAGGCTGCTTAAGTGCACTGCCTCCTCCCAGAACCACTCAGCCGCAGCAGTCTATGAGTATGATGATTCCTTCTCTCCCAGCTTTTGTATATATTGAAATGGAATTGTTGGTTCGTGCTTTCTTTTTAAGTCTTATAGCAAATGTAATAGATATATGAGGACATGTTGGTTCATACCGAGCAAAGCCTCAATGGATTATTTGACCTACCCTCATTTCTGAGCCATGAGCTGATACTTGCATCATTTTAAATGTAGAAAAAGAGCAATATGACTTCCATTGTCCACTTTTGTGGCCTGTATCAGACATTTATGCCCATGTCTGGAAGGTCCACAGCCTGTCCAAGCAACATACTGGCTGGAGTCCACATATTTCTACACATGTGTCAGTAGGGAACATTGCATATCCTAACTATAACTAAAAGTATTAATACCCAAGGACTGGAATTAAGTCTACCCAGAAAGAATCAAGAAGAATAGAGAAAGTAGGTGTCATCACCAGAGGAAGGAATCTGGTATTCCCAGTTGAAAGCCATGGTAAATAGGCTACGTCTCCCTGGATGTTGGACCAAGAGTGATATATCAGTTTCTGAAGATGCTGCTTAGGGGAGATAAGGAAAAAAATGATCTGAATTTTATCTTCTTCTACCCTTTAACCTTTCCCCAGCCTCTCATAGCTTCATTATTCTTTGTAATATGAGTGAAGCAGAAAAGGTATCAACATTGCCTGTAAGTTCAAACAGGACTAGTAATGCCATCAATATTTCTCATCAACTATCTGACACAGATAGAGAAGGAGCCTAGCATATAAGAAATTCATAGGGAATGAATATTTTCTTAAGTGGAAAAAGGCATACATCCTTAATTTATCATTATATTGTAATTATACTACAAATTAAAGCCAGACAATAAAAAATATAAATCTTAGCATAAAAATTATTTTGACAGCACTAGTGATCAAAATTGCTGAATAGTTATAATTTTGACTAATCAGTTACTATGGCTAATCACTTAAATGATTAAAGATATGGAACTGGGAATGATAAGGTATATCCCATCTTGCTGACCTGGTATAAATTAGGACAAGTATGACCAATCTGAAGGATAAAGATAATTCAGCATAACCTAGAATTACTAGGAAGGAGGTCTCCGGAGAAAAGTTCTGGGCTGTGCATACAACTATGGAGGTTTAATAGGAGATATGATAAATCTAAAACATATAAATGGGATGGAGAAAAGGGGGAGACATTTAATTTGTAAGAAAATGTTATGCGATCAACTATTATCTCTGATAATAAATTACATGAAAACTGAAATAAAGAAACCTGAATTATTGAGTTGCTTTACTTTTGGCTGGTGAAGTTTCACCAAGCTATCAATATGGTTTACAATACTCTGATCGAGGGCTTTCACTTTTCCCACTCTTGACTAGAAGATCCTATAATGATTTATTTTTATTTATCAGGTGCCTTTTCTTATATTGAATCATTTAATGACACTAAGGGTCTTGTAATCTCTTGGATACTGTAAATGTCTTGAATAAAGGGATTATGAAAATTCATCTTGTTTTCCATCACAGTATTAGTACACTAGATTCTCTTAAATTTTTGTCAAATTGCCTATAGGTACATATGTATTCATCTTCAACTCAATCTGTGACTATTTAAACATTGCAGGTGCTTCTAAATACCTGACTTTGAGCTTTAATCTTTTAGGTTGATCTAAATTCAATTAACATGTTTTTTGTTAGTCCAGAGCTCAGGTGTAAGCACTTAATATTACGAATACAGCCAAGCCATTTTCTGTCTTTTCTGTTCATTATATTCGTGTATGTGGCACAATTCTGAGTTCTGAAGCACAAACAGGTTAGCTGGCTTTTTCTCTACAGCCCTGTTTTTCAGTGCAGGCACTATTACTATCCTTTTCATACCAAGAATTTTTTTCTTATGCAACTATTGTAATGATTCGTTCTTTCATTACTTTTTTCTTTAGTTTTTTATTGATTTTATTGAGCTATACATTTTTCATAACTCTACCTCATTCTCTTCAATATAGCATTCCTACAGCCTGCTTTCTCTCATTTTAATTTGAATAGAAGAACCTTGTGGCAGATCATAGAGTAACTCTATTTCTGTCTAGATATACCCAATCTTGTCTGCTTTATTATTCTGATACTGATTTTAAAAAATTAAGAAAAATTCCAGCAAAACAAATTCACTAAACAAAGTCATTTCCTAGGAATCTAAATATTTAACAAGTATAATAGAAGACTCCAGGAGATACCAAAAGGTTAGAACTCAGCACGATGTTATCAGACATACGCTGACTTGTCTATGGATACTCCACCACTTGTGCTGGCAAAGACAGAGTGGGTGCCTGAAGACTGGGGTCCTGGGGTTTTAGTCCATTATAGGGCACACAGAAGCTGCCCTTTGCTTTTTTTTCTCAATCCTCTTCAGATCAGAGTAAAATCTTAGTGTTTTCTAAAGTGTATATCTGGGAGTAACATATTATATATAGTCTTTTTTTTTCTAAGACAGGGTTTCTTTGTGTTGCATTGGAGCCTGTCCTGGAACTAGCTCTTGTAGACCAGGCTGGCCTTAAACTCAGAGAGATCCCCCCACCTCTTCCTCCTAAGTGCTGGGATAAAGGCATTTACCACCGCTGCTTGGCATATTATAGTTTTTGCATTGGAATTCTTTCCAATGACAGTCGTTTTTCTTAGCAATCTCATTCAGGACATGTTCTCAGGGTTAGCACAAAGAAAGTGTGTTCCAGAGGGGTCAAAGCTGTTTCTAATGCTGTCACCTGAACTTGGTAGTTTACAAGTCATGTAGGGAGTACCAGTTTTTAAAATATGAAGATGTCATGAAGAGTATCTGAGGTTTGGCACTGCTTGGCAAGGCTAGAATTCTTGAAGAGAGGTCAGGAAAGGCCAATGGTGAAGGTGCAACCTCAGTTGCGGTGATCACGTTGAAAAGTTGAGGGTTGGCACCACAAGGCACTGTCAGAGTTTAGAAGAGGTTATTGGTGACCAGAGCCCAGTTGTGGGCATAGACCCCAGCATTGTGAAGATCTCCGTACCATGGGATGTCCACCAGTGACAGAAACTTGTGTGGAATAGAGACAGCCTGATCCAGAGACAAAATATATCTGTTCTATAAATAACAGAGCTATATAAATAGAGCCCTTCAGAGCCCAGAAGATTAGAAGTAGAGCCTCGGCATCAGGTGCCATTGTTTTTTATACTCTTGAGTTTTGGTTTTGCTTTGATTTGGTTATAACCCTTCCTTGGTTCTTCTCTTTGGAACATGGAAGTGTTCAGTAATTTTTTAAAACATTTTTCAGAAAACCCCAGTTGAGAGGCTTTGAAGTTTTAAATAGACTTTGGATTTTCATGGAGACTTTGAAAAATTTACAGAACCTTTGGGTGGCTTAGAGGTTTTAGGTATGTCAGAACGCCTTTGGATATTTTGTAGAGGCCATGAACTTTGAAAAAGATTTTCGATGTTTTAAAGAAAACTTTATATGTGATTTTTGTTTAAAATCTGAGACTTTTTAAAGTAGCAGAGTTTTACACTATCATGTTAATTTTAATGTATCCTGGGAACAAATGAGAAGGGAAAGATTTTACATGGATGGTGATCTGTCTGTGTGTCAAGTTGGCAAGGAGTCCATTATGCTAGATGGTTTTGTATTTATAGTGCTTTATCAGAACAATAGAATCTCTCATATACTGCTCCTGCTAACTTGCCAAAGATTTTGAATCTACATATTACATGTGAGAAAGGATTTTACATTTTTCCTGCTTTTATATGTTTGAAAAGTTTTAGATCTGAGCTTATGCTAGCCTCATGGAGCAAAGATGTTCACTATTCACCTATTTTTCTTTAGATTTTATGCAAGATTAGTTTAATTCATTTGATACATTAATTCATTTGTAAAAAGATTTTGACAAAAAAAATTTCCTTATTTAACAGAAACTGTTCATATACTTATTTTCTCTGTCAGTTTTTATTTCTTAAGGAATTTTCTCATATCATTCAAACTTTCAAATATATTAGTACAAATTTATTAACAATGTTAACGCTACCTTTTGCTTACTGTGAACATCCAAAAAGCCTGGCTTATGTTTAAAAACTTTTACCTGCTTTTCTGAGTTAACATAAGACAAACATTACACATATTTAAGATATGCAAGTTGGCGTATTCATACATACTTTGTAAAATTATCACTAAAGTTAAACCAGTGAAGACCTTCATTGCTATCTTATTCTTCCTTTCTCTTTCTGTTTTTATTTAATTATTTTAATCACAAGAACCTTTGACATCTTTTTTTTTAATGTTTTAAATTTTGGTTTTATTTTTTTTTATTAAATTATAAAAGTTTCCATTTCAGCCCCTCCTCCCAGCACCCTCCCACTCCCCCCACTCCCTCTCCTCCTCCCTCTCCATCCCCTAGAGCAGTCAGGGTTTCCTGCCCTGTGGGAAGTTCAAGCTCCTCCCCCCTCCCTCCAGGTCCAGGGAAGGTGAGAGTACAAACAGACTGGAGCGCCAAAATCCAGTATATGCAGAGGAAGCAAGTCCCAGTGTCATTGTCAATGGCTTTTCAAAAAGGCTCCGGGCCAGCCACATTCAGAGAATCTGGTTGGATCACGTCCTCGTTCAGTCCCAGTCCAACAGGCCTTGATGAACTCTCATTATATCAGTCCCCTTGTATCAGTGGGTGCTCGCATCCCTCGCAGTCCTGATTACTTTTTTTATTTTCTTCATCCTTCTGCTCCTCATTTGGACCCTGGAGTGCTCAGTTCGGTGTTCCAATATGGGTCTCCATCTGTATCGCCATCCAACGTCGGATGAAGGTTTCCTCTACCCTTGCCTTCTTTGCTCACGTTCTCTTTCCTTCTGCTTCTCATTTGGACCTAGGGAGCTAGGTCCAGTGTTCCAACGTGGTTCTCCGCCTCCATCTCCATCCATCACCAGATGAGGGTTCTATGGTGACATGCAAAATATTCATCAGTATGGTTGTGGGCCACGGCCGGTTCAGGCACCCTCTCCTCTGTCCAGAGAACCATCTGGGGATCTCTCCTTGGACCGGGGATCCCCTTTATAATCAAGTCTCTTGTAAACCCTAAAATGATTCCCTTAGTTGAAGTATATACTTGGCTGATCCCATATCCATCCTTCTTCCCTCCCCCCCATCCCAGTCCCCCGATCTTTCCCCAATCCTCCCCTACTCCCTTCTCTCTAACCCTCTCCCTTTCCAACAAACCTCCCACCCCCCCATGCACCCGAGGTTACCTGGGACTCTTGTCTATTTCCTACCTCCTGGCGGATAGCTAAATAATCTTCATCAGGTTCATCTTCTTATTTAGCTTCTCTAGGATCACGAATAATAGGCTCAAAGACCTTTAATTATGGTTAGAATCCACTTATGAGTGAATACATACCATGTTCCTCTTTTTGGGTCTGGCTTACCTCACTCAGTAAAGCGTTTTCTATTTCCATCCATTTGCAGGCAAAATTCAAGATGTCATTGTTTTTTACCGCTGAGTAGAACTCTAATGTGTATATGTTCCACACCTTTTTTAACCATTCTTCTATTGAGGGGCACCTAGGCTGTTTCCAGGTTCTGGCTATTACAAATAGTGCTGCTATGAACATAGTAGAACAAATGCTTTTGTAGTATGTTAGGGAATCTCTAGGGTATATTCCCAAGAGTGGAATTGCTGGGTCCTGAGGGAGGTTGACTCCCAGTTTCCTGAGAAACCGCCACACTGATTTCCACAGTGGCTGCACAAGTTTGCATTCCCACCAACAATGGATGAGTGTTCCCCTCATTCCACATCCTCTCCAGCATAGGCTATCATTGGTGTTTGTGAGTTTGGCTATTCTGACAGGTGTAAGATGATATCTCAAAGTTGTTTTGATTTGCATTTCCCTGATCGCTAAGGAGGTTGAGCATGACCTTAAGTGCTTTTTAGCCATTCGAAGTTCATCTGTTGTGAATTCTCTGTTCAGTTCAGTACCCCATTTTTTAATTGGGTTAATTAGAGTTTTAGTGTCTAGTTTCTTGAGTTCTTTGTATATTTTGGAGATCAGACCTTTATCTGTTGAAGGGTTTGTGAAGATCTTTTCCCAGTCAGAAGGTAGCCTTTTTGTCTTACTGACAGTGTCCTTTGCTTTACAGAAGCTTCTCAGTTTCAGTAGGTCCCATTTATTTATTGTTTCTCTTATTGTCTGCGCTCCTGGGGTTCTGCTTAGGAAGTGGTCTCCTGTGCCTATATCTTGTAGACTACTTCCCACTTTCTCTTCTATCAGGTTCAAAGTGGTCGGATTAATGTTGATGTCTTTTATCCATTTGGACCTGAGTTTTGTGCATGGTGATAGATATGGATCTATTTTCATTCTTCTACAGGTTGACATCCAGTTATGCCGGCACCATTTGTTAAAGATGCTATCTTTCTTCCATTGTAGAGCTTTAGCTCCCTTGTCAAAAATCAGGTTTTCATAAGTTTGTGGGTTAATACCCGGGTCTTCTATTCGATTCCATAGGTCGACTTCTCTGTTGTTATGCCAATACCAAGCTGTTTTCAATACTGTTGCTCTGTAGTAGAGTTTGAAGTTAGGGATGGTAATGCCTCCAGAGGTTCCTTTATTGTATAAGATTGTTTTGGCTATCCTGGGTTTTTTGTTTTGCCATATAAACTTGATTATTGTTCTCTCAAGGTCTGTGAAGAAGTTTGATGGGATTTTGATGGGAATTGCATTGAATCTATAGATTGCTTTTGGTAGAATTGCCATTTTTACTATGTTGATTCTCCCAATCCAAGAGCAGGGAAGGTCTTTCCATTTTCTGGTATCCTCCTCAATTTCTTTCTTCAAAGACTTAAAGTTCTTGTCAAATAGGTCTTTCACTTCCTTGGTTAGAGTTACCCCAAGATATTTTATGCTATTTGTGGCTATCATGAAAGGTGATGTTTCTCTGATTTCCCTCTTTGCTTCTTTATCCTTTGTGTATAGGAGGGCTACCGAGTTTTTGGAGTTGATCTTGTATCCTGCCACATTACTAAAGGTGTTTATCAGCTGTAGGAGTTCTTTGGTAGAGTTTTTGGGGTCGCTGATGTACACTATCATATCATCTGCAAATAACGAAAGTTTAACTTCATCTTTTCCAATTCGAATCCCCTTGATCCCCTTATGTTGTCTTATTGCTATTGCTAGAACTTCAAGCACTATATTGAAGAGGAATGGTGAGAGTGGACAGCCTTGTCGTGTTCCTGATTTTAGTGGAAAGGCTTTGAGTTTCTCTCCATTCAATTTGATGTTAGCTGACGGCTTGCTGTATATTGCTTTTATTATATTTAGGTATGATCCTTGTATCCCTAGTCTCTCCAACACCTTTATCATAAATGGGTGTTGAATTTTGTCAAATGCTTTTTCAGCATCCAATGAAATGATCATATGGTTTTTATCTTTCAGCTTATTTATATGATGGATTACATTGATAGATTTGCGTATGTTGAACCAACCCTGCATCTCTGGGATGAAGCCCACTTGATCATAATGGATAATTTTTCTAATGTATTCTTGGATTCGGTTTGCCAGTATTTTATTGAGTATTTTTGCATCAATGTTCATGAGTGATATTGGTCTGTAATTCTCTTTTCTGGTTGTGTCTTTGTGTGGTTTTGGTATCAGGGTAACTGTAGCTTCATAAAAAGAGTTTGGCAGTGATTCTTCTGTTTCTATATTGTGAAATACATTAAGGAGTATAGGTATTAGCTCTTCCTGGAAGTTCCGGTAGAATTCTGCATTGAAACCATCTGGTCCTGGGCTTTTTTTTGTAGGGAGATTTTTAATAACAGCTTCTAATTCTTCATGACTGACAGGTCTATTTAGATTGTCCACCTGTTCTTGGTTCAACTTTGGTATATGGTACTTATCTAAAAAAATGTCCATTTCTTTTACATTTTCCAACTTTGTGGCATATAAATTTTCATAGTAAGATCTAATGATTCTCTGAATTTCCTCTGTGTCTGTGGTTATGTCCCCCTTTTCATTTCTGATCTTATTAATTTGCATGTTCTCTCTCTACCGTTTGATTAATTTGGATAGGGGTTTGTCGATCTTGTTGATTTTCTCCAAGAACCAGCTTTTTGATTCATTGATTCTTTGGATTGTTTTCTGTGTTTCTATTTTGTTGATTTCAGCCCTCAGTTTGATTATTTCCAGTCTTCTACTCCTCCTGGGTGAATCAGCTTCTTTTTTTTCGAGATCTTTCAAGTGTGCTGTTAAGTCTCCAATGTGTGCTTTCTCCATTTTCTTTAATTGGGCACTTAGTGCTATGAACTTTCCTCTTAGCACTGCTTTCATAGTGTCCCATAGGTTTGAGTATGTTGTGTCTTTATTTTCATTAAATTCAAGGAAGACTTTAATTTCTTTCTTTATTTCTTCCTTGACCCAGGGGTGATTCAGTAGTTGACTGTTCAACTTCCATGAATTTGTTGGCTTCCTGGGGGTAGCACTGTTCTTGAATTCTAACTTTAATCCATGGTGGTCTGACAAGACACAGGTGGTTACTAATATTTTTTTTGTATCTGTGGAAGTTTGCTTTGTTACCCAGTATGTGGTCAATTTTCGAGAAGGTTCCATGAGCTGCAGAGAAAAAGGTATATTCTTTCCTATTTGGGTGGAGTGTTCTATAGATGTCTGTTAAGTCCATTTGATTCAATACCTCCAATAGTTCTCTTAATTCTCTGTTAGGTTTCTGTCTGATTGACCTGTCCATTGGTGAGAGAGGAGTGTTGAAGTCTCCTACTATTAGTGTGTGTGGTTTGATGACTGCCTTGAGTTCTAGAAGTGTTTCTTTTACATAAGTAGGAGGCTTTATATTAGGGGCGTAGATATTCAGGATTGAGACTTCCTCCTGATGAATTGTTCCTGTTATGAGTATAAAATGTCCATCTCCATCTCTTCTGATTGATTTTAGTTTGAAGTCAATTTTGTTGGAGATTAGAATGGCCACACCTGCTTGTTTCTTAGGTCCGTTTGCTTGAAAAACCTTTTCCCAACCCTTTACTCTGAGTAGGTGTCTGGCTTTGTGGTTGAGGTGTGTTTCTTGTAAACAGCAGAATGTTGGATCCTGTTTTCGTATCCAGTCTCTTAGTCTGTGCCTTTTTATAGGTGAATTGAGTCCATTAATATTAAATGATATTAATGACCAGTGGTTGTTGACTCCGGTTATTATTATTTTTTGTTTGTTTGATTAATAGAGTTTGTATGTGTCCCTTCTTTGAGTTAAGCTCGTGAAGGGTCGCTAGATGTCTGAGTTACTGTAAGCAGTGCTGGCAATGTTGGACTCCTTGGGTTACGATTTTCCTTCTATTACTTTCTGTAAGGCTGGGTTTGTGTTTGCAAATTGTTTAAATTTGTTCTTATCCTGGAATATTTTGTTTTCTCCATTGATAGTGAATGATAGCTTGGCTGGGTATATTAGTCTGGGCTTGCATCCATGGTCTCTTAGTTTCTGCAGTACCTCTATCCAGGACCTTCTGGCTTTCATGGTTTCCATAAAGAAGTCCGGTGTAAGTCTGATAGGTTTACCTTTATAAGTTACTTGCCCTTTTTCCTTTGCAGCTCTTAATATTCTTTCTTTAATCTGTATGTTTTGTGTTTTGATTATTATATGGCGAGGGGATGTTTTTTTTTTTTTTGATCAAGCCTATTCGGTGTTCTGTATGCTTCTTGAACCTTCATAGGAATATCATTCTTTAGATTGGGAAAGTTTTCTTCTATAATTTTGTTGAATATATTTTCTGGTCCTTTGATCTGCAGTTCTTCTCCTTCTTCAATCCCTATTTTCTTAGATTTGGTTTTTTTATTGTGTCCCAGATTTCTTGAATGTTTTGTGATGAGAATTTGTTGGATTTGCTGTTTTCTTTGATCAGAGCCTTTATTTTCTCTATGGTATCTTCAGACTCTGAGATTCGTTCTTCCGTCTCTTGTATCCTATTGGTTATGCTTGATTCTGTAGTCTCTGTTCGTTTACCTAGATTTTCCATATCTAGCCGGCCCTCGTTTTGTGTTTTCTTCATTGCCTCCATTTCAGTTTTCAATTCTTGAACTGTTTCCATTACCTGTTTGATTGTTTTTTCTTGGTTTCCCAGTATATCATTTATGGATTTACTCATTTCTTCGATATTTTTTTTATATTTTTCATCCATTTCTTTACTCATTTCTTCAATCTTTTTGTTATACTTCTCATCCAGTTCTTTAAGGGAGTTATTCATATCCTGTTTAAGGGACTCTATTGCTTTCATAATGGCATTTTTTCCCGCTTCTTCTGAATTAAGAGGTTCAAGTCCTTCTATTGTAGGGTCATTGGGTTCTGGTGTTTTCATGTTGTTTTTTAGATTGTTGGAGGAGTTCTTGCCTTGGCGTCTGCCCATCTCTTCCTTCAAATGCTCTCTACTGGATCTTCTAGTACCAGGTCAGTTTCCCTTGTTGGGCAGGGAATTCACTGACACAAGGCCTACCTTTCCTCAGGCAGTCTATTGAAACACAGGCACTCCCTACTACTGGGTTGCACTCATAACCCAGGCCCAGCAAGCAAGGGAGTTTCTCTGGGGAGATCTTGTGTCTCCAGAGGGGAGGGGGGGAAGAGAGGAAGGTGTACCTGGATAAAGGCTGGGAAGGGATTCAGGAGAGCTCCGCAGGGAGGAGTCGCCTCTGCCTGGTGACCAGATTGTCAAGGGGGGCGGGGAAAGGCTGAATTCCTCCTAGCAGAAGCCCTCTGGCCAGGAGAAAATTCACCCCTCCTCCAATGGAAGTCTGCTAGAAGTTCACTCTCTCTTGCTGGCCAGGAATGTGATTGAGCTGAGACAGGGCTTGCCTGTCCTCAGGCAGGCTCTCAAAGCACCGCAGCTGCCCCTGCGGGACTGAGCCCACAGACCAGGCCCAGCGAGCAAGGGAGCAGCTCTGGGGAGATCTTGTGTCTCCAGAGGGGAGGGGGGGAAGAGAGGAAGGTGTACCTGGATAAAGGCTGGGACGGGATTCGGGAGAGCTCCGCAGGGAGGAGTAGCCTCTGCCTGGTGACCAGATTGTCAAGGGGGGCGGGGAAAGGCTGAATTCCTCCTAGCAGAAGCCCTCCGGCCAGGAGAAAACTCACCCCTCCTCCAATGGAAGTCTGCTAGAAGTTCACTCCCTCTTGCTGGCCAGGAATGTGATTGAGCTGAGACCGAACCTTTGACATCTTACACATTAGCAAATTCCCTGTTCACCATCATGTCTCCCAGAGACTATGATCTACATTAGCTTCTGTGCATTTCCTGAACCTTCTACACTTTCAGTAGAATCTGTGTTTATTGCATTCAGCCTCTGATATCACTATTTTATTTTCCATTGTGGTGAGTCTGACTGTTTCAAAGTCTCTGAAGAATGACCATGAAGTGAGCCTGTGAGGTATTTTTCTTTCTTTATCTGATTGTTTCACTCAGCAAAATCTTATTCAGGTTACTATACATTGTTACAAATATCAAACTTTTCTTTCTTCTTTTCTCTGAATTTCACTAAGATTACAACTAAGTCTTCAAACAGGTTTACTGTATCCCTGACAGAAAAACAAGCAAACAACACAAAAAGCAGCTACTATATTATTTAAGAATGGATACATATATAATCAAAATAATAAATATTACACAGGTAATACTTAGAAAAATTTAAGGGTGGCTGTATCTAGGGAGAAGGACAGAAGGGCTCTAATGTGCTAGCACATTCTTTTCCTCAAGTGATCTAACTGGAAAATAAATACATATTGTTGTTCGTATGACTTTTATAATACCATACCATTACACCATGCCATAGGTATCACAGTAACAAAATAACTAAGGAATTACATCTCTCTTTTGTTTCTTAAAATAATACAGTTCAGCATAGAAGAGAATGCTTAAGGGTTAAGAGCTCTTGCCTCTCTTCCACCGGTCCTGAGCTCTCACAGTAGGTAGCTTAGAATCACTTATAACTCTACCTCCAAGAGATCCAATATCTTCTTATAACATTTGCATGTACCCAAACATACATAGTACACAGTCACAAAAACATGCACATACACATATAGATAGATAGATGGATAGATAGATAGATTCCCCAAACTAGTTTTGATAGGGTCTTTTCTCTGCTAGAGAGTGATGCCAATATTTCAGCCATTGTTGTAAACTCTGATTTATTTCCATGTCCCTATTCCTTAGAAAATGAATGTCACCAATGGTTGGCAAGAGACTGGGATAAAACACCATTTTATTTAAGATAAGACCTGCCTTTAGGGTAGACAGGTTCTGTTTAGAGTCCTAGCTTTGATGCTTGATTGTTTTGTCAAGTTACTTTCTCATGAGTTCTTAGTTGATTAGTAGAGTTTAGAAAATGAGGTTCCAATTACCTAAGTGAGTTGCCAAGATAGTCACAATTCTTTATCCACAGGAAAAGCAGGACAAGAGAGACCTGGATGAACCAAGGGTAGGCTGTGGGAGTGGGAAGAGAAAGCTTATTGCTGTGGGTTTGTACCCCGCACACCATTTGCTAATGTTATTCTATTCCGAAGCACTTAGAGAAAATAGCTTAAAATAAGAGCTAAATACTGATGATTTTCTTGGGAGGTACAATAATGGCACTTATGAGATGGAAGTAGGGCAGAACAAGTAGGTGGAGACTGCTCATTCGTTTCCCGGCTGCCCAGACCCGAAATAATCACATACAAACAATATTAACTACAACACTGCTTGGCCAATGACTTAGACATATTCCTGGTTAACTCTTTTGTTTTTTTTAAATGTGTAGTTCAGGCTGGCCTCGAACTCCAGATCCTCCTGCCTCTGCCTCCTTCAGCAAATCCTACTGGTCTGCGCCATCAGAACCGGCCCTGGTTAACTCTTATATCTTGAATTAACCCATTTTTATTAATCTGTTTTACCACAAGGCAGTCTTTCTCCTTCGGCAGGTACATGGTGTCTCCCTGACTTCACCTTCTTTTTCCTCTACTTCTACTTGGAATTCCCACCTTGCTCTATTCTGCATGACTGTATGCCCAAAGCAGATTCTTTATTAACCAATGATAATAAAACATATTCACAGCATACAGAGGGGAAACCCACATCAGGGCAGGAAGTTAGAAGTGATGCATTCCCAAGCTGGCACTGCCTCATGATTAGTCTTGAGAAGGTACCCAAATGTGTCTATTGGCTAACTGGCAATTCTCTCCCTGAGTCTTATTCTTTGGGAAAAACAATGCCCTGCAGCAATTCATGGAAATGTGGGAAGGCAGAATTAATTCACGTGCCTTTTCCTTCTCCCATTTCCTCTTGGTCATTGATTAAGCTATGAGTATTACAACCCCTTCTAGGTTGCTAGGCTACATTGGAATGCTTGCACCCATCCACTGAGTTGTATTCTTGTGGATTACATTACCTTCATTTACAGAAGGTAAGGAGTAGTCAATCTATATATTCACTTGCCCTTTTTTTGGTGGTTTGAAGTAGGCAGAATTGGACACAGGATGATGCTGATACATATATGTATTAATAACTTTAAAAACATGAAGTTTGAGGTTTAGAAAAATTAGTATGTCATTCAACATACTCTTAATCATATGTGATAAGGCTAAGATTGCAACAATAAAACATGGAAAATTAATTTGGAGGAAGCAGGCTTCTAATATTCTACTTATATTGTTTGTTCTTAAGGCAGATCTTAAAACAAACATCTATAATCCCGGGACTCTGGAGGTGGAAGCAGAACAATCTCAAGTTCAAGGGAATTCTATGATTTGCCTATCATGAATAGTGCTGAATTGTACATGAATGTGCATGTTCTGTAGTGTATCCTGATTTTGATTCCTTTAGGTGTACTGCTATGGGGGATACCTGAGGATCATTTGGCAGTTTTATTTTTAGGGGAAGCCCACAAGCCCACACTTCTTTGCATAATGGCCACACTAAGTTAACATTTTCACCAGTGGTAAACAGATTTCTCTTCCTCTTACATCTTGGTCAACAGTCATTTCATGTCACCATTGTGAATGGAGTGAAAGAGAATCTCAGTGTAGTTGTGATTTGTATTTTCCCCTGATGGCTAAAGTTGGTGAATGCTTTTTATATTTTGTGGGTCTTCACATTTCCTTTGAAAAATGTTTCTGTAGTTCATTTGCACATTTTTAGATTGGATTATTTGCCCGTTGGTCTTCAAGAGTTTTAAATTGTTATATTAATGTCTCAATTAATAATCTGTATACTCATCTCCTCTTGGGTGAATGGTTGGCACAGTTTGCTTTCTTTTCTGTAAGCTGTTTCTTTGCTCCATTGCTTCCTTTGTTGTGTAAATGATTTTCAGTTTGATGCAAAACCATTTGTCAGTTCTTTCTAATATTTCCCGAGCTGTTAGAGTCCCTTTCAGAAAAGCATCAGCTGTGACTAACTTGAGATGTTTCCCTTTATTTCCTGCAGAAGATTCAGGCTTTATACTAAGGTATTTCATCAACATTGAGTTGATTTTTACACAACACAAGAGAGAGAGAGGTCTCATTCTACTCACTGCCTCTCCAGTTCACTGTTATTTTTAAATACTTGTTGAGATTAATATAGTTATATCATTTTTTTCTCCTTTTCTTCTTCCCTAACAATCTGTTCACATATCCCTTTTCTCTTTCTCAAATTCATGGCCTCTTTTTCTTTTTTCTTTGTGTGTGTGTGTGCATGTGCGCACGTGCACGCACATGTGTGCTTCTGTGTGTATATTCATATATATTACAAATATATTCCGAAATAAATAAGGAATTGTAGAGCCCAGTCCCAACAAATACAACTCCTGCATTTAAGGTTCAAGGGTCTTTGTGGAAGCATGTGTGGAAAGATTATAATAGAGTAATACGGAGTTTGCTGTGAGATGGTCTACTATAAATGTCAGAAGCTACTCCCATGAAGTCTCACCAACATGGCTGCCTAAAAATGACCCAGTGAACAATAATGCCAATAGACATACTACTGCGGAAGGTGAAAAACGCATAAAGCCTCAACTCTAGACAAGGAACTAAAGGCAACTAATGAATGCTGAGAATGGGTGAAATAGTATTCACCAGAGACAAGCACACAATTGATTCTCCACCACCAAAACATCAGTTCCCAAAGCATATAATATGTACAAGTAACAGTATATAGCAACTGTTTTGAGACCTTTGTTGAAAATCTGATACCTGCCAAATGTGCCCAACTTGTGGGCTCCTATTTCATCCCAGTGTCTAATAGGGCCTCAACATAGTTATAGATGACAGCACCATGTCACTATATCAAGCTTCCCTGGGCTGCTATGCAGAATGCATAATCTCTGGTGTTTGGATGGAATAGTCTGTAGATATCTGTTAGGTTCACCTAGGAGTAAGCCTAATCAAATTAATGAGAGACTTCTACAAAAAAACTAAATTCCTGAAGAGATTAAAGAAGACACTAGAAAATGGAATAAACTCCTATGCTCATGAATTGGCAGAATTAATATAAAATGGCAATTCTACCAAAAACAATTTACAGATTCAACACATTCTCAAATAAAAATTAAATTCCAAAATTCTTCATATGAATAGAAAAATTCAATCTAAAATTTATTTAGAACAAAAAAAGGCTACAGATAGCTGAACAATCCTGAGCAGAAAGATAGAAAATTATGGACTACCTTTCCAGAATTTAAGACATATTGCAGAATTACAGTACTAAAAATAGTATGGTACCACCACAAAATGACACATTAGACAAATAGAACAAAAGATAAGACCCAAACAGGGGTACATAGATCACATCCACCTGATATCTGACAAAGAGCCCAAAAGCTTACAATGATGAAAAGAAAGATTGCAATAAATAAATGGTGCTGAGAAAATTAAATGTCTATAATAGGGAAGAATGAAACTAGATTGATATTTATTATCCTAAACAACAATCAACACAGTGTAAAACACAAATCCTGAATCTGATTTAAAAAAATAAAATAAAAAAATTCTGTACCCTACAAGATAAACTTTCTGACTAGGATTTCATTTGCTCAAGAATTAAGGCAAACAACTGACAAGTAGAAGTTCATAAAACTAGAAAGCTCTTTACAGCTAAGGAAACAATCACTTGAGTAAAGAGGAAGCCCACAGAAAGGCAGCAAATTTTACAATCTCTGTATCATGAAGAGAATGAATATCCAGAATATATAAGTAACTAATTAAAAAAACCAAAACCATTACCAATGAGTGAAGAACAGCAACCCAACAAAAAACAGGCTATAAATATCTGAAAAGAGAGAGCTCAAAAGAAACAAAAATGGCTTCAAAAGCTTCATCACACAGAAATTTTGAATAAGAATTAAATTATACTTTGAATGGGGAGAAAAGATTCATACTGATACTGAACAAAATAAATTTATAAATCATTAAAAATAAATTCTTCATTTTAAAATGACAGTGTATTTGAAAATGTGATTGTCATCTTTGTCAATTAAGGATGAGAGAATTAAAACAACTTTGAGACTTTATCTCACCCCATTTAAACTAGCAAAGGCCAGCAAAACAAGCTCCAGAAAATGTTAGAGGAGCTGTGGGAAAAGTGGACCCTTATCCACTGATGGTAGGGGTACAAATTAGCATCGTCACTACAGAAATCACTCTGGAAAATTCTCAAAACACTAAAACTAAATCTTCCGTATGGTCCAACTATACTACTTTTTGGCATAAAACCAGAAGATTCAACATCCCATGTCTCAGATATTTGCTGAACCATGTTCATTGCTATTCTCTTCACAATATTTAAGAAATGGAGAAAAAGAAACTTAAATAACATTCAAATGATGAATGCACAATAAAATCTGGCACAAAAACATTGGAGTTATATTCAGTCGTAAAGAAAATGAAATCATGAAAATTGGGGGTTAAGTGGATGGAACTGCAAGCTTTTGTACTGAGTTAGGTAACTCAGACTAAGAAAGGCATTTTCGATATGTTCTTTCTTATGTATGGTTTGTAGCTGCAAATCTTTAGAGGGGAGCATATACCACGGAGAAACTATATAAAAAAGAGGAAATAAAAAATTTTTTCAAATCTTTATCGGAAATTTTATTTATTTCATTATCTTTGGAGAGTCAGATGCTAGAGATTTCTATATTTTTGAGGAGTCAGATACTTGTTGTTATTTCTGCATTGATTGGATTGGATATCTTTCATATTTCTCTCTCTCTGTCTCTCTCTGTCTCTCTCTGTCTCTCTCTGTCTCTCTCTCTGTCTCTGTGTGTGTGTGTGTGTGTGTGTGTGTGTGTGTGTGTGTGCTCAAGTAGACCAAGGCTTGCTGGTTGTCTAGTCCTATGCTTCTACTTTTCCATCATTGGAATTACAAGTATGCACCCCAACACCTTCATTTCTAGGAGTTCTAAGAACTGAACTCAAGTCCTCATTCACGTAGAACAAAGACTTTACTGACTGTCTAATAAACCCTCTTCCACTTTTAAATACAACCTTGTAAAGCAAAACTTTCTGCTGATGATGCTTCTTGAGATACTGGATTCTTTAAATGGGTCAGATATATATTCTGAATTCAAGCCTAAGACTCTTCCATCTAGATGAAGCAGATGCATTGTAGATGTTGACTGTTTGAGTTTGTTCTCTATGCTTATGCATCTCAGTACTGGTTCAAAAGGGAATGCAAAGATGTAACAATAAGAGCAATAACAGTAATGAATCCAAACAGAAATAAAGTAAAAACAAAGTACCAATTATGATATATTTTCTAACAAAAGGGATTGTGCTGGCAGAAATGTTATAAGGCAAGATCTTTTTAAAGATTATAAAAAAAGAGCAAAAATTAAGAGAAGAAATGGGAAATTTTTAGAACACTGAAAAAATGAAAATGGAAAAAGCAGAAATTGTGGATAATGGGGACTGAGCACAATTAGGAATATAAGCATATAAACATTGAAACATACATGAGCAAACCGATTGGCAAGTACATACCCACGGAATGTCAAAAAAATTCTTTTTAATAAAGCTTTTCACCTGGGAATTGAGAAAGCAGTAGTGGGTGTTTCGAACGGATAATCTATGCTGCTTTCTGTGTTGGTCTTCTTGGATTGTGCATCCCTTAGCATGATTGAAATTTGATGATATCAATTCTTTGTTTCTTTATATTTTTCTTGCCCGTTGACAGTGGTAGTGACCTTGAGCCAGTGCTGGCTAGAACAGCTGTTTTCTGGCTCCGAAGGAATGTGACTCCACATAGATTAGCTTGATGTACTCTCAAAGTTACACGGGTGCTTAGTCCACCTGTCCCTTAAGGTTCTGCATCCCTCTGAAGCCATTATCTCTCCCATGTAAGGCCTAAACACCATATAGTGGGTGAAGAGGGTGCAACAGTCCTGATTTTTCACCACTATCCATAGCTATAATTTTGGGGTCTAAGTCCCCAGAAGCAATTCCATGTGGTGACTGTCTACAGAGCCTCTTTAGCTGCTCTCTCAAGCCATATCTCCTTTTGAAAATTACATATATAGAGATATAGATAGATAGATAGATAGAGAGATATATGCATATATGCAATTATATACTCATATGGCTATAAATAATGTTTAAATTAAAACATAATTCTATTTCCTCACATTCCTTTCAAAGACAAAGTGCAATCCACTCCTCCCAGGTCTCCAATCTGAATACTATTCTATACAATTCTCAGTGGGCTTGCTTTAGTAGTGGCCATACTGGGCTACAAAGGTAGACGCTGTCTGGAAGAGCATGATATGTGAATTATAAAGGAGCAGGAAAAGGGGGAAAGAAGGGACGGGGAGCGGAAAGGGTTAAAAGGAGAGATTTGTTTTTCCTGTACAGCAAGCTTAAGAACAGCTCAGTGCTCCCTGTTAGAGCACAGATTTTTTTAAGGCTGAGAAACGCAGAGCATTTTTGCAAGTCAGGTCAGATTGCCTTTCTGCTGTTCCCAGTTTATTCCTGTCCCATTCCTTTTTCATTACATTCTCCTCTCCATCCTCCCGTCCACCTCATCCCTTCTCCTCCCCTCCCCACTTCTCTCCCTCTCTCCACTCATCTCCCCTTTATGCTAACATTCTCTGAACGAACTGACTGAATCATGTTAGTTTTCTTTTTATCTTTTAAGGAAATTTTATAATGTTTCCCATCTGGCTAGACTAACTCACATTCTCCCAGCAAGACAGGACACAAAAAATACCTTTTTTCTACATTCTTGCCAAATCAAGTTCTTTTAAGTGATCATCTTCTTCCTCCTCTCCCCTTTACTCCTTCTTTTTCTTTTCATTATACTCTCCTCCACCTCGTCTTCCTCCCCCACCCGGTTTCCTCCTGTAACATTACTGAATTTGTTTACACACACACACACACACACACACATACACACTTTTGGGATTTTTAGGTGTATGTTCACATTGTGTGTAATATTTACTCCTTTTAAATATTTATTTATTTTTATTATTCTTAATTTTGTGTATGTGTGTGCCTTTGTGTGAATAACTGCCTACAAATGTTGGTGCTTGTGGATGCCAGAGGCATAGGCTCTCTCTGGATCTGGAGTTACAGACTGTTTTTAGCCACCTGAGGTTGGTACTTCAGACTTGGCTGGGGTGCTACAGAACATCAAGTTCTCTTAAGTACTGAGTCAGTCTTCTCTCCAACCCTTACTTTTACTTCTCTGCCCAGTTTGGATTTCTCAGTTGTTTTCTAGATGTTATGGCTAGGACTGATAGTGATATATTTAAGAGTTAGGAGTGGGTGTCCTTGTCTTGTACCTCACAGTGGAGGAAAAGATGTTGATTTTCTTCCATTGATGACGTTGTTAGTGCAGTTTTTCCACATGCAGCCTTTATGATGATGAGACAAGTTCCCTGTGCACCTATTTTGTTGAGGCTTCTTGTTTCATGAAAGGATGTTGAACTTTTTCAAACACTATTTGAAAGCATCTATTGTGATGATCAAGTGGTTTCCGTTTTCCTGTTGACATGGTACATCACACTGAATTTGATTTGCACATTAGAATCATCCTGGGAAAAGTCCTCTAGGTCAGATTCTGCAATTCTAATGGGAATCCAATTTCCTACTGTTTTATTAAGGAATAGTCTTCCATTTTCATTTCTTGTTTACCCTTGCTTTTTCTGTTTTCTTAACTTATATAATGGTTCATTAATTTCATTTACTTAATAAATATTTATTTACCTGCTGATCTGTGTGGTCTAGCATCTTGTTTAAGTTTCTTTTCTGATTTTCTGTAATGGTGTTCTTCCACTGCCAAAGCGAGTCCACCGAAGTAGCAACTGCTATAATTCTTCTTACTCATGATGGTGCCCATAGAGTTTCTTGATTAGCTACCTTTATGATTTTATCCACTTTGGATTTACTTGAAAGAACTCATTTGTGGTTTGAGGCTTTTCTTTGTTGCACCTTTGTCTCCCACCAACTTCTCTGCTGTTTGCCCTCTATTCTTTTGTGTTCCCAAAGTTTGGTCAGATTGGTTCTGTTTGGTCTGGAGCAAAATTTGTTCAATTTTCAGTCTTCTAAAATACTCATTGGAAAGTCATGAACATTTCCCTTTTAGCCTAGGATTGCAACTCGCATTGTGGATGTTGGCTTCTTCACTGTTCTTCTTTTCAACACATTTTTCCTAGTTCTTGTTCTAGTTCTTCTTGTGATAATTTTGAGGATAGCGTTGTGTTCCTTCATTTTCACAAAATAAGATTTCCGAGGCTGTATTTTAAGAACTAGAAAAACAAATAGTAAGGGACAGTAACATTTTCAATTGTTTTACTACTTTTAACTTCATGTTTATAAAAGTCTCATGATTTTATGCACACTTAAAAATGCCATTACCGAGGGCAGAGTGACAGTTCAGTGTGTGGAATCATCCATCACTCAGGTGCTTACTTTGATAGTTTGTGATCTCTGTTTTAAATCAATGATAATTGTGTAGTGTATCCTCAGGTTATTCCCACATTTTGTCCTTTATGAATAATGCTATTTGGATATTCATTCACAAATTTTAGTAGGTATAACTTTCTTAAACATTTTTTACCTTATATTTTTTGAGACAGTGCTTCTCACTGAACCAGAAATATATCAATTTAGGTGAGTTAGCTAGCCAATGAGCTCTATCTATCCATCTTTGCCACACCTCCACCACTAGGGTTACAGAAGTCTGCTGCCCCACTCTGCTTTTGATGTGGGTGCTGAGGACTCAGCTTTCTTTTGTATGTATGTGATTAT
Source organism: Myodes glareolus (assembly GCF_982192425.1). NCBI lineage: Eukaryota > Metazoa > Chordata > Mammalia > Rodentia > Cricetidae > Myodes > Myodes glareolus. The sequence continues at coordinate 44,019,242 of NC_142048.1, forward strand.
GCAGGAATGCTGTGTGAGTATATGTGAGTGTGTGTGTGTATGTGTGTTTGTATGTTTGAACATACAAGTATCTACAAATATATGGGAACCAGAAAAGAAGATTATGGTGCCTCTCTCTGTTGTTTTCCACTTTATCTTATTGAGGCAAAGTCTCCTCCAGAACCCGAAGCTCACTGTTTTGTTTAAACTGGCTGGCCATTGAGCTACATCCATTTTCATCCTCCCAGTGTTGGGATTATAGGCATCCATGGTCATGCCTGATTTTTACCTGAGTGCTGGGAATTTGAACTCAGGCCCTCTTATTTTCACACAAGCCTTACAGAAACCTCCTCCTCCTCGTTTTTTCATGAATAAAAATATTTCATAATTTTTGTTGTCTTGTCAACTGACAATCACTTGAAGATTTGATGTATCTCTGACTAATTACAGCCTAATACAAACCATGTATCATTTTAATATTCTCAATGCTATTTGAAATTATTTTAAACATCTTTCATCTCTGTATTGCTAATATATTTTAATTCTACTTTCAGTTTAAACCATATTAAAGATTAAATTATTGCATTGTAAAAGCAATATTCCTTTGTATTTATAAATGCCCATATTCCTTATTTCTTCTTGCATGGTAACTTTTCTTTCTAGGATCAGTTACCATTTACTTGAAAAGTTCCTAGTATTCTTTTTCATATTTGTCAGATTTGCTCTTATCAAAATACTTTATCTGAAAATGTCTGTATTTTAGCCTATTTTAAAAAGAATATCTCTGTTAGATTCTATTCTAGAAACATTTTTAAAAGTTCCTACTTTTTGAGACTTTCACAATGCATACATTGAAATATATCCATATCTAAACCTTATTTCCACCTTGCAATGACTTTCATATCCCTCAACTTGCCTGTCTAAAGACTTCATGCCTTTTTGATTAATTAATTGATTGATAAATTAATTTTCGATAACCTGCTCAGTCCAGTTAGTGATGTGCCTATGTGTATGGGTGTGGAGTCATCCACTGGAACAAATATTTTCACAAGAATAGCAATGAAGAAACCAATATTCACACTGAAAGCTACAGCCAAAGGCTGAGAGGAAGATGCTGATAACTTTCCAACAAATATGTCTTTGAAAGGCAAAAATTATTCAATTTTTTTCAATCTGTTTCAAAACAAAACAGATCCAATCTAACCATGCTCAGGAATACAAGTGTTGGGGAACATGACCAGATCCTCAGAAGGAATTAGTCTCGTTCCCTTAGTAGTTACCAACTGTCCGCAGTTCCTCAGTAAAGTGGGAGCCCTGGGGATCCTCTCCTCAACTGGCTGGATTTTACAGGTGTTCTGGCAGTAACTACAGATGCTGTGGGTTGGTGAATGGCCACACCTTGTTAAGAAGAAGGCACACCACAGCACTTCTCCCTATTCTCTGGCTTCTACATTTTTTTGCTGCTTCCTTTTCTGTGATGCTCTCTGAGCCCTGGGGGCAATGGGGCTAAAAAGATGTCCTATTTAGGCTTGTGAACTCAGTTTCTTATTCTTAACTCTTTGGCCAGTTAGGTATAAAACAAAACAAAACAAAACAAAAACAAAAACAAAACAACAAAAAAACTTCTCTGACCAAGGTTGACATGGACCTATGAGTAAAACGTTAGAAGGGAACATGATAGCCCAACCAAATAAAACAATATTTTTCATATTTTATTCTAAGAATATAAACTCCTCAAGCCACAATTTGTGACCAAAATTACAGCCGAAAGCTGAAATTCCCTCTTCTGAAGTGGACTTCAAACCCAATTAGTAAGATGTATGTCACCCCACAAAAGCTATGTCACTATTGCAATGTCAGACACATCTTGTCGGCTGTAGCATCAGGAACCATCAACGGGTAAAGCAATTGATATCTCTTCTCTCAGCAAGGTACCCTGCATGGTACCTTCTGGTGCTATAAAAGTTAGTCGTCAGGGGACATGCTTTCTGCTCTGCTTAGTATTGGCTTCTCTCTGTCCTATAGCTAAAGTGTTGTGTGTATTCAGTAATAGCATCTGACTCAGTAGTAATATTTAATATTACATATTTTAAATATCGTGGCAGCAAAGAGGAAGCAGGATGGAAAGGGAACCAAGGATGCCTGAAAAAGCCATAGATTCATATTTTTGTTTACCTACAATAACACATGTACATACATATATGTGTTCATATATATGATATATGAGCCATGATTGTGCCTAACCCCTATTTCTGCTTTCCAGTTTTTTTCCCTCTCTGTCTAATATGGCCTGTTTCCAACTTCATGTCTTTTTTTTCTTTTTGATAACCTGCTAATTCAATAAATCAAGTTAGTGAGTTTAAATGAAGGTATTTTACTTATTATCTAACAAAAATCCCAGTGCCTGCATTGGGGAACCTTCTTGAAGTTGTTGATCAGGAAAGTCTGATTGACCCCAAACACAATACATGCCTTTGTCAAGGTCCTTAGTTGCTTACCAGAAACTGTCAACAAGAGCCTATTGCGAAGGCACCTCACACTTAGGGCTCAGGACTCAGAGGAATTGAGCTGGGACTGACCTGAAGGACTATTCCCTGGGGACTATCTCTCATAGTACTGGAAGCAGCTATGAAACCTGCCAAGGGAGAAAACCTATCAATCGTCCTACCAGACTTTAACACCTGTGAACCACAATGGTTGGATAGCAAGATATTCTGCAAGATGCAATAGTGGCCCTTACATTCCGAGGGTAACTAACAACCATCTAGTTGAGCTTAAAGCCCACTCAACAGGAACAAATTCATGTCTGAAACATATATTTAGCCCTACCCATGACTGATGAGGTCATGGGACATAGAGGAGAAATGACGACTGCCACTCTTCCAAGCCAGAATAACGTCTAACTGCATTCCAAAATGCATTCCCCTGTATCCACAGATAAAAAAGCACAATTCTTGCCCCTCATCAGTGAAGCTTCTTTTTGAAGCAGATGAAGACCATTACAGAAAATCACAATTGGACAAAATGCAGAGCACAACCGACAATGGGGTGCCGAACATTAATTAATACATCTATGATACAACCCCTGTACCAAAGACTTGGAGAACATCCCAGAACAGATGCACAGAAGGATTGTAGGAGCTAGCAGACCAATGCATTCGCTTCAAAATAGTGTCTTCTATATATATTACAGGAAACCTTCATTCATGAAATCTCATGAATGTGGTTGCCTAAACAAGACATGAAAAATGACAACAGTTGACATACCAATGTGGAGGGAGAATATATCTAGACAATTAATGACTGTTGAGCAAGGGAGAGTCAGGATGCTCCAGGAATAAGTACCCTGATAGGTTATTCAATCCTAAGTAGTAAGGCCTATAGAAATGTACATATGAGCCAATCACACACACACGAACATAAACACATACATATATACATGTATATTATGCATATGTAACAGCAATAGGGATTAAGAGATCATAAACTTGAGGAGAATGGAAAAAGGAGTTGGAAGAAGGAAATTAAGTGGGGTAAATAAAGTAAATACCATAATTATATATGAAATATTCAAGAATTAACCATTATACATATGTGTGTGTGTGTGTGTGTGTGTTTCCGTTTATATTATTTCAAGTAGTCAGGTTATCAGTTTTTTTGCTATTATTTTGATGCAGTTTTTAAGATCTTTTATTTCACTACTTTCCAGGTTTTAATAAATATCTTAATTTACAGAGCAATGTGTGCATGTGTGTGTGTGTGTGTGTGTGTGTGTGTTCTTGTGCTTTCCTGACCTTAAATTTAAACCAAGTATAATGGCATGAAAATGTTATAGGAAAACTCATTACTTGTTTCATAAAGAATTAAATTAAGAAATTAGGCAGTAAGAATAGAAGCTTTCTGTCCAGAGTCAGCTTTCCAAGTAGGGAGGGGGTCTAGAAAAGCCTTCCCACACTAAGAAAATTATCAGTAACTCAGAAATCCCTGACCCTGATCAAGCAGCAATTTGAACACTTAAGCTGGAACTAAAAAAGAAAATAAAACATGAAGTTTTAAAATCTAATTTAAATTAGAATCATTTAATTATACTTTGTAAAAAAGAAACTAGATTGTTGATTTATGCCATTCATTGTTGGAAAATTTTTAGCAATAATTCCCTTTTAATATGGCTCTGCTCCCTTAGTAGAAACCCAAGCCTACACATTTAGAGATGTGTTTTGTTAGCATATTAAGTCTGCTAGGCTCATTTTTAGTCCTCTTCTGCTTTTATGTTTCAATTTTTATGTATTAATTTTTACATAGGGACTAATACCTGACTAATGCATTGATATTATAAAACAAATCTCTAAAACTTTACTAGTTTCTAATTTTCCTCAGAGAGGCTCTCGGGTAATGTCCAGGATTGGCCAGTGCACCTAGGTACGGCGTTGCAATATGGTCAGATCATCTGGAAGGTACTGACCCCTTCTGGAGTTTTAAACATCTAATCCTCTTTTCTTCTGTGCTCTTTCTTGCCTTAAAATGTGTAAATGTTTAAACTATGTCTGACCAGCTTTGTTGTCTACAAATGGGACGGCTTGCTGTTGTCTGTCAACTACTGCATGAGTCTTATTTGCTTCAGTTCTTCAGATGGGCAATATTGCCTCTAAGTATAATCAGAGTTCTAGAAGACTCAAAAGTGCTTTATCCTGTTTTTTTTTTTTTTTTTCTGTTCACTATCCATTGATATCCTTTAAGGTCAAAAATAGTGACTACTACTGACATTAGATCCTTATTTGTCATTGTATATTTACAAAAAGAGTGAGGACTGCCTTCATTCTTGTACAAAACACGGAATGAAGGGCATCAATTGTGGAGATGCTTCAAATCGCTGAGTTGAGACCCAGGGATCTTAATTTTAACATAGTTCCTAGGCAACTCTGATATGCTTCATCAACATGAAGGTATTTGGAAATCACTGAACTAAGCATGACGTGATTACGAAGTCATTTTCTGAGTCACTATTTTTATGATAGAAGCGCAAGAAACTTCATGGGCTGTAAACAGGAAGGAAGATCAATTTTCTGTTCTCATTTCTAGCAGGTAAGGAAAAAATATATCTTTGTAAGATGGTTTAAAACTACATCTCAACATCACAGCATGTAAATCAAAGCAGAGATAATAGAACATAAAAGTCAAGATGAAAAAATTCTGGTCGGTAAGAAGAGTCATACTCAAGATTAGGCTGTGGTAAGGTCTGCAGGCTGACAAACCACTTCAAGAACTATTCAGAAAAGATACCAAATTCTTAAAGTGGTGGTTACACCTTTAAAATAAGCAGCAATACTTCCAAGCAGGACCAGATTTGGTGGGATGTGAGTATGAATCATCATGCAGGAATGGGTTCCAGCAGAAAGATGTTCCTGTGGCCCTGTTATTAGATATGTTAAACTGGAGTTTTATGAAAAGGAAAAAGAGGCTGATAGCAAAGCCACAATCATTTTTAATATAGTTATATAGAAGTAATTTGTTTTTCTATGATCTTATTTCAGAAAAGGAGCTTAGCTATTTTTAATAAAATTGCTATATGGTATCATGTTTCCAAATTATAATTTCTTAGTATCACTTTTAAATACTAGCTGATGCCTCCTGCCTGCTGAAATAAATATCTTTGTGTCTAGAAGTGGCAAATCTGAAATTTGCCCACTAAGAGTGTCTGTCATATGACCAATATCTTGGGAAATGTGGCCCATGATTCAAAGGCACCAGATCAACAGTCCCCCATGACTGTCTGACTGGTTATAAATTCATAATCAGGTCTGAATAATTGAAGAGAATGACCCAGTCCTACTTATTAGAGGAAGAAGCATCACAGAAGCTCCATCATAGTGGTGAGCATTAACATGCTTTTAATATGAGTCATAAATTAGGATAAATACATGTGAGGTATTCAGACACAAAAATGATCACATGTATTATGGTATGCTCTGAAAAGCTTGATAGTTGCTTAGATTGACATATCCTGTGGTGCTTAAGATATAATTGGGAAAATCTCTTGATACTTTAAGTGCTAGTAAACTTAAAGCATCATTTTAATTTATATAGCTTTATAATCTAAAAACATAGCTTATACCTACTCTTGTTAGTTTCTGTTGTTCTCTTAGACAATTTCTCGTCTACAAATTTATAAGACAGATGTGCTACCTATTGGCTGTGCTACAGAGGTTCCTTTATTTCCACATTAAATGGTTACTCATTGTCTATTCTTATATTTACTTACTCTTATTACTAATATCATTATTATTATTACTGTGTGTGTTTGTACATATTTGGGAGTCGGCTCTCCTTTTCTGTGGAATCTGGGAGTGAGACTCAAGTTGCCACATTTCACTGGCAAATGCTCGAACCCACTGAGACATCTCTCTCACCTCACTTGCACTTTTATGTTATATATGCATAAAAAGGTCTGACGTGTCTATAGGACATCTTAGATCCACAAGTGCAGGAAGACATACAATATTTAAAATGACATTTTAAATAATGTGAATGCCTCGCTGTGCTCTGAAGATGAATTGGAGTTGTTGAACAGTTTCAAACAGAAGAATGGCAAAATCAAGCCTGAAGAAGCTCGTTTAGGCAGTACTTAGCACGGGTTAGGGAGGGAGAACCTGTGACCAGAATAACAAGCACTGTTACTTTCCAAGACTGTAATGTTGTGTGAGCATAGGAAACTGATTCTAGACACATTGATGATGCACTTTATAAAATCTGATGAATGATGAAATGAATAGACTCTGCACCTCCCCCTCACCTCCAAAAAAAAAAAGAAAAGAAAAGAAAAATCTGAGGATGAGCTTAGCTTTCCAATTTTATGGTAGAAATAACCAGAAGAGAAATTACATGAGAAGAAACAAACTTCTAACTCAGAAACGAGCTTAGGAAATAACTTGTATCCTCCTTTCTCCCCATCTACTATTCACTGGTGCAGAGTCTGCTCTGATCTTTGGTTGACCTGACGGGGGCATATCCTTAAAGGAAACCGATTCTCCCTCTCCTGCAAGCTATCATTTGTCAATAGCTTCTTAGACAGAGGTGGGTCTTTGTGCCTACTTCCCCCTTCATGCTGAGATTTTGTCTGGTTTGAGTTTGGACAGGTTTTGTACATACTGCCACCACCACCCCTGTGAGTTAATTTATGTACCTGTCATGTTGGGTCCATAAAACAGCTTCCCTGTAGTCAGCCCTTGCTCTTCCACGATGATCTCAGAGTCCTGTTGCAGAGGAGAGTGGTGTAGATGTCCTATTTAGGGCTGATCACTCTGTAGTCTCTGATTCTCTGTATGTTGACTAGTAGTCAGTCACTGGCCATTTACTGCAAGTTGTTTCTCTGATAACGAGTGAGTGTTATAAACTCCTCTTAGGTCACCAATCTGTCCTGTGCAATGTGATTACTAACAACACTCTTTTCAAGGAAAACTTGCACACACAAGCGATACATGGTTTGTGTCTACAGGTCACGACAACTCATCTGTGCTGCTTCCTCTCCACGGTGGCTAACCTCTCTGTCACACTTGTTTCATGGAGGAGGAGTGCCCACTTGTTCGTCCTCAGCTGTCCAGAATTGAAATAATCACAGAGAAACTGTATTAATTAAATCACTGCTTGGCCCATTAGCTCTAGCTTCTTATTGGCTAACTCTCATATCTTAATTTAACCCACTTCTATTAATCTGTATATCACCATGAGGTCATGGCCTACCAGCAAAGTCTCAGCATGTCTATCTCCAGCAGCAGATTCATGGCTCCTCCACACTCTACCCTTCTTTCTCCCAGCACTCTGTTTAGTTTTCCCCGCCTACCTAAGTTCTGACCTATCAAAAGACCAAGACAGTTTCTTTATTCATTAACCAAGAAAAGCAACACACAAACAGAAGGACTTCCCACACCAGTTTCAGATTGCTGGACATGCCGTAGTCTGACATCATAGCTCATTTTCACCTTGAAATCAAGAAAACAGTGTAAAGGAGAAAAGCAGAAAGAGTAATATTTATAAAAAAATTTCAGGGAATATGGTAAATAAACAGTGTCCTATGTTTTGCAAATTTACAAAGTCAGCTACTGCTCTTCAATCTTAAGAAAAATTAAGGCTGGAAAAGCCAAGTTTTCTTTTTACAGTAAATATCTAGACTATAATAATGTGTAAACTAGTTCTACACAAAGAAACAAATCCAAATTTCAATGTTCTACTATTGAATCAAAATTCAAATCAAATTCTATGAACTATCCATAAACTACACATTCACAGCCCTTCTGTCTCAATTCATTGGCCTCTTGTTCTGCCTGTTGCTCTTTCCACCAAGCAGAGTTCACATGGGCCTCTGTCACCACAGTGGATCCCCTCCAACTGACACCCACGTCAGTATCCATGTATATAACTGACCGCCATATTTGTGGAGCCAAGCTACCCTTCTTGCCAAATTTCAGAGTTCCAGAATCAGAAAATGTATTTTGCAAATGACAGTTTGACTTTCACGAAGAACATACATTTTTATAATATGAACCATGGATATCAATTTCAACTTTCTTTCTGTGCTGGACTGGCACAGTGAGGGTGTGAAGGATTCAGTGAGTATCAGGACTGATACTTAATGAGAAATCTGATGAAACCACTTAAGTAAGCAGAGGTTCTAATCTTATCTCCTCTGATGTTTTTTAGAAGCTTGAACTTCTTCAAGTTCCTTAGACCCACTGAGTTTTCATTTTTTATATGCAAAATGAAGCTAATGATAAAGGATTGTTATAAAGATTAAATTGGACATTATAAAAGAATGAACCAAGTAATCAGTGATATTGAAACCTTGGGAATTATTATGATTGGTGTTTTTAATATTTAAATTCAAACTTGCCTTGAATTTTTGTTTTAATAAAATTACTTATTGCTCATTCTTGTGTTAGAATGGAATTAAAAAAGACTGTGTACATAAAGAATAACCAGGTCTCATAATAATTTGATTATAATTGAGTATAGTGACCTAGTACAATAGATTCACTACTTTACTTTTTTAATATATTGGCTGAAGATGTGCTATGAGCCAATATTATTCTAGATACTGAGGACTTAGGCAGAATCGGAATCTGCTGGGAGATAGTGTCTTCTATATATGGTAGGGAAGATTCACCCATAAAATCTCAACAATATCATCTCTTAAAAAAGATCAGCACAATGATAACAGCAGTTGACACACCAGTGTGGATGAGGGAAGTCTCACAGAGCTCCAAGCATAGATGAATAGCTACAGGCAACTAAAGTCTACTGAGAGAGGAAGAATCAGTTTTCTCCAGGGATTGAGTTTCCTGATAGCTTATCAAGTCCCAAGGGGTCATCCCTAAATATACAAGTCATATTTTAGAGATTCAGTCCCTTCCCATCCTGCCTTTCCATTAATTATCTCAATCCCATTTCTGACTTCACTCTCTTATATTAGACTTCTCTGCCTGGGACACCCTCAAGCCTCAACCCTGTGGGATGTATCCCTACAGCTGTTTCTGGTCACATGTTACTCCCTCCAAGATTTCCTGATTCTGCTCCCGAAGGAGATCCTCTTTCACCTCCTGTAACTTTCTCTTTTCCACCTTGTGTGTTTATTTGGCAATAACCAAGTAAATAGTCACATGGTCAATAATGTGCTTGTGTGTCAATGATCTATCTGCCTCCCTCCTTAGAAATATTGGTTCTACCAAGACAGGCTTCCTACATGTATATTTTTAAATAGGTTTTTAATATAAAGGTTTTAAAAGAAAGCCTTTTTGAGAACTCCATACATTAATTGTATCATCTGGTCTGTTGTTCCTAATTCAGGCTCATTTTGGTGGGTCAGTTTCCCGAAACAAGCCATGTGAGCATCAGAGAATGTGCTGTATGTCTTCCTTTCAATCCTGAGGATCCACCCCTTCCTCTACTGCTTGATATTCACCTTGGGAAAGTGCACAACATTGGCAAAGAGCTCTCTTTTATTGGGTTTGCTTTTTTTTCCCAATGGGAAACACTTCCAGGGAACCAGAGGGTAGAGGGTATTTGTGGCCAGGTTAATGGTCTCCTTGCAGGGACACTACTGAGTGTTCCATTTCAGTAAAGATCAGTCAGCATGCTACATAAAGTTTATCAAGCTGACTGCTTATAGCTGCTCTTCTTTCTGCTTCCCGGGGAATTAACCCTGTAAATGCTTGCCTCTGCATACTGCAGTTTACAAATAATTCCTTTATTAAGTTGCTTTGGTGGAACCATCCCATCTTGTCCCTGGGACACTGGCTGATGCAGAAATGATTGTTGAAAGTGGCAGATTGCCTCTTATGGAGTCTTCATCTAACAAGAGAAATACGCAGGCTAGAATCTAATGTTGATTTTCCTTAAAGTATCTGCAAATGTCACACTCGTGAAACAAGTATTAATCATTGTACGGATCCCAGCATGCAGGAAGGGACTCCAAATATTGAGATCGGTTATAATGACTTTCCCATAATTCTGCGACAGACGCCGAAATTCTGTCCAATATGTGAGTTAAGCTATGACATCTCGTGAGAAGTGGCATGAAACCAAGTAGTTGAAGTAGAATATTGAATATGTTTGAGTAGGCTGAGATGTGGCACTTGCTAACTTGAATGGCTTTCTCTGCTGGATAGTATCATGTCAATTTGACATAAGCTAGAGTTATTTAAGAAGAAGTAACTTCAGTTGAGAAAATACCCCTACCAGATTATCCTGTGGTGTGTTTTCTTGATTGATGACTAATGTGAGAGGGCCCAGCTCACTGTGGGCAGTGCCGTGCCTAAGCTAGTGGTCCTGGGTACTCAAATAATAGAGGCTGAGCAAGCCATGGAGACTGAGTCAGTAAAAATATTGCTCCATAGTTTCTGCTTCAGTCCTAGCTTCCAGGTTCCTGCAATGAATTCTTGCCCTGACTTCACTTAGTGATGGAGTGTTACCTGAAAGTTATGAATTGAAATGAACCTTTTCCTTCTCAAGTTGCTTTTGGTGAGGCATTTTATCATAGTGATGCAAGCCCTAATTAAGCTGGGTGTGTGTAAGGCACACACCTTTATCTCCAGCACTAGGAGACAGAGGCAGGCAGATATCTGTGAGCCCAAGGAGAACTTGCTCTACATGGTGAGTTCCAGGACAGTCAGAGTTATGTAGCAAGACCGTTTCAAGGAACCCTTAATTAAGGCACACTGTACATAATACTGTATGTATTAAAAGCATGAATAACTTTTTCTCCTAAGCTGTATACGTTTTGAAGTTTCATAATAGGAGGGGCATGTGATCTGTTTCCTCCATCAGAAGACTCTCAGTACTCGAGTAACTCCTAGGTGGGATGCTAAGGCTCCATTTTTAGAGAGGAATCTAAAAACTATTCCTATAGTGTAAGATAGGAATGAAGAGAAATTTATATTTCATTTGATGCAAACAGTGAATGTTGCAGGAATATAAGCCTCACATTAATGATGAGGATTACAGTCAACAAGCAATAACAACAACAACAACAACAACAAAACAATACATAGGGGCCAAATAACTGCAGTAGATTATGAAATAAACCAGCTGAATTTGGACACAAGTGATAAAAACAGAAAATCTCTGGGGCTTACTACAGCTGGGTTCTATATAGGAAGCCTTGAATAGACACCTTAATAAATACCATTGAAGCAGTGTCAAAATGAGTGTTTCCATGGGCAATATATATGATTCGATCTGGATAACACTACAGTCTGAAATAGATTAATGGCAACTGGCTTTCAGACATTGAGGCCACAAGGAGTTAACTTTCACAGGTGAAGAGAGAGATTGCCTTGTCAGTGATGAATAGGCTTGTTGGAAATACACTTAAATGTGGACTAAAGCAAATGAGCCATGCTTTTATTAACCACTGTGGGCTAGGCAGACCAGGATATATGAATACTTCAGCTAAGCTAACCATGATGGACCTTGCAAACCTTACTTTATATTTCTTGGAGGAAGATAGAACCTGACTTTTAGAATTTGCATTCAACTTTTCTTTTCTTTTCTTTTCTTTTCTTTTCTTTTCTTTCCTTCTCTTTTCTCAATTTTTGTTTCAGAGCTCAACTTTGCTCTCAAATTGCTTATTGCATTCACCAACCCAAAACCTTCCATTTAATTAGACTCAGTCTCTTCCAAGGCGAAATTGTCACTGTCCCACCTTTTGTTACTAAAGCGCATGTCCCCAAGAGACCTTACTTTAGCCTCCTTTTAGTATTTAGAATCTTCCCCAAATACACTTCTAGTAGCATATTGTTAATGAAGGCAAAACTTTAATAAACAACAATTTATTACATAAATGAAATTACGTTAGACCTGCAGAGATGGCTCAGCTGTTAAAGGCTATGCTCACAACCAAAAATTAAATGATATTAAATTAATTGCTATCTGCCTACACTGTAATTCCCCGCCCCCAGTTCTGTTTCCATTATAATTAGCAGTTTTCCCAGATTCCAAATCTGCACCATTTTGTCTTCTTTTGAAATTCTACTTGAGACTTTCCTTCTTTAAAAAAATTGTTTTATGTGATAAGTGTTTTGCTCTCATGTGTGTGTGTGTGTGCACTATGTGTGTGCCTGGAACCCATGAAGTCTGGAAGAAGGCACCACACCCTCTGGAGATGGAGTTGTGAATCACCATGTGGTTTCTGGAAACTGAGTTTGCATCCTCTTCAAAGACAGACAATGTGTACTTTTAATCATTGAGAAATCTGTCCAGAACCACTGTTACTCTCTGGATGTGTTCCCTAGTCTATGCCATTTGTCAATTTTTCTGTTCTTGTGTTCATGTTAGTTTATATGCTATTGTTTATTGTGTTACATATACTATACATTTTTATGAGTTATGTTTCATGATGTCATAATATTATGATGCACATTTTTTTTCATAAATACAAGCCAAATCATGTCTTCTCTGTTACCTGCCTTTGAATATGCCCCATGTAGTCTTGACAATCATATATTTTAAAGAAATTTAATAATCACTATAGAAAAAAACTAAGTGAGAATTTTATTAGAGTCTCACTATATTTGTAGAACAGCTTGGATTGATTTGACACCTCTGTGGTATGATAATATTACAAACATGATTTTCCCTCCAGTTATTTGTGCTCTTTCTAAGATATCTCAGTGAGATTTTTTTAGCCTCTATCTCTTGTTTAATCTCTTGGTAATCTCTTACTTTTCATAAGATTAACTCTTAAGTATTTTGCACTTTTACTTGCTGTGTAACTGTTTGAACATTTATATTTCCTTATCATTTATTATGAGTCTATAGGATCACAAAAGATCTTTACATAATAGCAATTTCAAATTCTTCAACTCTATTATCTGTATGTATAATTTATGTCCTATATTTGTAATATATTTTATGTCAGTTCTTTGTTGATGGCATAGGGCTCTCTTTAAACAAACAATCACGATCACCTATGATTAATCCTAGTTTTATTTCTTATTCTTGCAGCCCTGCGCTACACTTCATTACCGTATTCCTCTGACCAGGCAATCGGATGCGCATGTCCCATCAGGAGGGACAGTTCCTGAGGCACTGACAACACAACAGCCGGAGTCAAAACGTAAAAGTTTGCTAGGCAGTCGAGATGGCATAGAAGCATGAAACTCTTTCTAAAGCAAACTCTTTATAAAAAAAATGCTCAAGGAAAATGGGAAAAATGAAAATATAAGATGTAAATTGAAAAGTTTATGCTATAACACATACAGTTCTCAGGAAGTCGGTCACTGGCTCTTTAGTGTATAAGAGAACCTTCAATATAATATTGGAATGAGAAAGCGTTCGTTTCACAAAGAAGAATTGTTGATGTTCATAATACTACTTAAATGCATAGTAACATGAGAGGATGGCAAGGAAGGATAACTACTCCAGCGAGAACTACTGTGGAAGACACCCGTGCTCAGAGGAGCGCAGAGTCAAGTCCACTGGGAGATAGGCCAATTTAGTCACTATTAGAAATTTAAGTCAAATTATTTATTTCTCATCCAAAGTCTTACAGATTTGCCTGTCAATGGAGCCCTGGGATGTGTAAAAACTATGTTTCTGAGATTATAACACAATATCTTATGTTCCACGTTCAATTCCTTCCTCCAAACTCTCCTGTATGCCACTTCTTCCTCTCTTTCAAGTTCATGGACTCTGTCTTCATTACTTCTGTCTCATGTTTGAAAGATTCTCCCACTCTTTCCTCAAGATTTTGATCTAAATATATATATATATATATATATATATATATATATATATATATATATATATATGTCTTAGCTTAGGCTTCTCAAGTTAACTGTATCAGAAAACCTGCCTATTCTTTCCTTTTCAAGACAGAATCGTATATAGCTGAGGATCATCTACAACTCACTAGATGACCGTAGCTGGCCTTGGATTCCTCTTCCCCCTGACTCCAAAGCACTGAAAATATCTGTCTGCACAACTACAACTGGGCTCCATATTTTCTTAGACAATGAGGAACACCTGCTTTCCCTCTGAAGACCTCAAGGTGCTTGTCAAATTATACTAAAATAAAGAAGAGAGAGGTCAGGCCCTGGGATAGTGATAAAAGGTATTTGAAATGGAAAGGGTGTTAGAGTTCTTGAGACTGAGAAAATCGAAGAACAGATGAAAGTCATTGTCCAGTGGATGGCATGGTTGATGTGTGAATCAATTAGATGGCTCTTCGTTATGTCTTGCAGCAGATCTAGAACTGGGCACTTTCCGTTTCATCTGGCTACTCTATACTCACTGTATACATCTAAGAGCAAACTGGCCATTGTTGCTGTTCTGTTATCACCTACAGTTTCTAGTGTGTGCTTGATTGATGCCTCCACATGAAAGCTTCCCAGTCACGTCCAAATCTCTTCAGTGAAAAATGAATAAGTCTTCACTGCAACGAGACATAAGAATGACTCTTACCACTTACCCTACCCAGAATTTCCAAGGAGGCATCTGAGTCACTAGGATCACTGTTATGATAAAAGGAAGGGTTCTGGTAGGTGGGAAATGAAGATGAACTAACTGTATAACCCTCTAAAACATGCATGAATTCTTTAGTGCCCAGAGGCAGTCTGCCCACTGCCTTTTATCTACCCCTGACCTAGTACGTTTAATTTCATTCCACAGTTGTGTGAACTTGTTTTCTTTCAGCTCCATCCTCCTTACTCTTAGTTTCTTCACAGACTGCCTTTTAATTAAACTCCTAATACATCTATTTAAGGCCTCCCCAGACTGATTAATCAAATGCCACCAGGAAAGTGAAATTCCATCATAAAACAGTTACTAATGTGTAAGGGGGGATTATTAAATTGCTGTTTTATGGCCCAAATTGACAAAGATCAGTGATGAAGAGTGAGCACGTGGGAGTCGCGTGGCAACACGCTCATCTAATTAAAGAAGTGACAGCTTTATGCTGTGAGGGAGCAAGAGGACTTGACAAGACGCATGGCTTCCCTTACTGACTAGAGCAGCCGGAATGCTGTTGCTTAACATCCTCAGAAGCTTCGGCAATAATACATTAACCTTGTCGCACTTAAGGAAGGAGGGAGGGGCAATTAGCTTGCCCGTGTACTGTCAGAAATTTCAGTATTCCTCTGTCTCCACCTAATTTGCCAGCATCCACTCCTCCACCGTAGACAATGCAATCAGTTATCACTAATGTGAAGCTTCTTGTTCTGTTGGATGGAGATTAGAGAAATCAAGTAATAGTGACATGAATTTCCCCAGGAAGCAAAAGAAATAGAAGCTTAAGGCATGGGCAGTTTATTAATGATTCAGAATTTATAAGCCGTAGGATCTGAAACAGCGGAGAACTTATTCTGAATTAATCAGACATGAATAATACTACTGAATGTTTTTGAGCACTGGTTAGACTATCAGATAACAAGTCAGGCAACTTAATCTGCATTCTTAGTAGGTTATTATTTTATTTGAATTATTTGTCTTGACTACTTCTGGTGCTTGGCTAAATATTTTGGCATTAGTATGTTTGGATTCTGCTTAGATAGGCAACAAAGAACAGATGGACTCTAGACTGTGTCTCTCTTGAGTCTCAGAGAGTCTTTAGGGATCATAGAAAATAACCAGTTTGCTCATTTTGAGGATCAGGGGGACCCAGACAGACAGGCTACATGGTCCTCCAAAGGCCGAGTTGCTTCTAATAGTCAGCTAGTCTCATCTTCCACTGTTTCCCCTTCAAGCATCCTCTGTTAAATCACAGCAGGAAACATCTGTCTCTCTTATGCATGTTTCCTAAGCCGACATAGCTAGGTGGAGCCTCAGTCAGATGTAACCCCAAGGTTATACGCATGAATCTGGCTTCTGGAAATTAGCAGTTTCCAAAGGTAAATGATTATAAATGTAAATTTCAACTCCCTGCGGGGCTGCTTGGCTGAGAAGGATTTGTGGGCTTGGCACAGCTCAGTGGTAATTATCTAGACTTGAACATGGTTTCTGTTTCAAGGGGAAAGACATTTGGCAGCAGTTATGCGGGCGCTAAAAGGCCACATCACTTCTTTCCCAAGGATGCCAAAACCTCTAATTTCCAGACCTCAAATGTCGCTTCTCCTCACTCACCAGCATGCTGGCCCCCACCCGCTTTAGGGAACAGGTATGCCCTTTTCTGGAACAGTCACCGCAATGAAGCACAGTGGTTGCAACCTGGCAGAATGTCTTGTGTCCCTGGCATATCATTTATGCCAGTCCATGTGGGATGGCTTTCACACCTCCCCAGCCAAACATGTGCTTCCCTTGAAGGGATAGATTGCAGGTACTGAGCAAATGGTACCAAGCTTTCTGTGCAGTCTCCTCAAGTGATTCATACTTTTTGATCCTGAGTCAGCAAAAGGAGCAAGGCAAACAGCATTTTATTTTTATTTTAAGTATATACTATGTGCCAGGCCTTGTGTTACCCAATGCAGATGGGAAAAATAGCTCACTGTCTTGGAAAATTTGTGGTCTGTATTAACACATTTATAATACTAAAAGAGTGTGAGTCCGGGCAAGATCGAGAGGTGGCAGTGGAGTGTAATGCATTCATTTATTCAAGCAACTCACAGTAGTGTAGCATCTCAGGATGCAGACTTGGCTAATTTACTGTTTTAAGAAGCAGACAGATGATGGCAAACGCCTAGGACAAACACACCATTCACTACTCATTCAACAATGGCTTACTGAGTGCTTTGGGTAAGGCAGCCCCTGTGTTATTCAATGCAGCTATCACAAAGCTGAGTAGGGATCCTATGGGGTTTATTATCTGCACTCATTCGTGTAAACAGTTCACAGTGCTAAGGAAAAACAAAACAACACTGAGTGGCATTTGAAGAAAAACTATCAGATGTTCAAATCTTAGCTCTTTGGTGTGTGTCTATGGGGCTGAAGAAATTGCTACATTTGTTTAAGCCTTGCAGCAGGGTTGTGGTGGTTAAAGGCAGTTACATAAACATGGCACCATTGGACTCTCGGGCACCTAGTAATTAATAGTAAGTAATTACAGATATAAATGGGAATTTTTATTGCAAAACAAACAATTTCTGGGTTTGAATGACCTGATATGGGTTTGAAGACTGAGAATAGCCAAGGAAAAAAAATATGTTCAAAAACCTAGGAGATTTATAAAGCTGGATGCTGTGTTAGGGCTGGAACACTGGGCTATGGTGCTAGGGATGGATAAACACATTGGAGAAAGATCAAGTTGAACAGGAAAACCTGACCTGACCATGAGAGCCCACTATGGCATAGTATGAAGTTGGGATTTTTATCCTGCAGATGATAGAAAACACTGGATAGTAACCATAAGGCTGCTTCTTGAAGCAGTAATACTAAAACAAAGCTCTAGTCACTGGGAAGGATACAAACTGTAGAGGCAGAGAATAGGGAGAAAGTCTAGAAAATGTTATCTTCAGGGCATGATACAGCAGGGCGACAGAAGCAGTGTACAGAAGGTACACTGGGCCTGCATAAGGCTGGTCTGTCAAGTGCCAATCATGAACTGGGCGGGGCAACTATTACTTAAATTGTGACTTCAGCGGTTAACCTGTCACCCTCTAGTCATCTCCACCCCCATGACCACCCAAGCAATCTTAGTTGACCTCAGCAGAACACAAGCACAACCAAAAGACATGACTGTGAAAATGGCCTTGCTGGAGAAAGTAAAAGGGATAGGAGAGAGATGGGGAAGTGGAGAGTAACAAGAATCAGATTCTACTATATACTTGTATGGTACTTTCAAAGAATAAATTTTTTATGTAGATAAAAGAGAAAAAAGGAAACAATAAGTAAATAAATACATGCAGCAGAAATAACTCAGTCAGTGACGTATTCTCTATGCAAACATGAAGACCTGAGCTCAGTCCTTGGAAATGACATAATGAAGGCTCGAGTGACGAATAGCTCTTGTCAAGTTGACCGTATCTGGAGTCAACTAAAGCACAGAAACATGGGGTCCCTGGGATTCTGAATGATGGAAAGTGGTAGATGACATCTGAGGGGTAAATCTTGGAGTTGATCTCTGGTTTGCAAGCACACACACACACACACACAAACAGGCATGTGCACATGCACTTAAACACAGGTGTGCACATGGGAACAAACAGATAAAAATAAATTAAATAGATGTGGCATGTTATGGATCTTAAATATGGATTTACAGAAAGGGACTAGAGAGTGTCTGAAAGTCAAATTCAAGTTACCCAGCTTTTAGTTGCCCCAGTTTCATTTCAGTTTGTACAGCACTGAAGCATCTGGGACCCTAGAATCTGAACCCTCACTGTGTCTGCTGTTCTGTCGGATGCTGCTTGTAGCCCTCTCTCTGCAGCCATCCAGGACCCAGTTTCTAGTTTGCTGAGACAGCTGTCAGTCACCAGTTCCTATCTTTCCAAACTCCACTGGGCCTTCTGTTTCTGGTGATGTTCCTCTTCCACAGTCTGTAAACAAGTACTTTACCATATTCCATGAGGGAGAGATTCATCCTGTTCACGTTAAGGTTTATGCTTTAGGTATTTGTGTTTTATATAAAAATGATCAAAGCAATTTACTGTTGTGAAGAGAGATTCTACGTGAATCTCTTAAATGTGCTACCATTTAAGCCTCTAAAGCTGGAAATAGTGAAAATGAGGTTATTAAAACATGCTACAAGTTCCTCTCCGTGGTCCAAAGGTTATGCTGAAAGTCCGTGGCTTTAGGTCAGGTGGTTTCTCTGTTTATTCTGGGGTATAATACTTTGTCTGGGTTTCTTGATATTTCAGAGATTTGCTACACTATGTTAGCATAGTTCTGAATGTGCTCTTCACCGTCTATTTATTTACTCAGTATTTATAACTCTGACTCGATGTCCTGATTTTCAGCTGCCTTTTTGTGCAAGGCAGAGAAGGAGGAAGATTTGCTGTGAAGTTGGCACCTGTGTGCTGTCTGTGTGATTCACAACACAAGCACACTGTTGTGGTTCTCCCTACTTCCTTGGAAACTTTCCCTGCAGGTCTGTGAAGTGGGAGGGAGCAGAAGCGAGGAATAGGGTTCAGATGGCTGTGGATACAATGGAGATAACACACCGGGAGATGAGGATAGTGAATCCGCTCAACTTTATCCCAGAGTATATGGAATATATCAGATTGGAAAACCTGGAGACAACCTTGAATTTCCATTAAGTTGCATGGTCCTATCATAAGACTGGGTTACTGGCAGGGTGGGCCTATAAAAATAGCTAGAGCATTATCATGTGGTCCATAAAGGAAGCACGCTTGCTGGGAACTATGTCAAGGGTTATGCTTGACATAAGTCATGCATCCAGGTCTAGGAGATATCTTCCTCCTAAAGGCAGGTGGAGAGTAGGAAGCCTGTTGGGGCAGGGGATGGGGTAGAGTGAAGTCCTCCTTGTTGACAAGCTTAAAGAAAACTGCCAGGCTATCGTAGACTGCAAACTCTGACCAGTAGGGCCTCCCAAAACTAGGTGATGAGGTTGTGGAATCTCTCAAGACTTGGTTCCTCTCCAAGTATGATCATCTAACCAGTAGCATCAGCTGCACTAAGAATTTCGTTAGAAATTTAGATTAGGAGGCTCTGCTACTTAGACCTGGAATCAGAAAACTAGGCCGAGTGACTGTTTTTAAAAGCCTATAGCATAATCTTGGCAAATACCCACAAACCCTTTACTTATTTTTAAAAATTGATCCTTTATGTGAAAAACGATTGTGGGGCATTCTGTGACTGCACAAGGGTGAAATACCTTGGGAGCACGGAAGAGAATATTTTGAAATAATGGTATTTCCTGAGATCCATTCTTTTAAAAAAGTGTCTCTTTAATTTTTAAGAAGGATATAAGTTTGAATGAGTGCTTTATTGGCGATTGTATATGGGAGTGGTCTATTGTACACGCTCTCCAATGTACATTCTGGACAGATGGCAGGGTAGTCTACTTCCTCTATGGTACTCATGTTAACACCATGGCTTGGAAACTGAAGGCACCAACCAATCATCTAGGAGAGATGTCCCCATGACCACTAGTTCTGTTGCTGTTATTGTTATTGTTATCACTGGCAAGTCCATCATCTGAGCCCTTCCTGCTCTCAAGGTCATGGTTATATTTTCACTGCAAGCTGTCCTGCAGTCTTTAATTGTTTTTTGGAATGTGACTGTCAGTTAATTATGAGACAGAAGGAAACCAAAATTAAGGGACTAATATATTGTCACTAATATCTAAGGTGTAAATATTAGCTCTAAAATTATAAGATTATAATATGTTTATACTGTATATATCTATGTATCATATGTCTCTATATAAAATACATTATTTATATGCAATATATTATTTATATATGTATATATTATATGCAAACTTCCTGTCATGATACTAATGATCATACTAACTAATTCTAGAAATAGGCTTCATTTATCATCTGTTACTTAATTTTAGATTTGAGTTTAAAGCAGGCAACTAGAAATTAGTTTGTGTACCACAAATATACTTAAGAGATTGTACTCCTTTAACCTCTCTGACACCTGATGCTTATGAAATTTACAATGTTTAAGTTTTCTGCAGTAAACTGTAACCATTCCTAACAGTGACTGTTGGAGAAGGAAGCTACTTGTTTGGTTCCCGGTTGCCCAGCCAGCTTAGGCCCGAAATAATCACACAGAAATTGTATTATTTAAATCACTGCTTGGCCCATTAGCTCTACTTTCTTATTTGTTAACTCTTACGTCTTAATTAATCCATCTCTCTTAATCTGTGCATCACCACGAGGTTGTGGCCTACCAGCAAAGTTTCAGCACATCTGTCTCTGGTGGCAGATCCACGGCTTCTCCCTCTAGCCTTCCTTCTCCCAGCCTTCAGTCCAGTTTTCCCTGCCTACCTAAGCTCTGCCCTATCAACAGGCCAAGGAAGTTTCTTTACTCGTTAACCAATAAAAGCAACACATAGACAGAAGGACCTCCCACACCAAGTGACCTTTGAAGTCTCTAAAAAGACAATGGGGTGTCACAACAGCGATTCCATTTGGATTGTGGTAATGCCATGAAACTGATAAACACCACTCAAAGATCTACTTTAGACTACAAATTGCTTAGGACAATCTCAAGGCAGTTAACTAACATGGTTCAGCCTCACAGACAACTCTAGCCAGAATTTCAGATAAGCCTTATCTTATTCCTTCACACCAAGATGGTACACAGCAAGACTCCCCAGGACTTGACTATTATCTCAAGAATGCCCTAAAAAAATGTCACTGCCCCCAGACAGCAGAAAGTAATTTCAATCCCAAGAGGTGGATGGGTGGCTTTTGACTGTTTGGTGGGTTATGGATATTTGTTATCATTTAGGGGGGTTGGTTGTAAATTATTATTGGTCATGGTAAGGGAGGACATTGAGTAATGGAGACTGAATTCAAGGATATCTTAAAGAAAATACAGGGATATGGTGTCAGATTCTCCCTCTTAAAGTCATCATATAGTTGTTCATTTTTTTTTTAATTTGGGGAAAGAGGAATACGTCTGTGATTACAAGTCTGTGTGCATGTGTACATTTAGGTGCATGTAGAGGCTATAGGTTGACATCAGGGTTTTTTTTGTCTAATTGCTCTCTGCTCAATTTTGAAAAACAGTCTCTTTCAATCAAAAGCTCTTTATTCTTGATTGTCGACAGAATGAATAACAATTTATAAATATTAGACCAACTTTGAATTCCTGGGATAATTCTCCAATGTCAATGAAGCATGTAATTTTGGGTTGCTGTGCTAAAAATATGTGATGGACATACACTTCTATATCCAAAAAGAATACTGTCCTGTATTTTCTTTCACTGCAATATTTTCCTCATCCTTTAGATGTATGGTAATGTTAGCCTCATAAAATTAGATGAGGATGCTTCATCATGCAACTGATGTCTCTTCCTTAAGTGGGAAAACCCACCAAAGATGCTATTTGACTGGAATTTTAGCTAAGGAACCTTTAAAAGCTCTGATTTTAATCTTTAAATTAGATTAGATTAGAAATAGACTGTTCATTTATTTCTTTTTAACAGGTTTTGGTACTTTGTGTCCTTTCCATAATTTTTACTTGTCTTCAGTGATATCTACATTTTCCATAAAGTGATTCACGGAGTCTCTGATTGTACTTCTGATATTTAAAGAGTTTGTAGTGATGGCCTCCTGCATTCTCAACTGAAATGGTTTCTACTATTTTTTGATCATTCAGCCTGGAGAGTGTTTTCAATTTTATTAGTCGGATTAAAGAAACTGAATGAAGTGTGATGTTCTCTATCACTTTTGTATTTCCTGTTTTATCGATTTCTGCTGTTCCCATTATTTCCTTTTCCATTATCGTCTCATTTTCTGTAACTGTTTTTAGTAGTTCCTCTGATCGTTACAACACATCTTCAGCTTATTATAGTCTATTTGTGAATAAAATGTTATAGCTTCATGTATCAAGATATTGGGCCCCAAAGTGTATCTAATTTAAGACATGCTTTAAATATGTTTTAATGCCTCACTGTGTTTTGTGTCCCAGCATATAACATTACTGATTTTTCTTAAGTTGTCAATTACATTTGAAAGATTAAATATATCATAAACTTTAAAAACTACTTAGATTTCTGAGAATACATTCTTTTGAATAGATCCAAATTTTTAATTGATACTATTTTTTAAGTATAAAGAAATTTCTTGAATTTGTATAGTAGATTCCCTTCTGGAGGTAAATTTTTCTCAGCTTTAGTTTATCAGGAAAAAAAATCTTTACCTACACTTTTCAAAGCTATCTTTGCTTACTATAGAATTCTGAATAGACCAGCCACTATTTTTCTTCTAGGATCTGAGCATGATACTTAATGTCTTTCAGCTAGCATATTTCACAGCTGACATTTAGTGAAATTCTTTCTTTAGTCCTTTGTAATTATTGTGTCCTTTCTTCCAGATGATCATCAGATTTTTCTGTCAGGCTGTCAGCAATATAGCTGTGATGTTTACTTATTTCGCTTTATGTTTATTGTGTTCTGGTTTTAGTAGGTTCCAAGTTCTCAGAAATTAAGAAAACATGGCATCATCTTTTCTTTATGCCTCTGAATTCTTTCTACTAACACACCAAATTTATGGTGTGTTAATTATGTGATGTAATCATATGTATCATTGATCTGCTTCTTCTATCTTACTGTTTTTCTATTTCCCTTAGATAAATTCTATTTCTGTCTACATCTACTGAATTTTTTTTGTAGTGTACAACCTGCTGTTGACGATACAATCTACACCTTTTTATCTTAGGTATCTCATTTGCAATCTCTCAATGTTTCCCTTGGGTTCCATTCAGATATTCCAATTTTCTTAACGTCATATTCATCTCTTCTTCTATTCTATTGGTAACATGGAGCATATTTATGATAATTGCTCAAACAGCCTTGTGTGTGAATTCCACAAACGAATGTATTTTGTAGTTTGTTTTACTCAACTGGTTTCATATTGTTATAGGTCATAATTTTTTTTTGTTCCTTGAGAAATCTGACAATTTTTTTTCTTTGCTGTCAAATTTCCATCAATTTATTACGTACTTGTTTTAAAACATTATGTATTCATTACGGTCATGCCATATTCATGGAGATTCATTCTAGTCAGCCATTAATTGTCTGACTACCTTGAGATTTAATTAGCATTACCTGCTCACATGATTGTCACATTTTTCAAGAAAATGCTTCTCAGTCTTGAAGAAGACAGCCACCTTACCATGCTGTGAAGCACAGCTCCTCAACTCATCTCTAGCAAAGTGAAATTTCAGATTCCTGTAATTCCAATCTGCTCTATACTTCCATGAGTTCAACTTGGTTTTGTAAACCAAGTGAGATCGTGCAGTATTGTCTTTGTGTGCCTATTTTCTTTAAGTTAATATAATGTATTCCAGATTCATTCATGTTTATAACAAAGATCAGGATTTTCTTGTTTTTTTTTTTTAGGATAGTGGATAGTACCCTATGGTATATACACAACACAATTTCATTATCCTTGTAGCCCTCAATGAACAATTATATTGGTTTCATATTTTGCCTATTATCAAACTTAATGATTGTTGACTTAATTACAGATATTTTGAAACTGTATTTGAAAATTGTAAAAACTTTAATTTTTAATTAAAATTTATTTTTATTTTTCCTCAGTGTTTTATTTTTGAAATTATAATATAGTTACAATTTCTTCTTTTCCTTTTCTCCCTCAAAAGTCTCCCATATATCCCTCCTGCTCTTCTTCAAATTCATGACATACTTTTCAGTAACCCATTTTGTATTAGATTATTTGTTCTTTTGATAGCCAATTTCTTGAGTTTTTCGTATATTTTGGAGATCAACTCTCTGTCCAATGTGGGGTTGGTGAAGATCTTTCTTCATCCTGTAGGTTGATGTTTTGTCTTATTGACCATGTCCTTTGCTTTACAGAAGAGTCTCAGTTTCAGGAGGTTTCATTTATTAACTGTTGTTCTCCGTGTGTATGCTATGGGATTATCTTTAGGAAGTGGTTTCCTGTGCCAATGCATTTAAGTGTACTTCCTCCTTTCTCTTATATGAGGTTCATTCAGGGTGTTTGGTTTTATATTGAAGTCTTTGGTCCATTTGGACTTGAGTTTTGTGCATGGTGATAGATATGGATCTATTTTCATTTTTTACATGTTGATGTCCCGTTATGCCAGCATCATTTGTTGAATATGCTTTCTTTTTTCAGTTTAAATTTTTTAACTACCAAGGAACGTCTACAGCTCATAAATACCTTCACTAATCAAGACATATTTATCTTGCTATGTGTCATTGTATGCATATATTATATATAATGTGTACACATTATATACATATAATACATATATGCATATATTATACATATATTATACACATATATGGTATATATCATATGATATGCATGTTATATGTGATATGCATATATAAATATATGTATATTATAAATATACGTGTGTTTGTAATTATATTAAAACATTTATACATATATATTTCTAACATATATATGTGGTGCGGGAGAATTGTTTGTATTCTGTCAATCATGTTTTAAATAAACGCTGATTGGCCAGGCAGAAGGTGTAGGCGGGAAAAACAGACAGGAAGTAGAAATGATGCAAGGAAAGCAGGAGAATTCTGGGGAGGAGGAAGTTGATTCCTCCCACTCTGCCCAGATCACCGAAGCAGCAGGATGTGAGCTGCCCCACTGAAAAAGGTACTGAGTCACATGGCTAAAATAGATCAGAAAAATGGGTTAATCAAGATGAGAGAGTTAGCTAATAAGTAGCCTGACCTAATGGGCCAATCAGCATTATAACTTACAGAGATCTCAGTGTGGTTTTTCTCTGGGACTAAATAGCTGGGGGACGGGGCAGAACAGAAAACTCAAATAACAAACAGCCCTCATCATGTTACATATATGCATATATTCAGTTTGTAAAATACTACTGGTATGTATTTTTTTCTGTTTATTAAATTATGAAAGTTTTCATTTCCGCCCCTCTTCCTAACACCCTCCCTCTCCCCCCTCCCCCTCCTCCTCCCTCTCCATCCCTAAGAGCAGTCAGGGCTTCCAGCCCCGTGGGAAGTCCAAGTTCCTCCCTCCAGGTCCAGGAAGGTGAGTATCCAAACAGACTGGATCCCAAAAATCCAGTATATGCAGAGGAAACAAGTCCCAGTGTCATTGTCAATGGCTTTTCAGAGAGGCTCCGGGCCAGCCACATTCAGAGAATCCGGCCACATTCAGAAAATCTGGTTGGATCACATGCTCGTTCAGTCCCAGTCCAACTGGCCTTGGTGAACTCTCATCAGACCAGTCCCCTTGTATCAGTGGGTGATCGCACCCCTTGCAGTCCTGAGTTTTTTCTTCATGTTCTTCCTCCTTCTGCTCCTCATCTGGACCATGGGGGTCTCAGTCTGGTGCTCCAATGTGGGTTTCCGTCTGTATCGCCATCCATCGTCGGATAAAGAATCTATGGTGATAAGCAAAATCTTCATCAGTATGGTTATAGTCCAAGGCCGGTTCAGGCACCCTCTCCTCTGTCCAGAGAACAATCTGGGGATCTCTCCTTGGACCTGGGATCCCATTTATAATCAAGTCTCTTGCAAACCCTAAAATGACTTCCTTAGTTGAGATACATTCTTCCCTGATCCCATATCCATCCTTCCTCACTACCCCCATCTCAGTCCCCCGAGTTTTCCCCATTCCTCCCCTACTCCCTTCTCTCTAACCCTCTCCCCTTCCAACGACCCTCTCACCCACCCCCCCATGCACCCGAGGTTACCTGGGACTCTTGTGCATTTCCAATCTCCAGGAGGATAAGTACATGATTTTCTTCAGGTTCACCTTCTTATTTAGCTTCTCTAAGCTCTCGAATAATAGGCTCAAAGACCTTTAATTATGGCTAGAATCCACTTATGAGTGAATACATACCATATTCCTCCTTTGGGGTCTGGCTTATCTCACTATTAAAACGTTTTCTATGTCCATCCATTTGCATACAAAATTCAAGATGTCATTGTTTTTTACCGCTGAGTAAAACTCTACTGTATATATGTTCCACACCTTCTTTAACCATTCTTCTATTGAGGGGCACCTAGGTTGCTTCCAGGTTCTGGCTATTACAAATAGTGCTGCTATGAACATAGTTGAACAAATGCTTTTGTGGTATGATAGGGCATCTCTTGGGTATATTCCCAAGAGTGGAATTGCTGGGTCTTCAGGGAGATTGACTCCCAGTTTCCTGAGAAACTGCCACACTGATTTCCACAGTGGCTGCACAAGTTTGCATTCCCACCAACAATGGATGAGTGTTCCCCTCGTTCCACATCCTCTCCAGCATAGGCTATCATTGGTGTTTTTGACTTTACCTAATCTGACCGGTGTAAAATGGTATCTCATAGTTGTTTTGATTTGCATTTCCTTGATCACTAAGGATGTTGAGCATGACCTTAAGTGTCTTTTGGCCATTCGGAGTTCTTCTGTTGAGAATTCTCTGTTCAGATCAGCACCCCATTTTTTAATTGGGTTAATTAGAGTTTTATTGTCTAGTTTCTTGAGTTCTTTGTATATTTTGGAGATCAGGCCTTTATCTGATGAGTGGCTGGTGAAGATCTTCTCCCAGTCAGAAAGTAACCTTTTTGTTTTACTGACGGTGTCCTTTGCTTTACAGAAGCTTCTCAGTTTCAGGAGGTCCCACTTATTCATTGTTGCTCTTACTGTCTGTGCTACTAGGGTTCTACCTAGGAAGTCCTCTCCTGTGCCCATGTCTTGTAGACTACTTCCCACTTTCTCTTCTATCTGGTTCAAAGTGGTCCAATTAATGTTGAGGTCTTTAATCCATTTGGACTTAATTTTTGTGCATGGTGATAGATATGGATCTACTTTCATTCTTCTACAGGTTGACATCCAGTTATGCCAGCATCATTTGTTAAAGATGCTTTCCTTCTCCCATTGCATACCTTTAGCCCCCTTGTCGAAAATCAAGTGTTCATAAGTTTGTGGGTTAATATCTGGGTCTTCTATTCGATTCCATAGGTCGACTTCTCTGTTCTTATGCCAGTACCAAGCTGTTTTCAATAATGTAGCTGTGTAATAGAGTTTGAAGTCAGGGATGGTTATACCTCCAGAAGTTCCTTTATTATATAAGATTGTTTTGGCTATCCTGGGTTTTTTGTTTTTCCATATAAAGTTGATTATTGTTCTCTCAAGGTTTGTGAAGAAGTTTGATGGGATTTTGATGGGGATTGCATTGAATCTATAGATTGCTTTTGGTAGAATTGTCATTTTTACTATGTTGAGCCTCCCAATCCAAGAGCAAGGGAGATCTTTCCATTTTCTGGTATCCTCCTCTATTTCTTTCTTCAAAGACTTAAAGTTCTTGTCAAATAGGTCTTTCACTTCCTTGGTCAGAGTTATCCCAAGGTATCTTATGCTATTTGTGGATATCGTGAAAGGTGAAGTTTCTCTGATTTCCTTCCCTGCTTCTTTATCCTTTGTGTATAGGAGGGCAACTGATTTTTTGGAGTTGATCTTGTATCCTGCCACATTACTAAAGGTGTTTATCAGCTGTAGGAGTTGTTTGGTAGAGTTTTTGGGGTCGCTCATGTATACTATCATATCGTCTGCAAATAACGAGAGTTTAACTTCTTCTTTCCCAATTTGAATCCCCTTGATTCCCCTTATGTTGTCGTATTGCTATTGCTAGAACTTCTAGCACTATATTGAAGAGGTATGGGGAGAGTGGACAGCCTTGTCATGTTCCTGATTTCAATGGAATGTCTTTGAGTTTCTCTCCGTTCAGTTTGATGTTAGTTGTTGGCTTGCTGTAAATAGCTTTTATTATATTTAGGTATGATCTTTGTATCCCCAATCTCTTCAATGCCTTTATCATAAAGGGATGTTGGATTTTGTCAAATGCTTTTTCAGCATCTAATGAAATGATCATATGGTTTTTTTCTTTCAGTTTATTTATATGATGGATTACATTGATAGATTTGCGTATGTTGAACCAGCCCTGCATCTCTGGAATGAAGCCTACTTGATCATAATGGATAATTTTTCTAATGTGTTCTTGGAATTAGTTTGCCTGGATTTTGTTGAGAATATTTGCGTCAATGTTCATGAGTGAGATTGGCCTGTAATTCTCTTTCTTGGTTGTGTCTTTATGTGGTTTTGGTATCAGGGTAACTGTAGCTTCATAAAAAGAGTTTGGCAATGACTCTTCTGTTTCTATATTGTGAAATACCTTAAGGAGTATAGGTATCAGCTCTTCTTGGAAGTTCTGGTAGAATTCTGCTTTGAAACCATCTGGCCCTGGGCTTTTTTTGATCGGGAGGTTTTTGATAACAGCTTCTAATTCTTCACGACTAACAGGTCTATTTAGATTGTTCACCTGGTCTTGATTTAACTTTGGTAAATGGTATTTATCTAAAAACCAATCCATTTCTTGTACATTTTCCAACTTTGTGGCATATAAACTTTCGTAGTAAGATCTAATGATTCTCTGAATTTCCTCTGTGTCTGTTGTTATGTCCCCCTTTTCATTTCTGATCTTATTAATTTGAGTGATCTCTCTCTGCCTTTTGATTAGTTTGGCTAGGGGTTTGTCAATCTTGTTGATTTTCTCCAAGAACAAACTTTTTGTTTCGTTGATTTTTTGGATTGTTTTCTGTATTTCTATTTTGTTGATTTCAGCCCTCAGTTTGATTATTTCCAGTCTTCTACTCCTCCTGGGAGAGTCTGCTTCTCTTTTTTCCAGAGTTTTCAGGTGTGCTGTTAAGACTCCAATATGTGCTTTCTCCGTTTTCTTTAAATGGGCACTTAGTGCTATGAACTTTCCTCTTAGCACTGATTTCATTGTGTCCCATAGGTTTGAGTATGTTGTGTCTTTATTTTCATTAAATTCAAGGAAGATTTTAATTTCTTTCTTTATTTCTTCCTTGACCCAGGGATGATTCAGTAGTTGACTGTTCAACTTCCACGTGTTTGTACTCTTTCTGGTGTTCGAATTGTTATTGAATTCTAACTTTATACCGTGGTGATCCGACAAGACACAGGTGGTTACTAAAATTTTTTTGTATCTGTGGAAGTTTGCTTTGTTACCGAGTATGTGGTCAATTTTCGAGAAGGTTCCATGAGCTTCAGAGAAGAAGGTATATTCTTTCCTATTTGGGTGGAATGTTCTATAGATATCTGTTAAGTCCATTTGATTCATTACCTCTAGTAATTCTCTTATTTCTCTGTTGAGTTTCTATTTGATTGACCTGTCCTTTGGTGAGAGAGGTGTGTTGAAGTCTCCTACTATTAGTGTGTGTGGTTTGATGACTGCCTTGAGTTCTAAAAGTTTTTCTTTTACATAAGTGGGTGCTTTTATATTAGGGGCATAGATATTCAGGATTGAGACTTCCTCCTGATGAATTGTTCCTGTTATGAGTATGAAATGACCATCTCCATCTCTTCTGATTGATTTTAGTTTGAAGTCAATTTTGTTATATATTAGAATGGCCACACCAGCTTGTTTCTTAGGTCCGTTTGCTTGGAAAACCTTTTCCCAACCCTTTACTCTGAATAGATGTCTATCTTTGTGTTTGAGGTGTGTTTCTTGTAAACAGCAGAATGTTGGATCCTGTTTTCGTATCCAATCTCTTAGTCTGTGCCTTTTTATAGGTGAGTTGAGTCCATTAATATTAAGTGATATTAATGACCAGTGGTTGTTGATTCCGGTTATTACTTTTGTGTGTGTGTGTGTGTGTGTGTGTAGTAGAGTTTGTGTGTTTCTCTTCTTTGAGTTGTGGTTGTGAAGGGTCGCTAGATTTCTGGGTTATTGTAGGTAGTGATGGCAATGTTGGATTCCTTGGGTTGCGATTTTCCTCCTATTACTTTCTGTAAGGCTGGATTTGTGGCTACGAATTGTTTAAATTTATTTTTATCCTGGAATATTTTGTTTTCTCCGTTGATAGTGAATGATAGCTTGGCTGGGTATAGTAGTCTGGGCTTGCATCCATGGTCTCTTAGTTTCTGCAGTACCTCTATCCAGGATCTTCTGGCTTTCATGGTTTCCATAGAGAAGTCCGGTGTAAGCCTGATAGGTTTACCTTTATAAGTTACTTGACCTTTTTTACTTTGCAGCTCTTAATATTCTTTCTTTAATCTGTATGTTTTGTGTTTTGATTATTATCAAAATCAAATTAATTTGGGGGATGTTTTTTTCTGATCCAGTCTATTCGGTGTTCTGTATGCTTCTTGCACCTTCATAAGAATATCGTTCTTTAGATTGGGAAAGTTTTCTTCTATAATTTTGTTGAATATATTTTCTGGGCCTTTGATCTGCCATTCTTCTCCTTCTTCAATCCCTATTATTCTTAGATTTGGTTTTTATATTGTGTCCCACAATTCCTGAATGTTTTGTGATGAGAATTTGTTGGATTTGCTGTTTTCTTTGGTCAGAGCGTTTAATTTCTCTATGGTGTCCTCAGAGTCTGAGATTCTTTCTTCTATCTCTTGTATTCTGTTGGTTATGCTTGTTTCTGAAGTCTCTGTTCATTTACCTAGATTTTCCATAGCCAGCCGGCCCTCAGTTTGTGATTTCTTCGTTGACTCCATTTCAGTTTTCAAATCTTGAACTGTTTCCATTACCTGTTTGATTGTTTTTTCTTGGTTTCCCAGAATTTCATTTACGGATTTACTCATTTCTTCAAACTTTTTGGTATATTTCTCTTCCATTTCTTTACTCATTTCCTCAATCTTTTTGTTATACTTATCTTCCATTTCTTTATGGCAGGTTTTCACCTCCTGTTTAAGTTCCTCTATTATTTTCATAAAGATCCGCTTAGAGTCGATTTCTTCTATTTCTTCTGGAGTAGGGTGTTCAATTCTTCTCATTTCGTGCTCCCTTGATTCTAGAGATTTCATGTTGCCTTTCAGGTTGTTGGAGGAATTCTTGCATTGGCGCCTGCCCATCTCCACCTCTCTGGATGAAACTCCTCCGCACTCTCTGGATAGAACTCCTCAGCACTCTCTGGATAGAGC
Organism: Myodes glareolus; assembly: GCF_982192425.1. Classification (NCBI taxonomy): domain Eukaryota; kingdom Metazoa; phylum Chordata; class Mammalia; order Rodentia; family Cricetidae; genus Myodes; species Myodes glareolus. Next base: position 44,051,260 of record NC_142048.1, read on the forward strand.
TCCTCAGCACTGCAGCTGGGATAGCTGGCCTTCCCAGGGCCCAAGAGACAAGAGTGCAGCAGCAGTGGGGGCAGGGAGGGGTCCGGTGAAACACAGAAGACCCTGCCTCAGAAACCTCTCTTCCCGGGCTGGCTGCCCAGGCTAGCTCCCGCTCACCTCTCCGGGTAGAACTCCTCAGCACTGCTACAGGGGTAGCTGGTCTTCCCAGGGCCCAGGAGACAAGAGTGCAGGGCAGTGGGGGCAAGGAGGGATCCGGTGAAACACGGAAGACCCTGCCACAGAAGCTGAGGGGGGAGGGGCTGTGCTCTCTTCCTGGGCTGGCCGCCCAGGCTAGCACCCACTCACCTCTCCGGGTAGAACTCCTCGGCACTGCTACTACTGGTATGTATTTTGCATAGTGGACCATTAGTACAATAAAACCAGTTACTATACTCTTGCTCTTCCATAGGGAATACAACCTTTCCTGCTCCCAACTTTCCTCTCTGTGTAGAGCTAAGGCCTAGTGGGCTTTCCCCTATCCAGTTTGACATATTTACTGATATCATTCTTGTTCCGCTCACATTTGGGCAGTTGTGTTGGGGAGACTTCATCTGTATAAGATTGAGGCCTGCTGGACTTTTCCTCAACTGTGTTAGCATGTCTGTTGTTGTCCTTTTTTAGTTCATCTTTAGCCAGTCATGTTGCTGAGACTTTATGTGCACAGCTCTGATGTTACTAAGAGACAAAAATCTCACTAGGAAAGATTTGGGAATTTCATACTCATATTATTTCCAGCCTTCTCTCCTTTTCCTTTAACCTTTCTTTTACTTCTTCTCAAATTCACGACCTCATCTTCTTCAGTTACTATAGTTACATATATATAATTCATAAATACACTCTGCTGATTGATTCCATTTAATGTTGCTCATATGTGTATGTGTTTGGGGCTTCAATTTGGATAACCTATCAGGGAGTTTGCTTCTGGAGAAGACTGATTTCCTTCTCTTAATATACTTAATTATCGGTATTTCTACATCTGGGGTAGAGGGCTGTGGGGGTTTTCCGTCTATGCTGGCATATCTCCTGGTGTTGTCATTTCATTGTACTGGTCTTGTTTAGGCAACCATATTGCTGATATTTCATATGTGTGTATGTATCTTCTAACAGATACTAACAGACAATCTACTGCAAGTTCCTGCATGCTTTGGGTATTGGAACCTTGACTAGGGGTAATGCAAAAATGAAAAATGACAGACATGCGAACACGGAAAAAAATCTGAGATCTGGACTCTAGGATGGAGAATCTATAGTACCCACAAAGTTTAACATATTTAAGAGCACTTGCTACTCTTCCAGAGGACCTGGGTTCACTTCCCAGTTCCATCAATGATGCTCAGTTCCAGAGCATACTATGCCCTCTTCTGACCTCTGAAGACAGCAGACATAAACATGGTGTACAGATATATATGAATACAAAACACCCATCCACATAATATAAAATAAAATAAAATTGGCTGAGTACAACATCACTTTCAGGTTATTAAGAGAACTTCACTATTACAACACGGAATAGTAAAGGCAAGTGGAGTCCACTTACTGACCTTGCCTTTCTCAAAAATATTTTGTTCAGAAAGATTGTTCAGAAAGCACAAATTCTTAGAATCCCTATGCCTGAAGCTCAAATGCTGAGATAGGAGTATGTCAAGGACTCTTGTTTGTATAGATTATTCATACTAAAAGTCTCAGGATTTGGAAAATACATGGGGAATCCCAGTAAATGATAGATGGCTGTAGTGGCATTAGGCTAAATCAGAGTTAAGGGGTTTGTGAATGTTTATTTATATCTTAGTATCTGAATGGGAGTTTTATTTCCAATGTATCATCCTACCTTTTGTTAAGTCATTTACGCTTCCTCATTAATGACCTGTTTTAAGAATGGACTCTTGAAGAAATAAGAGACAAGCCATGTGTTTTGATGCACAGAATTCATTCTAAGTTAAATCCCAAAGATATATAGGAAGTCAAGTCTTTTATAAAGCATATGTTTACTAATTCTTTGAGGATTTTATGCGTACAGTATATTTTATCATATCCACCCTGTTCCCTCTAATGCCTTGCAGATCTACACACCTCCATTTTCCCCCAACTTCATGTCCTTTTTATTTTTTTTTAACAAGCTACCAGAATCTCAAGTTTCTACTAGTCACTATAATGACACGAAGGAGCTTTACCTGCTTGTTCCTACTCAGTCATAAACTATACCCAGAAACATAGTACAGTATCTTTGGTAACTACTTCTCTTCAATTCATAAAATGCATGATCAATGCTGGGTGCACTGTGAAAGAAAACCAGGAACTCCAGAAGGTAGCCAAGTAGGTTACAGGAAAATGAAGCAACGTAGAATCCTGTAATGCAATAATTTATAGCAAGAAACTATATTGACCATAAGGATCTCAAAGAACTGGTAAAATACCACCACGTTCCACAGCCTGAGAAGTATCATGGTGGGGAAGATTTTTCTTGGAAAACTATTGAATGGGACACTTGCAACCCTGTGAGAATCACGGTGCCAAAGTACCTGAAGTCAACATAGAGTCAGCTCCATACTCCAATGCCTGACTTAAAGTCACTGGTTTTATAGTCATGTACTAGTATCTGAAAAAATTAAAAACAGAAGCAATACTTCTTACCTGTATTAAGAGTTCTGTAAAAATAAAATGAGGCATAATTTGTAAGTTTTACATAAATTTAGACCCATATTCTATTATGTCTGGAAACCCTAAAAAGGACTATGTCTAGACAGAGTCTTAGGAAGATTATGGATGTGTATCCTACTGCAAGGCCAAGGAGAAACACAGTAGACTAATTTTGTTCATAGTCACAAAAGAAATATTGTAGTGGGTACCTAATTTCAGGATCATACGTCATCTGTACAGGGTGTCGACCTAACTTGCTCTTAGGACATAGGTTGTTATCAGCAAAGAATAGCTTTAAAGAGAGTACTCGGTGTATAAAACTCATTTTGTTGTAACTGTGTGGTGTGCTTCTGTGAAAGTCTGCTTCCCTTCTTTTAGAACTGCTGGAACACGGTACAATGTGGGAAATAACAACAGCATGATTAGTAAAACTTAAGGATGTACACACGGGCACCCCAAAAGAGTGTTACGTTGTGGTAGCTTAACCATGCATCAGATCACTCAGTCAATGGTACTAAAAGGTAATTTCCAAGCACTCTAATAATTGAAGAAAAAAGGGTGGACACCACTTGGCAGCTGTGAAGACATTTATTAGCAGATGTGGGACTTCACCCAATGCTTCACACTATGCTTCTCACTGTCTTGAGATTTTAGATGCAGATTAGTGCAGCCTATAATGTAGGGAGCCTTCAAAGTACATGGCAGCTTGATGCTGGCTAATAAGGAGTCTGTAATTAGCACCTCTTTTCTCTTCTTTCTGGAGACACTTACACATGAGTAGTCAATCCAAAGTCAATGACATTTTCATTTCATTTCTGCATGGCTTCAACTACTGCCAAGATCTTGCTTCAAAGAATTATTTTTTCTTTTTTAAATTTTTATTTGAATAACTTCTTTTTTACTTATTTTACATACTGACCACAGTTTCATTTGCCTCCTCTTCTCCCAGTTCCCCTCGCCCTCAACCCCACTTCCCATCTGCTTCCCTCCCACTAATTCAGGGGCAGGCATCCCATGGGCTTGAACAAAACTTTGCACATCAGGTTGAGGCAGGACCCAGCTCCTCCCCTTTGTTAAGGCTGGGTGAGATAATCCAGTAAGGGGAACAGGTTCCCAAACTCCAGCTAAATACCAGGGACAGGTCCTGCTCTCACTGCTAGGAACCTTAAAAAGAGACCAAGCTATACAATTGTCACAAACATGCAGAGGTTCTAGGTCATTCCCATGTAGGCTCCCTAACTGTTAGTTCAAAGTCCATGAGCTCCCAGGAGCTCAGGTCAGCTCTCTCTGTGAGTTCTCCCACCATGACCCCCTGGCTTATCCAATCCCTCCTTTCTTCAGCAAGACTCCCAGAGCTCAGCCCAAAGCTTGTCTGGATTTCTGCCTCTGCTTCCACCAGTTACTGGATAGAGTATCTCTGATGACAATTAGAGTAGGCACCAATCTGATTACAAGAGATGGCCAGTTCAGGAACCTTCTCCACTATTGCTAGGAGTCTTAGCTGGCGTCGTCCTTGTGGATTCCTGTGGGTTACCCTGGTACCAAGTTTCTCCCTAACTCCAAAGAATTTTAAGTCTTCACCTGCACTGAAGGAACCGGTAAACTAGGGCAACAAGAAAGGCTGGTAAGAGTGAAGGCGCACTGGGCATCTTGGGTCCTGCTAGCCTGCCATTTCCTTCCTGTGTGGCCTTGAGCCCTCGGTTTTCCTATTTGTTAAAGAGGTCTCATGGATCACCAAAGTCTTTTCTAAGGCTGGCATTTCATACTGTGAGTTCCCCCTGTTCTTAGCTGTCTTCATCTGATGGGTTTGTTTCTTGAGATTTGTCAGAGGGGAAGGCTAAATCCTTCTGGGAACTTCAACTGCTGGGGTCTCAGAAGAATTCTCATATTGTGTGGAAGATGAATTGGGTGCAAGAGTGTCCACAGAGGTCAAGGAAACCATTTTTACAAATATTAAATCTTGTTCGGGGATGTTAATGTAAGTCTAAAAATGAGCTGAAGTCCAAAGGTAATCCAGGCCAATTTAACATTCTTTGCTGCTTTGATTTCTTTTAGTTTAACCTAATAAGTTAGGACCTAGGCTTATCTCAAGAGGTCCACAACCACCTTAGGGCAAAACAATGATGACTGCACACATTTTACTTTGGTATGTAGCACACTTCACACTTCCACAGAACAATAATAACCATAATTACCATTTGTTGAGTGCATGCCTGGACCAGTTACAGCTCTAAATGGTTCATATTCTCATTTAATTCTCATAATACCCTGTGAAGTCGAATTCATTATTTTTCAAATGATGAAAACATAGCTTGAAGTTGTTTAATATCTAAATTAACACAACTGGTAAGTAATGGAGCCAGGGTTTTCATCAAAATCTGGTTTGACCCTTATTACTAGGCTTTGACGTTGACTCATTGAAGGAGCCCACACAGCAAATCCACTGATAGACCACACAGTACAGAACATGTCAAAGTCTTTGGGCAGTTTAATGGTAAGTGAATTAATCAGAAATAATTAAACATCTTAAGCATATTAAACAAAAAATAACTAGGACATGGCTGGATCTCCACATGAATTCCCCCTGATGAAGCACTTTCTGCTGTGACAGAAATAAAATGAGGCCTCTTGGTAATTTGAAGCATATACAGCAATTAATTCTGCATTTATAAGGCCTGTTTGTAGAACTTTATTTCAATTTTTTAGAGCACCGCTTAAATATCTGTGCTGTAACTGATAATTATTTGGAGAAGGGGGGCAAGAATAAGGGGACTTTAGTGATAGCACAAACATTTTTAATACAACAGCTGCAGGACTTAATCAACAGTGTGCAGAGAGCACTGGAGCCTGTCCGAGAGAAGATAGTATATAGCCACTGCCTCCTGTTCAAGGTCACTGGTGTGAGTCTACCTAAACCTGACTGCGGCTAAAGGTCACTTTCCCATTGATGGCTCTTTGGTGACCCCAGTAAATGATTCAGAGGACTTGTCCATTAACTCCTGCGTAACCACTCAGGACTAGTGCCAGACAGCTTTGCTGTTGATGGGAGAGGGATGGTTCACTATGCTCCTCGAGGTCTAGGGTTGTCTGATTATTATTGTTGCTGTTGTTACAGTGAGATTGTCTTTGACAAGCAGCAAGGTGAATACCAATTTGGATAAAAGAACAAGCCAAATAGCATCATTAGTTGACACGGCAAGATCGCAAAAGTGAGCACATAGCTGGGAATAGAATCCATTCTTCTATTCAAGTCTTTGTACCCAAACTCATCTAAGTTCCCCACCTACTACAGAGTTATCCAGGGTTGTAAACCTATAAAGTTCTGTGAATTCTAATTGCTTCTGCTATTCATGTTATTCTTTTATGCTTCATAGTCACTTATAATTTTAAATTGTGTTGACATCCTACTCAGGATACTCAAGTGGGAAAGAGCAGTCAGGACATTAAAGCCGTCTATTGGTCCACTGACTCACGAATCGTAGCTTGATATCAGCACCCAGATGGCTTACTGGGAACATGGCTTTCTCTATAGTCCTTCCAGAAGTCTTTATTATAACAAGATTAAAAGTCTCCTATGGTAGCTACATAAGCTTGCATTCTTGTACCTAAATAAAGGAAGCAGCTGATAAGAAATGGATGTGTTCTCTCTCCAGCTACCTTAACTGCCCCGCCTTCTTTCTACCATTTTGTTCTTACATTTTTTTTTTATGTAGAAAGGAATAGAACATGAATCAATTAGATAATTTGTTTAAATCTCTCATGTCCATGGGCACTTTTAGACCATAGCTGTTTATTTTAATTGTATTCATCCTAAATAGATACTTGCTTCTTGCATTTCGGCCGTTCTGTCTTAGATGAATCCCTCAGCCCAAGTGTGAGTAGAAGTCCCCTGTTTTAAACCCCCAACCACTCCTACTGTGAGGTCTCTCTATTATAGATGACTCTTCATTTGGAGATGAGGTGCACCCCTCAGGGGGACTTAGTCTGGTATTGACACAGTTAACATTGAAGATACTCTGAAGAGTCATGGAAGAGTTAATGGTGCTTAGTAAATATTTGTGGAGTCAATTGAATAAGTTAATGATCCCACCGGGCTTCTGCAGGCTTCTATGGGCACGTCCCTTCATTTTTTTCCACTTCAACTTACAAGTCTCTGAAGCAATCCCAGTCCACTGAAAAACCCAAACTTACATGCTTACTGAAGGAGATAAAAAACTGCAATTCAACCACCTGGTCCCAGGCTTAACAGCCACCTGCATACTAATTACTTCAGTAATTCAAACAGAAGTCCCTAACTGCTAGGAGATTGCATACGAATTTCTACCTATGCACCTGACTGTAAGAAATGTCACACTGTTTAATTATTCTAAATCAAATTAGTTATGACTTTGTGTCCACATGAGTCATAATTGGGAGAAATTCAAACCCAATAAGACGCAATTGAAGACAGGAGGCATACATGAGAATCTATGTAAGAGAACAGAGGATGTGATAATCTCTAGTCTTTAAACTACTGATTGTTTCTGACATATGTGGGGCTGATGCACACAACCATTGTTTAATCATTTGAAGGCCCAGGGATCTAGATGAAGTCTGAATCCTTATACATGGCATGGCATTCTATTGTAGTAAGCGTACTAGGTATGCCCAGAGTATGGTGAGAAAACAGCCTCCTCTTCAATCCCTGCTTCCTTTCCTCTCACTATAACTGCCTTCCTTCTTTAACACAGCTAGTCATTCTGACTCAACTCTCTCTCACAGACACACACACAACCACCCTAACTAGATATTGTATGGATACACAAGACCATTATTACATCAGAAAGTATTAACCAGGATACATGATTATCCTATGTGTACATATGATACTCTGATAAAATAAGAAATACATATTTTAAGTCTGCCTCTGATTCCTGGCACATATCTTCTAAATTCCTAGACTCTCTAGAGAGTTTTAGCTGACTTTGTTATGCTAATGAGATGGATGGTTAGGGGGGCTCCTAGATAGACTGTGAATGGGGACATGATTACAGGGCTTGGGCTTTTCAACTCTTTATCTCTTGATAGTAAGGGAGAGGTGGGACTAACAAGTGGAATTGCAACTGGCAGTAGTTGGTTCTCTTCTTGAGTTTATTTGCTTAATCCATATATGGTTGATTAGGTTTACCAGGCATGAATTCCTTCCTATTTAGCGGGTCTTAAGTCTAATCACAACTTGATGGTTGTTTACCACAAGCTAAAGGTGACACAGTTGCATCATTGATGATGTCCTGCCATGTCATTTGTGTTGTGGCTTTATAGCTGAGAAGCAGTACTGATTGTTTTGGTTTGCTTTTCCCTCTTGGTAACATGTATAGCCCTTGCATTGCTCTCCCTGTCCCCATCCCAATTAAAGTCCTCCCTCCTTTTCCTTCCTCCATCTTCACAGCATCCCTGTCCTGCCCTTCCCTAATGTAGTGCACCCCCACCCTTGGTCCCTTTTCACTTTCCTGGTTTCTGAAGTTAGGTTGCTGCAAGTCATAGTCTCACAACTAAAGATTCAGGGCTGGGATTCACAAATCCCACACGAAAATATTTCTGGGTCTGGTTTAATTCACTTATAGTATTTTCTAGTTCCATACATTTGCCTGCAAATGTCATCATTTCATTTTTCTTTACAGCGGATAAAATAACATTGTGTGTCTATACCGTGTTTTTGTTATTCATTTAAGACTTGAAGGGCACTTAGGTTTTATCCATTTTCTCACTATTGTGAACAGAAAGGCAATGAACACAAATAAGCAAGTATTTGTGCAGTGGGATGCTGAGTTCTTTGAGCATATGCTAGAAAATGGTATGGTTGGATCATGGGGTAGGTCTACTTTGAGCTTTATGAGTATCCTATGCACTGATTTCCACAAAGTTGCACCAAGTTGTGAACCCACCAGTGGTGAAAGAGTGGTGAAAGATAAGAAAAATTCTTTCTTCTTCTTATCAATCTATCTTTTTATTTTGTTTTGTTCTGCTTTATTTTCTCAGTGCCTATCCTTATGGACTCAATGTAAATGTAGTTCTTACCCCTAATTAAAAAATAGCAAAACTTCATTTTGCAACAGATGAAGACTGTTAGAGCTGCTATACAGCTGGTCAAATGTAGGAATTAGTTACATTTGGACTATCTAACTCTAATTGATACACCACACAACTAATCTCTAAACTTTTAAGCTCAGAGAAAATCCCAGAAGATGGGCAGAAAGATTGTAAGAGGCAGAGTCTTAGGACTCCTGTTGAGAGATTATGTCACCTAGATGAAAATGAAGATCCATAGGTCAATGGCTGCTAAGAAATGGACAATTAGTTGTCTCAAGAAATTAACACCCTCATAGGAGGTCCATTCTTAAATGGTCAGCCCTGGAAGCATGTACATAAAAGCGAAGATAAATGGACTTAATACATGTATGAGTAGTTTGTGTGTGTGTGTGTGTGTGTGTGTGTGTGTGATATATAGAAATATTTAATTACATATACATAGAAATAATTAATATATAATTAAATAAGAGATATAAATATTAGAAAAAGAGCAGGAAGAATTGGAATGGGCCAAAGGAGGGATGGAACGTATGTAGATATAGTGCTTATTATAGACAGAAGTTACTATCCTGTCTGGTCCCTCAGCTGTTCAATCCCAAAGAAACACAAAGAGGCTTATACTAATTATAAACTATTTGGCATGTTACCTCAGGCTTATTATTAACTAGCTCTTACAAATTAAATTAACCCATAATTCTTATCTATGTTTAGCCATATGGCTTGGTACCTTATCTCAGTGCAGCTGTTTTTTCTTACTTCCTCTGCTTCTGAGTGGCGACTACAGACTGAGCCTTTCCTCTTCCCAGAATTCTCCTAGTGTGGTCACTCTGCCTATACTTCCTGCCTGGCTACTGGCCAACCAGTATTTTATTAAGCCAACATAAGTGACAAATCTTTATAGGGTACAAGAACATTATCCCACCGCAGTTCATATATAAAATTTTCAAAAGATAAAACATAAAAAATATGAATTGATTACTGATAGTGATTTACTCAATTCTGACTGTGTCTGGCCTTAATAAAAGTCCAGAGGAATCATTCATAAAGACTGTAGGTTTCTAGAGCGTGAAACAGATGGAAATTCCTGGAGGGTGGAGTCCAGGGAGGGCAGGAAGCCTCACACTGCCCTTACTTTGCTTTACTACTGTCTATATATCAGGCATTTCTGTATCCTTTGCAATATTCTTTATAATAAGAGATAATCATAAGTTATCCTAGCAAACGAATTTCCTTGAGAAGGGTTGTGTTAAACCTAACAGACAGCTGGTGAGAAGGATGACCCATGGCTTAAAAAAGGCATTTGGAGTGGAAAGCAGTCTTGCTTCTGAGCTCTTGGCCTGAGGTGTCTGGTGTTCTTCCAGGTAGATACAGTCAGAATTAAATTGGGTCATAAAGCAGCCCGCTAGTGTGTATGGATCTGATTGCATGGTGCTGGTGGAATCATGCTCACCAACGTGTTCTCTTTGTACCAAGTGAGAATAGACTGGGTTTCTCCAGTAACTTTCAGAGTAGACTTTCCTGAATAGGTTTGTAGAGATGCAACATTCATTCTTTTTTTCTGAACAGGAAAAAAAAAAAAAAAGCTGTCCTCTGTTAGCCCTGTCATTAACTCATCCCATCACACTGGTACACAGGCGAGAAAGCTGCCCTCTTCCCTTGTTCTGGCAATGCAGATGCACTAGGAATATTTCCAACCTCCTCTTGGATTCTACCCACTATGATCTTTATCTTAGAGAATACTGGGATAAGAATCCAATGAAGCAGTCAACCAGGAGTATAATCCTAAACTGGGTTTAATCCAAAAATATCAGGTATCTTGTGGAAGGACTACCATTTCTCCTCTCTCTATGCCCTGGGCTGAACATGCAAATCAAAATTGATGTCATTCAGCTTTAGGGAAGCTGTTGTCAAGTGCCAGTATAGATACAAAGCACCTGGGATGTTTTCTGGTTCAGCGCTTTCCCCAGCAGGAAATACAAAAGGGCTAGCTTCCCAAAGCCACTGTGGGCGAGCTGCTTGCTCATGCACCTCGCTTTCACAGCAAAACACCTCCAATTCCAGAGTATGACTCAGTCTCCATGGTGAATTGAGGTAGGTGGTGGAAGTGTAGCTGTTATTACAGCAATTTGCTTCCTACGGCAGCCCCCAGGTGGAGATGTGAGTGGGCTACTTGCTTTTTTCTCCTCCATTATTTTTCCCCTGAGTCCCCAACACACCCCTAGACAGGCCAACCTCCCTTTCCCTGTCTCCCTGACATTCCTCATACAGTCTAGCTTCTTCTGGCCAAAGCAGAAGTTCATTTGGATAGTTAGACCCTTTGTGAACAGAGAATGTCTCTTTTCATTCCTAAACCACTGAGATCTCAATTATCCCACAAAGGAACAGAAGGGAATGCCACACCTCCGTCTTACTTCCCAGGGTTTTAAGAGAACATTTCTGAAGCCTTCAGAAGACTCGTGTTGAAGCACGGACAGTTGCAGGGGTATACTGTTGATGTTGTTGCCTTTATGAATGAAGAATTTTTACCTTTTGGGAGGAGGTCCTGAAAATAGGACTGTGCTTATTTTGTTTAGCCAGAGAAAATAAAAGCCAACAGCAAATATCCTCCCGTGATGCTAAGAGATGAAAATATGTTTGCTTTTGCTTTCAATACCCAGGCTTCTCCAAATCTTATTTTTTTCATATTTCTTATTCAGTGATTATTCCCCCCAACCCCATATTTGTGAGGAGAAAACTTAAGGTATATTAACAGGAAAAACTTCACTCTCTTGTAATTAAATATATTCAAGAAGATTTTTCCATATTTCGGGGAATGAATGTTAAATGTGAGCTAGGGGACCAGGGCTTATTTCCCTAGCCTGTAACAAGTAGTATGAAAAATATCGATTTGCTCCTGAGCGTTGTTAGAGCAACTTAATTAAAGTTGTTTAAGTACTTCGGAATCCTTTGACGGAGTGGGGCATATCAACGTGTAATGTGCATTCATGTAAAGTTTCCAGAAGCCAGAGAAAGCCTTTCCACACGCCACCCCCGCTGCAAGCAGTGTGCTGGCAAAGATCTCTTTTCCAAATCCATGTATGTCTGATGGTGACAAATATAGTCTCTGACCTTTAGCAAATGTAAAAGTGAAAACACAAAGACATTGGACATGCTGTGATGGCTGCCGCCTGTTTCACAGTCTTTCAGCATATTGATTGGCTGGGAGACACTTCTGAGAGCTGGTGTGTGACTCTCAGTAAATCCACTCCACTGAGGGAGGAGTGTGCAGGCATCTGAGACTGAACAGAAACTAAGTCCCGTGAACAAAGACGGAAGCGGTCAATACACCTGTCCTGGTGACAATGGCCAGCAGGAAGCTCTTGGCAGCAGGGAGTTGTTCTCTACCTCTTGGTTCTCTACACAGTGGAAAGTGGGATCTCTGTGGTAGATGGTGGCAAGGATTCTGATAGCATGCTTCCTGATACTCAAAGCACAAATTCTCCTAGGAAGACCTTGACTTCCAATATCTATCAAGGTCTCGAATGATTCATTCTTCCCTTTGGTTGCCTCCCAACATGCTCTGCATGGCTTTGCTTAATAAAATGACCATTGAAACCATCTCTTAACCTTGACTCCTAGGAATACCACAAGACGTGAAGGGGTTCATTTCTTGTGGTTCAGTTGGGGCCATGCCCTCTTGGTTTGGTCACAGTATAACACTGTGCTTGGGGATTTAACAAGGTAACCCACTTATTTACTTAGCAGATACACTCTATTATCACAGTTTTAAAAAATGTGCTTTTGCAGGGGACAGGAGGAGGGAATGGAGCAAGGGACTTTATGGGAAGTACAAAGTTTCCCATGGTGTCTCAATGTTATTTGGTTCATCTCTAAAGAGCTTTAGTGAGCATAGCTATCACATACTGGCTCCTGTTAAGGGAAGTGGCTTTCACTGGGTTTGTGCATTTCTTTCTTCCTTAGAGAGAGCTAATAAGAAGAGACTTCAGACTCTGGACTCAGCCACCCACTTATCATTAAGTCAATCTCATTCAGTTCAAATTTGCTATATGCTGGTATTCACTAAAGGAATGTGCTTCCCAACGGTTTCCCATCATCCTCTTGAACTAGCTGGCTCCTGTCTAAACTGGATCGGTCGGTGTTATCTCAGCCATCATCTTCACTCTCATGTTGGGATTTGAAATCAGCTGTTTATTATTGGGCTTCTGCTTTTCTTCACTGGAGTCATTTGATTATTCCCATGCATGTGGTATCTCTGCTCCTTTTATGGCGATCTTTCTCCTCAGATTTCACTCATAGAACCAAAAACTGGAACAAAAAACTCATCTGCTCTCCCTTGTAGATTCTTCGTGGCCATCCACTAACGACTAGGGCTTGTGAGCAAGCGATGCTCAAGTCAGTTTGAGCTTGGTTCTGGGCATCTCAGCTGTCTCCCAGGGTGTCTCATTCACAGTGAGTGACCTGACTACAGGGAAGCCAGCAGATAAGGCCCACTGGTGTGAGGGAAATTCTCCCTGAATTCCAGGAACTAGAAACCTGGATTTTTTTTTTTTTTTTAAGCCTATGTCCTGCAGGCTGGACATTGATTGACCCTATGGCCCTACTTCTTTTTTTGTTGTTGTTGTTTGTTTTTTTATAAGCTGAGCTGTTTCTAGCCGAAGTTGGTTTGTGTGTGTGTGTGTGTGTTTCCTTAGTTTTTGGTTTTTTTTTTTAATTACTGACTGATGTCTCATATTTTAGGCCAAAGGTACTTCTTTGTTTGCTTTTTCTACGACTTCTAGGTTGCTTCTATTTTTTCCTGTTATAAAAATTATATTCAAAGCCTTGTATGCATATGTTTTTGTTTACTTTTCCAGCAGAATATACACTAGTAGTTTAAGTTTTTGGGCCATGAAGTTTTCATATTCTGACAGACACCACCAGATGGCCTTTCTAATAGGTCATATCAGTCCAGCTGCCAAAAAGAACTTGGGGAAGCATCCTGCACCTTGTCCTTGCTGTTCTGCTCCTTGTATAGCCTTTTCTCCATCTGTTGTCAGTCTGCTTTCTTTGTATCATTCTGGTCTCAACTGAAACCCTTTCTAAGGAACCATCCTTAACCACTGAAGCAAAAATGTCTCACATCATCATTCTCTCTCTCTCTCTCTCTCTCTCTCCCTCCCTCCCTCCCTCCGTCTGTCTGTCTGTCTCTCTCCTCTCATTTCACCATCTTTTGCCTTTACCAAGTCCAGCTGAATTATCCAATTAAATTCTTTTTATGGAGGTATTTCCCAGCCCATTTTATTAACCTCCCCCCTTGCCATGGTCTTCCTCTCAATTTGTTATTCTTGTTGGGTAGCAACATAGATCCTCAGTGCTTCTCCATCTGTTTGGCTGTAGACCCACAGTCAAGGAGCACAGGTTGAAAGAAGACAGGAACAGAATGCACACCTCAGAGGTCACAGTATGGGTGCCTAGGGATCATCTGAAACTGAAAGGAACCTTTGTTTCCAGTGTCACAGAGTTATTGAAAACCTTCTCATTCTCTAGCTGCCATCTCAAGAGCTAGGGAAAAAGAAAACAAACTGAAAATTCAAAGCTGAAGAGGAGAAAGCCCAAAAGGATTGAGTAAATATCTTACAGAATGAACAGTGGCTCGTATCTAGTAAAATTACTAAATTAGTGGGTCTAATTGTATTTTTAATTAAATTGTACTAAATTAAGCACCTCAGTTCCTGCTACCAGTTGGGGGCTACCAGAGAAATTAAAGCAACTCAGGAAAATGAAAGCCAGGGGACAATTTGTTATCCTGTCATACTGAGAACTTGCTCAGTGTTTAATATTGAGAATGACGCTTACTAAAGTTTTCTAAAAGATACTGTTAAACATATTTGGGGTGATTTCCTTTATTCTTAGCTCATTATGAAACTTCGGAGAATGTCAATTGAATATTTTAAGGACATATCTTTCAGTTCCTACTAATTTTTTTTGCAAGTTTCCATTGTGAAATAAATTAGTATAATCCCTAATACTAATCACCCCTATCTTCCTGAAGTAAAGACATTTTGTAAAATACCGACTCATTGTCATTTTAATGGATTGATCCAAGTCATTTGCTCCCTCCGCCCCTACCAGGAATTCCTTAAAATTGTCCTTGGCATATTTTCTTGAAATTTACTTCGATTTTTAAATATGCTTTTGATCATTTCAAAAAATAGCCAGTAGACATAAATTAAGTTTATTTACAGAATCAAAAATTTTACTAGTATCCTCTCTCTCTCTCTCTCTCTCACACACACACACACACACACACACACACACACACGCGCGCGCGCGTGCGCCACTTTCTCTTTATTCTCACAATAATTTGTATTCAAGAAAGTGCACTATGGTGATTGTGGTTATCTTCTGAGTAACTATCACTTATTATTTTTGCATTTTCTTCTCGTTCCATCTTTTATAGGTCATCCCCAAGCTTACTAACACATCAGAAGCCATGAATCTTTGTTGCCATTATTCCCCTATTCAAGTCTTTGCTAGATTTTGTACTGCTGGAAGAACCTGAGCTTTGAGACCCTTCATAACCCTCTCCACCCTGAAGCATTAATCAAAAGTTGGGCTCTGGCTGCTTTGAGAGACTTCCACAATTATTTTGTTTTAGAGAAAACAAGCTGGCCAAAGAAGATCTACCTAACCTTGCGTGTTCTGTGATCATGTCTACTACCAGTCTCTCTCAATGATTCCCTTGTTTTATATAGTCCTACACTTCCTACATTTCTGGTGTGTTTTCCGTTAGTAGATATTTTCTCCATTGCAATGTCCTAAATAAAATAATCTTAACTCTTCTCTGTAATTTGTTTTGGAGACAGGGAAACAGAACAAACAAAGAGACAAGCATGATTAAATAAGCAACGTGGAAAATCGGACACTTAAGGCCAGCTAGGGGGAACCTTCTCCAGTTCCTGATAGCTTTCCAGATTGAGGTTCTAATCCCGGAGAAACAGTGCTGTGCTTCCTCCTTTGCCACCATATACCTCACTTCCGTGTCCCTAGGGCAGGTTAGGTTACTCGCTGCTGTCCAAATTAAGATGACTTCTGCTTTCTGGGGTCAGTGTAATTTGTTTAAAAAAGGCTTTGCATGCACATTCCCAGCTTCACATTCAGAATTTTATAGGGAGGTATCAATTCACTCTGGCAGACCTGATTTTTCTGTTGACAAATGCCTAGTCCTTGATATGGCCATTCGCCAACAGAGAAATGGATAGGTGAACAGAGAGGGCGTTCACAGCAGGAACACACTTGGATATTTCCTGGATGTTTCATTGCATGGGAATGAAGGAGTAGGTTGACTTTATGTAACATTCTCATGTCAATAAACAAATATCGTCAGCATATATACTCAATTTTGATATCACTTGATGACAACAGAGGATGTAACCTGACAAGAAAAGCAAGTGAGTGCCTGATCTTTAAAAATTAGTTATATCACTGCTAAGCCTTAATTAAATTTCCTTCTGCTTTTTCTTTTATTGTGTTATTTACTCTATTTTTCCTATCAGCTAATGATGTAACTAAATGGAATAATTGTTAGCTCTTGGGATTTAATTCTGTGAACAATATTATACTTGTGAATTTTTAAAAGAGTAAAGCAAGTAGAAAGAAAGCACAAAACCCAGGAACTTTTAGATGAGCAAACAGGATTTTATTTGTGGGAGTTCTGATAATGCAATTTTCACAACAAAGAAATAAAGCACTTGGATGAGAACAAGTAATTATCAGAACGTAGACAAATATATCTATTATCTTCTGTAGAGGAAATATTTTTTTATAAATTGTACTCATCTTGAATCTCATCTCTTATTTATATTTCTCACACTTATCGAGTACAGATTGCTTAGCACATGGTATGCTATATGCCCCACATACAAAAGTGTATAAGCTGTTAAGAATACATAATCTCCAATATACAAATCCAGGTGGATGATAAATAGAACATTTACACATTTTCTCAAAGTCAATCAAATTTTTCTTCTAGGGCTTATTCTATATACGTTGGCAAAAAAACTCGGGCTTGGTATGTCCGTTTTCCCGTTGTCATGCTACTGTGAGTCTTGTCACATGCAGGTCCAAGCATCCATGATGAGGGAATACTGGAGGGATCTCATCTGTAGAGATCTGGGTTGACTAGACATTTCTCTCTCTTTGTCTGTTGTCATTAAAGTCTCCTCAGCTATGCACAGAGGGGCCGCTGCTGGGAAGCTAGTTACTCTGGTGATTTTGTTTCTATCTTGGACCTTGCCCGGGCCATCACTGCTTTGAAGTCCAGGTTCTACAAGTTGGCATGTCATCTACTTCTTAGTTGTCCAGGGCAATGTGTTTCATAGCCCCAACATAATCTCTTTCTCTCTCCTGCTGCTTTGTGTTTACTCTGCTGTCCCTTCTACACTATTTCCTGCATTCTACTAGATTAGGTTATAGGAAACAAAATTGAAGTTTGGAGAATGTATCTGTTTCTCGGTCCAGTCACCTTTTCTTTGAGACAATGACGGTGAATACCCTCCATACAATCTGTGTAGTGTTGATTCAGACCATCATGGTGTTTTAAGAACCATTTTTTATTACTGTAACTTTTCTTCCCTTCCTTTTTTACTCTAACCAGCACACAACTGGCATATTTCTCTTTTCTTGGAGTAGCTCTACTTTTATGATCTTGGGTCCCCAGTCTTTCATGAGTTTCCATTGTTGATAAAAATCAGTCCTTATGACTTAAATATTTTAAATCTCCCATGTTGGCCCTAACACTCTTTGTACAATTTCCAACCCCACATTTGTCCTTCATGTTTCTATGCTCTGATCAAAGTGCAAAACAACATAGCTGCTTTCTCCTTTTATATCTTGGTTCATGATGTTTCTTAAGTAGGAACTGCCCTTCAATTCCTCTACACTGATTTGCACATAAGAAAAGTCTGTTCACTTTGGATGATCAAATGCTGTTCTATCTGCATCAGGAAGTTGCTGCGATTTTCTGTGGGAGCTAACTGCAGGAAACAGTGAAACCAAAAACTGAAAGCAGTCAGTATGGCTGGTTCATAGAACAACATGGAAAGAGAATGTGGCAAAATGTGTAGTGAAAAATTTCACAACAGATCTCAGGTTCTGCAGGACGTAAGCGGGCAGTTAGATGGGACAGAATAATGACTGAGATCGTATGGGCCCAGAGTGACAATTCTCTCTTATAAAGCCAATTGGTCATTGAAAAGGAGAACATAGTCCTTGCTATGTTGGTTGAATTATTGACCCCAGGGATCTTTTTATCTCCAACCTTAAGCAATGCTTGTACTGTTCACTTTGAAGGTATTAGTGGGCAAACACCCCTCAGTGACTTAGTAGAACTCTTGATGTGCTTTCCTCATCTTCTTAGAAATGCTAATATTATTAATAATATAAAGACATTATTGACTTGACCTGACTTCATGGCTGAACTTTAGCTTCCTTGGAGACTCAGTTCATCCTCCTTCTAACAAAGTGCCCTGTGCTTAATTCTCATTCATTTACAATTGGAGCCATCAAGGCAGTCATAACCACAAAAGTTTTAGCTCTATCAAGCATTCTCTCCATATTACACCCAAAGATTAGTGAGTTGTCAACAAATATTTTCGCAGCACTTTGCCATGCCCAGATGGAACGACAATGCTCTGAAGGTACCAGATCTAATTTACAGTGTAGTGTAAGCCTTCTGACAGAATGTACTGTGTTTCTTTTCTCTGTTCTAAGTATACATCAACACTTCAGATGCATGTGTGATGGAGGGGTACTCTATGTGTACTGGAGCAACACTTGTAAGCACAGTTGACATATGGACAATAATATCTGACATTCAAATCAACCCCAAGTGAAATGGATAGAGTCAATATACTCATCTTAATAGAAGAAGAACTTGATGACAAAATACTATTGATATGACATTTGGACTCTACTATACATGCTGTAGTAAGTAGAAGAAACTTCTAGATCAATCCATCTCTAAGCATTCATGACTTTCTCTGGAAAGGAACCCTCAGTGTTGGTCTGGGTAAAAACAAGATGCTAAGGGAGTTTTTGTCTAATTTCAAAACTTATTTCTCAATTTGTCATTTTGTATCATCTGTTGGGACTCTACCTTTCAGGGCCACTGCATATGTTCATATGAGGATGCCTGGCCTCAAATCATGGAGAGATGGCCTTTAAGCATAGTTTCAGTAAGGATGTTCCTGTGCAAGGCTTCAACATTGTACATCTAGAGTAGAGCCCCCCAAAACATGAGGGTTTGTTTGTCCTTTCTGCCATCCTTTAATAAAATGTTTTCCTTGCCCTGGACAAATGTTTCCAGTGCTATCTGAGATGCTCTCAGTCTTTATAAGTCTCTGGCCTGAGTCAGTAATAAAAAATATTTCAGTCCTTTAGGATGATCTATTTCTTCTCTCAGTCCCCCCACTCAAGTCTGAAAGAGCTGGAGGAAGAGAAACCTGAACACAGCATGACCCACGAGTACAGTCTGTTTGCTGCTCTGTCTTCTCCTGGGCTGAATGCGGCATTGATTGTTGCGGTTAAAGTGTTGCTGCATTCATAAGTTTCCCATGATTTGATATTTAATTCATGGGAAAGGAGCCCAGATCTTTCTCTCCCTCCATTTTCTACCAGCGTGTTCCCTGAAATAAGAAGTGTCATAACCAGTCTGTCTGTTTCCTTTCAGACCATTGTTTTAGGGAGACTCAGGACAGACCTCACTAGCATTCAAAATCAGAGTCAAGAAAAGCACGCATCTTTTTTCTTCTCATGAATCAACATGTTTAATCAGAACATTTGTATTTTGATGTATTATTATTGCTTCTCTCTATGGGAATTGATTTGTACTGTTACCTAATAAGTGTGGTTCCAATTTTAATCTGGGAGCTGAGTAATAAATACAACACATCAATTTCCATAAACCATATATATTTGAAAGCTTCATTTACATAGTGAACAATTTAGGAGTATAAATTCTAATGTGTTCCTATTCCTTGTGGGTTTCTGTTTGTATAACCTTTTTGTGGCTCTAAAAAAAAAAGACCATAATGCTGCCCAGTGCTATCCAATGCATAAAAATGTGCTCTAAGTAACTCTTCAAAATCCCCTTATTCATTTCTTTTCTTTATTTCAGTCACTAATGAGGCTAATGGTTTTGCAGAAGCTGAAGAATTCTATACCCTCTTCTTTTTTTAGACCCTCTCAGCTTCTTTTCTGGCATTTTTCTGTAGCCCCCAATATTCCTCTCATATAGAGGGTATGAATGCAATTCTGGGTTTCCCAAATAGGGCCTCTCACTTTACATATATTAAATGAAAACATCTTTTCTGTCTCAGGAAGGATGCTATGAGACAGAATCTTAACTGAGTAAACTTAACAAACCACCTGGAAGCTTTCCACATGCATGTGAGTATGCACCAAAGATGGTAAAATTGATTATTTTACTATAGAAAAATATGCATAGGCATGTATATATTCACTCATATCACTCTGCTCATGTATATGTGTATAATTGTATATGTCTGCAGATATATGTTTATATATAAGCTTTCACATACATACACGAAGAGAGAAATTTAACATTAAGAAATATATTTGGTTTCTGGCCATCTTTATCAGTTTCTACTTGCTTAAAGCTACAAATATCTAAAAAAGTTTCCCTTTATAGAAACTAATTGTAACTAATCTATTAGCACCATGAGTCTAAATATATTTCTGTATTTCATACTTGATCTTTACAGTGTTTCCATAAAGTATAACTATATTAATATAAAACATAAGGAATATAATGACCAAAGATTATTATATTATTATTGATAAAAATAAATGCTTACGAGGCTTATATCGAGTACAGAAGAGCTGAAAAATATAGCTTTTCATGCAGAAATGATCATCAAGATCTTGGTACCCTTTTGTAAGGACAGAAGGCAGCTCCCCTGATTGCTCAGTTCATTGAACTTAAGGGAGATCCCAGCCAAGGTGATCTTAAGCTGGCTGATGCCATAACTGGATGCCCCATGATTCCACTAGAACAGCTCTCCCTGAGTTTAGTAGAGGGGGAGAGTGAACAAAATTTATTAGATGTTTCACAAATAAGGTGAAATAAACCAGGATTTCAGTTTGGTTACTGAAAACAAGACTCCATTTCATCCTCTGTTGTAGGAAGAGGGCCCACTTTTTTGTCCCGGCTGCTTAGCCCAGAAATAACCACACAGAAACTGTATTAATTAAATCACTTCTTGGTCCATTATCTCTAGCCTCTTATTGGCTAACTCTCACATCTTGATTTAACCCATTTCTATCAATCCCTATATCGCCACTCGGCAGTGGCTTACCGGGAAAGAGTCTAACCGACGGCATCTGTCTCTGGTGGAGAACCCATGGTTTCTCTCTGAAACTGCTTTCTTCCTCCCAGAATTCAGTCTGTCTTCTCTGCCTATCTAAGTTCTGCCCTATCAGCTTGGCCAAGGCAGTTTCTTTATTCATTAACCAATGAAAGCAACACATAAACAGAAGGAACTCCTACACCACTGCATTTCTTAGTGGTCGTGAATAGGTACATGAGCTATTGTTCATGGTTTTCTTGGGAATCAGATAAGTAAAAGCCAGAGAGGAGACATTTTCTGTATTGTAGAGGAGTAGAGGCAGATAGCTGAGAAGCAGAGAAGAGAAGGCTTCAGTGAGAATGTTAAGCTGCAGTTGGGGTCTCCTGCATACTGATTCTGGGTGCGCTTTGACTACAGGATGGAAGCTGGGGATCTGAAGTTCGAGACCCTGGGTTTGCAATTCTTATTATTCCATTTAGCAGCATTAAGCACTAGGTCATGCTATTCAGCCTCTTTGATTCTCATCATGGAGTTGGTAAATATTGCATACTAACTTTCTACTGCTGAATAACAAATTGCCACCAGTGTGGCAGTTTAAAGCAATATCTATTTATCTCTGAGTTACTGCACTTCAGAAGCTAAGACACAGAGAGACTCTGGGTTTCACAGGATAGAAAACAAGGTGTTGGTTTGGATTGTAGATCTCTTCTCGATGATCTTGGGTTCTTCTATGTAGAGGCTGCATAGACATTGAATTGTAGCACTAAGGTCTAGGTTACTGCTAAGGTTCCTGGAGGCTGTCTGCAGGCCCTCACTGGAGCCACCATGGCCAGTACACAGTATGTACACTGTATTTTATCAGGAAAACAAAACATATTTCTATGAATTCCTACTGTTCTGGAGAAAGGTTTGCAATTTTAAACAATTTCTGTCTTTAGGCCAGGCCCTCTTGGATATTTTTATGGCAAGGCCAGCTGTGCCATGTAATAGAACCCAGTCACAAGAGCGAATCCTTTATTAAGTTCACAAATCAAGGATAGAACAGAGTATGTAGCTTAGTGTTAGAAAAATCTAAGGGACACCCTAGAATTTAACAAAAACCTAACATGTATGAAAATTAAAAAAAAAAACTCCAAGCAAATTTTTTGACAAATAATAAACTACAATTCCGTAAGGCTTAATAGATTATTTTAAGGGTATAAAAACTCTGGTAAAAGTTTTATGTGATTGTCCTAGAAGAGACAGTTCCATATAAAGTAGACATCAACATGTTATCTAGCTAACCACTGAACACACAATAATGGCTCAGTACAGGCCTCTTTGATACATGCTATGGAGAGAAGTGTCCATGCCTTCAAACTGCAAACATGTTTAGCTATTGTAAAGACACTCTCAGGATGCTAGCAGTCATACTCACAGTTTTAGATACGGTTCTTTATTAAACACACAGACTTACATATGAAAATTATATGACAGCCAAATACTTGAACCCAACCTAGTTATAAGGGAGTCATTTCTACTTCCTAAACATTTCAAACTTAAGGTACTGCAAACAGAATTGTGCCCGTCAAGTCGTTTCCTTCTTTATAATTTCTATCTCAATGAGTTGGTCAAATCATGCCATCTCTATGTCTTGAGAGGTTTTTTTTTTTTTGAATTGCTGTTGTCTTCCACATGAGTAAATTCTGACCTTCTTCATCTCCTACATAGACAATGGCAGCAGTGCACCCATGTTTTATATTTCAGATTCAACACTCTTTTCTCTGACTTAATTTTCACAGTTGTAAAACTGACTATATCTCTTGTCAGTTTTCAGTGACACTGAACTGATCTTAAGAAAAAAATGAAGGCTGCGAAGCTGCTACTTCTATTTGACAATACAGCAGGAAAAATTACCTTTTAAATCTATTTGGGAATGTTGTCAACATACAATAAAGCATTCATATATTATGTTTGTCTATGCTTATGAATTTTGACAGATGTATGTATTTGCAGAATAAAACATCAAATTCAGGTTTTGCAAACATAAATCATATTATGTTACTTTTCACAATCCCAAAAAGTCTGCTGTCACAAAACAAACTTTAGCAAAATGCTTAGGAATACAAGTATCATCAAGGCTAATGGCCGGTGCATTGGAAAGAACAGAACATTAATGAATGTGATTGAAGAAGTTACATATATATATAGAAAGAGCTCACGTTAATGGGTTGCAAGAATTAGTATTAGAATATACACTGCTTCATGAAGTACCATAAATGAGGCAAAAGCCTAAACTTTGAATGCAACTACAAAAGACTCCAAAGAGTTAATGCATCCTAGGAGAAAAATGATGAAGGCATCATATTTTTCCCTATATAGTTATACAGATTGGTCAAGTCTACCTCTATCAATCCTTCACCATTCTTTAATTAATGCATTTAGTTTGTGACTGTGTTTTTCCTAGTTAGCTCAAATACTGGGAATCCATATTTGCCTTGACTGACAAAGTTTTTATGTTCTTTTCCCTCACCTCCTTCTGGTCTGTCCAAGTGCAACATGTTCTTAAACCTTTGTTTTTATGAGTACTTTCTTCATTGTCCTATTGGGACGAGTGCCTAGATCACAGTGAATCACATTCCATGTATGAATCACCACAGACTTAATTTGATACATCAGTTCACCAATGTGTTTTTCTCTAGAATGTAAGACGACTTTAGACATCCCGTTTATTTTCACATTTCCCAAGTATTAAGATGCTATTTAGAAAAAATTCTCAGTTAGCATTGTTGAAACAGATGGGTGAAATATGAGCTCCTCTATAAGGCATGGCATACAATACAATTACCTGTATTTTCTTTCACAGTTCCCAAGCCTCAGTACTTCTAGCCACACCCAGTTCTGTACAGACAACAGTTTGCCCTTTCCCTCTGCCCACAGATTCTCACTGTGGAAGATCTTTGCCTCCATTACCTGCCAACCGGATACTCACTCTGCCCAGCTTTTCTTCCTCTGTGGATTTAGTAGTTTTTCATTTTTCGTGGTTTTGCTTTTCATGACTTTATTTACCCGATGTAACTATGGTTAGAAATTTTAGAACTATTCAAAAACACACCAGATCTCAAGTGAAATAGATAGAGAACCACACTATTTCCTGGACTACAGTTATATCACACTGTTTTCTTTGCTTCCTTCTTTGTATACACGTATACCAGCTTTACCATGTCCAGTACACATTCATGTTTCAGAAGACTGATGTTTTTTTACTAACACTTGAGTTTCCATAATTTTCTATCAAGCTTCATCCTGCAAAGGATGTAAATTATTCCTAGGGACAGGGTATCCATGTTGCAGATGTTACCCACCCTTACATATTTTGAGAAATAACTACATTCATACACATTTTGTAGCATATTATTTATAGTGCATTATAATTGGTATATTTTATTGAAGTAGCATGAATACAAACTCAGAACATATTTAAGCACTAATAAATATACACATGCATGCAGATATATATAAGCCAGCTCCGTGATGTTCAAATATAAAATATCCCCTATTGTTTTATTTAAACATTGGAAAATATATTTACAATGCACTCAGAAATAAACAATCTTACTGTGCCTAATTTATAATTTTTTGGGTTTTTTTTATTTTTGAGACAGGGTTTCTCTGTAGTTTTGGAGCTTGCCCTGGAACTAGCTCTTTTAGACCAGGCTGGCCTTGAACTCACAGAGATTCACTTGCCTCTGCCTCCCGAGTGCTGGGATTAAAGGTGTGCACCACCACCCCCCGGCTACCTAATTTATAAATTACAGCTCACTGTAGGTATGTGTTCACAGGAAACACTGTTGTTTGTGCAGCGATCAGTGCTATCCACAATTCAAGACACCCTTTGACACTCTTGGAATGCATTCCTGAAGGTGAGGGAGGACCACTTTGTTTTTGGACTCTTCCCCACACCAGACTTCGCAGTTTTTGATTCCTCCTTTGTATACACATCGTCTAGTTTCGCCATGTCCAAAACACATTCCTGTTTCTGCAGACTGCTGCTTTTTAAAAACTAATACCTGAGTTCTTCCAGAATATTAAATATCTATTCATCTTAGATATTTAGATATACCAATATTTGGTATATCTAATATATATTGGTATATTTAGATATACCAATGGGGAGGCAGCTTATTGCTGAGTTTAATAAATGTTTTTCAAAGAAAGTAATGCAAAACAAAAGGTAGGAGGAGAACCAGCAGTTAAGAAAGGATGCAGAAGTGGGAGAAGCAAGAAAAGCTTGAACTCCGTTCCTCAAATGCAGAGTTCAAGGCTTTAGCAAAATCTGTGGCTCAGAACCGATGTCTGTTTTCAGTTGTTAAATCTAAGGCATATTTGGATTTAGAACTTCCTGACTCTTCTTGTAGTTGTGTGTATGTGTGTATGTAAACGCGTGTACATGTTTAAAGCAAAAAGTTTACACACAGACTACAAAGAAAAAGACACATCTCTGATCACTGACTTGACTACCATATTTAAACACTAATGAATAGATACGCATATGCATGCAAGATGACTACACATCTATGTGTGCTCACGTACAATATATCCCTTCATGTTTTATTTATATGTTGGAAAATATGTTTATAATATACTTACAGGTAAGTATAACATTACTTGAATAGTGTTTAATGATATGTCAGTGTTTCCTATTTTAGCTTATTCTTCCCTTAACATTCTTCCTCTTTGAAGTCATTAATACCTAAATTTTAAAGTATGGTGTTTTGAAATATTATTTTTACTAGGCAAATATGTGTTATGTTTGTTTTTGCTGAGGAATATTACTTTAACTATGTAAAGGTGGCTTACTTTTGTTTATGCTCCATTTGCTTAATGATGTAAGGATGTGTGTTTAATTATGTAAAGATGTGCTGCATTTGTTTCACCTTGCCTTCCTAAGGCACCTGATTGGTCTAATAAATAGCTGAATGGTCAATAGCTAGGCAGAGAAAGGATAGGCAGGACTGGCAGGCAGAAAAAATAAACAGGAGGAGAAGTCTGGGCTCAAAAAGGAAAAAGACAAGAGGAAAGTGAAGAGAACAAGGGACACACCCAGGACAAGAAGCCAGCCAGATACCAACCAGTCATACAGAAGCAGTGAAAGTAAGATAGACAGAAGAAGAGCAATAAGCCCCAAGACAAAATATAAATAAAAATAAACCGGTTAATTTAAGTTAAAAGAGCTACCCAGAAACACGCTAAAGTAAGGCTGAGCATTAAAAACCAATAATAAGTCTCTGGTCATGATTTGGTAGCTGGTTGGTGACCCAAAGAAAAAAGGCTGGTACAGTATGACAAACATTTAATGGATGTCTGTATTAATAATGTTTTCACCTTCCAAAATTACATAAGACTTCCACATCTGAAAAGTTTAGATCATCTAGAAGGGAGTGTTCTTCTCAGAAGTATCTGTTCCCTGGAGTTAGCAAAAGGCTCCCTGTTAAGCTGTGCAGAAAAATGCAATCATTGTCTGCTCTTTACAGGTAACTCCTTCACACAACCATGCACCAAGCTGATATTCCCCCTGCCTTAGCTCTTGGGGGTCAGGTACTAGCAAGCAGAGGCTACCACTTGAGCTGAGAGTCTGCCAATGTTATTCCAAATAATTGAATCCTTAGCTTGCTCAGACTTGGCCCCTGTCTCCTTCTTTGCTTCTCAAGGAAACTACAGGAAGGTTCCCAGGTCATGCTTTCTTCTTTGTTCCTTCTACCTCACACTAAGGAGGCAGTACCTCTGCTGCCTGGCTTGTTTTTTGTGTCCTATTGGGAGCTACAAATAAAGGAACTCTTGTGTCCTCACTCACTCACTTCTGAAATTAAATCCTGAGTTATGATCACGCCAATGGTTTTCTACCAGTACAACAAGAATAAAGATCAAGTTCTTGAACTACTTGATTAACTTTAATTATCAGTATTCCACATACATCTCTCCCTCCAGTATTGTGCCTAATAGTAATCAAGCCACAAAAATCAAGAATTGCCAGCAATATTCATCTACTAGAAGGCAGAGAGCTATGAGAAAAAGAAATGAAAGAATTCCCTGGGAAACATGGCAGTATGTGCTCACATCATTTTCTGGAACCATTCTTGGGACAAAAATTCATTTAACTT
The DNA here is from genome assembly GCF_982192425.1 of Myodes glareolus. Lineage (NCBI taxonomy): Eukaryota > Metazoa > Chordata > Mammalia > Rodentia > Cricetidae > Myodes > Myodes glareolus. The sequence goes on from NC_142048.1 coordinate 44,078,492, forward strand.
ATTCTCAGCCATCATAGCTGTTTTCCTGAATCATAAAATCCCCATTATGAAATAAACCCTGACATCGACTTGATTAGTATAAGCATAAATCTGAACAGTTGTGTGCTTGCTTTAAACTGCAGTTTTTCAGGCCACAATTAGAGAATCTATTCTTTCCATGGCTACTGCAGTAATTACAGATTATTTCAATGCAGTGTCAATTGTTGGGAGTATTTTCTTTAATGCATGTGAAAGACATAGTGGTTTCAAACTATCAACACGAAGTTTCAGAAAAGTCTGTGGTAATATATTAAGTACTAAATTTATTAATTTTGAATTGTATCTCAAAGAAAACCCAATTATCTATAATGGTATAAGCATACATGTATCATTATTGGAGCATGTACAGCATGGGTGTGTCTATATAGAGAAATTATGTAGATAGATTTTTAAGGGACCCTTCTATTTAAAATAAAAAGCCTTGCAATGAATTCATAGAATAAAAATATGTATATTATTAATGTGTTGTTTAATGGAATGCTATTTTTGCTCTTTGCATTTATTCAGAGTTCATGCTTACAATTCAGTCATCATAATACAAGCAACATGAAGTTCTCATCTTTTCTGACAGACACTAAAAGAAACTTCGTACTCAATCATCTCTTCCCCTACCACCAAACACACACATACACACACACTTATATAGAGTCACATATGTGTAAACTCACTCACACACTCATATACATATATTTATGCATACATCCACACATACATAGTCATACACTCATATTTGCCTACGTTCATATATACAAACTCATATTTGTACACATTTATACACACATTTAAATTCACATTCATACACATACATACATGCATTCATGCTCACACACTCACGTACTCCTCCAGCCCTGTACTCCCAGGTAGCTCTCTGAGTTTTAGTCTTTTCTATATAACTGCTTATGTTCAAGTTCCAGAAAAATTTGCTCAGTCAAATAGAACAACCAGCTTCCTTCCTATTTTAAGAAAGCAGTGTATTTCAGCCAGAGATATTAACTTCATGAGAGTGTTCTCCTAAGTTGCCTAATTCCCTTTTGACGAGCTCTCAAAACTAGCCAATGAGGAACAACCAAGGACTAGATTGAAGATGACCTTCAGTGAATGAAGGACAGCCAACCAGCCTTTACATAGGTAAAGGTGAAGCCCATCTTGGACACATGGGCTTGCTTTCCTTACCCCTTCTGCAGAGTGACCCCAACAAGATCTCTAAGAGTAACTGGGTTGATGGCTTTGCATTGTAAGAGATGCTGCTCGTAGCCATGCACACAGTTTCAGATCTAGAATATTCACCCACAGAGAATGCCTACATTTGGACTTCAGTAGGCACCAATCAGCTTTGGTCTATTATTTGACCTCCATAATCTTTTCTTTCATTACCCTTAAAGGGAGAACTCTAAATTAAATAACTAAAGCTTCATTAGTTGCTAAACTCAAAGGTATAGAATTAAGGAAATGCCTAGTATAATCTCATGCAGAGATGCATATGAATAAGTGAAATAAATATGTTAATTGTATCATTTTCTGTGTTTTCAGAGGTCTTCACTTTCTAACTCATCTTCAGCCCTTTTTTGTCAACAAATATCCCTGGAATGCACTTAAGATGAACCGCGGGTTTTCACTGTCCAATGGCAGGACATCTTTAGGACCCAGTCCACAAAGGCATTATAAATCCCCAAAGGCATTTCTCCTCTTCTCTACTCAGCATCAGGATCCCACCTCCTTCATTTGCTGTTGCTGCTTGCTTTTTGTTTCAGGCTCCAAAAAGGCAATCTCTTTGGATCTCCAGTAGACTTGCAGTGTGGTGGGATACTTGCATAACTCTCAAACACACTTCCAATCCAGCCATGAGTAGCATTTCTGGGACGTGAACTTGGCAATAAAACCAAAGCAGTGTTCACATGTAAAAGCTTAAGCATTTTTAAATTCCTATGCCTTACCCATAAATAGAAAATTTTTTAAAAAGAAGAAAGACCAAACATTAATGAGAATACTCCTTGTTTCCAGGATGACCTCTCTAGCTCCCCATCAAAAGTTCAAAAAAGAAATACCATCTCCTCTATACTGTGGCCAGTTATTCAGCCTACATTCTTCATAAACAGATAAATACATGAAAATTATATATATATTGTAGGATTAGAGAACTTTGCTCCATGTCGGTAGAGGCAAAAGAGCACCCTTTAATTATTGTTTAACGTAATTGTCTTTAAAAACTAGGAAATACCTTTTAAAATTTTTTAGATATGTTTTAAGATGAAGGCAGCTGAACAATTTCACTCCTTGTTAAATTATCTAATCTTTTATTGGAATTGTCAAGCAGAGCTCTTGTTAATGGTCGGAAACAGTACAAAAGAGGACACAATTAGCATGGAATGCATTAGTCATGATGAAGACATCATACAAATGAATGCAGCCTGGCTGCCCACTGCAGTCACCTCCAAACCAATCAATTCTCCAGAGTAGTCAGACAACCAATGAAGAGACCCTTTGAAGGACACTTAGGGTATCTGTGCTGGGAATGGTGAACACACAGCCCCAGGAACCACATACTCACACTCCAGAGAGAGATGACCCTAAGGTCAGAACTTAGAAGCTGAACTGGCATGTCAGCAGTCCTGTTGCGTGTCCATTCTTCGGGAGTTTGTTCCTCTGTGATGCACCTTAGCTGTTCTACACACTATCTGTCAGTCACGTGGGGGTGGCCTGCTGTTTTCCATTAAAAGATGAAAAAGGCTGCAACAGAATGTCCAGTAGAGAGAAGTCCGAGCAAACAGACTAAATATTCAATGGACTCCAAAAAACTGATTATCGGGACAAGAGCTAGAACCGCTAATGTGCACACAGGCTCAATTAACCCTAATTAGTTCAGAGTCAGGCTACAAAAGACTTAATTAGCAGTTATTAGGTGCTGTTCAGAGAAAGAACATAAATAATGGTTGGTAGCAAGCTGTGTTTAAGAATCTCCTGACTGAATGACATCAAATTAAATAAAAAAAGGTGAAATTAATGTTGTTTCATTGAGGATTAAACATAAAACAATAATGCAGGTCTTGCCTAAAATTTCATTTATTTGGTATAGAGTGTTGATTTATTATTTTTTTTCCTAGGTAGGTGAGGTACTTCAGGGGAAGAATTTGAATTTATTTCTAGTGGCATGAGCGTTAGCATCTATGGCCAGTGGAAAACTATCCGCTGTTGGGTGGTGAGTAGTCAGCAGGGCTCAGAGCAGGAAATTAAGCCTTCATAAGCCCTCAGTCCTCCTTGGGAGGGTTCTACAGAGTGGATGCTTGTGCAAAGCTACGCCAAGTCTTTCCTTCTTCCTTGTCCTATGCAGTCACCAACATTATTTCTCACAGGAGACAAAGCCTAAAGATCGCCTTCAAAAATTTTGATAAAACACAATAACCAGATTAAGATCTCAAAAACACAGGGGTAAAAAAATCAAGATTTTGTATATGCTTCCTCTTCATATCTCTATATTCTCACCTCTTCCTTGCGAGTTCTTGGACAAAGCATAGACCTCAGAGGAATAGAGTGTTAGGATAACTCAACCATAAGATGCTATAGCACATGCCTAACCTGAACAAGGCCCTGGACTCAATTCTTCACACCACAAAAAGAAACAGAACAACACAAAGAGCCTTTAATACTGTAAAATTTGTATACTATTCGTCTTAAGTTTTTAAATCTTTTACAGCAAGCACACAGGATTGACACAGATGAGACAAGACAGGGCCTTGATTCAGAACACCATGGCATTCTGTGTTTATGTAAAGCAATTCATTACCTTTATTTTACAGAATACCAATGTTACCTCGGGAAATTACTCAGCCTTGCCATAGGAGTTCAGAGAAGAGTACTGTGTGCAAGTTTGTCTAAATAAGGAGAGCTGTAGTTAGAGCCATGTAATTGAGCAACCATTAATTTCAAGTAACTACCTTTCTCTTTAAAATAGCAATTGTGAGGATGGTTTAGAGAGAATGGAGTAGGATTATTTTGCATTGCTGTAAAACAAACAACTATCTGCTTCAAACAATACCTTTATTAGCTCGCAGCAAAGGGTTAGAAGGCCAGTTTGACTTGATTAGAGTCTCAAAGGCCAAAAATAAAGTATTATTTAGGTGGATTCTCCCAGAGGCTCTATGAAAAATCTCTTTCTAAGACAATTACTGTTGTTTCAGTATAAATCAGGAATGTATACAGGAGGCATACTGTTTATTTTGAGTTACTCTTGATCCAGCCACATCACTGAGGGTGTTTATCAGCTGTAGGAGCTCCCTGGTAGAATTTTTCTGTAAAGCAAAGGATATTGTCAATAGGACAAAATGGCAGTCCACAGAATGGGCAAAAATCTTCCCCAATCCCACATCTGACAGATGGCTGATTATTGTGAAATGTTTTACTCTTTTGCTTTTTGAGGACCTGCTACCCAGCTGCCAAATAAATGACACAGAGACTTATTCTTAGTTATAATTGCCTGGCCTGTTTCTTGTCCAGTTTTCTTAATTTAAATTATCCCAACTACCTTTTGCCTCTGGGCTTTTATCTTTCTCTATTTCTATATACCTTTCTTTACTTCATTCTCCATGGTTTACTGTGTAGCTGGGTGGCCCCTGATGTCCTCCTCTCCTTGTTCTCTTGCTCCTTGTTCTCCTTCTCTCAGATTTTTGCCTTCTATTTATATTCTCTGTCTGTTAGCCACACCCATCTTTGCTCCTGTCTCACTATTGACCATTTGTCTCTTTATTAGTAGCATCAGATGTTTTAGATAGGCAAAGACTGCAGCTTTACAGAGCTGAAAAAAAGCAGCATAAATAAAAGGTACATATCTTAAAATAATATTCCCCAACAGCTGAACTCTAAATTATATAAAGAACTCAAGGAACTAGACATTGGAATACCAAGTAATTCAATTTAAAAATGGGGGTACTGATCTAAACAGAGAATTCACAACAGAAGAATTTCAAATGGTTGAGATATATTAAAAGTATTTTAACATTCTTAGCCATCAGAGAAATACAAATTAAAATAATTCTGAGATATTATCCTATACCTGTCAATATGGTTAAGATCAACAACACAAATGGCAACTTACATTGAAGAGGATGTGGAGTAAGAGGAATACTCCTCTACTGCTTGTGGAAGTGCAAACTTCTATAGCCACTTTGGAAATTGATATGGTGGTTTTTCAGAAAATTGAGCATCAATATAACTCAAGACCCACCTATACCAATCTTTTGCATATACCCAAAGGAAGCTCAATCATACCACAACAGTGCTTGCTCAAATATGTTCATAGTAACATTATTTTTAATAATATAATCTCCCATTCATAATCACACAAACTCAACTGATGGGTGACCCTAATTACCTCTCAAATAATTTCTTTGTCATATAAAATCACATAGTCTCAGGCACACACTCTCACTACATTTGAGGTTTTTAAGATTAAGACTCTTCTTGCTCTTCTAGCCAGACCTAGAACCCTATATGGGGTGAGGGTAGGGTGGTCACTGGATGAGGACAGAGGGACCCCTGCAGGGTCTAAATGTTAGAGTTCAGGAGATCTGATGGCTGAAGGATATGCACAACCTGGGACTATACAGCTTGAGTCTGGAAATACAACTAGAAGGAGTGAGGGAATGAAGAGAGAATAGAAACACAGGTAACTTGTACAAAAATGCTGTGGCCACATGTGTGTACCCTGATGAAGAGATATGCAGCAACCTAGAACCTCAGTAGATTTATTAGGTACAAACCAAGCGGGGGGGGGGGGGGGGGGCTAGGCTAGGTTTGGTAGCAGGTCTCTGTCGGTGAGCAGTCTCAGGTCATAAACATCTGGGTGGGAGATGCAGTTGCTAGTTTTGCAACTAGTCAATCACCTGAACTGTCCACATTCACACTCAGGCCAGAGGAAGGCTTTTCCATCCTTCTGAGCTTGACCGAAGAGGTGAGGCTTTTGTCGATTTCCCATGTGTCTGAGGCTTTGGTCTCTGGCATGGCCACGGCCATGACCATGCCAAATGATACACATCCACTCAGTACTTCACTAGCTCTCTGCAGCCTAGGGGACAGCAAGCATCAGTAGGAAAGAAGAGTGCATACATTAATGCTCAAAAGCATTAGGACACATTCTTTGGTCTTTCAGGCTTCTTTGGTAAAAAAGCCCGGTTATCTCATGAAATCTATCTTTGGAAATAAGCATCGTTGAAGTGTCTGACTTTTTTTTTTTAGCAGTAGCAGAAGCAATATTTTGTAGACATGAGACACTTTTTGTAATGCTATGCTGCATCAAAACTGATTCCACCTTTATTTTATAAATAGTTACCTATACCTCAGAACTGAGTGAGGCTCCTCGCATTCAACACTAGCTGCTACTGTTTCTCAGGGACAGGTCAGTCAGAACTCCAAACCACTGGTTCAAAGGTATCTCTTCTTTCTGTGCAAGTCACATTGACATTTTACATGGCACATATAAAACTCTTCCATTTTTGACCTTTTATGTCATTCTGGGTGCTTTCCTAATTCCCAAACTCAAACCTTGCTTCAGTCCACCAGTGTTGAAATTAATTAAAAATAAACCAACATGAACTTAGGTTCACTTTATATTTCTTTTAGCACAGCACACAATTCAATTCAAATTCAAATTTATTACAGAGTAAGTTATGAAAATTGTGAAAATTGCACAGTTTTTCCATTTTTTCTTTTTTTTGCTGCTATAGATGGAACAAATGCAATCCCAAAGAAACTAATAAAGTGAATTGTTCGCACAATTACATATTATTTTCCTGTTTTGTACAATTCTCTCTGGGAGCCTGATATTGAGTGATTGACTGATCTGTGAAGTAGATTCCCGTCTGTTTTCGAGCTTTGAGTATTCAACCATCTCTACATTTTTGACAAGACTGTTGAATGAGCCAAGTGATTGAATCATAAAACCACTCAACAGATCCACCATATGCTTTGTTTGGTGTGAGGAAAAAAAATCTTCCATGCACAAAAAAAGAAGAAAATGAAAATAGAGACAACAAAATTCACAGAGGTACATGTTGGAGAGAAGAGAAACATACATGTAATATAAATGTAAAATGGTGACTCAAACTGTGAGGATGAGAACAGCCATTTGGTTAAATGTTGAAGCTTAGACTTGAACTGCCAATCATCTGTGAGCTTCTCCAGGCTGTCCTTACAATTTATAAAGTGCTTCTAGGAGACCATGGTGCCAGTGCTGACCCAGACCCATCCTGCCTCTTGGTTTTGGTCAAATACTTAAATAAATCTTCTCGCCCTTTCAGGTGCATGACTGTATCTTAAAACATGAAACACTGATATGTTTGAGACTGCCAAACAGACCAGGTGGGGCCTGATGTTCATTCTTGTGAGATGATTTGCAACACTCTGGCCTTAATTCTACTGATATTCAAGGAGCACTCCTATGGGGAAAGGATCATGCGACAATTGGTGAAAAGATCTTACCAGCTATGTCTTCCATGAGAAGCAGGCAAATCTCATGAGACAAGTGGATTCCCATGTGTGTCATGGCAAGTGCAGCCATCTTTGTAGTGTTTGTCCAAACAGGATGCCAAATAATATTTGGAGTCATAGTTTTCTGGTGAGATGATGTCAAGGAATAATCATTAAGAAAGCAAAGGAGGAATACAAAGAAAAGCATTGAAGGGAATCTAAGAAATGAATTAGTATGGGGATGTGTGGGGCAAAGGCAGAATGAAATTCTTGGTTGGCCTGCACCAGCATCCCAGGGAATCATTATAAATGCCTATTTGGGGTCCTAGTCTAAAATGGTTGAAAGAGAAATCCTTCACAATTTTGAGGCACACTCAAATTGAAGGACTGCTGAACTATGGGATACTGGAAGTCTGGGCAAAGCACTTGCTTCAGAGCTTTGTCACTGAAGGAAAAATGGGAACGTGAATAAGTAGACATCAACTCCCACCAGTTACTATTAGGAGTTGTTGGATAGAAGTATTAGATTAAGTACTTAAAAGTTATTGGTTCTGGGCTATAGAAATCCAGTTTTATTCTGACACACAGTGGGACATTCACAGCTTCTACAACACTGTCTTGAAGATAAAGAACGCACTAGAAGCCTATGTGGTATATGGTCTCAACACATTATATATTGATATTCAGGGTTAATACAAAGATTAAGAAGTGTTGGGCCTGGGCAATGGCTCAGTTGGTTAAGTGTTAGCTATGGAGTAATAAGAACTTGAATTTGGATCCCCAGTACTTACACAATAGTTAAGTATCATGGCATATATCTATAAACCTAGTACTTAGGAACTGGGGACAATAGCATTCCTAGAGTTCAGTGGCCAACCAGCCCAAGTGAATTGATTAGATCCAGATTAAGCAAGACTCTCTCTAAAAAATAGAGCAATTAAAGAATACACTCCTTGTGGACCTTTACCTTCCACAGTACTTACACATATGTGTGAGTCCACCCCTGCGCTGATACAGCAGTTTCGAGAGGGAGGGCACAGTCATGGAAATAGAATCATGTGAAGGAAGATGACAAGGAGATGGAGGTTTGGGGACAAAGGTCATGTGTGGACTGAAGACGTAGAAAGGCATTTGTGAATATCTAGGAAAGATACTGGTTATCCTGGTGGGCTGGATGGATTGTGAAGAACCTAGACTGCTGTGTTCACATAGTCTTATCTCTGTATCTCTTTTCCTGAGTTGAAAACATTTTTCATATAATATATTCTGATTTTTTTTGCTTCCCTTATCTCTTCCCGTACCTTCTGCACCCATTTAACTCCACACCTTCTTTCTCTTTAGAAAACAATCAGGCAAATAAAAATCAGATTAAAATTAAGCAAACAAACAGGAAAAACAAATAAAAAGCACAAAAGAAATACACACACACACAGAGAGAGAGAGAGAGAGAGAGAGAGAGAGAGAGAGAACCATAAAAACACAAAATCAGAAACCATAATATGTAATCAAAAGACAAGAGCCTTGCTCTAAGAAAAACTGATGAGTACAGTTATAGAATTCAGAGGCAGAATAGTTAAAGCAGCAAAAGCAGATTTTATTTAGCAAATGCTGCCCAGGAGAAACCATTCAGGTCATAGTACTTGTCGCTCTTCCACAGACACCCAGTTTGGTTCTCACCATCTGGTTAGGCAGCTGCCAACTGTCTGTTATCTCTGGCACTAGGAGATCTACTGTCTTCTGATGGCTTTTGTGAGCACTCACACATGTGACAAATACACACACAGGTAAATAAATAAATATCACAAAAAATAGTAAGATCCCAGAGGACCATATAATCTGTTAGTGATACTGGAACTCCTAGAAATGGCAGGAATTATAACACATGCTACCATAATAATACAGCGGCCTAATCAACATTCAAGCAGCAATTCCAACAGACATACCAACACAGAAGGGGAAGAGCTCATGGAGGCCACTCCAAAGAATTATAGGCTGAAAGACAGAGAACTTGTCTGTACCATGGATGAGCTCTGACTGATGGTTCAGCCCTGAAATCATGTACATACAAGTTATACTAAACAGTCTCAGTATGCTGAATTCATATAGTTTACATACATACACACCCACACAGAGAATTCTTATTTTAGTTAAAATATAATTACATCAAATTACATCATTTCTCCCTTCCAACCCCTTTCCTATATCCTCCTTTGCATCTCTCACATGGCTCCCTGTATAATGCCCCTCAATTCATGATCTCTTTATTATTACCATATATATACATATATATACACACACACATACATACATACATAGGGTTATACATACATGCATACATATATACATACATATGGGGTTAGAGGGAGAAAATGGAAGGGGAAATGATGTAATTATGTTTTAACCAAAATTAAAAACAATTACTACAATAGGAGAATATAACCTAGTATGATACTTGGACTAATTCCAAATACAGAGTATGTGGGGTTTAAACCTATGTGTATTACTTCTGAAATTCTGTAATCACAATACTTACCCTCAGCCATTTAAAGAAGAACAATTGATTTGGGCTCATACTGTCAGAAAATTTCAGCTCATCAGGTCGGATGGTTTTAGGAGTGTGTGATAGAGTATATTTGCACTGTGTTGGATCGGGAATTAGGAAACAGAGGCAGGAACCTGGAGCCAGGTTATCACCTTTAAAGATCTGCTATCCAAGCCCTATCTCCTAGAGCAGTGCTTCTCAACCATTCTAATGCTGTGACCTTCTGATACAGTTCCTCATGTTGCGGTGACCTCCAACAACAGCTTTATTTTCATTGCTACCTCATAACTGTAATTTTGCTACTCTTAAGAATTATGATAACCCAGGCTCCATTTAAACCCCCTAAGGAAAATTAGGAGAGTTATGATTTAATAGTGAAGAGAGCTAAAACCCGTTACTTTCCTGTCTTTGAAAAGGGGAGGATTTTCTTGTTGGCAACCAGTTCACCTGGGCAGACATACAGCTGTTAGAAGCCATTTTGATGGTGGAGGAACTCAACGCTCCCGTTCTGTTTGACTTCCTTCTGTTGCAGACATTTAAGACAAGAATCAGCAACATTCCTACAGTTAAGAAGTTTCTGCAACCCGAGAGTCAGAGGAAGCCTGGCCACTATGTTGAGGTAGTCAGGAACGTTCTGAAGTTCTAGTAGAAGCAGGCCACAGTGAGTATCCAACTACACATGCCAATTAAATATAGTGAAAAACTTAAAAAAAAAAGAATTGTAAGTGTCTCTGTTTTCCGATGGTCTTAGGTGACCACTGTGGGCTAAGACCCCAGTTTGAGAATCACTATACTATAGTTTCTACCTCTCCAAATATTCCCAACATCTCGTTAATAAGTCTTCAAGACATGAGTCTCTGGGGGACATTTCAATGTAAAATATGCAAGAAGTGAGTCATTGTTGTTAGTGGAGGTACTGGTAGCTGGAAACTCACCAGACACAAGCATCATATGTAGGAGGATTCTGGCTTAACTGACTTGGGAGTCTTACTGAAGATGGAACATGGTGGTACATCATCTGGGAAGTAATAGTGATGCTAAGGGGACCACAGTGATGTAAAAAAGTGAACATTTCCTGATCTGACCTAGCAAGATTCTTGTTAAAACTGAACTCTACAAAGAAGTTCACAAATGGACCTCTTTGGGAATAGGATTCAGAGCCTGATTAAGGTTTAGATCAGTGAAATAATCTTTGCCAATTGTTGTCCACAGGTGGAGTGGTGGTTAGAAGCTTAGATGCAAAGTTTGTTAAGACTTAGAATGAGTTTCAAGCATGCTATTTAATCTTTCTAGCTTAGTTTTATCATCTCTATAATGTTAATAATTCATATTATCTACCTTATAAGATTATTATGTGGATGAAATGATGTATATCAGGAGCTCAGTGAAAACTTATTATAAGCCTATAGGAGACATAATCTAATTGCTTGTCTATCTGAGGAGTTATTTATACTTTGTTTTTAGGTACATTTGTTTGCTTGTTTAGATTTTCTGTAATTTCCTCCCAGACTACATCTCTGCCTCTGAACTCTGCTATTTCTTGCCCACTTTTTAAGAGAACTAGAATTTCTGATTATCTATTTTCTTTTCTTTATTTTGTTTATTTCTTTAAATTTATTTATTAACTTTATATCAGGGTTGCACTTTCCCCTCCCTCATCTCTGCCCAGTTCATCCCCCCACCCTCTGTTCCCAGCTCCCAATTCACTCCTCCTCCTTTTCTATTTAAGAAAGGGCACGTCTGCCATGAATATCAACAAAGCATGGCTTATCAAGTAACAGTCAGACTAAGCACTGTGCCCCCATGTATTAAGGCTGATCAAGGGAACCCAGTATAAGGGTCCTAAAGCCAGTTAAAAGAGTTAGAGATAGCTCCTGTTACTATTATTAAGAATCACACAAGAGAACCAAAGCCACACAACTATAACATATATGCAGAGCACCTCTTTTCTTTCTTATATATGGTGCATAAAATTTAGTAACTACATATTTTAAATGATCTACAGATTCAGAAAGAAAGTTTACCCTTTTAGAGTTAAACCTTTCCCGGAGTTGATCTTAAATTAGGTTTATGTTAGCCAGACTTTGCAGGATGCCCAGATAAGGTTACCACACCCCAAATGCAATTAAAATCAGGAATGTTTAAGTCATAGAATGTTCTTTAATGTGATTAGAACTGTAACATCTGACTGTTTCAGAGCTAAAGATCAAGCTGTGCCATTGCGTGGAGAGCAGTGGTTAGCAGTAACTAGCTACCAGACACAGAGAAACTGCAGCGCATCTCTTGAATATCTGTAAGTGACATAAGCGACGGACGCACATGCTGCTGAGAGAATACTTTTTTTCCCCCCCGCAGCGTCTTGGTGCTACTGTGGCTCCTGGGGGCATTCGGAAGGTGTGATCTCCCTGCTCTGATTTTCACGGTGCCTTTGCTTTACTTTGCTTTACTCATTATACTGCATTATACAGTACCCTTTTTTGCCTTAGTTTACCCATCCATGCCAGATTTACACGGTTCCATAGTTTGTAGAACCTTAGCAAAGTGAGATGGTCCATGGAAAAAGTTCTTTATATTCCAAAGAATTCTAAAAACTGCAGGCTCTGCCCTGCTGCTCTTGGTGAAGACACATTAGCTTCCAGCAGATGTTGAGAATCCCCACTGGGAAGAAACCAGTGTCTCCAATTCTGTTGCACCATGGGTACTTCATAGCAAACAGGTTTCCACAGACTGCACTTCTTAGAGAGCCATTGCTCGGGATCTAATTAGAGTTCACGAGCTGCCAGTCAAGAATTTTTTTTTTTTTCCTAGCAAAATGATCTTACCAAAAACGAAGTCAAGTAAGTCAAATTTCTGATAAACAGAAACATATGAATTTTCCTGCTAGGCTATCTGCTCTATAAGAAATTCTTTTATATTGAAGAAAAATAAAACCAGGTGTTGTCTCACATAGACAGACAGAGCTGAGAAATGATAAATATGCAGTAAGTGTGAAATTGTTCCTATTTTATCTCTTCCACTCCCTCCTTTCTTTCTGCCCTCTGTAGTAGGAGCCTGCTTGTTTGTTCTCGGCTGCTCAGCCATGAAATAAACACTCATCAACTATATTCTCTGCAATACTGTTTGACCAATAGCTTAAGTGTCTTTTTAGCTAGCTCATATCTAATTAACTCATTTTTATTCATCTGTGTATTGACACATGGCTATGGCTCACCTGCAAGGTTCTGTCTGACTTCTGTCTCCGGTGGGGCTACATGGTGTCTCTTGACTCTGCCTCTTTCTCCCAGCACTCAGAATAGTTTTCCCTACCTAGTTCTACTCTGTCCTATCAACAGACCAAAACAGCTTCTTTATTCATTAGCCAATAAAAACAGCACATAGACAGAAGGACCTCCCACACCATCCCTCCCTTCCTTCTTACCCCTTTCTATACATATATACAACTGATCTCTTAAAATATAGGACTATTTAAAGCAGTGGTTATCATAGGTACCCAGGTCTTTTTCCCTTCTTCCTGGTGATTCGCAGGGCCCTTTGACCTCTGGCTCCCTGGAGATTCTGCACTAGCACTGGCTTGAGGGTATAGCTTAGAAAGAATTTGACTCTTTTTTGTTATGGTAATTCCACCTGTAAACAAGGTTCCAGCTGCAGGCCATATACCCTGCCAAGCCTGGCTCCCCCAACTGATTCTGCCTGAGGCACCAGGCACCTATCATCCTATTCCACTGCTCCTGATGGGAGGGGGCCATGCCCTTTTGAACCCTCTTGCCCACTGGTATAAATACCCGACTTGAGTTTAATAAAGTGGCCATTTACTCTTTGGTAAGTGAGCAGGTCTCTTTGTGTGTCTGTTTAAACCCTTAGGATAGTCGTCCATTCTCGTGGACTCGAGTTCAGGAAAGCGCGCGACTGAATCGGGCCTGGGTATCCACAGAAAAGTACGGAGGGTTACAGTTATATCACCATGTTCACAGCAAGCTTAAATAAAACTTTGTGCCAATACAATACAGTATGATAATATTACTGGAAAAGCCTCTTCTTTTGTATTACTGAAGCTGTACTTTCTAGAATTAGGTCAGTTTTACTCTGAAATGTAATTAAGTTCATAATGTATGTCATAACGTCTACTGAAAACTAATCTAAAAGTTGACGCGAATAACAGTGATAACTGCAGCAGAGCACTTGAAATGGGTGATTAAAAATATTGATTTTGGGGAAAAGACTAAGAAGGCCAGAAGAGTAAAAGAGCAAAGGAAAATGAGGAATTGAAAAAACAAGTACGAGAATGACAGGTGGATGTTCAGCCATATTAAAGGTTACATCAAGTGTGAGTGAGCGTGTGATGAGTGCAGCCCGAAGTCCTAACAATCATGGAGTTTTTGTTTCATTTAAGAGTTGTGTTTATTTGTTGTTTCTTCGAGACAGAGTCCACATATCTAGGTTAAGATGGCTTCAAACTTCTCCCTGTCTCTACCCCTCAAGTGGTGCAATTTCAAGTGTGTATTTCCAAGCAGGATTTTTTTTTTTTTTATTGCAGTGCTGGGACTGAACTCGGGGATGCTTCCATTTTAGGCCATGCTATGAGCTATGCCTCCAATACCAGAACAGAGTTTTAAAAGCAAGGCTGAATTATATGCTGTGTATAACATAACAGTAATGGTTTAGATTCAGACAGGCAGATTAAAAATTAAATAATGAGAAAACAGAAAGTAACTGCTTGGTAGCTAGAAGAGAACTGAGGTGTTTACAGTAAATGGTAGCAGAACAGCTCTACTTACAAATCTGTGTTTACTTGTGCATTGTCATGATGACTAATATTATATTTTAATTTAAAATACTGTATTTAGAGATCTATAAAACAAGATGCCTTTGACCTGTCAGCCCCACTTGTCAAAAGACAGATAACTTCTTGGAATGATAAGGACTGTTCAAGTAATATTGCAAGCCAAGTATTTCCACTTCTCTAAACAAACTTGGTTGATTCAATTGCATAAGATGTGTGTTTGACCACTGGTATGCAGTATACAAACAGGAAGTGCATTAGAATGCATGACTGCATCTTATCACACAAAGGCAAGAAGTACATAGCTTTGTGAGTTTTGCTTTTGTGAGTCCCTGACTAATATAATTTGGGTACATACTCTGAGCATAAATTTCAGATATCAATGTGTCTGGTATCCATGGTCCTGGTAGTAATTAATAAAGCCTCTTATTTGTTAAAAATATATTGTCATACCAATGAATCTCTGAGGGACCCCAGATATATAATACAACAGATAATATCTCTGATTCAAGTTCCCAGGAGACAGAAGAAGGAGGATCCTAAATTTCAGAGTACTCTTGGTTATGTGTGAGATCCTTTAATGGAAGGAGAGCGAAGAAGAAAGTTTCATTTATAAAATATTTGAAGATTCACCTTCACACAAGTATTTAGACATTTTCATTAGTAAATGTAGATTGTCTTTTAACATACAACAAAAGATTTAGCTTTTTAATTTTGTTTTGTTGTTTTTAGAGATTATAGAAGTAAAAGTATGGGAAGTGTTCTCTTTCACAGTTATGCTCTCATTCTGTAGAGAAAACAAAATAAAACAAACCCAAGTCCCATGCGATTTTTTTTTATTCAAATTCACTGTTGGAAGAAACGTAACTAGTAAAAGTGTGCTATATTTTCTTATCTGTATTTTTGGTTTATTTAAAAGAAGGATTCCAAGGTAATGAAGCTCTTGAATTTTGGAGCCATGTTTAAAAACCCTGGCTTCAATCTTAACTGCAAAGTTTTAAAAAGTTGCCATAATGTCTTTGTGGCTTGGTAATGTGTCTGAGGACTTCTGTAGAAAGCTTGCAAAAATACTTGGCATGTCGGACATTTTCTGTAAGTGAGAGTTATCACTATTGAAGACATTGTACTGCACATAACTCGTCATCACATCTGCCAGCATGCTTCCACGTTGTGGGCACAGACTTCTGAGCTCCTGAGTCAGATGTTGAGTGTGCATCTGGACACCAAGCCATTTCAGCAGTCAGCATTGGGATCTGAGGTACAAAGAAGTCGGGCTGAAAGGAAAGCCTTGTTAACAAGATAATACATGCTGAAGTCAGCAGCTTTGCCTGTTACTGCTGATGAAGGAGAGAGGGCACGAAATGTGAGATGTGGGACCTGGAGAGCAAGTCCAGTGTGAGGCACGTAATTTATTGCTTGCTGGAATACCAGAAATGGAGCACTGGGGCAGCATGCTGGACAGATGGCAGTCCATTGACCCATGAAGTTCTCTTTATAAAGAATAACCTTTGTTTTAGGTTTCTGCGGCCTTGAGTTCCACACACCTGGCGCAGAATCCCATCCCCAGATAAGCAACATCTTTTGCAGGTGTGACTTTGCTCCATTTTTCTGGAACACCCTCTTCCACCTCCTCCCTACCATTTACAACCTGGTACATTGAATAATTCATTGAAAATATACCCCACACTCATTATGTTCCACACCTTCGGTGGAGTCAAACCATGGCACAATCCAATGTGAAAGTATCTTCTCCATTCTGTGTCTTGACTGTCTTTATACAAGCTCCTTACCCTGCCTGAGGAGCTCATCCACTCCTGCGGAAAAGCTTTCAGATGTGGAACTGAGACTGCAAAAGGAGGTTGTCTGCCTTTCCCTTGTCTAGAGAGATCTGAGAACACACTTTGTGTGGCATACCGATGAACTCAGGGACACTTAGTAAATAATGAGTCTGAGGTGGAAAATTCAAAATTAATTGGTAGATCAATAGTGCTGTTGGCCCTGATAAAGATGAGTATGGCGGTGGTCTTCCTAAGCTTGGAACGATGCAATTACGAAGACATTAATTAGCATCAATGAGAGGAGGTTGCAGAGAGATTTCCCACAATCTGATTGCTGTTATCACTTCCATGGAAGACACCAGGGTAGATTTTGTAATTTAATAATGGTCCCCTGGTGCCAAGTAACCAATAGGGGGCTCACCCATGTAGAGACATGGGTTGCAGGGAATTGGCTCCCATGCTTATGGGGACTTGCAGGCTGAGACGGCAAAGTAGACTCAACAATGGGATTCTTGCACTAAGGTCATTCATTTGGCCGACTGAGGAAGGAATTTTATGTTTTATAAAATTGATATCCTAGTCTGAAGAGCATAAGGAAAGAGGTTTCTCTTACTCAGGTAGTCGTTATCTGTTTTGTTCGGCTCACGCTGTCGGGGCACAAATGCAGGTGCAGTGGTGTTCGAGAGGGCAGTATATTTAAACTATTTTTCTTTTTGTTTTTGTTTTTTGAGGCAGGGTTTCCTCTGTAGCTTTGGAGCCTGTCCTGGCACTCGCTCTGTAGACCAGCGCTGGCCTCCAACTCACAGAGATCCACTTGCCTCTGCCTTCTGAGTGCTGGGATTAAAGGTGTGAGCCATCACCACCTGGCCATAAACTATTAATTTAAATGTTAATTTATTTTTTTTCAAAGACACCATCTAAGATATACTTAAGGGTAATATTTGATCAAATCTATACATATGCCATGACCCAGTCATGCTAACACATGAAATCAGACAGTAGAATTAACAATTTTTTTCTACCTAGAGGTTGGTTGATCTCAGTCCAGAATTAATGACATAATCAGGAATTTTAATCAAATTAACTAACAATAGCAAGCTCCCGCAAACAAGGGTAACCAGCACCCAGTCACATCTCATCTTTGAAATTATTCAAATACTTCATGCCAGAGGCTTCCAAGCAAGTTCCCATCGAGCTCAGAAGTTGCTGTGCTCTCCCTAGAGCACAGCACCCAAGTTGTCACACCATTGTTGGTAAGATTAGGGATAAACATTGCATCTGAGAATAACTCAGAACATCCTTGAACCAACAGCATCACCAACAACCAGAATTCCTGAATTCAAATTTCATATACCCTTTATTGATTGTCTTTCCTAGTGTTTCTTCTTATGGACCAGTCCCAGAAAACTGAGAAGAAAATGAAATATGAACATTTAAAATGTATTTTTAATTAGAGGACGTTCATAATCCAAGGTACTGTGAAACTTCTAGCTCCGATGGTGCCTTGGTTCCCATTTAATCTTCATTTCTCCAGCTCTCGTCAGCTGTGCATGCAGATGCCGAAATCTTGTTTGTTTATCATGGGGCCAGGAAGATTTATGGTTGGGTGCGTATTGGGCTGCCTCTCCTGCTCTCTTGGCACAGCTCCCGCGCCACGCAGCACGGGGGACACTTAAACATGCTTAATGGGGAAGTCAGTCCCACATGTTCCCCGTAGTTTTCGTCTGGTTATTTTTCAGCTCCGCTTTGCTTGAAGTTAAGGTAATTACAAAGTTATTATTTGTCATTTCCATTATCTTTGGGGTCAGAAAGGCATCTGTTGAAAGTTAGCATCATCTGTCACTTCTGCCAGCTGGCGGTCAGTACCTGCAGGGACTTGAAAAATGAGTGAAGAGTCCGCGGTCCACTCTGTGGGGAGGGAGAGAGGAATAGAAGGAGAGAGAGAGAGAAAGAGGGAGCTCTGAAGTAAGAACTTGCGCACTGAAGACCTCGGCGTCTCCTTGCTGCATGGTTAACTGTGATCTGTAAAGAACACGGGATGCCGCTGTCCATGCTAGACTCAAGACTTTTGAGACCACTCATGTGGAGAAAAGTAATGGAGTCAAATGAACTGTTTGGCGGTTTCCTTCCTGCTGGGTTATTTGTTTTCTTCCCTGACGTGCTGCACGGAGCTCTCTTTTCAGAGTGAAAATGAGAAAATGGTCTGGGTTTGAAGTGCTGTTTCAGCCGATGAAGAAATGGAAGTGAGGCGGAGGATCAGTATTGGCTTTTTCTCTTAGCAAATGCCTTCGAGTTTGTAAATCTAGTCTTGACCCTGCACCCTCAGATATTATTAAGACTCTTCTTTTTATTTTTTTCCACCAAAACCCAGCAGGGAATAATTTAGGCAGTGTTGAATATGAGGTCTTTATCATAACAAATTAGATCTGCATTGTAGCCCCTAAGTAGCTACAGGCAGTGTTTAAATAAATGCTCATGGCTATGTCCTAATAAAACTTTACCCAATCAGCTGTGAGCCATATATGAGTCATAGAACAAAGTTTGCTGGTATCTGCTTTCACTCATGTGTAACTTAAAGCTTGACTGTGAGCTAATGAGCAATTGAGACTAAGATACACTTAAAGAGCCAGAAGGACAAGACCCACTGTATGGGTCCACTGATGTTAGATATTGCTGAGCCCCAAATTCTCTCTGAATGACCTATTTATTCATTATACATTTTTGAATCTTTTATCTAGTCATACAGACTGTACTTCTTTCCTTTAAGATTATGGTTCATAGCCTCAATGATTATATCTACAACACAACTCCTAAGCCTAAGACTCAGGGATTTTTGCAGAAAAAGGGCTGCAAAGATTGTCATGGTCAGAGGACCAGAAAATCTATGGTGAGACGGTGTATGCAGAAATGACAGAGATGCTTCATCCATGATACTTCACCAATGTGGCTGCCTAAAAAAGAGCCAAACAACAGTATCACCAGTAGACTTGCTAACACAAAAAGGGAGAATTTCAGGGAACACTACCCCTAAAGAAAGAACTGTAGGCAACCAAGTGATTCAGTGGTGGATGGATAACCTTCCCCAGGATGAGCCCCTTGACTGGCTATCAAATATCAATTAGTCAGTCCTGAATCCATATACATACAAGTAACACCAAACAGACTGAACAAGTTCTCTCTCTCTCTCTCTCTCTCTCTCTCTCTCTCTGTGTGTGTGTGTGTGTGTGTGACAACTAAAGAAAAGTAAGCCATAAATTTAGGGGGAAGCAAGTGAGTGTATATATGGGAATGGAGGGAGAAAAAGAAAAGAGAGAAATTAGGTAATTAAATATTGATTTCAAAAATAAAATAATGATGAAAAAGATAATGATTCTCTAATCCCACTTTGCTTTACATGCTCTGGGAAAATAAAAATGTTATTCTGTTTCATCCCTAGAAGATAAGAATATGGGCAATGTTCAAATGGAGCACTCCCATGTTCAGCAAATACCAATGTCTAACATTAACCATGGATGTGACTGCTGTCAGGTCCCATCACTTAAGTAAGCACGTGTGGGGTTATTAATAGCTTGCTCTCCTGGTAGACAGGAGGCAATTCACCTAATCCTCAAAGAGGGGAGTGGAATCATTGCAGATCAGTGAATTTAGTCCAAATGTCAGATCAGAGAAAGATAATACGCCAAACCAAAGACCAGGGCTTAACCTTCTGTGTGTTGGGCATTCGCCAGGATTTAGAAAGTGGGGGACTGAAGTTGAATCCCATTTCACAACAGCCTTTAACTTTTCTCAGAAGTTTATTTCAACCTGATGAATCTGTGGATCTCATTCTCTATTTTTTTATTCTGTCCTACAAAGAGGTTCCTAAAATTCATATAAACAGGGAATCACTCCAGCTTAATAAAAAAACATTATTTTACAGCAAAAGAAGTTGACTTTAATTTTATAGCTTTTAAGGCAAAAATGAAGAAAAGTGTTAATATCTGCTCGAACCTCATCTAAAATTTCTCTACCTTTAAAATGTGCATAAAGCTTGGCCCCTGGAGCAGTCAATCCCAAGGTTCTTTCTCTTCATTTAATAACAGATAACAGAGGATCGAGAAGAACTATGGTTGAATCCAATGTTAGTTATAAAAGTGCCAACCAGTACATGAAGACTGACTTCACCTTTTATTTTTTCTTAAGTATATGGTTGAAGGTTTATGTTGACCAGCATTAGGGTCCCTTCAATGTTCTAATGAACATCTGCCATGTTACAAACTCAAGCAATCTTTCTTAAGGCTGTAACAAGAAGACTGCTTGCTTGTTCAGGCTGAAATAATTACACAGAAACTATATTAATTAAAACTACTGCTTGGCCCAATAGTTCTAACTTCTTACTGGCTAACTCTTACATTAATTTGACCCATTTCTATTAGTCTGTGTATCGTCACATCACAGTGATTTACTGGCTAAGTTTTGGCAGCATATCTTACTCTGGCAACGGATCCATGGCATCTCAGACTCCGCCCTTCTTTCTGCCAGCATTCAGTTCTGTCTTCCCTGCCTACCTAAGTTCTGCCCTAGCTAAAAGTCAAGGCAGTTTCTTTATTCATTAATGCTAATCACAGCACACAGAGGGGACTCTTACATCATAAAGCTGTGGACATTATAAAAGCAATGTTCCATATCCATTTGAGGTAGGGATCTTACAAAGAAGACTAATGTATTCAACATATATAAACCAGGAAAAGGAAACGTGTACATTCTAGGGACGTAAAATCCTTTAACAAGCTCCTTAAACGTAATGCCTTTAACAGAAACTAGCTTTATTTTGTACAAAGCACTAAAAAGACCCACAATTACAAAAGTCTTAGCTATACTCTGAGTATATTTCTTTAGACTGTTGCTGCAGGACAATTGTCTATATTCTGTCAATTATCTTTTAAATAAATACTGATTGGCCAGAAGCCAGGCAGGAAGCATAGGTGGGACAACCAGACAGGAAGTAGAGGTGGGTCAATGAGAACAGGAGAATTCTGGGAAGCAGGAAGCTTCCTCTGCAGTCCTGTCCCAGCTACAGAAGAAGGAATATGTGATTGCCCCACTGAAAAAGGTACTGAGCCATGTGGCTAATATAGATAAGAATAATGGGTTAATATAAGTTAGAAGAGTTAATAAGAAGCCTAAGCTAATGGGCCAATCAGTTTATCATGAATATAGACCTCTGTGTGATTTCTTTAAGGTTAAACGGCTGTGGACCTGGTGGGAGGACAGAAACAGGGCAGGACAGAAAACATCAGACAATAGACTGTGATTCAGTATATGGCACTTAGAGATGGATATTGATATACACTATTTAAATATAAGTAGAAATGTGATTTTTTCTAATGCTGCGTGAGAAGCTTTGCCTATATCAAAAATCAGGTGCTTGGTGTAACTGACTGATCACTACAGGAAAGATAATTTGCATGGCCACTTCACACTGGTGTTGGTTATAACCTGACATAAAATTATCACCTTAAGAGCTTCAAATAATAAAAAGGGAAAAGCATGCTGACATTTGAGACTAAAGCAGTTTATATAACCTTCACTCTTATATCAAATTTGGTAAAATTAGAACAGTTGGAAATTCTGTTTTTAAGTAATTGTGTTTGAAATATAATATTCATTTTGGGAAAAGGAAAAAGATGTGAATGATCAAGTATGTCTTTATTACTGGGAAGCTGATGTTACCCACAGGTAAGAATAACAAAGCAAATGTTACTTCAGGATGTCCCACTCCTTCAGTGACAAGATAACAAGAACCTTCATGCAGGCACAGGATTGAGCTTTATTTATAACATTTATTATCTAAAGTTCAAGTATAGTGATGCAGAAATAATTTAAAGATTTCTTTAACCTCGAATTTGCATTGTTGCACAACCACTATATAAATGTTTTAAACAATCACCATTGTAAAGTTGCAAATAAAAGAAGTTTTATATTGATTAATTCTTATGTTTTTAAGAATGGCTGTTTGCTCAATACTTATTGTGTATATGTCATTGTTCTGGAGGCTCTGAAGCTTTTGATAATAAATAGTAAAATATATTTTAGGACACCAGTTTGCCAACAAGAACTGGGTTTACTCATTTTTTATGATCAATAACAACTAAAATAATCTTAAAAATACTAATTAATAAACATTGTTTAATATGTATTATTCAAATGCATGAAATACATTGTGAACTTGCCAGTTATAGGAAAAAAGAAGGAATGGACCTAAAGCATTAACACTAGAATGAGTTACTGAGTTACAATCAGTAAAACATGACCTATAAAATAAGGCTCTGTCATCTGCATAATAAGGGGGCAAGTATACTATATTATACTTCTGAGAGCTTTAAGTTTTCAATGATATTTTATGAACTTATTTGTCAACAAATCCTTTCATTTATTAAAGATAGTAAGAATTGTACTGCATGTCACCTCACCAAAGGAACATTGAACAGTACTCTTTATTATTTCACACATTCCTAACTGTAAGAGTCATTTTCTCCCTTAATCAATGTAACCCCAGATATCCATGCTCGAGATCCATGTGGCTTTAAATACACATTTTAAATTAAAATGGCCAACGGAAAATCTTGGATATATTAAGCCAATGCTAGCTATTCAAACAAGTTACATGATAAACTTTTCTGAACATACAATTACATGACCAACATTTTTTGTGTGTGTTTGGGTCTTAGCCCTTATCCCTCTTAAAGAACTGATCTTCCATCGGTTTTTTGTCATTGTTAAGCTATCTGGATTTTACTATTGTCTTTCTTTGTGACAAAGCCCATCACTCATACAAAAGAGCAAAACTGCAGGATACTACAAATGTCTCCAGTCTAGGAACAAAAGGCACATTTCTTCCTTGATAGACCCAAGAAGGTCATATGTCGTGGAATGTCAGAGGAGAGGAGAGGCAGGGTGGCATATTGGTTAGGTTAGAGATACAGACATCAATGCAATTTCTGTGAATTGCATTGCAATGCAATGGTTAGTTTTTAGACTAGATAAATTTGGATATTAACTAGATTTCTCCTTAACCTTTCTGATTTGTAGTAACATAGAAATTTGGGTCTTGACTACAATAAATCCTCTCATAAAAGGAACCACAACTATTTAGAAATATGCTTGATTCATGAACTGAACAGGAGGTGCTCAATGTAATGCCAGCACTTGAAAGGTTGTGACAGGATGATTGTAAGTCAAGACCTGCTAGCTACATGGTAGAACCTTAACTCACATATAAAAATATAAAAACCAAATATTTATGTGTTTCATTTTGGTATTAAGAGTATACATTTATATATATATATATATATATATACATACATATATATACACATATCAGTATTTAAATATACATATTATATATCTCAGCATTGATTATTATATATATCAATTGATTTATATATATATATATATATATATATATTTGATATACACACAATATCAGTATTGCAATATGTCTCAAAGTATCAGTTGCTGAGCCATGGGTTACATTTGAGTTCAAACACGTATGCATACTTGGGATATATGCTATCCCTTTAAGAGACTTAACATAGCTTTAAAGTTGTAAAAGATGCCTTTTCTGCCTCTCTATTTTATTTTTCTTTCCAGCTAAGACACTTTGAAGAAATTTACAATGAACAAAGATTTCCGAGTCACTCTGACTCTCTTGTCAAGGTGACCTGGGGCATCTTCTTAAATGGCAAGCCACAATTCAACGAGGGGTCATGTAATTGAATGTGGGGCAGCAGTAACATTGGCAACAGTGAAAGGTCTTAAACTCTGCATAAACAACAGGTAAAAACTAATTCAGAACCACAGGCTAATATTTCTGACAATGCCCACATGTGTTACATTACTTCACTTTACTGTAGTCTTGGTTCTGAACATATATGTGCCATTTGTCTTTTGGGTGCTCTCATGACAAGTATCAAAAAATACTTTGATTCTAATTATTGAATTCTTTAAGTTATGCATTGCAATGTTTTTACTGCTCATAAAAAACCTTCTGCTCTAATATTTTATTATGGAACACAAAATCTCAACATTTTCCTTCTGCCATGCATCAGCAGGCATTGTCAGTGAATCTTTTGATTATATTGAGCTAAAATGTTATATCTAAAAAAGTCATCATTTTTACTGTTTTGAGCTTCATAAATGATCATACAGTGAATTTTAAGTTAGCATTAGGGCAGAATTTCTAATATTTTCATCCCCATAATAACTTTTCCAGTTTTATACTACCTATTTATGTATAGCAGTGTGTTCTCAGAACTGATGATGATAAAATACAATACTAATCAATTGATGGGAACACTGAAGACACTCTTCGGCCAAGATACAATTACTATGAAAAAATAAGCATGTCTCATTAGTATATAAATTTGCTTTAATATTTAATAAATGATAAAATTATAGGTATACCAAAGAATTGTTTTCAAATAAATATTTTTTGTTTGTTTTATTTTTTGTTTATTTAAATAGATTTTAGTTTGTTTACCTATTTAGTACAATTATATACATAAAATTGCATATGTTTTCTTCATCAACAAGGGAATGGAAATTTTTTTAAAAACTCAGGACTAGAGTAAACTTTGGCAATTATAATATTAAGTCCTCTGCTGGATGCATTTGCATTTGTTTCCTTTCTTTTTGAATATATGATTTATGTTCTTGATGGAATATGTTCAGAAACGTGTACGTTATGCTGTTCATGCTCAAGAACATAAGAATCATGCTAGGAATGGTGATACACACCTTTATCCAAGAACTAAGGCACAAAGAGAGGGAGAACTCTGTGAGTTTAAAGTCAGCCTGACATTATTAAGTAAGTTCCAGGTCAGCCAGGGGTTATATAGTAAAATATTGTCTCAAAGGAAGAAGGAAGTATGAAAAAGGAGGAGACATATGCTTATAGACACGTATGTTCTGCTTTATGAATATGTATACGTTCCACAATAAAATATCCTAGTTTTTCCTGTGTAAGGGAGGGGCTAGTTTTCATGTGACTGCGCCCTCTCTCTTCCTGCAGTTAATAACCCTTCCCATTCTTTTATCTTTGTGTTGTGCTCATTACCTATACGCCCACTAAGAGGATAACCCATTGAATTCCATTACAAAACTGTAAAACACTTGAGCATGAATTGATACAGATACCAAAAAGAAAAAGGGCGTAAATAAATAGAGGATAAGAGATAAGTCTTCTATACAGAAGGATTTCAATTAATATATGATTCCTCTGCTCCCTGATCAAGGAAGGGAAGCACAGGTGCTCTCTTTAAATGTGGTCTTCACTTGCAACTTTCTTCAGAGAATTGCATCAAGAATGCAGAATACGTAGAGAAGTTTGATCAACACTCATGATGATGATGATCAGTGATATTCATGATGGCAGTGTCCATCCTTGATCAAAGATGACAGGAAGGGCCATTCTGCCTTTGTGGTTGTGTCAGCAGTGGGACATGGCTGAGGAGGTACAGCCTAAGACTGCATTGAGTATCTTGAGGTGTCCCACCCTTACTGTGAGGACCTCAACTCAGGTAAAGTCAGATCTTTAATTGCATAACAGAAAACAATGTTAGGATTAGACAAAAATAAAATCATAAAGTGTAAACATAAGGGATAGTGCACACTCTGGATTTAAACATGAATATTGAGAGAGAAACACACACAGCACAGAGAGAGACAGAGACAAAGAGAGATCAATTAGAAGAGGGCAGTACACAGCAAAATCATGGGTATAGGCTTTGTAAGATGGAAAGTTAATCCCAGGTGTCTTCAAAAATGACACATTTTTTTTCTTTGAAAGAATTTCCCTTTGCAATAAAATTGTGTGATGCTTTTTGTTGCTGCTGCAATGGTGCTGATGTCTTATTGAAATGTGGTATCTATCACTCTGCAGCCCAGGTACTGACTTGTCCTGACATGACGCTCACTGTGTAGCCCAAGTTTGAATTCAAACTTGCAAGAATCTTTCCTCTTTATTCTTAGGAGTGCTGGGATTGCGGGCATCAGCATATCCAGCTGTCAGGTAAATTTATGAGCTGCTTTGTTTGCATTCTGGATTGAGAAGGGCATGATGGCACAGATAAATCCGAGGTCACAGACAGAGGGCCCTGTGGAAGTCTGGGCTACTTGCTTGTAATACCCTGCAACTGGTCTGGGGTTTTCTAGAGAAATGAGCATTGTGTCTGTAGGCCATTTCTATTTTTCTCAGTTTTTTGATGTTTATTGACTCCATCAAAGCCATTCTTTAGCCTCCAAAAAGACAGTGGTTATATAAGACCTTAAAAATGAAAAAAAATAAGAGTCACAAGAAATTCTAATACAATTATTTCCTCTTTTCTGCAAATGTACAATTAGCCTAAAATAAAAAAGACTATATAAAGATGAAAGGGCATGATTGTGTTTGTACTCTACGTACTACTTTTGATTCATCACTGGGCATTACTAAACTGTTCTTTTATGAGTTTGGGCCAGAAGAACTCTGCTTGGTCATTCAGTGTGGTCATGGATTTCTCTCATTAATCCTGAATTATTGATACATGCTAAGCACCAATAGAAGAAGAGTTGAGCTTGGTTTTCTTTTCCTTAATCATTAAGAGGTATATTCTCATTTAAACAATCTTAAAAGCAAACTAAGAAGAACATATAAGATTATTTTAAACATTAAGATTCTCCTCCAGTTCAGCAAGGGAGGCAAGTAAGTTAATTTCAGATTACATCTATAACTCATCTCTTCCAAATCAAATCCCCCACTCTCCTCCCTAGGTCTGCAGCAGACAATCTGCTGCAGCTCCATTCTCTCTTCTGCCCCCGTCTCTGGTTGAACATACAGATCCTCCCCTCTTTCCCTTATTCATTGATTTGTCTAGGCCCCAGCTTTCCAATTCCAGCAGGAATTCCCTGGGAACACTAAGACCATCCCATCTAGGGAAACAGGTAGACTGGCTGAAGACCTTCACTCTCCTTCTGCTCCTTCAAGTCATCAATCTCATGCCCAGCTCCTTAGCAGATCACCTGCTGTGGCCACTTACTCTCTACCTCTACTCACAGGGGACTAAGCAAATTCTGGTGCAACACTCTGATCTCTTCTTTTCTGTGGACCCTCTAACATCTTCCCACCTATCCCTACTCCTAAGTATCAGTTCCCAGGATTCAGAAAAACATTTTGCCTGGAAGCCTCAGTAGTTACATCAATAAGGATCCCAGAAAATTTTCCTACCAGATAGTCACCACAGTATCCTAAGAACTACAGAAGGCAACAGAAAGCAAGGAACAAAATACTACACAATAAAAACAAGACCAGATAACAGCACCAAGAATTACAATCTTCTCAAACTCAGAATCATCATAAAAATATGTCAAGTTCTGGTTTTACAAATAATGCTGCTATGACCTAAATTCCCCTCCACTGAAGAAAGGATAAGGAAAATCTGGTACATTTACACAATGGAGTACTACACAGCAGAAAAAATAATGACATCTTGAAATTTGCAGGCAAATGGATGGATCTAGAAAGCATTGTATACAATATATATGTACTCACTCATAAGTGACTTTTAGACATAAAGCAAAAAAACAAAACAAAACAAAACAAAACAAAAACCAGCCTACAATTTACAACCCCAGAGAAACTAGACAACAAAGAGGACTCTAAGAGAGACAAACATGGATCTAAGCTACATGGGAAGTAAATTGGGAGCATGGGGATAATGAAATATGGCAGAAGTAGGGGAAATTAGGGGAGTGGAGAAAATTATATAGCTCAATAAAAAACAAAAAACTAATAAACTTAATAATGTGCGCTAATATGCAAAAAATACATGCCAAGACAATGTGTCTCCACTAGCGCCAGCCACCCTACCACAGTAGACCCTGAGTATTGCAACATCACTTAAGTACAAGGTAAAACTTTAAAATAACCTTTATTAATATGATAGCTGTCTTTATAAAGGAATGGCTGAATCCCTTAAAGAAATGTATCTTAACAAAAACAGTAGAAGGGAATGAATAAAACAGATCAAAACCTGAAAATATAAATAGAATATTAAAATATTAAATATAGAAAATATATTCTATATTGAATACAGAATATTCTATTTCTATATTGAGTAAAGAAAACCCCAAATGATGACAACCTGGAAATGAAACATTTAGGAACTCAAATAGGAACCTCAGAGATAAGTCTCAACAACAAAATACAGCGATGGAAGACAGAATTGCATATAGTAAAGATACAACAGAAAAAAATGGATACCTCAGTCAAAGAAAGTGTTAAGATAAAAAAAAAAATCTTGACACAAAATATCCAGTGAATCTGGGAAACTATGAAAAGACCAAATCTAAGAATAATATAAATAGAGAAAAGAAAGAAGAGAAGCATGTCAAAGACAAAGTAAATATTTTAAAGAAAACCATGAAAAAAATTTTCCCTAACTTAAAGAAGGAAATTCTTATCAAGGTTACATCCTCTTAGCACATAAATATCAAAATATTTAACATACACAACAAAAAAAGAATATTAAAAGCTGCAAAGGGAAAAATACTGACTATTTTATGTAGGCAGATTCATTAGAGTGACTCAGAACCTCAGAGATTTAAAAACTAGAAAGGCCTGAACAGACATTCTACAGACTCCAAAGGAACACAAATGCTAAACCACACCAATATACCAACCAAAGCTTTCAATGACAATATATGAAAAAAAAAGATGTTTCTAGCCCAAACCAAAACACCAAGCAAAACTTAAAACACAAAAAACAACAAAAAAACCCCTGCTTGGTTTATTAGCCTAGGTTTCTTTTTTTTAAAATTTTAATGACAATACATGGAAAAATAAGATGTTTTATGATAAAATCAAATTTAAGCTTGATCTGCTTACAAATTTACCCCCACAGATATCAGTAGAAGGAAAATTCCAACTTAAAGAATACAATCACCCTCTAAAGGGAACAAGGAATAAATAATTCCAGGCCAGCAAATCAAAAGAGAGTAAAGACACACACACACACACACACACCAAAATAACAACAGCAGCAACAAAACCACATAACAACACCATAATATCAAAACCATAAATCAGCAGAATATTCATTGTAATTCTTAATACAAATGATTTTAATTTCCCAAGATAGACACTGTCCAACATCATGTATTCAAAAACAGAATTGATTCTCCTCCATTCCAGAAACACACCTCAACATCACGAATAGATAGTGCCTCGAGTTAAAGGGTTGGGAAAGGATATTCCAAGCAAATGGACCTAAGAAGCAAACTTGTAAAGCCCTTTTATTTTATTTTTTTTATTTTTAAATATAATAAGTTATTTTTAAAGATTAAGACATTTGAGTTGTCAAATAACCAGTATCAATTTCTGCTACTTTCATGAAGTTGTCAAAAACTAATTTTTAAAAATGTTGTTTTTACATTTTTATTGGTTTTTATTGTTTTTATTGAGCTATATATTTTTCTCCACTCCCTTCCCTTCCTCTTCCTACTCCTTCTACCCTCTTCCAAGGTCCCCATGCTCCCAATTTACTCAGGATATTTTCCCTTTTTCTACTTTCCATGTAGATTAGATCCATGTACGTCTTGTTAGGGTCCTCATTGTTGTCTAGGTTCCCTGGGATTGTGATTTGTAGGCAGGTTTTCTTTGCTTTATGTCTAAAAGCCACTTATAAGTGAGTAAATGTAATAATTGTCTTTCTGTGTCTTGGTTACCTCACTCAATATAATGCTCTCTAGCTCTATCCATTTGCCTGCAAATTTCAATATGTCATCATTTTTCTCTGCTGTTTAGTACTCCATTGTGTAACTGTACCCCATTTTCCTTATCCATTCTTCGATCAAGAGACATTTAGGTCTTGAGGTAAGTTGTTTCCTAATTTTCTGAGAAATTGCCATACTGTTATTCAAAGTGGCTGTACCAGTTTGCACTCCCACCAGCAATGGAGGCGTGTTTCCTTCACCTCACACCCTCTTCAGCGTAGGTTGTCATCAATGATTTTTATCTTGGCCATTTTTACAGGTATAATATGGAATCTGAGTTGTTTTGATTTTCATTTCTATGATGGCTAAGGATACTGAGAATTTCCATAAGTGTCTTTCAGCCAGTTTAGATTCATCTATTGAGAATTCTCTTTTTAGGTCTGTACCCTATTTTTTAAATTGGATTATATAGACGTAAGTCACAAAACAATCCCACACGAGTTTGGAATTATGATTAATAAAAGGGTTTTGTTTTAAGGGGGAAACTTACTGATCACTGTTCTAGATAACAGCCCTCTGCATGACCAGGAACAGAGTCTAGTAGCCAGAAGTGGAGCCAGAAGCAAGAGAGAGAGAGCAGGGCCATCACTGCCTTTTAAAGCAAAAAAGACCACACCCAAGTTGGCTAGTATCTTAAAGGCTATTGGCTGAAGAAGCGGAAGGAGCTCCTGCCGCAGAATTATGTGAATTTTGGGGTCCAATTTCTAGAGTTCTTTGTATATTTTGGAGATCAGCCCTCTGTCTGATGTGGGGTTGGTGAAGATCTTTTCCCATTCAGTCAGATAGGCATTCTTCATATCTTTCAAAGACTACACAATATGGCACTTAAAATGTTTGTTTTTTCCATATGAATTTGAGTATTGTTCTTTTGAGGTCCATGAAGAATTTTGCTAGGATTTTGATGGGCATTGCGCTGAATCTGTAGATTGCTTATGGTAAGATTGCCATTTTTACTATGTCAATTCTACCTACCCAAGGGCATGGGAGATCTTTCCATTTTCAATTTCTTTCTTCAAAGATTTAAAGTTCTTGTCGTATAGGTCTTCCACTTGTTTCGTTAGAGTTACTCCAAATATTTTTGTTATTTGTGGCTATTGTGAAACGTGATGTTTTTCTGATTTCTTTCTCAGTCCATTTATCATCTGTGTAAAGGAGGGCTACTGATTTTTTTGAGTTAAGCTTATATCCTGCTACATTAGTGAAGGTGTTTATGAGTTGTAGAAGTTCCTTGGTAGAATTTTGGGGATCACTTATGTATACTTATGTATCTTATCCTATCATCAGAATCTAGTGAGAGTTTGACTTCTTTTCCAATATGTATCCCCTTGATCTCTCTTTTGTTATCTTATTGCTCTAGTTAGAATCTCAAGAACTATATTGAATAGATATGGAGAGAATAGACAACCTTGTCTTGTTCCTGACTTCAGTGGAATCACTTTGAGTTTATCTCCATTTAGTTTGATGTTGGCTTGCTGTATATTGCCTTTATTATGTTTAGGCATGTTCCTTATATCCCTGTTCTCTCCAAATCCTTTATCATAAAGGAATATTGGATTTTGCAAAGGCCTTTTCAGCACCTAAAAGGATGGTCATGTGGTTTTTTTTTTTTAGTTTGTTTATATAGTGGTTTACATTGAAAGATTTTCATATGTTGAACCATCCTTGTATCTCTGGGATGAAGTCAACTTGATCATGGTGGATGATTTTTCTGATCTGTTCTTGGATTTGTGAGTATTTTATTAATTATTTTTCATCAACGTTCATGACTGAGATTGGTCTGTAATTCTCTTTCTTAGTTTAGTAGTGACTTTGTGCGGTTTGGGTATCTGGGTAATTGTAACCTCATAAAAAAGAGTTTTGCAGTGTTCCTTCTGTTTCTACTGTGTAGAACAATTTAAGGAGTATTAGTTCTTCTTTGAAAAATCTTAAAGAATTCTGAGAAAAAAACCATCTGGTCCTAGTATTTTTTTTGGTGGGAAGACTTTTGATGATGTTTATATTTCTTTAGCAGTTATTGGTCTATATAATTTGTTTATCTGGTCTTGATTTAATTTTGGTAAATGATATTTATCCAGAAAATTGTCCGTTTTCTTTAAGTTTTCCAATTTTGTGGAGTACAGGTTTTTGAAGTATGACATAATGACTGTCTGGATATCCTCTATGTCTATTGTTATGTCCACCTTTTCTGATTTTGTTAATACAGATATTATCTCTCTGACTTTTGTTTAGTTTGGATAAAGGTTTCTCCATTTCATTACTCTTTGTCTCATTGATTCTTTGTATTGTTTTCTTTGTTTCTATTTTGTTGATTTGAACTCTCAACTTGATTATTTCCTGCCATCTAGTCCTTTTGGGTGAGTTTGCTTCTTTTTGTTCTAGAGTTTTCAGGGGTTCTGTTAGCTCCCTAGTGTGGAATTTTTTCCAGTTTCTTTTTGTAGGCATTTAGTGCTATGAACTTTCCTCTTAACACTTCTTTCACTGTGTCCCATAAATCTGAGAATGTTGTGTGGTAATTTTCATTGAACTTTAATTTCTTCCTTGACCCATTGATGATTCAAGAGAGTATTGTTTAATTTCCATGTTTTTCTGAGCTTTCTGAAATTGGTGTTACTGCTGAATTCTAATTTTAAGCCATGGTGGTTCGATAATATACATGGGGTTATTCCAATTGTTTTATATCTGTTGAGGTTTGATTTGTTACTGAGTGTGTAATCACATTTAGAGAAGATTTCATAATGTGCTAAGAAAAAGGCATATTCTTTTATATTTGGATGGAATGTTCTATAGATGTCTGTTAAGTCCATTTGATTCATAACGTCTGTTAGTTTCTATATTTCTGTTAATTTTCTGTCTGACAGACCTGTCCAGTGGTAAGAGTAGGGTGCTGAAGTCTCCCACTATTAGTATGTGGGGCTTAATGTGTGATTTAAGCTTTAGTAGTGTTTCTTTTACATATTAGAGTGCCCTTGTATTAGGGGCACAGACATTCAGTATTGAGATTTCATCTTGATGGATTTTTTCTGTGACTAATATGAAATGTCCTTCTTTGTCTCTCTTTTGATTGATTTTAGTTTGAAGTCTATTTTGTTAGGTATTAGGATAGTTACCCCAGCTTGTTTCTTAGATCCATTTGATTGGAAAGTTTTCCCAACCCTTTACTTTGAAGCAATGTCTATCTTTAAGGTTGATATCTTAACCTTAAATCTTGTATGCAGCAGAAGGATGGATTCTGCTTTTGTATTCATTTTAATAACTAACAAAATAGGCTTCAAACCAAAACATATCAAAAGGAATAAGGAAGGACACTATATATTCATTAAAGGAAAAATACTCCAAAATGGCATTTGAACTCTTAACGTCTATTCTCCAACTACAAGGGCACCCAAAGAAGAAACACTACTATAGCTTTAATCACCTATTGACTCTGACACACTAATAGTGGGTGATTTCAATATCCCACCCTCACCAATAGACAGGTCATCCAGGAATAAAAAACACTAAATAAAGAAATGCTGGACCTAACATGTTATAAATTAAATGGACCTAGCCGATGTTTATGAAATATTTCACTCAAACACAAAATAACATACTTTCTTCTGTGAACCTCAAGGAACTTATTCCAAAATTGACCACATACTCAAACATAAAACAAGTCTTAACATCTACAAGAAAATTTGCATAACTCCTTGCATCCTATCAGATGATCTCAGACTAACACTGGGTATAAACAACAGAAGCAACAGAAGGATTGCAAATTCATGGAGATGAAGAACTCTCTACTGAATGAAAAATGTGTCAAGACAAAAATAAGAAAGAGAATAAAGAATTTTTAAAATTAATTAAAAATTAATGCATAAATATTCATACTTATGGGAAAAATGAAGCAGTTCTAAGAGGAAAGTTTTAAATGACTACATTAAAAAAAACTGGAGCAATCTCATACTAGCAACTTAACAGAACACCTGCAGGTTCTGGAATAAATAGAAGAAGTCAAACCCCGGAAGAGTAGAAGGCAGAAAAATAATCAAACTAAGGCTAAAATCAATAAAATATAAACAAAGAGAACAATGCAAAGAATCAATGAAACAGAGAGTTCATTTTCTGAAAAAAATCAATAAGATCAGCAAATAAACCCTTATCTAAATTAATTAAAAGGTATAGATAAGATACCCAAATTAACAAAATCAGAAATTAATGGGGGCTGTGACAATGGACATGAAAGTATTCAGGAAGGAAATACAGGAAGGTCATACTTTAAAAACCTAAATCTGTACTCCACCAAATTGGAAAATCTAGAAGAAATGGATAGTTTCTCAAACTATACCACTTAGCCAAGTTAAGCAAAGATCAAATAAACAACTTAAACAGACCTATAAGCCCCAGTGAAATAGAAGTATTAAAATCCCCCTCCCTCCCAAAAAAGACTACAGACAGATGCACTGGTCTTTCCTAGTGCAGAACCATACCAGACTTTCAGAGAAGATTTAGTGTTAATACTCCTAAAATTGTTCCACAAAATATAATCAGAAGGAACATTACTCAATTCATTTTATGAGAACATGGTTGCCCTGATACCCAAACCATATAAAGACCCAAACAAAGAAAAAGAACTAGAGACCAATTTCCCTTACAAACAAAAATGCAAAAAAACCAACCAAACAAATAAACAAAAAACCAAACTTGCAAACCAAATTTAAGAACACCCAAAAAAGATCATTTACCACAATCTAGTAGGCTTCACCCCAGAGATGCAGATAGGATTCAGTATATGAAAATCAATAAATCTAATCTATCATATCAACAAACTGAAAGAAAAACATATGATCATCTCAAGAGTTACAGAAAAGGCTTTTGACAAAATCCAACACCCAATCATGATACATGTCCTGGAAAGATTAGGGTTATATAAACATTATAAAGGCAGTTTATAGCACACCCATTGCCAACATCAACTTAAATGAAGAGAAACTCAATGCAGTTCTACTAAAATCAGGAACAAATGAGGTCGTCCATGTTCTCTGAACCTATTCAATATAGTACTTGAAGCCTTAGATAGAGCAGTAAGACAAGAGGAGATGAGAGAGATGAAAATTTGAAAAGAAAACATCAAAATATCTTTATTTGTACATGATATGATTCTGTACATAAGTGATTCTAAAAATTTCACTAGGGAACCCCTACAGATGATAAACACTTTTAGCTAAGTAGCTAGACACAAGATTAAAAAAATCAGTAGCCCTCCTATACACAAAGGACAAGCAGACTAAGAAATCAGAGAAGCAGCATCGTTCACAAAATGTTCAAATTATATAAATTACCTTAATGCTAATGAGGCAAATATAAGACTTGTATGATGAAAACTTCAAGCCTTTGAAAAAAGAAATTGAAGAGGATAACAGGTGGAAAAACCTCCTATGCTCATGGATCATTATGATTAACATGGTAAAAATTGCCATCCTACCAATAGTAGTCTACATATTGAAAGCAATCCCATCAAATTTTCAAAAACAATTCTTCACATATCCTGAGAGGATAATTTTCTGTCTCATAAGAAAACATACAAAAAAACCAGGATAAGTTTTAAAAATTCTAAATAATAAAGGAACTGTGGAAGGTATAACCTCTCCTAATTTCAAGCTGTACTGCTAAGCTGTAGTATGGCACAGTATTGACAAAAATATATGTTGATCAATGGAATTGATTGAAGACTCAGACATAAATCCACACACCTATGGAATCATGATAAAGAAACCATAAAAACAAATTGGAAAAAAAGACAGCATTTTCAACAAATGCTGCTGGTCACACTAGATGTCTACATGTAGAATAGACCTATACTTCTTATCAGGCACAAAGCTTAGCTCCACATGGATCAAATACCTCAAAATAAAATCTGAACCAGAGAAGTGAGAAAATGGGAAATAGCCTTGAACTCATTGGCACAGGAAAAGATCTTCTGAATAGAACAGCGATAGCAGAGGTACTTAGAATAATAACTAATAAACGACGTCTTATGAAATGAAAAAAGCTTCCACCCAGTAAAGGATACTGTCATTTGCACTAAATGGAAGCCTGCAGATGGGATTTATAAAAAAAAAACCCAACTACACACGTAATAGAGGGTTAACATCCCTCTATAAATATATAGATAATTAAAACACTCAAATAAATTAAGCAACCAGAAAACCTAGATATAATGACAACCAATAACTCAATTAAGAAATGAGGTATAGATCTTAACAGAGCATTCTCAAGAGAGAAAACTCAAATGGCCAAGACACCCTTAAAGAGATGTTCAATATCCTTAGTCATCGGGGAAATGCAAAACAAAATTGCTTTGAGAGATCATCTTACACCCATCAGGCATGGCTAAGATCAATAAAACATGTGACGGCTGATGCTGGCAAGGATGTGGAGCGAGGGGATTGCTCGTCCATTCCTTATGGGAGTACAGACTTGGAAATCAGTGCAGTCCCTGCTCATCCCAATATCTACCTGGGTCTACTCTCTTCTGGGGCATGATTAGCTAAATGACGTCTTCTCCCCAGGCACGCTGCAGAGAAAGAAGAAGGTGAGAGGACCTTTCAGAAGCTTTGGACGGTGTTATCTATTTACAGGTGTGGTTATCATGGAGATTGCTATCACATGATTGGCAACAGACTAACGCACCAAGCAGCAGCTGTGCTTTACACTGATTCCTGAGACTGACATGCTGCCCAGTGATCCGGGGCCTCCTTTAACTAGGAGATCAGAAGACAAAACAATGAAATGTACAGCATTTCTCAAATGATTTCTTTGTTGTGATGAACAACAGTTATTTAGGACTTATATTTATTTATTTGTGTGCTTCTATTCACAGTTTTGTTTGTTCTAGGTAACACTTTGTCTTTGTTACACTATACTATACGCCCTCAGGATTGGCAACAAAGGGAGCAAGACTAGCTGACATTTAGGAACATGGAACATGTGCTTAAAAATATCTCTCTTCATTAAATTGTATCAAATGGCTCTTGGTATTCCATCCAGTAAACTTTGCAGAAGAAGTATAAAAACTTTGTGTTATCATCAGTCTTAAGTTCAGCTTTCTTTTTAAATTTTCAAACTTTATTGTAAGATTGGTAGAGGCAATATGTAGATCTTGTAATCCAAGTTGTAAATATTAAAGCATAATGAAATTGTGTTTGTTGAAACACAACAAAAAGTCAAGCCTTTTAATTTTCTTTTGATGCATATGGGTGCTTTAATTGCATGTATATTCGTACATCACATTCATATCCGAAACTCTTGGAAGCCAAAAGAGCACATTGAATCTCCTGAAATGATTTATAAATGACAATATTCTA
The DNA here is from genome assembly GCF_982192425.1 of Myodes glareolus. Lineage (NCBI taxonomy): Eukaryota > Metazoa > Chordata > Mammalia > Rodentia > Cricetidae > Myodes > Myodes glareolus. Next base: position 44,116,223 of record NC_142048.1, read on the forward strand.
TCCTGTAAGTGCTGCAAAATAAAACTGGGTCCTCTGGAAAAGTATCATGCCTTAACTGCTGAGACCTCTCTAGTCCCAAGAAATTTACTACTTCAAATTAACTTTCGCCCAAAGTGTAGTGTTGTTCTCATCCCCGCCCCTTACTCTTCTTCTGTTCTCAAGTTTTGGATCATGTTGCAAAGGTATTGTATTCAAAATTATCACTCTTATGGTTTCTACTGCTGTAATAAAGACCATGACCACAGCAACTCTTATAAAGAACATTATTTATTTGAGGTGGTAGTTTACAGTTCAGAGAGAGGTTCAGTCCATTCTCATTGTAACAGGGAACATGATGGTCTATAGGCAGACATGATGCAGGCTACATCTAATCAGATGGCAACAGAAATGGATTATGACATTTAGTGAAGTTTGAGAAAAAGAGACCTCAGATCTGCCCCTGTAGTGACATACTTCCTTCAAGAAGGCCACCTACTTCAACAAGGCCACACCTCCCAATAGTGCCACTCCCTATGAACTTATGGGGACCAATTACTTTCAAAGTATCCCAACTCTTAGAGGAAGAAGGAAAGCTCTTTGGACAGAGGAAGTTAAGAAAACTCTTGAGACTCAGGAAGCATAGAAATACACTATTCACAAGACTGCCCTCCCCAAGATTCCTTGAGTAGAAAGCAATTGCTGAGTAAGAAGACCACCTGCAGTGGAAGAGTTGCTTGCAAGCTGTACAGGAAGCTTCAGATCGAACATTCATCAGCTGTCTTCCACGTTGGGCTGAACTCTTCAGTGCTGGAACTGAGCAACATTTGCTTCTCTGAGTTCCCTCCTCACCCACACTGCTGTAAGCTACCCTAATACAATACATATTTTGGACCACCAAGTGAAACTTAAATGGAGTCCTTTCTTTGGTCTGTCATTGTTACCCTGTGTGAGGGTGAAAGGGAAATGTTCATGTTTCTCCAGGAAAAAAAAATCACATCATAAGATTTTTAAAATCCCTACCGTAACTCTGTAATGTTTGAGATGGTAATAGTCAAAACACATGAGCATCTAAAACAATTACTTTAACAAAGACAATTTTCATGGACTGAATTTTCTTTGACCCTTCTGTCTGAAACCTATTTTGCATGATGTCTTCACTTGATTGTCTTCAAGTTTTTGGGTCAAAGCATCAAAGCATTCATGGGAGGCTTTAACGATGAATTTCTGTTTAGAATAGAATGACGCAGAATAACAGTGGTTGTGAAAGACTGTCCTTAGTAGAGACATGCTTCTTCATTTTATTATTGATAAAGCAGAGAGCCCAAAAGATCAAATGGGTCACGGCTCATGGCTAATCATACTGTCAGGTATATGTAGCCTGCATGCATGTAAGCATCTGCTTAGTTCTGTTGGGGTTAACCATATTCCTTTCTGACACTGAGACTACTGGTTTGATGCCACTTTTTAATGGTACATCATGATTTAAGAATAATACTCTCTATGGAGTCTTTTAGTAGCTAAATACCTCTATTTAGTAATTAGAAGTCTGTGTTCTCTTTAATTTAAATCTTTTTTCTTTTTGAATAAGTATGTGCCCAAAGTATTGTATTGTTTTGGTCTCTGGGACGTATACAAAGCATGTTTCATCTGTACTGAGCCTTGAGTCTCTACTGTTTCATCTATAAATGAAAGAGCAGCTACAGATAAGTCTTTTAGGTAGGTGCAGGCCATAACCTTATTTTTAGTAGAGTCCTATCCTCACTTTATTTATTTCTTTGCACATCTGGTTTTCTGAAAGTCAATCTCTTATCCTCACCTTCAAAGAAAATCTTTCTGAAAGAGTATTCTTTAGTGACAGAGCTTTTACTCAGCATTCACAAGGCCCTAGTCATTAATCCCTGGCATCTAAAATGGAGAAAGTGGAAAACTGAGAGGCCAATAGAGGGAGGGGGAGAGAGGGATTGAGAGGGCAGAGGGAGAGAGGGAAGGAGAGAGCACCACACGCTTTGAATATTTGAAGTATAAGGTCAGATTATAGGAAATGTTGGTGTTTTTAAAAAGGATATCACTAAATCATGCAGATTTAAACTAAACTGATTCAAAAATTAAAGGATTTTAAAAGCAAAGAATCAAAGAATCCAGGGTACCCATTATAGCTATCCTCTCAAGTGCATGACCCAGTTAGCTCAGAGAGCTCTTATTCTATTGATTCTCCACATGTTCTCCACCTCAAACTGAGAACTTGATTAGAGACAATGACCTTTTCTTTATGGTCGGGAACTATATGAAGTTAGGAATATAAATGCAGTTTCAATTCCCTTCTAGAGCTTTCATATCAGCAGTTAAATGTCATTTGTTGAAGTTCATAGAAAATACATAAAGCCAAGAACTTTTGAGATCTATATTAACCTACTCAATTCTCATTTGCATGTAGTAAAGCTATAAACTTGGAGATTTAATGGAACGCGATTATATGAGAAAGATACACTGATTTTAACTTTATAACACCATGCTTTTAATTACTCAGAATCCTTTTGTTCTTTTCCAGAGATCACATTGTTTAAGGTTACTGTGATATGGACAAGTAAATGCTTCGTAAATAGTATTAACTTAATATTCGAGTTAGCAAACTCTTTTGCAGTTGATTAGAAATACTGCCTTTGATGATGGCTCTGTCAGGAAAAGCCGCTGTTCAATGAATACACTGAGTTGGGCTATTTTGTTCCTTCTAAGTGAACTAAAGATTAGAAAACATTGATTTACATAGCAGGGAGCCTTCTAGATAAGAAGAAGCAATATACAACTATGATTGGTATGAAATTTGAACTGATCAGCCACCTTGTAAAAAAACAATAAAGCACAAACGAACTTACTAAAAGTAAAATCACTGCAATTTATGACTACAGTGCAGGGTTGAAGAAATGATAAATTCTGGGACATTACTCTGATGGTAACGGAAAGCCAAATATTTCTATAGTGAATATGTTTAGATAATCATTATTTTTAAAATCAGTGTTTTCTTTCCTCAGTACTGTTTCTGCTATTAAAGCTAGATAGTACAATTATGGACCCAGTGAAAGGAATAGGAATATCAAAAAGTCAGTAAGGTAGACAGTCCATAGTTGGTCGGTGTCTTAGTCAGGATTACTATTGCGTGATGAAATACCATGGCCAAAAGCAACTTGGAGAGAAAAGGGTTTATTTCACTCAGAGTCCATATAATAGTTCATCATCAAAAACAGCGAGGGCAGAAACTTATGCAGAGGTCATGTAGGGGTGCTGTTGCTGGACTGCTCATTATGAATTGCTTGCCTGCCTTTGTACAGATCCCAGTACTACTATCCCAGGAATGGCACCACTCACAATGAAATAATTTTCTAAGACAGTGTGGATTTGAACTCAGGATAAATTAAAAAGTATGCAGTAATATGTACAGCATCATCATCATTCTCAGTTAAAGCATAATCATTGCAACCTTGCTACATGCCTATAATGAATAGGATAAAGCAAACAGAATACAGCTAACAATTGTGTTCTTATCGCTCATTTGGATAATAACAATGATTTCTTTGATATATTTTATGGACAAATCAAAATGCATAGACATTTATTTCTACCAAAATATTGATTTTTTTATTTTACAGTTTAATAAGGTATAGCAAATAATAACAACACCACTGAAATTTTCATTTAAGGTTACAATATGTGGAATTTATTTCATATATCTTAATCATGATGAAGTATATATTTCAAATATCTAATGTGATTTTAAAGCTAAGTATACATGTTAAGTGCTTTAATTAATATAATTACTGTATATAACTGCCCCATGGATAATCTATAAGAAAATGTCTTTATATTCTGATGATCTACTTAAAAGGAAGTCTGACATTAAGTTATGCTTTGATATGATCTCAGTCATGAGCTAGCTTAATACCAACAAACTTGGTAAATGGTAAAGCCATATTTATTCCCCATGAATAAAAGAATCAAGATATAGGTAGATGAAATTGAGGTTGTAAACTTGTGGAGTACTATTGTGGTTTTGATCCAACAGAACAAGTAAGGAATAGCATGTAATGCTCAGTTGAAAGATGTGACTGAAAAATTCATAAGAACTGTTAATTTTTTTGTCATTAAGAATAGACTTTCTGGTCACCCTCCAATAGAACTGTTAATTTTGAAGGAACTTCCTGGGATGAATCTTTTGCAATATGACCTGTGAATGCATCACTCATCCATAAACCCACACTGAGATAGTTGCTATAATAAACTTTACATGAACATATAGAAACGTCTTCTCTACCTCTTCTTCCTGTTTGAGCACAAGGGGTGTAGAAGCAGAGTAGGAATATTACATGTGTACTGATGAGCACATTTGGACCTAGTTCACATTTGGACAAAAAAGAATAAAAAGTGCAGTATGTAATTTCAGATGAACACTGCCATGATTGGTTATTCTCATACCAGAAGGATAGGTGGGTGCATATATTACAGTTATTTGTAAAATATTTATGTCTTAATGAGTAGAACCATAACCAAGTGTAATGGAAGACGATGAAATAAGGTTTGATGATCATTAAGAGAACCCACATTTCAAGCAAAGAAGGACTGGAGTTCACCAGAGCAAATTGCTAGCACATGATGGACAAACAGCATTTTCTTGTTTTGGCCTCAATATGTTGACTCGATCACTATTCAAAATAAAGTTGTTCTCATTTACTGGGTTAAAGGTTCACATACAAGTCTCTTTATAGTGTTAACTTACTGAGAAAAAATCATTTATTTCATAACAGTGTTAGTTAAATTTTAGTCTAATCCATGTTGTAAATTTTAGTTCCTTATCAGTGGGATCTGAACTGATGAAGATTTATTATGCAACAATATCAAACTTAAACTCAAAGTAAGCCAAAATGACTCACTAGTAAACTATTCTTAAGTGGTGGTTTTAACTGGATGTTTCCTCCATGGAATTTTGTAACACTACAGAGGTATAGTGCATATTTAAAATTAGAGTGATAATTTAATTTTCTTCCAGATCTCACCCTTTTTTTCCACTCAATTTAAAAAATGAATTCAATAAAATGGACCCTCATCACAGTTTGCTTTCTTTCTATGAACATAAACTTGTGTCTTCTCAGAAATAATTTCTTTCCTTATTTTTATATTCATAAGGAACTGTGAACTGACATCGGTTAATGAAGAAGTAAATACTATATTCAAAGGCACTTTTAAAAGACAAATAAACCAGATGTTATCCCTGCTCTTGAGAGGTAGAGGCAGGAAGATCAGGAGTTCACGGCCAGTTATAGCTACATAAGGATTTTGAAGCCAGAATTGGTATCATGCTACCCAGTCTCAAAACAAATAAAACAAAAAGCAATTAAATGCTGTTGCTTATATGCACTTAAAAAAGAAAATCCTGGTATCTCATCTTTGGTTATTCTGGCAAGAATGACCTTCCAAGTAGAATCTCTCGTCATACATCATAATTACCCAGACTAGTCGATATGCCCCTTCCTGTTATTCTGTGAGGTCTAAAGAACTTTGCTCTTTAAAGGCTGTGGCCTAAGGGCAATCTTTGGGGGATAGAAAAGACAGCATGACTAACATATCAGGGCATTAAATATCAAGAGCTTTTCTTAAGTTTCACTGTGGATGCTGTGGCTACACTCTATTGATTTTAGAGAAAATTCAGCTGCCTTTTAGTTCAGGCAAATTTAACCTTTTTTTTCTCTTTTAAGAAATAAAAGAAGAAATAATCAAGGAAGAGGCTTACTTTCTCATGTTCTCCATGTGATTAAAGCAAAATGAAGAACTTTAAAATGTTATTCTCCTATTAATCTAAGAATGCACGATTAATTCAGAACAATAACTACTAGAAAAAGTGTACTAGCTACAGAAAACAAAATAGCAGACAATGTTCAGGAGAATCAAGCTGGCTGAAATTAGAAAAATTGTAACTATTAGCAAGGAGGTCAAGACCATGATGGGTTCATCCACTGAGACAGTTTGCCTGAGCTAATGGGAACTCACCAGCTCCAACTGGACAGGGAGTGAATGAGCAGGGGATCAACCTAGCTCCTCTGAATGTGGTTGACAGTTGGTGCAGACTGAGGGGTCACTAACAGTGGCACTGGGATTTGTCTCTACTGCATGTAATGACTTTTGGGGTCCTATTCTCTTTGGATGTATATCTTGCTCAACTTAGATGTAGTAGGGAGGGCGTTGTACTTGCCACAGGGCAGGGTGCCTTGTCCTCTCTTAGGATTGGAGGGAGTAACAGGGTGTGAGGAGAAAGTTGGAGGAGAGGAGGGAATGGGAACTTGAATTGGTATTTTTTTAAAGTAATAAAATAATAAAATAATAAAAAAATAAAAATATAGTTTCACTTCTATTGTCTTGACAAAACACTAAAAAAAGCAACACAGGAAGCTATCCTGCCCGACATCTCTAGAGGAATCCTTTTACCACACCATAGGCCTGGCCAGCTCCCTGAAAACCTGTTAAACAACCAACCGTACTGTGCCACACCAGGCCAGCATGACCCCAACCTTTCATCCTCTCCTCATCACTGTATCCCAGCCCAAACTTCTGGCTGAAGCCTCCTAAACCACCATAGGCCAGGCCAGCTCCCTGAAAAGTGAGTAAGCCACTCCCCCACCCCAACAACCATCCAACCTAACCTCAACCACTGCTCCTCTCCCGATCACCATATCCCAGCTCACATGTCTCTTGAAAGCCTCTACCCCAATAGAGGGTAGCATCTTGAATCCCAAAGGCCAGACCAGCATCTTGAACCCCAGAGAGCAGGCCAACTCTCTAAACTCCATACAGAGGCTTTAGAACCTATCAGAAGTCAAGCCTGCCTGGCCAGATCAGAGACAACACACATCTCTAGAACTCTAGCTCCTAACTTGATCAGCAACCTCTGCTGGATCAGAGGCCATCCACGCCCTCACAAGTTTATCCTCCATCTCAGGCAGAGACTGAATACTCAAACACAGGCCACTCTAATCAGAAGACAAGAAAGGGAACAGAAACCAAAAAAGAAACCACTCTTTCAATATAAATAAGTCCAGAAATTAGCACCAAGACCTGTAATCACTCTAAATATAGATACCTAAATTTCAGTATAAGAACATAATCAACAATAGCCAGAATAAAATGTCACCACTAGAGCCCAGCCATCCTACTACAAGAAGCCCTGAATATCCCAACACAGCCAAATCATAAGAAGATGACCTTAAAACCAACTTTATGAAAAAAAACAAAAACAAAAAAAGCAACTTTATGAAGATACTTAAAGAGAAGATTAATAACCCCTTTAAGAAATCAAGGAAAAGACAATCAAAAAATTGGAGGAAATCAACACAGCCCTCAAATAATATCAAGAAAATCAAGAGAAAGCAAACAAACAATTGAAGGAATCAAACAAAACTGTTCAAGACCTAAAAATGGAAATAATTGCAATAAAGAAAGTACAAACAGAGAGACTCCTAGAGAAAAGTCTAGGTAAATGAACATGAACTATAGACACAAGCATCACCAACAGAATACAAGAGATGGAAGAGAGGATCTTAGGCATAGAAGATACTATAGAAGAAATAAATATATCAGCTAAAGAAAATGCTAAATCTAAAAACTTCGTGTCCCAAACCCTCTAACAAGTCTGGGACACCTTAAAAATATCAAACCTAAGAATAATGAGTAGATGAAAAAGAAGATTCCCATCCCAAAGTCTATAAAATATCTTCAAAAAATCATAAAAGAGAAATTTTCTAACCTAAAGGTGATGCCTCTAAAGCTACAAGAAGCTTCCAGAATACCAAATAAATTGAGTCAAAAAAAGGAAGTCCCACTACCACATAATAATCAAAACACTAAATGTATAGAACAAAGAAAGAATATTAAAAATTCTAAGGGGAAAAAGTCCAAGTAACATATAATGACAGACTATTAGAATTACACCTGACTTCTCAATGGAGACTTATAAAGCCAGAAAGACTTAAACATATGTGCTGCAGACTCTAAGAGACCACAGCTGCCATCCAAGACATACCAAGCAAAGCTCTCAATCACTGTAAATTGGGAAAACAAAATTTACTTCATGATAAAGTCAAATTTAAACAACATCAATCAATAAATTCAGTCTTATAGAATGTACTAGAAGGAAAATGCCAATCCAAGGAGGTTAACTACACTCAGAAAAACAGAAGCAGCATAAACCAAATAAGGAAAACACATACAAACACACATACACACACACACACACAAAACCAACAACAACTACAATAAAATAACAGGATTTAACAATCATTGATCATTGAGGTATCCACATTGAAAAGACACAGACAAACAGAATGAATAAGAAAATAAGATCCATCTTTCTGTTACATATAAGAAACACACCTTATCCTCCTATCCCCTGTAAACTCAGAGGAACTCTAAAACGCAGACTGCAAATATACAGAGAGGACCAAGAGAGAGGACCAAGAGATTAACTCTAAAGCATAGGTTGTGACTGCACAAAGTGAACCAAGAGAACAAACCAAGAGAACAGATAATAAGAGTAGACCAAGACAATAGACCAAGAGAGATCTCAGTGGCTCCCTAAGACACAGACAGTGACATTTGATAGAAGAACAAGAACAGTTTCCAAAGACACAGTCACTGCAAGGATTGGACCAAGAGGCAAAGACATTGCTTGCACCAATTAGAGGAAGAGATGGGTAGGAACCAATGAAAGACTTCATTCAACAACCTAAAAGGCAACATGGTAACACTAGAACCAAGTAGTCATACAACAGGAAGAATTGATGATCCTAACCCAGAAAAAGCAAAAGAAAATTATTTTAAACATAACTTTATGAGGATGATGGAGATCTTAAAGAGGAAATGAAAAATTTCCTTGAAGAAATGGAAGAAAAGATAAACAAAAATTGGAAGAAATCAATAAATCTCTCAAAGAAAAGCAATAAAAAACAAACAGGTGAAGCAAACAGTTCAAAACTTAAAGACTTAAAAAACCATTAAATCCAACAGACTCTTAACACAAAGCATTCAGGAAATCTGGGACACCATGAGAAGACCAAACCTAAGAAGAATAGGGGTAGAAGGAGCAGAACTCTGGCTAAAAGGCACAGAAAATATATTCAACAAACTCATAGAAGAAAACTTTCCCAACCTAAAAAAGGATATTCGTATGAAGGTACAAGAGAACACCAAACAGACTGGACCAAAAATGAAATCCCCTTGCGATATAATAATCAAAAAACAAAACATACAGAATAAAGAAAGAATATTAAGAACTGCAAGGGAAAAAGGTCAAGTAACATATAAAGGCAGACATATAAGAATTACACCCAACTTCTCAATGAAAACCATTAAAGCCAGAAGGTCCTGGACAGATGTGTGCAGACACTAAGAGACTACAGAAGCAATCCCAGACTACTATACTCAGCAAAGCTTTCAATCACCATTGATGGAGAAAACAAGAAATTTCATGACAAAACCAGACTTAAATAATGCCTATCCACAAATCCAGCTCTACAGAAAGTATTAAAAAAGAAAACTCAAACCCAAGGAATCTAACTGTACCCACAAAAACACAAGCAACAGATAACCTTACACCAGAAACCCCAAAGAAGGAAAACATACACTACCACCAAAAATTAGCAGGTATTAATAATCACTGGTCATTAATACCTCTTAATATCAATGGACTCAATTTACCTATAAAAAGACACAGGTTAAGAGAATGGACACAAAAGCAGGATCTATATTTCTGCTGTTTACAAGAAACACACCACAACCTCAAAGACAGGCATTTCCTCAGAATAAAGGGTTGGGAAAAGACTTTCCAATCAAATGGATTAAGAAACAAGCAGGTGTAGCTATTCTAATATCTAACAAAATAGATTTCAAACTAAAATCAATCAGAAGAGATGAATAAAAACACTTTATACTCATGACAGGAACAATTCATTAAGATGAAGTCTTAATCCTAAACATCTTTGCCCCAAGTGCAAGAGTACTCATATATGTAAAAGAAACATTACTAAAACTTAAATGGCATACCAAACCCCACAAACTAATAGTAGGAGACTTCAATACCACACTCTCCCCAATGGATAAGTCAACCAGACAGAAACTTAACAGAAAAATAAGAGAATTAACAGATGTCATGACTCAAATGGACTTAACAGACATCTACAGAACATTCTACCCAAATTCAGAAGAATATACCTTCTTCTCAGTACCCCATGAAACCTTCTCTAAAATTGACCACAAACTTGGTAACAAAGCAAAGCTCAACAGATTAAAAAAAAAAGGACTAGCCCCCTGATTCTTACAGATCACCATGACTTAAAATTAGAATTTAGCAAGAACAATACTTTCAGAAAGCCTACAAACTCATGGAAATTGAACAGCATTCAACTGAACCACCCCTGGGTCAAGGAAGAAATAAAGAAAGAAATTAAAAATTTCCAAGAATTCAAAAAAAATGAAGGTACAACATACCCAAACCTATAGGACATATGAAAGCACTGCTAAGAGGAAAGTTCATAGTACTAAGTGTCTACATAAAGTGGCAAAATCTCACACTAGTGACTTAACAGCACACCTGAAAACACTAGCACAAAAAGAAGCAGACTCACCCAAGTGGAGTGGTTAAAAGGAAATAATTAAATTGAGGGCTGAAATGATAAAAAAAGAAACAAAAAACCAATACAAAAAAATCAATGTAGCAAAAAGCTGACTCTTTAAGAAAATCAACAAGATAGACAAACCCTTATCCAAACTAATCAAAAGGCAGAGATAGAGCACCCAAATTAACAAAATCAGAAATGAAAAGGGGGACATAACAGCAGACACCAAGGAAATCCAGAGAATAAATAGGGCATACTACAAATACCTATAGTCCACAAAATTGTAAAATGTAAAAGAAATGAACAATTCTCTGGATAGATACCACATACCAAAATTAAATTAAGACCTGGTGAACCAGTTAAATAGACATTTAACCTGCAAGGAAATAGAAGCAGTCATCAAAAACCTCCCAAACAAAAAAAGCACAGGGTTTGATGGTGTCAGTGCAGAATTCTACCAGAACTTCAAAGAAGATCTAATACTTATACTCTTCAAAGTGTCCTACATAATAGAAACAGAAAGAACATTGTCAAACTCTTTTTATAAGGCTAATTTACCCTGATACCGAAACCACACAAAGATTCAACAAAGAAAAAGAATTACAAACCATTATCACTCATGAGCATAGATGCAAAAATGCTCAATAAAATACTGGCAAACTGAATCTATGAACACATCAAAAAAAAATCATCCACCATGATCAACTCTGCTTCAACCCAGTCATACAGGGATGGTTCATCATATGAAAATCTATCAATGATATTCACCATATAAATAAACTGAAAGAAAAAAATATATATGATCATCTCATTAGATGTTGAAAAAGCATTCAACAAAATCCAACAGCCCTTCATGATAAAGGTCTTGGACAGACAAGGGATACAAGGAACATATCCAAACATAATAAAACAATATACAGCAAGCTGACAGCCAACATCAAATTAAATGGAGAGACACTCAAAACAATTCCACTATAATCAGGAAAAAGAAAAGGCTGTCCACTCTCTCCATATCTATCCAACATCCAACATAGTTCTTGTAGTTCTGGCTAGAGCAATAACATGACAAAAGGAGATCAAAGGAATTCAAATTGGAAAGAAAAGTCAAGCTTTTGCTATTTGCAGATGATATAATCGTATACATAAGTGACCCTAAAATCTCTACCAGGGAACTCATACACTGATAAATACCTTCAGTAATATGACAGGATACAAAATCAACTCCAAAAAAAATAACAGTAACCCTCCTATATACAAATGATAAAAAAGCTGAGGAAGAAATCAGAGAAACACCACCCTTCACAAAAGCCACAAATTGTTGCAGGAAGGCAGCTTGTTCTTCTCAGCTACTCAGCTAGCCTAGATCCATAATAATCACACAGAACCTGTAAAATTAAATAACTGCTTGGCCCATTAGCTCTAGTTTCTTATTGACTAACTCTTACATCTTAATTTAAGCCATTTTCATTAATCTATGTTTCTATTGCCACGTGACAGTGGCTTACCTGCAAAGTTTTGGCATGTCTGTCTCTGGCGGCAGCTCCATGACATCCCTCTGACTCCACCCTTCTTTCTTCCAGCATTCAGTCCAGTCATGTCCTCCTAGCTATGCTTCGCCATACCCTGCTCTGCTATAGGCTCAAAGCAGTTTTTTATTCATTAATGGTAATCACAGCATAAAGAAATCCCACATCAACAGATAACATAAAATATCTTGGAGTAACATTAACCAAAGAAATGAAAGACCTTAAATTTCAACAAGAAAGAAGTTGAAGACAATACCACAAAATGGAAAGATCTCCCATGCTCCTGAATAGGTAGGATCAAGATAATAAAAATGACAATCCTACCAAAAGGAACCTACAGATTCAATGCAATCCCCACCAAAATCCCAACACAATACTTCACAGACCTTGAAAGAATAATAATAAACTTCATATGGGAAAAAAACAGAATAGCCAAAACAATCATGTACAATAAAGGAACTTCTGGGGGCATCACCATCCTTGACATTAAGCTATATTGCAGAACTACAGTAATAAAAACAGCTTGGTACTAGCACAAAAACAGAGAGGTTGACCAGTGAAATCAATTTGAAGATCCAGATATTAATCCACACACCTATGAACACCTGATTTTTGACAAAGAAGCTAAAATTATACAATGAAAAAAGAAAGCATATTCAACAAATGGTGCTGGCATAACTGAATGTCAACATGTAGAAGAATGAAAATAGATTCATATCTATCCCCATAAACAAAACTCAATTGCGAATGAATTCAAGACCTCAATATAAATCCAACCACACTGAACCTGATTGAAGAGAAAGTGGGAAAAAACATTCAATACATGGTCACAGGAGACTACTTCCTAAATATAGCTCCAGTAGCAAAGGCACCGAGAGAAACAATAAATAAATGGGAGCTCCTGAAACTGAAAAGCTTCCTTAGTCATCAGTAAAAAGCAAATCAAAACAACTCTAAAATACCATCTCACACCAGTCAGAATGGATAAGATCAAATACATCAACGATAACTTGTGCTGGCGTGGATGTGGAGTAAGGGGAACAATTCTCCATTGCTTGTGGGAATGCAAACTTGTACAACCACTCTGGAAATCAGTATGGTAGTTTATCAGAAAATTGGCAGTCAACCTTTATCAGGACCCAGCAATACCACTCTTGGGCATATACCCAAAGGATGCTTAGTCATACAACAAGGACATTTGTTCAACTATGTTCATAGCAGCATTATTTCTAATAGTCAGAACCTGGAAACAACCTAGATGCCCCTTACCCTTAAAATGGATAATAAAAATGTGTAGATTTATACACATTGGTAGCAAAAAAAAATGGCATCTTGAAATTTGCATCCAAATGGTTCAAACTAGAAAAAAAAACTCCTTAGTGAGGTAACCCAGACCTAGAAAGATAAACATGGTATGTACTTATACATAAGAGGATACTAGGTGTAAAGCAAAGGATAGAGAGCCTATAGTCCATTACCCTAGAGAAGCTGAGTTACAAGGTGAACCCTAAAATAAGCATATATAGATCTACCTGGGATGGGAAAATAGAAAGATTTCCTGACAGAATTAATTGGCAGCTTGAAGGTGGAGGGAGAAGGTAGGACAGAAGAGGAAGAGGATGGGAGAATAGAGGAGGGACAGAGATGGAGAACAAGGAAAGAGATATTTTGATTGAGGGAGCCATTGTGGGGCTGGTAAGAACCTGGCACTAGAGAAATTCCCAGAAATCCACAAGGATGAGCCCACTTAATACCCCAAGCAATAGTGTAGGGGATGCCCTAACTGGCCTTGCCCTGAAGTCAGATTGATGACTATCTTAAATCTCACCATAGAACCTTCATTCAGCAACTTATGGAAACAAAAGCAGAGACCAGAGGTGGAGTCTGGACAGAGCTCCCAGAGACTAGTTGAAGAGTGGGAGGAGTGTCAGTATAAGCAAAGCAGTCAAGACCATGATGGGGCCACCAACTAAAACAGTTTACCTGAGATAATTGGAGCTCATCAAGTCCAGGCAGAGAGTGAAGAAACCAGCATAGACCCTCTGAATGTGTGTGACAGTTGTATGGCTGTGACAGGCTTCAGGGCCAGTAACAGTGTCACCATGATTTATCCCTACTGCTTGTACTTGTTTTTTGGGAATGCATTCTCTTTGGATGGATATCTTGCTCAGCCTACCTATAGTAAGTAAGGAGAGCCTTGGACCTTCCAAAAAGCAATGTGTCTTACCCTCTCTGAGGAGTGGATGAGGGTGGAGTGGGGAAGAGAGTGGAGGAAATGGGAGGAAGGGAGGGAGTGGGAACTGGGATTGGTATGAAAAGTAAAAAAGATAGTTTGTTTTCCTTTAAAAAAATAAAAAAGAAACACACCTCAACATCAAAGACAGATACTACCCTAGAGTAAAGGAAAGCTGGTGTAACTATTCTAGTACCTAACAAAATAGATTTCAAATCAAAATTATCCAAAAGAGATGGAGAAAGATATTTCATATTCATCTAAGAAAAACCCACCAAGATGATGTTTCAATTTTCTGTACCTATGTCACCAATGAAATGGCACCCACATTTAAAAAAAAAAAGCCCACACAGCTAAAGCTTAAAGCTTAAAAGAAAACATTGGCTTTCATACATTGATATTGGTAGATGTTAATATCCCACTCTTACCTTGGACATAACTGAAGAGAGAAATAATGGAATTAACAGTCATTATGAATCAAATGGACCTAATGGATATCTACAGAAAATTTCACCCAAGCACAAAAGAATAGACTTTCTTCTCAGCACCTCACATACCTCACAAAACATTCTCTAAAACTGAGCATACTCAGTCACAAAGCAAGTCATAACAGATACAACAAAAATTGAAATAACCCCTAAATCTTATTAGGACACCATGAATTAAAGCTGGATTTCAACAACAAGAGAAACAGCAGAAAGCCTACAAACTCATGGAAGATGGACAGCTCTATACTGAATGACTACTGGATCAAGGAAGAAATAAAAAAGGAAATTAAAGGCTTTCTAGAATTCTAAGAAAAAGAATGCACAGAGTATCTAAACTTCTGGGACACTCTGAAAGTGGTGCTAAGAGGAAAGTTCATAGCTCTAAGTGCCTTTACAAAGAATTTGGAGATATATCATACTAGCAACTTAACAGCACACCTGAAATCTCTAGAATGAAAGGAAGCAAAAGAACCCAAAAGGAGTAGATGGCAGGAAATAATCAAACTGAGGGGTGAAATCAATAAAAATAGAAACAAGAGGAACAATACAAAGACTCAAGGGAACAAAGACTTGGTTCTTCAAGAATATCAAAAGATAGACCCTTATCCATCCTAATAAAAGGCAAACAGAATATCCAAATTAACCAAATAACAAACAAAAGGGGGATAACAACAGACATAGAGGAAATTCAGAAATCATTAGGTCATAATTCAAAAACTTGCACTCGATCCAGAGGGCCTTCGGAGTGGTGAGTTGATTCGGGCCAGCGGCAGGGGCCCGGCGAGGGGGAGCTAGGACGCTCCCCGACCCCATAGACTCCCAGGTCAGCCTGCTCTGCTGGCTCCACCCTGCTAGCTTCCCCGCCAGCCATCCCAGCTTCCATCCAGAGGGCCTTCGGAGTGGTGAGTTGATTCGGGCCCGCGGCAGGGGCCCAGCGAGGGGGAGCTAGGACGCTCCCCGACCCCATAGACTCTCAGGTCAGCCTGCTCTGCTGGCTCCACCCTGCTAGCTTCCCCGCCAGCCATCCCAGCTTCCATCCAGAGGGCCTTCGGAGTGGTGAGTTGATTCGGGCCCGCGGCAGGGGCCCGGCGAGGGGGAGCTAGGACGCTCCCCGACCCCATAGACTCCCAGGTCAGCCTGCTCTGCTGGCTCCACCCTGCTAGCTTCCCCGCCAGCCATCCCAGCTTCCATCCAGAGGGCCTTCGGAGTGGTGAGGTGATTCGGGTCCGCGGCAGGGGCCCGGCTAGGAGGAGCTAGGACTCTCCCCGACCCCATAGACTCCCAGGTCAGCCTGCAGTGCCGTTTCCACCCTGCTAGGCTCTCCCGCCTGCCATCCCAGCTTCCATCCAGGTACAAATTTCTATATTTCTCCCCTCCCACTGAGGCCATAAAATTTCCCCAGTTCAGCTGCCTTGCACACTGGGCCTGCTCTGTAGGGGAATCCCGGAAAGAGGGAGTGCCTGTGCTTCAATACCCTGCCTGGGGAAAGGTAGGCATTCTATCAGTGAACTCCCTGCCCAACAAGGGAACCTGACCCGATACCAGAAGTTCCAATAGAGAGCATTTGATCGAAGAGATGGGCAGACGCCAAGGCAAGACCTCCTCCAACAATCTGAAAAACAACATGAAAATATCAGATCCCAACGACCCTACAACAGAAGGATTTGAACACTCTAACCCAGATGAAGTGGAAAAAAGTGCCATTATGAAAGCAATAGAGTCCCTTAAACAGGATATGAATAACTCCCTTAAGGAACTGGTCAAGAAATATAACAAAAAGTTTGAAGAAATGAGTATAGAAATGGATGAGAAATATAACAAAAAGTTTGAAGAAATAAGTAAATCCGTGAGTGATACCCTGAGAAACCAAGAAAAAACAATCAAACAAGTAAAGGAAACAGTCCAAGAATTGAAAACTGAAATGGAGGCAATGAAGAAAACACAAACTGAGAACCGGCTGGATATGGAAAACCTAGGTAAATGAGCGGAGACTACAGAATCAAGCATAACCAATAGAATACAAGAGATAGAAGAACGAATCTCAGATTCTGAAGATACCATAGAGAAAATAAATGCTCTGGTCAGAGAAAACAGCAAATCCAACAAATTCTCTTCACAAAACATTCAGGAAATCTGGGACACAATAAAAAAACCAAATCTAAGAATAATAGGGATTGAAGAAGGAGAAGAACTGCAGATCAAAGGCCCAGAAAATATATTCAATAAAATTATAGAAGAAAACTTTCCCAACCTAAAGAACGATATTCCTATGAAGGTTCAAGAAGCATACAGAACACCGAATAGATTGGATCAGAAAAAACATCCCCGCACCATATAATAATCAAAACACAAAACATAAATATTAAAGAAAAAATTTTAAGAGCTGCAAAGGAAAAAGGTCAAGTAACTTATAAAGGTAAACCTATCAGGCTTACACCGGATTTCTCTATGGAAACCATGAAAGCCAGAAGATCCTGGATAGAGGTACTGCAGAAACTAAGAGACCATGGATGCAAACCCAGACTAATATACCCAGCCAAGCTATTGTTCACTATCAACGGAGAAAACAAAATATTCCAGGATAAAAACAAATTTAAACAATACGTAGCTACTAATCCAGCCTTATAGAGAATATTAGAAGGAAAATCACTACCGAAGGAATCCAACATTCCCAACACGACCTACAATAACTCGAACATCTAGCGACCATTCACAAGCACAAATCAAAGAAGGAAAACACATACACTCTACTACCTAAAAAAAAAAAATGACCGGAGTCAACAACCACTGGTCATTAATATCACTTAATATCAATGGACTCAATTCACCTATAAAGAGGCACAGACTTAGAGATTGGATACGAAAACAGGATCCAACATTCTGCTGTTTACAAGAAACACACCTCAACCACAAAGAAAGACACTTACTCAGAGTAAAGGGTTGGGAAAAGGTTTTCCAAGCAAATGGACCTAAGAAACAAGCGGGCGTGGCCATTCTAATATCTAACAAAATCGACTTCAAACTAAAATCAATCAGAAGAAATGGTGATGGACATTTCATACTCATAACTGGAACAATTCATCAGGAGGAAGTCTCAATCCTGAATATCTATGCTCCTAATATAAAGGCACCCACATATGTAAAAGAAACTCTTCTAGAACTCAAGGCGGTCATCAAACCACACACACTAATAGTAGGAGACTTCAACACTCCTCTCTCACCAATGGACAGGTCAATCAGACAGAAACCAAACAGAGAATTGAGAGACCTATTGGAGGTATTGAATCAAATGGACTTAACAGACATCTAGAGAACACTCCACCCAAATAGGAAAGAATATACCTTTTTCTCTGCAGCTCATAGAACCTTCTCGAAAATTGACCACATACTCGGTAACAAAGCAAACTTCCACAGATACAAAAAAATATTAGTAACCACCTGTGTCTTGTCAGATCACCATGGACTAAAATTAGAATTCAACAACAATGCTCCCCCCAGGAAGCCAACAAACTCATGGAAACTGAACAGTCAACTACTAAATCACCCCTGGGTCAAGGAAGAAATAAAGAAAGAAATTAAACTCTTCCTTGAATTTAATGAAAACAAAGACACAACATACTCAAACCTATGGGACACTATGAAAGCAGTGCTAAGAGGAAAGTTCATAGCACTAAGTGCCCAATTAAAGAAAGCAGAGAAAGCACACATTGGAGACTTAACAGCACACTTGAAAGATATAGAAAAAAAAGAAGCTGATTCACCCAGGAGGTCTAGAAGACTGGAAATAATCAAACTGAGGGCTGAAATCAACAAATTAGAAACAGAGAAAACAATCAAAAGAATCAATGAATCAAAAAGCTGGTTCTTGGAGAAAATCAACAAGATTGACAAACCCCTATCCAAATTAATCAAACGGCAGAGAGAGAACATGCAAATTAATAAGATCAGAAATGAAAAGGGGGACATAACCACAGACACAGAGGAAATTCAGAGAATCATTAGATCTTACTATGAAAGTTTATATGCCACAAAGTTGGAAAATGTAAAAGAAATGGACACTTTTTAGATAAGTACCATATACCAAAGTTTAACCAAGAACAGGTGAACAATCTAAATAGACCTGTTAGTCGCGAAGAATTACAAGCTGTTATCAAAAATCTCCCTACCAAAAAAAGCCCAGGACCAGATGGTTTCAATGCAGAATTCTACCAGAACTTCCAGGAAGAGCTAATACCTATACTCCTTAATGTATTCCACAATATAGAAACAGAAGAGTCACTGCCTACCTCCTTTTATGAAGCTACAGTTACCCTAATACCAAAACCACACAAAGACACAACCAAGAAAGAGAATTACAGGCCAATCTCACTCATGAACATCGACGCGAAAATTCTCAATAAAATACTGGCAAACCGAATCCAAGAGCACATTAGAAAAATTATCCATTATGATCAAGTCGGCTTCATTCCAGAGATGCAGGGCTGGTTCAACATACGCAAATCTATCAATGTAATCCATCATATAAATAAACTGAAAGAAAAAAACCATATGATCATCTCACTAGATGCTGAAAAAGCATTCGACAAAATTCAACACCCATTTATGATAAAGGTGTTGGAGAGACTGGGGATACAAGGATCATACCTAAATATAATAAAAGCAATATACAGCAAGCCGACAGCTAACATCAAACTGAATGAAGAGAAACTCAAAGCCTTTCCACTAAAATCAGGAACGCGACAAGGCTGTCCACTCTCTCCATACCTCTTCAATATAGTGCTTTTAGTTCTAGCAATAGCAATAAGACAACATAAGGAAATCAAGGGGATTCGTATTGGAAAGGATGAAGTTAAACTTTCGTTATTTGCTGACGATATGATAGTGTACATAAGCGACCCCAAAAACTCTACCAAAGAACTCCTACAGCTGATAAACACCTTTAGTAACGTGGCGGGATACAAGATCAACTCCAAAAAATCAGTGGCCCTCCTATACACAAAGGATAAAGAAGCAGAGAGGGAAATCAGAGAAGCATCACCTTTCATGATAGCCACAAATAGCATAAAATACCTTGGGGTTACTCTAACCAAGGAAGTGAAAGACCTATTTGACAAAAACTTTAAGTCTTTGAAGAAAGAAATTGAGGAGGATACCAGAAAATGGAAAGACCTTCCCTGCTCTTGGATTGGGAGAATCAACATAGTAAAAATGGCAATTCTACCAAAAGCAATCTATAGATTCAATGCAATTCCCATCAAAATCCCATCAAACTTCTTCACAGACCTTGAGAGAACAATAATCAAGTTTATATGGCAAAACAAAAAACCCAGGATAGCCAAAACAATCTTATACAATAAAAGAACTTCTGGAGGCATTACCATCCCTGACTTCAAACTCTATTATAGAGCTACAGTATTGAAAACAGCTTGGTATTGGCATAAGAACAGAGAAGTCGACCTATGGAATTGAATAGAAGACCCAGATATTAACCCACAAACTTATGAACACCTAATTTTCGACAAGGGAGCTAAAGGTATACAATGGAAGAAGGAAAGCATCTTTAACAAATGGTGCTGGCATAACTGGATGTCAACCTGTAAAAAAATGAAAGTAGATCCATATCTATCACCATGCACAAAAATCAAGTCCAAATGGATTAAAGACATCAACATTAATCCGTCCACTTTGAACCTGATAGAAGAGAAAGTGGGAAGTAGTCTACAAGATTTAGGCACAGGAGGCCTCTTCCTAAGTAGGACCCCAGCAGTACAGACAATAAGAGAAACAATGAATAATGTTTCAATGGGATCTACTGAAACTGGGAAGCTTCTGTAAAGCAAAGGACACTGTCAGTAGGACAAAAAGGCTGCCTTCTGACTGGGAGAAGATCTTCACCAACCCCTCATCAGACAAAGGTCTGATCTCCAAAATATACAAAGAACTCAAGAAACTAGGCACTAAAACTCTAATTAACCCAATTAAAAAATGGGGTACTGATCTTAACAGAGAATTCACAACAGATGAACTTCGAATGGCCAGAAGACACTTAAGGTCATGCTCAACCTCCTTAGCGATCAGGGAAATGCAAATCAAAACCACTTTGAGATACCATCTTACACCTGTCAGAATAGCTAAAGTCAAAAACACCAATGATAGCCTATGCTGGAGAGGATGTGGGGTGAGGGGAACACTCATCCATTGTTGGTGGGAATGCAAACTCGTGCAGCCACTGTGGAAATCAGTGTGGCGGTTTCTCAGGAAACTGGGTGTCAACCTCCCTCAGGACCCAGCAATACCACTCTTGGGAATATACCCTAAGGATTCCCTAACAAATACTACAAAAGCATTTGTTCTACTATGTTCATAGCAGCACTATTTGTAATAGCCAGAACCTGGAAACAGCCTAGGTGCCCCTCAATAGAAGAATGGTTAAAAAAGGTGTGGAACATATACACATTAGAGTTTTACTAGGCGGTAAAAAACAATGACATCTTGAATTTTGCATGCAAATGGATGGAAGTAGAAAACGCTTTACTGAGTGAGGTAAGCCAGACCCAAAAAGAGGAACACGGTATGTATTCACTCATAAGTGGATTCTAACCATAATTAAAGGTCTTTGAGCCTATTATTCATGATCCTAGAGAAGCTAAATAAGAAGATGAACCTGATGAAGATTATTTAGCTATCCACCAGGAGGTAGGGAATAGACAAGAGTCCCAGGTAACCTCGGGTGCATGGGGGGGTGGGAGGGTCGATGGAAGGGGAGAGGGTTAGAGAGAAGGGAGTAGGGGAGGAACGGGGAAAGCTTGGTGGCCGGAGATGGGGGGGAGGGAGGAAGGATGAATATGGGATCAGGGAACAATATATTTCAACTAAGGGAGCCATTTTAGGTTTTACAGGAGACTTGATTATATATGGGATCCCAGGTCCAAGGAGAGATCCCCCAGATTGCTCTCTGGACAGAGGAGAGGGTGCCTGAATCGGCCGTGGCCCATGACCATACTGATGTATATTTTGCTTATCACCATAGATCCTTCATCTGGCGAAGGACGGCGATACAGTCGGAGACCCACATAGGAGCACCGTACTGAGCCCCCCGAGGTCCAAATGAGGAGCAGAAGGAGGAAGAACATGAAAAACTTAATCAGTACTGCGAGGGATGCTATCACCCACTGATACAAGGGAACGGATCTGATGAGAGTTTACCAAGGCCAGTTGGACTCGGACTGAACGAGGATGTGATCTAACCAGATTCTCGGAATTTGGCCGGATTCTCTGACTGTGGCTGGCCCGAAGTCTTTCTGAAAAGCCATTGACTATGACACTGGGACCTGTTTCCTCTACATATACTGGATTTTGGGGATCCAGTCTGTTTGGACACTCACCTTCCTGGGCCTGGAGGGAGGGGGAAGGAACTGGAACTTCCCACAGGGCAGGAAACCCTGACTGCCCTGGGGGACGAAGAGGGAGGAGTAGGGGGAGTGGGGGGAGTGGGAGGGTGTTGGGAGGGGGGGGGCGGAAATTGAAACTTTTATAATTTAATAAAATTTACTTAAAAAAAAAACAAAACAAAAAAAACCCAAAAACTTGCACTCCACGATATTGGAAAATCTTAAAAAAGGAATGAACAAAATTATTGATAGATATACCTTGCTAAAATTATATCAAGATCAATAAACAATTTAGACAGACCTATAGCTCCCATGAAAATAGAAGCTATCATCAAAAGCCTCTCAATGCCCCAAACAAACACAAAACAAAACAAACAACAGAAACACCAGAGCCAGATGGTTTAGTGCAGAATTTTAGCAGACATTCAAAGAAAAACTATCACCAACACTCTTCAAATTATTCCACAAAATACAAACAGAAGGAACATTGTCAAGCTCATTTTTATGAGGCCATAGTCACCTTGATCCAAATCACACAAAGACCCAACAAAGAAAGAATAACTGATTAATATCCTTCATGAAAATTATCTTAGGGCCTTTATTGTTGTGAAGAGACACTATAATCATAGCAATTCTTATAAAGAAGACATCTAAGTGGGGTGGCTGGCCTACAGTTTCAGAGGTTCAGTTCATCATGATCGGGAGCATGGCGGCGTGCAGGCAGGTGGTGCGTGCAGGCAACAGGAAGTCAACTCATTGCCACACTGAGGGAAGCTTTAGCAAAACAGACCTCAAAGTCCTTCCCCCACATTGCTTCACTTTATCCAACAAGGCCACACCTGCTAATAGTGCCACTCACGTTGGGAGTCTTTTTCTTTCAAATCACCACAAACACTGAAACTCTTCCACTGCTAGTGGGAGGACAAATTTGCACAAGCACTTTGAAAATCAATATGGAAGTTTCTCAGAAAATTGGGAACCAGTCTACGTCAAGACTTAGCTATTCCACTCTTGGACTCCTTACCCAAAGAATGCTTCATCTTACCACAAGGACCCTAGCTCAACTATCTTCATAGCAGCTTTATTCATAATAACCAGAAATGAAAAACAACCTAAATGTCCCTTGACTGAAGAATGGATGATGACAATTTACACAATTGATTTACACAATGGATTATTACTCGTCTGTTAAAAACAATGACATGATGAAATTTGCTGACACATGGATGAAACTAGAAAAAATAATCTTGAGTGAGGTAACCCAGACCCAGAGAGACAAACATTGCATGTACTCACTTATAAGTGGATATTAGTTTTAAAAAAAAAGAATAATAATTCTACGATTCAGACCTAGAGAAGCAAAGTAACAAGGAGAAGTCGAGTCAAGGGGTGGATGCTTGGATCTCCCTGAGAATAGAAAACAGATTTTGAAGATGTACTTGGGGTTGGTGGGGATGGGAATAAGAGGGATCAGGTAGGAGGAGTACTGGAAAAGAAGACTGGAAAGGGGAGTATTTCAGAGTTAGGTAGTTACCTAATGCAATGAAAACTCCCAGAAATCTACAAGGGTGACTCTAGCTAAGACTGCTAGCAGTAGGGGATATGGAGCCTGTATTGCCCATTTCCTGTAACCAGGCAAGACTTCCAGTGCAGGTAATGGGACACCAGTCCTGACAAATAGCCTTCAACATGCAATTTGTCCTGCCTACAAGATGTGCTGGGGTAAGGGGGCACAGAAATTATGGGAATGATCAACCAATGACTGGTCTAGTCTGAGGCACATTCCAGGAGAGGGAGCCCACCCCAGAACTGCCTGGAATGCCAAGATCCAGAGGTTGGATAGCCCAGAGACATAGGATAGAACGAAACATGACTGGAAAAAAAAAGTCATTGTGAGTTTATATGATATTTATCTTCCTGGGTCTGGATTACCTCACTCAATATGATGTTTTAGACATAAAGCAAAGAAAACCAGTCTACAATTCACAACCTCAGAGAACCTAGACAACAAGGGGGACCCTAAGAGAGATATACATTGATCTAATCTACATGGGAAAAAGAAAAAGACAAGAAATCCTGAGTAAACTGGGAGCATGGGTCCATGGGAGAGGGTAGAAGAGGAGGGGAGAGGAAGGGAAGGGAGCAGAGAAAAATGTATAGCTCAATAAAATCAATAAAAAAAATTTTTAAAGAAGTAATTGTTTTTCTAATGCCTGGAACTAATGTAAACAAAACAAAACAAAAATGTCAATGTAATGATGCCCGATGAAATTCTGCTATACTCACAAATTGGTGCCTAGCCCAGTTGTCATCAGAAAGGCATTATCCAGAAACTGATGGAAAGAGTTAGGATGGAAAAGCACGTGTCTCTGCCTCAACACTGACACCTGGGAACGTCATTACATCTGCCAGTGTCATACGCTACACAAAGGCAAAGAAGACTGTACATTGCACTTACAAAATACAGCTCAAGTTCCAATTGTGTTTTTCTGTGTACCTTCAGGACTCCTGCATTTTTATTCCTACCCTCAATTTGTGTACTTTGATAGACACAATTATAAACATGTCATCTCCTATAGCTAGCATTTACGTTAAGATTTAGAGCACGTTTAGACACTTTTTTAAGATCTTTGCTTGCTCGTTGATTATTTATTGGTGTTTTGACATTTCTAGAAGATGATCCTGTCACCCTATAGGGAAGCAGTATGGTGAAATCAGAAGTGTCATTGTTTCTTGTAGGAAGTGTTTGGGATGAGCAGTTTTGACTCTGTCAGCTTCATTTGCGAGAGCTAATTTAGGTAACAGTTGTAAGCACTCCCATGGTGAAGTGTGTCTTTGCGAGAGAGGCAAATATAAATGCCCTGTCCTTGGAGAAGCTACTGAACTTTTTCAAATTATTTCACTGCAGGGAGAACCTTATAATTTTCAGTGGGGGTACATCGAGCCCTAAATTGAATGGGAGCATACCTTTCTGAATCTCCTCTGTACTTCTACATAAGAAAGAAATACTTTTGTGAACTGACCTTAGAAGGCAATTTTTTTTAAATATGGCAACAATTAATGGAAATAATCATCCAAGCTAATGAAACTGATTATTGAAATCTATCTTCAATATTATTTAGATATGAAAGCACTGCCGTGAAAGAGTCTGGAAAGCTGTTTTGAAGCTGAAGGTCTGCTGTTTTTTGGCAGAGGTTGAGGACTACTCAGGCAGGGAGCAACTGTATCCATCTTGAACCAGACTACCAATGGCAGTATCCTCTTCTCTTGCCATCTGCCTTCACATGTCACTGAGGTAGAAAATGATATACCAACTGGGAATGGGATTTTTTTTCTCAGAAAGAGGGTGTCATGATCTGAATAGTTGTGATTCCCCAAATATTACATATTGAAATACTTATTCCCAAATTGATAGTTTCAGCAGATGAGAATTTAGGGATATGGTTAGATCATGAAGTGGGGTTACTGTTTTTCTCAAGTGGCCACCAGGTGCTTGCTTGGTATTACACCTTATGGGGTAGGACAAAGAAAGAAGGTGCCATCTTTGAAACTACAAAGTAAGCTTCCCTCTATACATCAGATCTACTGGCACCTTGATCTTCTTCCCAGTCTCCAGGACAAAGAAAAAGTGAATTTCTGTTACTTTATTACCTGACCAATCTATGACACTTTGTTATAGACAGATGGGTATACCTCACTGGGCCAATCCAATGAGTTTCACCTGTCACTGCAATAGTCTCTTAGCAGTTCTACAGTTTTAAACTTCTTATTTTTAACATGACTTTCTGATAGTAGTTCTTAGCTGGTTTGATTCCAAACTACTAGTGGAGCAGAATTGGTTATGTATCAAAATCTTAGGGCCTGGTGGAATATAATCTTTGAAAGACTGGTGCAGACAAATCACAAATGTCCTTAGCTTCAAGCTTTCTTCTTTACCCCACAAAGAGTGGTTTGAGACTTGTGGTCCTTTTTAACCATTGCTCTGCTAATGGTTTGTTTTTCAACACTTTGTTCCACTGAAGTAATATTTCAAGTTTTCCAGACCCATTCTAAACAAAAGGAGTAACCAAGAGTTGCAAACCCTTCTCAGCTTTAATAGAACAATATTTTTGGAGAAGTTGGCATTTTGACATCCCTCAGATCACCATGCACAGGTAATGGTTCTAATTCTAAGTGATGGAGAGCATGTCTTCAGGTTAGACTCTATATATCTGGATGATGAGTGGATGGTATGGAGGAGGTCACTGATGCCATGTGACCTATACCTTTTTTAACTGGCCTTATTTTAAAAGCATCTTTGAACATACGCTGTTCTGCTTAGTGGTCAGGGAAGCTATGTACACAGTATAGGCAGTGTATATCTAGACCCAGTTCACTCTTCCTCCATTTCTAGTTAGAAAAAGTCAGGTCTTCCATGGATATCCACCAAATATGGCAGATAAGGTTTTAGTAAGATTAATCCCCTTTAATTAAGGCTGAACAAGGCAGCGCAGTACAATGAATAATATCCCAAAACCAACAAAGCAGTCAGAGGCAGCCCTGCTCCCGTGGTTAGGAATCCCATAAGAAGACCGAGCTACACAACTGGAGCTTATGTGCATGCAGAGTGTCCGAATCAGTCCCATGCAGACTCCCTGGTTGCCAGTTGTATCTCTGTGAGACCCAGTAAAATCAAGGTTAGCTGATTCTGTGAATTCTTACAGTGTCCTTGAACTCTCTGGATCATACAGTTCTCCCCCTACTTAGGCTTTCTTGAGCTCCAACTAATGTTTGACTGTGTGTGGGTTTCTATATATATTATGTGCTACAATTACTATTTTTTTCTCTATTCTTTCCAACTATGCTCTATAGAGCAAGCATGGCTTGATCATTGCAACTTTTAATAAAAGGTCTAGTATATAATAGATGCTAAGTAGTTGTTTAGGTGATTATAACTATATCCATTTTATTACAAAAGGAAACTCAAAATTCTGGCAGGAGATAGATCGTTCCAAAGGCTCTCCATTGATAAAAGAACTCATTGAGGCCAGCCGTGAATCCTGATGTCCCCCTACACCTTTAAATTTAGCTGTATAGTGTCAGACACTGACTTTCTTTCATGGGCCATCCACTTGCGTGTGTCTCTCTCTAAACTGCTCCAATGCTGATCTGTACTTCCACCTGTGGTATACCACCTTCTCAAAGGTTGGACGGCAGCAACAACTGCTTCTGTCTCAATCAGCACCACCCTGAGACTTGCGTGCACACGTCTCCACCTTCTCCAGCTGAGAGTCCCTTCCTTCAGTCTTCTGCTTCTGACTACTGACCAACTTTGCTTTGGGGACAACTGTACTTTATAAAAAGAGCATTCTACACATGTGGCATCCACTTGGCCTAAGTAGTTTTGTTTTGTCAGTTTTATGAATATACAAATTAAATATTGTAACTACCACCAACTGTAAGAGTACCTTGCCAGGAGTCTGATTATTCTTCCAGTTATTAAGTGCTATTCTACAGGTGTAGGACTTTTCCACGACCCTGAAGTCCACTGATGTTCTCCTTAGTCAGTCCCCTCTCTAGTATAAAGACCCTGGCAATGATTAATCTGCTCCCTGTCATTGGAGTTTAACTTCTCTAACATTTCATAAGTGGATTTATAAAATCCGTGTCACTGTGAATGCATTATGTATTTTTTCCTTAGAATAATGCTTTAGAGATGCATGCGGAATCTATAACTAGCACCCCGCTGCATGTATATTCCAGTCATTCTTGTTTTCATTCAGTAGGTGATAGGCATTGAACTGGGTTGACTGTTTATAGTTTTCTAAAGCTACTGTGAACAGCACAGCTGTGACAACATATACCTTTATCTGCTTGGGTTAATTTTCTAGAAGTTAGATGCCTGGGTTGCACAGGCTTACCCTGAAATTTATGATACTGGCAAGTAACTTCTCAAAACGGTCCTTTCATTTTGCCCTTTCAATAGCAATACAGGAAGATTCACATTGGTGCGTATATAGCACTGATTAACCCAAAGTGTCCAACAAGAAATCATTTAACTTTTGCTTTTATACTTTGACACTTTAGGCCAACTTTCATTTCTCTCAGGAGAGATGGTGAATACTTTGTCATTGACCTGATACTTTGTCACTGGCCTGTTTATCAACAGTGCCTCTGTTCTTACACAAGGTTCATTTTCAATTATGAGTACTTTTTTATTTTTTTGAGCTGTACGTGCTCTTCTTGTGTTCTGAATAAATTCCTGTCATGGATGCTGTGTAATTTTTTCTAGTTAGTAGTCTATATTCGATTTTTGCTGCATCATTGAAAAATGTAAGTCTTTTTAATTACAAAGTCTAATTTGTAAATTCTTTTGGTTCATGCCATCTCTATCATGTTGCTCCTTGTCTTCTATATGCTGACTTCTGTCTTTTTTTCTCCTGCTCTGGCTTTTGTTAGAACAGTTGAGTAATGTGTATGATTTTACTTGTTTCCACCAGTAGCATTATTAGCTATACCACTTGGCTTTACGTATCGACATTTGTTTTATGGTTCAAAGCTTAATTTCTCCCTGTTTCCATGTTTCTTTTTTCTGTTCCTCCTTCCCTTGGTTTCTCTTTCTTTCTGATAGGACCACTTAAGCTGACCTTGAACATTCTATGTTGCCAGAGTGTAATTCACATTCCTTCTGTTTTAGGGTTACAGGGGTGCCTTAATTGGGTTCCTATTTGATGGGATAAAGTCCATGACTAAAAGCAACTCGGAGAGGAAACCGTTTATTTCATCTTATACTTACAGATAACAGTCCATCACTAAGGGAAGTCGGATCAAGAATTCAAGCCAGAAAGCTAGAGGCCGAAACTGAAGCAGAAGCCATAAAGGAATACTTTTTACAGGCTTACTTGCCATGACTCACTCAAACTGATTTCATATAGCACCCAGGACTACCTTCCCAAGAGTGACTGCACCCCCAGTAAACTGGGTCCTTCCTCTGACATTAATAAACAAGAAAGTATGTAGGATCCCGGGTTTTCCCCTGCTCTTGGAGGCGCAAATTGCAAGGACTGTTTATGTTAGCCAGCCAAGCTTCTTGCTAATTTCTGTGCTAGCCCCGCTTTTAGCCTGGTGATCTAGCTGTAGGCTTTGTTAAACCTTTGGAATGGTAATTTCCCACCTGCCCAGAAGAGTTCTCACAGCGCCTAGTCCCCTCTTAACTGTCTGTTGCTGCCCTCTGCCCGCTACCCCCTGCCTGGGAGGAATCTCTCACACAGCGCCAGGTTCTTCGCGCCTGGCTTCCCCGTCAGGCTGGGAGGGGATCTCCTTTACTGGGGCAAAAGTATATTAACCTTGCAGAAAGCTAAATAAAATTGGCATTCAGCTATCTCTTGACGAATAACCCAGGTTTCTTTGTGTGTGTCTTTGTTCAATTCCCAGGCCTTCGCCCTAGCTCGGTGTAGGTACGGAAGGTGTGCAAACCGTACCGGGAGAGGGAGGCGCAGTTTCGGGTGGAACAAAAGTAGTCTACAGATTTGCCTACAGGCAATGTGTGATGAACCTCAGTTGAGGTTCCTTTCCCCAAGATAAGTCTAAGTTGACTTTATGCCTACTTGTTATTAAATAAACAAACAAAAAAACAAACAAACAACCAGCCAACCAGGTCAAGGTATGTGCTACCACGCCCAACTCAATTTATGCTTTTAACATCATAGCTGAAAGAATTACACCTGAGATATAGCAGCTGCAAAGAAAGCAAGCCTCTCCCAGCTTCTTTCACCAGTCAAAAGAACCTTCTATAAGTATAGTTAACTTAAACCTTTCCAGGAGAGATTCACCAGCAGTGTGGAGACAATGCTCACAGATAGATATCACAAATCTCTAAGTTATGCCCTTACACTCTTCTCCAGACCACTTGTTTTCCCAGGGAGGCCTTCTCTTCCTTCTTTATAGCTTTTAAGCTGATTTGTAATGCTGAGCTCTCTGGATAGTACCTAAGGAAGACATCAGATGCTGTCCAGTTGTCCTGGTTTATCTGGAAGGTGTCCGGGAATGATGATTCATCGTTTCCGACAGAAGTTGAGGTCAGGAGGTGGTTGAGTGCTTGAGTTTGTGCAACAAAGCCGCCAGGAGCTGCTACATGAAGTTGTGAGGATGAAGTCATAATGGAGACTCCAGTATATTGCAGATGCTGTTGATGAAAGCAGTGGAAATGGAGGGGAGCCGATCTAAGAGAGAAATTATGTGTGCTGCAGATAACGGAACTGGAGGCATGGAGCTCCCTAAGCCATTTAGAGAACAATACCTTTCACAGGCGCTCCACATTCCAGCCATTGAAATACAAGACATGTTGTTTTGCCTGGTGGCTTTGATCTGATCATTCTTTCCTATATCGGAATTCTTTCCTTTTGCTACAGAAATGGATATTTACTGTGCATTATTACAGGCTGGAAGTATGCACCTTCTATTGATAGAAGAATACAGTTAACAGACTTTGAATATTTAAAGTTTCTAGAGACTTTGAAAGTTAGACTAAATGCACTTTATATTTTAACATGGTCATGAGGTTATGGGAAAAAGGAGTAAAGTGTTATGGCTTACAAGTGATATATGGGATGTCCAGTTGATGGTGGAGTTGTGACGGCTAGCTTTAATTGTCAATTTGAAAGAATTTAGTGTCACTTGAGAGATGGGTCTCTGGGATGGCTTACAAGATGTGGGCCTCTGGGAAGGCCTCTGGGGGATCATCTTGTTTACATTAATTGAAGTGGGAAGACCTTCCCACTATGCACTATTCTTGGCTGGAGTCCTGGACCTTGTAAATGGAAAATGGAACCTAGGCAGTAGCATGTATTCAATACTTTCTGCTTCCCAGCGGTGGGTGTGATGCGACCAGCTGTTTCAAGTTCCTTCCTCCTTGACTTCCCCACCACGATGGACTATACCTTTGAATTATGCGCCAGAATAAAGCCTTCATTTTTCAGTTGCTTTGGCAAGAGTGTTTTATCACAGCAACAGGAAAAGGATCCAGGACAGTTGGTCTGTCCATCAGTCAGTCATCTTAAGGCCTCTCTATCCTGCCCTGTTCCCTTATAGGGACTTCTCTAGGCTAGGCAATTAGACAATATTGCCAACTGCTGAAGCATTTGAAGTTGGACCAATTCCTCTTAATCAGCTTTGGACCCCACCTCTTCTTTCCATAAGAAAAGAAGCTTCATCATTGTTCCTCCTTGGAATTTAACATTATGTGAAAATGAGGAGACAGGCAAATCTTTTAAGGACCCATTAGAAGAAAATGACTTCCTCTTCCAAAGAAGAACAGAATCTGAGTTGTGCTTTAGACATGACATTCCACACCACCCAAGTTATTACCTGCCATTCACCCTTCCTTGAGTGAGTCAAGCTTGGCTTGTCAGTCACCTGGCCAGAAGAGAGAGCCTTGGGAATGTTGATTCAACCAAAGGCAGGTTACAGAGATGGAAAGAATAATTTTTTTTTATAAACCCTTCCAGTTTTCAGAGTTGTAATCAAAAGAACTGTACCATTCCCTTTTCCCTTTCTATCTGTTGTAGATATTGGTCAAAGCCATAAGCATGCTTGTGGTGTCAGCCTGCTTTTTTGAAGATGACCTCTCTCCCAAAGCCAGTGCAGCACCGTGCTGATCTCTATTGCTAGATCTGCCTACATTTTTGCTCCCTAACACAAAAGTATCTTCTTCCTTTTCTCCATATCGACTGCCAAGATTGACAGCTTGCCTGCCCTGTTGTTTCCTCCCAAGCTCTAATAAAATGATCCATCGGATTCTTACTGAGTCTGCTTTAAAATTATTTTGTCCACAAAACTAAGAAGCCACTAAAAGGAGCCCAGATCTCCAATAAGCTGTGCTGACTGAAGTCTGCAGTTTGAATTTTGTCACCTTCCATTCATTTGCTGTCGCTTTCCTGAGCTTGCACCCTCTGCTCCAGTTGGGTTTCCAATAGAATCTAAGGACATTCGAAAGAAATAACCTGAAGCTACAAAAAAATCCTTGATAGAAAGAACCTGGATAATATGTCTATGAAAATGGAGGTATGCTTAGTTTCTAGGCTAAGTTTATTTCACAGCCTCCAATATGTCAGTATAAAACAAAACCTTAAATTTCACTATTTCTTCAATAAATTGCAATAGAAAGCTTTGTCGTCCATGTTGAAGAGGTAACAACTTGTTCCATAAACCAGAAACACAATGTGGAAGGAAACATATAGTGGGAAAGAGATGAGAGTCTGTGCTTATATAAATAAGCTGATGAATTTTTATATAAATAAACTGATGAGTTTTTGTTTTATATTATTAAATTTATGACTGCATTGATCATGGGGAAAAGCCTAGAGAGAGATATAAGCTGTTTGCATCTACCTGTTAGGAGATATACATACAAACATACACATATACATACATACATACATACATAAACATAAATACATAGATGATGTTGCCAAATTAATTCATTAATTTCCATATGGAATTTTATTTTAATTAATATAAAAGAAAATGAGTACTTAAATACAGTATTCAGAAAATCCCATAAGTATAGAAACTAATACATATGTTTTCACATTCATTGGATTTGGGTAAATCTTTGACATATTAGAAAAATTTAATATTAGTTAATTTTAAAAAGTTTTGTTTTGGGAGTTAACAATATTTAGCCTGAAAAATAGTTTTTTCTTTTCTGCATTTATTAGTAAAATAAAAACTTATATTTGCTAGATGTTCAAGATTATAGAAATTATACATGCCATTTCAATAAAATCTCATATTCAGAAATCTCATTTTACCAGTATGAAATTCAGTGAATGTGTTAAAACAAATCCTTACATTGTATTTTTGGCATAGTGTTAAGTTTAGAGTCAAATTAAGTCAAATAAAGCAATAGAAACTAATTATTGTGAAGGCCATTTCTAAATTAGAAGTATTAGAAATTTATAATTTTGTTTGTTTACTTTTGGGTCATTGCTGCTATACAGTGCCGAGAATTAAGGCTATAGCTCTTTTATTAAATATGCTCTTTTGAAATTAGTGAAAATTTGTACTTCAAGAACAGTGTATTTCTAAAAATTGTGCCATAGAATACATGTAAAATTTACTAGTTTGCTATAAAATGCTAGAATTTGACAGATGATTTTAATTATCTTTTTTCTAACTTTTGGAGAAGAGAAAAGTTATAAATGGTACATTTATATACACCACACACACATGCACACCACACACACACACACCACACATACCACACATATACCACACACACATGCACACCACACACACCACACACACACAAACCACATACTACACTCACACACCACACACACACACACACACACACACACACACACACACATGAACCTTGTAACTTAAATAGCAAAATGAAAACAAAGTTGAAAATCAAAAAATGGGATAATGAACTGAACAGAGAGTTTTCCAAAAAGAGAGAGAAATAGATGGGGAAGAAGGGAGGGAGCAAGGAAGGGAAAGAGGAAGGAAGGAAGAAAAATGAATGGCTAATAAAGATTTTTAAATTTTTCAATATCTTAAGTCATACAGAAAATTCAAATGCAAACGGCTTCACTTTAGAGAATGGGAATCATAAAAAAAAGCAAATGCTGGTGAGGATGCGAAGGAAAAGACTCACTTCGACTGGGAATGCAAATGGGAGGCATCCATACAGAAATCAGTATGGACATTTCTGAAGAGACTGAGATAATGAAGACCACATGACCTAGTTGTAGTGTTCTTGAACAGATACTCCAAGGACATTCTATCTGTCCTCAGAGATACTTCCAAATCCATGTTTATTGCTGCTCTATTCACAGTAGCAAGGAAAAAGAACTACATCAGATGTGTTTTTTGGTGGGTTTTTATTTAAAATATTGAAGTTTCTACTTTCTTGATAGCTTTCTTTCACCCCTTAAAAGGGTGAAAATTTCTGACACAAAGGGTGAATTTTGTAGACACAATACTTTTATAAACAGAAGGGTTATATTTTTTCTGTCTTGATATCCCCAGAATTTATAAATTTTTCAACATTATTTTTTCATTGTGATGTAGTTATTAACATAAGTTGAATTGTAACAGGACATATTGAAAACATATGACCAAAAAGCATGACCTTGATTGACATCTTATATGTAACATGCACACATGATATTGGAGATAGCCAAGCAGCTTTAAGTAATTAAGATTTATATTCTGGAGCTAAAGATTACAAAGCTCAGTTGAAAGCACTTTCAACTGATACTTTCTATGCACTGTCCTTAGTCTTACAAGAGAAGGAAGCTCCTTAGGGTATCTGGAAACCTCAACAAAAACAGAAATGGTCCAAAACTAGAAATACTGTGGGCATACGTATTGTGCTGCTGTGCCAATACCAACATCTCTACTTTCCAAACAGAAGCATATTCTCCCAGGATTCTGGAGGCTAGGAATTTTTAGAACAAGGTAACAGCATCTTCTGAGGGACTTCTACTTGTGTACTCGGGTGGCAGAAA
This sequence comes from Myodes glareolus, assembly GCF_982192425.1. Lineage (NCBI taxonomy): Eukaryota > Metazoa > Chordata > Mammalia > Rodentia > Cricetidae > Myodes > Myodes glareolus. The sequence goes on from NC_142048.1 coordinate 44,150,989, forward strand.
GGAAGACAGAATCGCACCTCCTAAAAGCCTTTTCAAAATAGCATTAATCTTTTCTTGAAGGTAGAGCCTTTATTACATAAGTATTTTCCAAAGACAAAACTTTCCAGCACCACCAGGTTGGAGATCAAGACGGCAACAGACGATTTTGAGACACATTAAGCAAATAACAGCAGGTAAATATTATTTTTGTTGTTGTTGTTTGTTGTTTTTTGTTTTGTTTTGTTTTTTTCTTGGCTTCCTACTCTTGAGGCTCCTTAGCAAAGGTGAAACAAGTTAAATGTAAAAACACCATGTGGTCAGTTACTATTTTGTTCTACTTAAGTTTAATGAATCAAGATATATTTTGCAAACAAGAATAGTGTTTCTTTTCTTATCTTTAACAAATATAGACATAAAAAGGTATTTCAAAGAAAAAAGTTCAGTTTTTGAGCTATTTTATGACTTAGTAATTTAGATCCTAACATTTTTCATATTCTATCTGTTATTAAGAGTTATAGGGAGGAATTCTGCGTATTACTAGAGGAGAAAGATAATTACCAACCCAGTTACACAGCTTGTGACCTACAATGATGACCTGCTTGCAAGATACCTTGGTTCAATAGTGGCACAAAAGTTGTAGGCTTAACCAGACACTGCCTGACTGGAATTAAAGCTCCATTCATGAGATGAAATCTGTACCCAAAACTGTTCATGTTCATGTAGTCAAGAACCTGAAACTAGCTAGGACATGTACCTAAGGGAAAACCAAATACTACTGTTCTCTTTCTGGATTCACTAGGTTCATCGTCTAATCAAACTATTATTCATTGTTTTTCTTTTAGTTTCAATAGAAATATTAAATGCCTTATTAAGGTTGTGGGTGCCACTTATTTAAAAAAATGTGTAGTGTTTGTAAGCGATCTAAAATTCACCTTTTTGAATTACAAGAAAACAATATTTGGCCACTGGCAAGTTTCAACCACCATTCTCTGTGGCTGAATTCTCAATGTCTCTTTTTTTCTAATGAGAGGGGCATTGCAGGAGATACCTTTATTGATTGCTTGCAGGCTAGCCTCACCTTTTACCTATAAAAACTGCAAACTCCCATCGCAAATGGATAACCACCAGCATATTTACTTCTAGTTTAAGCTCTTGGCCATGAGATGGTTCCCAATATTCCCATAAAGTTTCTGCTTTAGAAAACACAATGCTACTGGCAAAATTTAGTTTGCCCCAAGTTCACCAAAACATGCTTGTCTTACTTATCCAAATAATAGAAGACAGAGGCCTGAACCCTCCTTTTGAACCTGAACTTTCTTTAGAGGCTTACAAATACAAACTTTGGATTATAGATTTAGATTTTCAACCACCCATAATTATCTTTCCAAGGACTTGAGACCAGTCCATTAAATTCAAAAGTCAAGGAAAGGGCTCTGAGGTTTCACTTCTAATGCTTGTGGGAAGATATTATGTGAATATTGGTCACCTCTAAAATCCATTGCTTAAATAACAAAGTAACAGAATTTTGAGAGAAGTCTTTAAAAGGAGTCATGCCACCAAAGATCCACCACCGTGAGTGCACCGATGCCATTACTGTAGAAACACATTCTGCAAAAAGAGCATTCTGGCATTTCTCTGGCCTCCCTTGACCTTACAGCTTCTATATCTCATACTATAGCAAGAAGGCTTTCATCGATGTTTGATATTTAGTCCTTGATCTTCTCAGTCCCTAAAATCATAAGCCAATATAATTGCTGTTCATTATGAACTGTGAAGTTCCAAATAGCGTATTATACCAGCAAAATCAGGTAAAGACATGTAACTTGAGAAGATGGCCTACTCTTGCTTGGACCACTACATCCTAAAATGAAGCACAATTGTTTAACTTATTGATCTGAGGGCTGGGATAAGGAGCAAGGTATTTAGATTTGTGCATTTATGCTTTTTAGCCTTTTCCTCCACATGCATGAATAAAACTCTTTGTGAAAATTCAAAGGGGAAGTTTCATATGGAGGGAAAAATAACTGTACCTGCAGTTTTAAAATATAACACAGAGAGCAAAACCAGAATAAACCCAACATTTACCTCTACCCTCCAAAGGAACAGGGGCATATGCAGGTGTATGCATATGCACAGGTGTGTACCTCAATGCACATGCATGCAACACACATATGCATAGAACACATGCACACATCTATACAACACACATATATAACTTAACACACACGCACACACACACACACACACACATATACACACAAGAAGCTTTCCTTTGGGAATTTCTTTGACCTGACTCTAAGCAGAGTCTCTAAAGTAGGACACTATTGTAAATCCCTTACAGGTAGGAAGAGGTTAAGCCCACAAAAGTGGAATAACAAGAAGCCCATACATCAAGCAATGAGAAAATTTGTTTTTCACTAGTATTTCCCATTGCTTTGGGTATAGGTCTCTCCTGAAAAATCCTATCTGGTTTCCTGTAGGGTCAAACCGCTAACAGCAGATTTGCTTAGCTCATGTCTCTAAGAGTAGCTTTTTCACTTCTGTTTTTGAAGATGTTTCACTATACACCTGTCTTTTATTGATGTGTTCTTTTGCTTCTTCTCTTGAATCAATTTAAATTTCTCCATTCCTCCCCTACTCCCTTCTCTCTAACCCTCTCCCCTTCCAACAACCCTCCCACACCCCCCCCATGCACCCAAGGTTACCTGGGACTCTTGACTATTTCCTACCTCCTGGCGGATAGCTAAATAATCTTCATCAGGTTCGTCTTCTTATTTAACTTCTCTAGGATCACGAATAATAGGCTCAAAGACCTTTAAATTATGGTTAGAATCCACTTATGAGTGAATACATACCGTGTTCCTCTTTTTGGGTTTGGCTTACCTCACTCAGTAAAGCGTTTTCTATGTCCATCCATTTGCATGCAAAATTCAAGATGTCATTATTTTTTACCGCTGAGTAAAACTCTAATGTGTATATGTTCCACACCTTTTTTAACCATTCTTCTATTGAGGGGCACCTAGGCTGTTTCCAGGTTCTGGCTATTACAAATAGTGCTGCTATGAACATAGTTGAACAAATGCTTTTGTAGTATGTAATTCCACTGAATATATTCTTTATTTCAAATACTGTATTATAACTTAATAGAGGTTTTATATGGATCTTGTTGGTCATTTATTTCTATTTTAATCGTATTTATTGGATGGATTTTTCAACATGTTGAGCATATTTATGATAGTTACTTTAACATCTGCACCTGTTAGATTTATCATCACTGTCATTCCTGTGTCAGTTTATATTGACTGATTTTTCTGCTGTATAATATTTTTTGCTTGTTGTAACATCTGGTAATTTTCTTTTGGAAGTCGGCCATTGTAGATTATATATTTTGGGGATCTGGGTTTCTTTTATGGCTTTAAATGATGTTGTACATTTTTCTCTGGTGCAGTTAAAACACTGATGTCAGTTGGAACGCTTCAGATATTGCCTTTAAGCTTGCTTAGAGCTGAATTCAAGGTCCTATGGGCTAGAAATGATGCCTCCTCAGAGCACTACCTGAAGACTTGCGTATTAAAAAGTCATTCCATTTTGTCTGATGGGATGCTCAATGATTCCAGCCCACATGAAATTATGATTCACTGTCCCTACTGTTTCCCATGGTTATTTCCATTGTCTTGTATAGTCTTTTTTTTTTTTTTTTGCTGGAGGAGGGGTACTGCCTCCCTGTCTATCTCTGTACAGTTCCCCCTCTATAACTGATTCACATCCTCTAGGTGGGTTTGACCTTTTCTCCTCTGACACCAGCTTTGATGATCATCGAGGGGCAAACCCTATTGTGCTTCCTCCTGTAAACAACCAGATGAATATCATTTGTGTTTATACCATTTGTTGCCCTTCTTTCACGGATCACAAGCCAGACCTGCTTATGGTCCAATGTTTGACAACCATGGTATTACATATCCTGACCCCTGGTTTCCTAGTTGTTTCAGTTAGGAGTGTGAGTCTGATTCTAGTTGTCCTGTCCTAATGCAAATCAGTCTTACTTTAGATATATTTGAATAATCAAAAAGAGTGTTTATATTAATTGTTTGAGGATTTCATAATGCATACAATGTATTTTGATAATATTCATCTTCTACACCTTGCTCTAACTACCCCCGTATCTACCACTAACTCCTTTCAAACTGTGTATCCATTTTCCTTTAGTAGCTCACTGAGTTCTACTACACTCACAGGTATGAGACTATTCACCAAAGTATTCCTGCCAGGGACACCTCTTAAAACTGACTCTTCTGCCCCCAAAAGCCATCAACTGTTCATTGGTTCTCAATTAGCTATCAACTGCCCATACGTCCTCAATTAGCCATCAACTGTCCATACATCCTCAATTAGCAGTGTGGACTTTGGAAGTCCTCTGTCTTCTCTGCTAGAATGTTGACTGACTTAATCTTAGGCAAGGTTTGTGTGGGTAATCACATGTTTTGTAAGTTCATTAAGTGCAATGATTCTGTCTTGTTTATAATACACTGCTGCACTAGAGTGCTTCCTAACTCATGGCTCTTACACTCTTTCCACCCCCTCTACCCAGATAGTCCCTGAGGGACGGGGTGACAGAGATGTCCCACTTGTGGCTGTGCTTTCCGTTCTTTGCACTGTGAACAGTGAGTTGTCTGTGCTGCAGTGCTGGTTAGTTTTCATTGTTGGTTTCTGTTTTGCATTGTGTTGCCATCTTGATCCCAACGAGAGTTACCTGGGGAAAGGGAAGCTCCAGTGAGAAAATATCTCCTTCAGATGGGCCTGTAGGCAAGTCTATGGGGCATTTTTTTTTTTGATTGATGATTTGATATTGGAAGGTACAGCCAGATGTGCATGGTGTCACCCCTGGACCTCTGGCTCTAGACTGTGTAAAATAGCGAGCTGAGAGAGAGAGAGCCGTTGGGTACAAGCCAGTAAGCAGTGTTCCTTCATGGCTTCTGTTTCAGATCCTGCATCCAGGTTCCTTTCCTGATGTGAGTTCCTGCCCTGACCTTCCTCACTGATGGACTTGAACAGGCAACTGGAAGTTGAAATAAACGCTTTCACCCCAATTTTTTTTTTTGCTTAGAATGTTTCAAACAGTAATAGAATAACAAGGACAACTGTCATCCACTTCACAAAGAAACTTCTCCCATGAGGCCTGCAAGTTGCACCAATATATAAGTATAGAGATACAAATTTAGAGGTTAGTTTGACAATATAGCTGTTTAGGAAAAACTAACAGTAGCAGTAGGTTCACTCATGGGACACATGTGCAATTCAACTATGGATTCTTGTCCAGATTTACAGTACTAGACATACATCACTTCTTACAGAGCAGAATTTATATCCAATGAGAAGGCAGTTGGATATACCCATCACATTCAGGTCAGTGTTTTATTCATTGACATATCTTAACCCTCTGGTCATGATTGTCCTTTGCAGGGTTCATAGCTAGGTAGGAATGACTTCTCTCCTATCGCAACCTAACACTTTCCTGTACTATGAAAGCTACCAAGCAGAGAAGAAGCTTCCTGGTCCTGACCAGATGAGTTTTCCATCCTGTGACTGAAGTGTGTAGTGTCTTCAGCAGGTGTTACTACATGATACATATTTTAAAGGAAATGAAGGCATAAAGATGGCATGGTAATTTAATGAGTAAATTAAGTAAATTTAGGAGTAATGAGGAAAGGTGCACTAATGTGAACAGAATTAAAGAAAAACCTAGCAGAAAAAAAAATAGGAATTCGAAATAGTGATTAGGTGATTAATAGTGATTAACAGTGATTAAGTTTGGAAGTTGAAGTAAAACAGATGATCTCTAGTTTAATGGTCATTTATGTAAAACTAGAACTTTTAGAAATTTATACAAAAATTGTGCATGTTAACTTTGCCAAAGAAATTATTTTATATTGCTGTTTTTGTTTGTTTTGTTTTTTGAAACGGGGCTTCTCTATTTAGGTTTGGCTGTCCTATAACTCAGTCTGTAGATCAGACTGACTTGGAATTCAAAAGATCTGCCTGCTTCTGCCTCCTAAATGCTGGGATTAAAGGTATGAACCGCCACATCCACCTAGAAATGACTTTATTTAACATAGTCTTCAAAAAATAAAAATTTGGCTAAACCAGTGTCCACATCAAAGAAATCGCAGATTTTCCTCCCACTTGTGCCACTTTAGAGTGTTCAGTTTAGCATTCTGTTTTATTAACACATGCTGTCATTTAAGCACAGCACTGAAACAAAGATACAACAGGTAAGAGTACTGCCTACACATCAAAAAACTTCACATCCAATGGTCCAAGCAGCGGTCAGAGATAAAAACCAAGAAGTATCTTCCCACCCAATATACACAGCTTTCTATTTTCCTATTACCTGTTTTAGTGGCTGATTCAAAGATTTGCCCAAGAATTTAAAGTGCTCATATGCTATTACTTCATGTATATTGCCTATCTCTCTCTCACTCACTGTTCTTTGCTTTCCTTCCTTTAGACTTATCATTCTTGCCTCTGGGGAATCAAAGAAAGAAATGATAGTGGTCTTATTCATGTTACTCCCCCATCCCGACCCGTTCAGGGCTCTGGAAGTAATATATCTTTGAACTTAAGCCCAGTTTAAATGATGTTCTGAGTTTGAACCTTACAATTGAAGAGTTGGGAACTATCATAGGTTATCTCCAGGAACACCAGTAAAGACACCCAGGAGGGATACAGAGGCAGGGGGGTGCAAGGTAAGCTCAGACTGAACAAAGATAAATCAAGAGTCACCAGATTTCTACCAGGAGAATCCAGTTTCCCTTGGGAGGGAAGCTTGGTGACAGGTTAGACAGCTAGGCATTAGGCTTCCTGGTGGAAAAGGAAATTTCCTGCCACAGCCACACTGAGTCTCCATACCCAGTGCCTTCTTTCCTATCAAGGCAACTTGATAGCTCCTCTTGCTCTGGGATTCCCACACAGCAAAAGGCTCCAGATAGGAACCAACACATAGGTGTTCCTATAACAAGAAAATCATGTCCTGTTGTAATAAACTAGTGTATAATTGTTCTGCTTACCAAACAGTGGTTTTGAGAGTATAAACTTATCACCTACTATATGATCTATGCTCAAAGCACTAGAGAGTTTAGTTTGTTCTCTTCCCATTTTGACTTCCACTCATTTCTAGATTCGTTATACATTTTCATAAGTTATTTGAACATGGCACAATTTTATCTAGAACTCACTGATAAAAATTCATGAAGAAAATGGAAGGGAAAGTGAAGCAATTTAACTCAGAAATCTTTATTGTAACGGTTGGAAACACTGCTCAACTGAGCTCAGAAAAAAAAAAGAAGAACAGGGATGGAAGTTGTGTCATGGATAAGATATGCTGTTAACATGGCAATTTCTCCCAAATTTATCTGAAGATTCAGTAAATTGCCTACCAAAATCCCAACAAAGATTTTTTTCTTAAAAAACTTATGTATACACATGTGCTTAAACACATGAGAAATGAACTTAGATTCTTAATGATTAGCAAAAATCAGTTAAAATGTATCATAGCTCTAAATGTAAAAACAATTTTATGTTGAATTTTAGAAGAAACCCATATAGACAGTCTTAGTAGCTCTGAATTAGGAAGATATTTCAGCAATAAAAATGACAGCATCATCTTGTTGGCGTACAAAAGAGTTCCACACTAGCCCAGAATGGAGTATAACAAAGGTTTATTTATTAGGGAATAAACTCACAGAAAGAGTAGTGATCCACAGTCCTTTGCATGCTCTGAGAGCAGGAACCAAATCCAGCAACCAAGGGTTCCTCGCACACTTTTGTCTGCTTTAGGAGTATATGACACCATGGCCAAAATGGGCTGGTGTCTTTTTTTTTTTTCTGACCACATTGAACCTGATAGAAGAGAAAGTGGGAAGTAGTCTACAATAAACGGGCACAGGAGAGTACTTCCTAGGTAGAACCCTAGTAGCACAGACAATAAGAGCAACAATGAATAAGTGGGACCTCCTGAAACTGAGAAGCTTCTGTAAAGCAAAGGACACTGTCAGTAAGATAAAAAGGCAACCTACTGACTGGGAGAAGATCTTCACCAACCCCTCATCAGATAAAGGTCTGATCTCCAAAATATACAAAGAACTCAAGAAACTAGACACTAAAACTCTAATTAACCCAATTAAAAAATGGGGTACTGAACTGAACAGAGAATTCTCAACAGAAGAAGTTCGAATGGCCAAAAGACACTTAAGGTCATGCTCAACCTCCTTAGCAATCAGGGAAATGCAAATCAAAACAACTTTGAGATACCATCTTACACCTGACAGAATAGCTAAACTCAAAAACACCAATGATAGCCTATGCTGGAGAGGATGTGGAGTGAGGGGAACACTCATCCATTGTTGGTGGGAATGCAAACTTGTGCAGCCACTGTGGAAATCAGTGTGGTGGTTTCTCAGGAAACTGGGAGTCAACCTCCCTCAGGACCCAGCAATTCCACTCTTGGGAATATACCCAAGAGAGACCCTATCATACTACAAAAGCATTTGTTCAACTATGGGCTGGTGTCTTAAAGGCTATTGGCTGAAGGACTTCCCACAGCACCTCCCTCTTTTATCTAAGTAAGAGATTTCTAAGCCTAATATAAAACCATATACAATAAGAACAAATATCAAGTATTATCTACTCTTAGACCCATATTATGAAGATTGGATACTTTTATGTTGATTTAACTTAGCAGCCTCCAGAATCAAATGTCTCTCTGCAGTCAAAAAATTCAAAGAAAACACAATGATGTTCATAATCCAGACTCTCTTTGTATATTTCATCTTTATGTGGCTTAATTTTCTTTACTTCTTTAATCTATGACTGTCTATATTCTTTTATATTACTGTTACTGTCTCTTTAAAGACTTTGTTTCATTTTTTTGTCATTTATGAAGCAATTTATTTATTTTTTTTGAAAGAAATTTTATTAAATTATAAAAGTTTCCATTTATGCCCCTCTTCCCAACACCCTCCCACTCCCCCCTCCCTCTGCTCCTCCCTCGTTGTCCTTAAGGGCAGTCAGGATTTCTTGCCCTGTGGGAAGTTCAAGTTCCTCCCCCCTCCCTCCAGGTCCAGGAAGGTGAGTATCCAAACAGACTGGATCCCAAAAATCCAGTATATGCAGAGGAAACTAGTCCCAGTGTCATTGTCAATGGCTTCTCAGAAAGACTCCAGGCCAGCCACATTCAGAGAATTCGGCCACATTCAGAGAATCTGGTTGGATCACGTGCTCATTCAGTCGCAGTCCAACTGCCCTTGGTAAACTCTCATTAGATCCGACCCCTTGTATCGGTGGGTGATAGCATCCCTCGCAGTCCTTCGTCATTTTCTTCGTCCTTCTGCTCCTCATTTGGATCTTGGGGGGCTCAGTCCGGTGCTCCAATGTGGGTCTCCGTCTGTATCGCCATCCAACGCCAGATGAAGGATCTATGGTGATACGCAAAATATTCATCAGTATGGTTATGGGCCAAGGCCGGTTCAGGCACCCTCTCCTCTGTCCAGAGAACAATCTGGGGATCTCTCCTTGGACCTGGGATCCCATATATAATCAAGTTTCCTGTAAACCCTAAAATGACTCCCTTAGTTGAAATATATGCTTCCCTGATCCCATATTCATCCTTCCTCCCTTCCCCCCATCCCGGTCAACCGAGCTTTCTCCATTCCTCCCCTACTCCCTTCTCTCTAACCCTCTCCCCTTCCAACAACCCTCCCACACCCCCCTCCCCATGCACCCAAGGTTACCTGGGACTCTTGACTATTTCCTACCTCCTGGCGGATAGCTAAATAATCTTCATCAGGTTCGTCTTCTTATTTAGCTTCTCTAGGATCACGAATAATAGGCTCAAAGACCTTTAATTATGGTTAGAATCCACTTATGAGTGAGTACATACCGTGTTCCTCTTTTTGGGTTTGGCTTACCTCACTCAGTAAAGCATTTTCTATGTCCATCCATTTGCATGCAAAATTCAAGATGTCATTATTTTTTACCGCTGAGTAAAACTCTAATGTGTATATGTTCCACACCTTTTTTAACCATTCTTCTATTGAGGGACACCTAGGCTGTTTCCAGGTTCTGGCTATTACAAATAGTGCTGCTATGAACATAGTTGAACAAACGCTTTTGTAGTATGTTCGGGAATCTCTAGGGTATATTCCCAGGAGAGGAATTGCTGGGTCCTGAGGGAGGTTGACTCCCAGTTTCCTGAGAAACCGCCACACTGATTTCCACAGTGGCTGCACAAGTTTGCATTCCCACCAACAATGAATGAGTGTTCCCCTCATTCCACATCCTCTCCAGCATAGGCTATCATTGGTGTTTTTGAGTTTAGCTATTCTGACAGGTGTAAGATGGTATCTCAAAGTGGTTTTGATTTGCATTTCCCTGATCGCTAAGGAGGTTGAGCATGACCTTAAGTGTCTTCTGGCCATTCGAAGTTCATCTGTTGTGAATTCTCTGTTCAGTTCAGTACCCCATTTTTTAATTGGGTTAATTAGAGTTTTAGTGTCTAGTTTCTTGAGTTCTTTGTATATTCTGTTTCATTTTTCAAAAAATTGTCTATATTCTTTTTCTTCTCTTTTCTAAGCCTACATGCATTTTTAAAAACACACTCCGACTAATTCAGAGGTTTATTTTTGTCTGAATCAGTCTTTATTGGGTATCTGTAATCATTTTCAGGAGCGCTTTTTCTTTTTAATACATGTAGGTATGGCTAGGACCAACTCTGTGCCCCTGCCTGTTTGCTCTACCAGGTCCAACATGGCAGAGGTGTGTTCACCCTATGTTCAGGGCCTCTGCAAGCCTTGCTCACTACCCCAGCTCCAGGGACATAATTGGTCTATATTGCCATTAAACACTTGGTAACACACTGTTCACAAACCCCATTCAAGTGCCACGTATCAGGACCTCCTGAAAGAACCAGAGCTATTCATGCAAACCAGGAAGCTGTTTCTGAAAGGAGCTGCACAGCTTTTACTGCTAATGCTGAGTCAGGAAGCTTTCTCTTAAAGGAATCATGCCTCTGCTTGCCTCTAGCAGAGTCTATACAAAAAAAAAAAAAATCCAGCTACCAAGAATCTGTGCTTGGCTCTTGTTTTTTGTTTTTTCTTTTTTCTTTTCTTTTCTTTCCTATTTTCTTTCTGGTCTTATGTGGATCTGTGCCCCCAGACAGTAGGCACCAATTTTGTGGTGTACAAAGGAGTTCCAAAATAACCCAGAATGGCACATAACCAAAATGTATTTATTGAGTTTATGGTTAAACTCACAGAAAGAGTAGCCATCCATAGTCCTCTATGTGTGCTGGGGGCCTGAAGCCCAATCCAGCAGCCAAAAGACTTGTGTCTGCTTTACATGAGACCACACTGGAAGTGGGCGGTATCTTCAAGGCTATTGGCTGAAGGAGCTCCCACAGCACCGTCTAGACCCGAAAACAATGTTAATGGAGTGGAACTACTTTTTTTCTTTTTAAAAAGCATCAGTGGCATTACAGAAGAGCAAATCAAAAGAGGTCTGAGAGAATATTTTCTTTATATATTATCTACCTTATATGTAAAGTATATATTATATGTCTTTATATATTATGTGCCTTTTTAAAGGATGTCCATTTAGAATGTATGAGAAACAGAAAATTTCAGGAAGATGACTAATTAAACTATGGGCAAAACATCTGAATAGACAATTCATATAGCATGTGTCCCCATGGCTAGTAAGTACAGGAAGGGAAGCTCATCAGCACTAGTTCCTAGGAGAATGCCAAGCACAACCCAGAGCACCAAACCTACACCACGTAGACAGGTCGTGACTGATCAAAAAGACTGCAGATGGGAAGGACACAAAGATGGATGAAGGGGTTGGACAGGTAGGGGAGACAGATATGCAAAATAGGTTTTGTTTGTTTTGCTTTTAATAAATTCTTTTTTAAAGTTTTCTTTTGTGCGTGACATTATAGGGTGGGAGAGATATTGAGGTAGGGACTGGGGTATGTGCAGGATTGGGGTGCATGATGTGACCTTTCTTAAGAACAAATAAAAAATATGCTTAAAATAAAAGACTGCAATACCAAGCACTACTTAGGATACTAATTAATAATATTGGTAGTCATATAAAATAGTAGAATTATATTGAAACAGTTCTTTTCTTAAAGGTTTAAAAGTAGACAGTATAAAATCCATCAATTCTACCCAAAAATAATATAATAAGGTTCAAAAAATTTCTACTCATGTATAAAAAGTGGTATTATTCATAATACTCACAAAATAAAATATATATATATTACTTGGCAAAAGATGGAGAAAACATGCTACCTCAGGACAAAGAAATATTGTTCAATTATAAAGAAATAAAATGTTAAGGCACACCTCAACATGAGTGAATGTCAAAAACAATATTCTGAATGATAACAGTCAGCCTTAATACCAATATCATGTGGTTCTTGATTCTATTCACGTAAAATTCCAGACAAATAAAAACGCAAGGATCGAGAAAGAAAGCAGATGAACCCTGTTGCTGAAACGAGAGGTGTGGATGGCAACTGCGCAGAAGCCAGTGTCAGAAACATGCCACAGTGAGGGTCTAATACCCCTTTAAATATCCTAACACTCCTTGAATTACGTGGGTTCATGAAATGGGTATATTTCCTGATATGTAAATCACACCTTTCTAAATGCATTCGTGTGTAAATGAACGGAGCCCTTCAGCCAAGCAGGAAGAAGACTTGGATGCGCCCAGTTCTCTGAGAAAAGTAAACCTGATTTGCATACAGTCAAGAATGAGTGTCTATGCCTCTCAGCTCCTGTGTGTGTGTGTGTGTGTGCACATCACACAGACCTTTGAAATGTCTCCTCCGGGTAACTAAACTGTACTTCCATTTGATAGGCAGGGAGATCAATTCTTGCAGGTGTTCAGGTTCATACTGCTGGTCACATGGGCGAGTACATCCCTGACACAACTAGAATTAGATTTACCAGGCCGCACAGTCTTTTCTTCTTTTCTTAAGGGCACTCTTCTTTTATCTTGTGCTTCTCCTAAGAAGTTAGCTTCCATTTCAGTAGCACATTGCCTCTATTTCTTCTAGATAAGACATTCTCCAGACCTATGTTAAAGACATAGCCGTCACCAAAGACTAAATAAGTGGATATTCTCTCCAACACTGTTTTTATTTAGTTCACACTTTTCTTTTATTCCACACCTCGAGTTCTCCACTTTTCTTCAGGCATCTGAATGTCTAATTTTCAACAGTTTCCCTCCAAATGGAAATCACTATTGGTACGGCAAGCATTTGGAGTTTTATTATTGATTTATGCCTCGGGTGAAGAGGTTAATTAAATGTGAATTTTAAGCCGACAACATGATTAGGAGAGTGAGGCAGCCGGAATTCATGAATACTTCCAAAGCCATTAAAACTATTTAAAATGAGCAATGAATGGAGGTAGGAGTGTGGGGGTGGGGTAGTCACACCGAGCAGCCCAGTTATTTGTGACTAGATTAATGAAATTCTGAAGAATTACAGAATCTTTCCAAGGCATTCAAGTCCAGCTGGGTTTTTACTTTGCATTTATATTGACATTAGCACAGAATATAATACATTCTTAATAAACCACTCTTCCATATTCTCTTTGTTTTTTTTCCTATTTAAAATTGCATTTTCAGGCCCTGAGTTTATCCACATCAACGAGCCACTCTGGAAGATGAGGAAGTCTTAGCTTGCCAACGCATAAAATGTTCACAGGACGGCTTGTTAAAATGCAGGAGGATGGCTTAGACTCAGCCCTTCAATTCTCCATGGCTCTCAGGCACAACTTTGAAGGTCATCTTTGAAAACTCTGAATGAGGGTTTTTTTTTATCATAAAAACACGCTGAAAGCTTATTATAAACAAGGGATTTGTTATATTTTGATGCTATTGCAAATTGTAGCTATGAAACTCCACACTTGTTGCATCTTAATTGGTAACAGGCAGAATCCCACGTACAGCACAGCAGGATGAATAGATCCATAACTGTGATGCAGGACACAAACATGTTGGCCACATGCCAACTGGAGCAAGCCCACGTCAGCATCATCCTTGCTGTCATAAAGTAAGCTGGTATCTGTACCTGGTAGCAACATCCTCACAACCATCTATTGTGTAGAAACAGCAGAAAAGATATGGGCATGGATGAATACCAAGTCAGAACCAAAGGCTCGGGGAACTGGAGTTTGAACATCAGTCTAGAATCAGATATTTCAAGTGGAGAGGATTAAAATTTCAGACAAATGCTGAAATGATGTCTGGCTAAGGTGGTCACATGGGAGAACAAAGAATTTTCAATTAAAAACTATGAAGCCTTGCACTGAAGCATGGGGAAGTTTCTCTCACTTCATATGAACAGGACAGTGACAATCGTGTGACTCCAGGCAAAGTGTCATTGAGTTCTGTCCTAAAAGCCCTTCCACATCAGGGTATGTAACAGCAGTACTCCAGCGGGTTATGTCTTTTGAGAGTCGGGTAGGACTTTTGGAACCTAGAGATTGATCCCCTCCATCTGGAGAGGCTAGCTGGAGCCTTTTTCATGATTCTTGAAATCCCCAGGAAGATAAGAGAGGCATTGCTTTGGCTATGGCTCAAATTCAAAAACATCTCACAGTGGCTCATGCCCTGCATCCTTAGTTGTGAGCTGACAGGCTTTGAGTTGCTGACTCCATGCCTAGGGCCCTGAGCTAGGGAATGGATTAATTAATGCCCTGATGGATTTATAAGATGGTGGCATTACTAATAAGAGGTGGCTCCTAGCTGGAAGAAAGAGGTTAGTGGTATGTGGACATAAGGCCTGTCTGTCCTTCCCTAACTTCCTCATTTATGTCCTACTCTTTGTTCCTTGTCTGCTGAGAGGAAGCACGTTTGGTTTGATCAGGTGCTACCACCTCCTTCGTGTCGGCCCTAATCCTGGCTCAAAGCAACAGTCTGAAACAGGAAATCCATGAAACCATGAGCTAAAACCTTGGCTTCCCTTTGCATTGTTTTTGCCCGATACTTTTCGTGACTTAACACACCTTCTCTGTGCCTTTATTTCCACTTCAGTATTTGATTTTGACCATAGTAAATGGCACATGTTCATTCAATATGTTTAGTTTCTTTCTCTGTCAGTAACTCCCCTTTGTTCCAGACGGCCAGCCTGGCCTTCCACACAAGCCTGGGTTATATTTCTTACTAGTCTGGGTAGAGGCATTGCCCACCATAGAGGAGGGTCACTGATGACATTTTGGGTCACATAATTATTTTGTTTTAGAATGAGACCGCATACACTATCAGCTACTCTGGAGACTAAGGCAAAAGGTCAAGATTAGCCTAGACTACAGAGTGAGTACTGGGCTCAATCCGGGTAACTTAGTGGGGACCCTGCTGCAAACTAATAAGCAAAAAAAGGGCCTGGGATGTAGTTCATGGATAGAACATTTACCTAACATACACAAAGCAATAGCTTCTATCACCAATGTCAGTCCAGCAGAAAAAACAAAAACAAAAACAAAAACAAAATAAAACAGTATTTACCAAATGCACCCTAGTGAAGCTGAAGACTTCTGATTCAGAAGATCATTTTAGAGACCTTTCCTTTGATATGTTGCCTTGAAGACCATATTTAATTGATTTTCTTCTTCTTCTTTTTTTTTTTTTCCTTTTCGAGACAGGGTTTCTCTGTAGCTTTGGAGCCTGCCCTGGAACTAGCTCTTGTAGACCAGGCTTGCCTCAAACTCAGAGTTCTGCCTGCCTCTGCCTCCCAAGTGCTGGGATTAAAGGCATGCGCCACCACCTCCCGGCTTGGAGATCATATTTAATATAGTTAAGCTCTGTATATAGTCTTACCCAAAAGGAAATGAGTTATGTGAAGATTTAGTAAGAGGTGGATATATACAACAAAACTGACTTAGAGGAGGCTGTTTCAGGAAACAGAATGCCTCCTCTGCTACCTAAGGAAGATACCCCGAGATGACTCCCCACAGCCATCTCCTGTCTGCTTAGTGTTAATCTCACATCCTTCTGACACAAGAGAACAGCAGGCACAGTGGAAGGGTTTGCGTTGGTCCAGAGTTTCGGAGGTAACAGTATGCAATTTTTGGTCCTGCTGCTTCTGGACCTGTGGTGAAGGAGAAAATCACACTGGGAACACACGTTGGAGTAAAATGACTCATCACATGGTAGGCAGGAGGCAGAGGGAGACTGAGAGGGGCCCGGAGAAACAGACCCGCAACCATAAATCCGTTCTGCCAACAAGACTTTATCATTTAAGTGTTTAGAATTCCCTAAAACAATGCGCGGGCCCAGGGACCCAGCTTTAACATGGTTAACTCGAGGGAAATGTTCCATATTTAAACCAAAGCTCCAGCGAGAGGGATGCTTTGCCTTAGGACTGCTCGGTACCCACACGCAGGCTTAATCTTTTCCCCATGTCTAGCAGTTGAGGCTCAGCGGAGCCAGGGTTAGAGGGAGTAATTTCCCTTCATCTCCCTGTCGTGAGTCTTTATTTCCAGTTCTGTTTCTTTTCAAAGAAGCTGACAGATTGAATATCAACTCCCTTCCGGGAAAACCCTCCTCTCCACTGGTGTGTGCCCTTGCTAGATGTCCTTAGCAGACAGCTACTTCTGAGCCCTGGAGCACAAGGCCTACTCGCAAAGCAGCAATCAGTGGCTTTTCTATCTTCTCCTTCTAAATTACACGTGTGAATTGTGAGCTCTTTCATCTGTAATAGTCGTTAAAATTTTGTTTCTTCAATATTAAACTGGTATACACGGAATTTCAGCAATGTGGTTTGCGTCCTTTCCCTTAGTGCCTAGAATAGTGTCTTCTATATAAAATTCAATAAATTCCTGAGTAAATGAAAGCAGAGCTATTTTTCTTTAATGCCTTAGGATCGTAGTTTTATAGGTTTCAAAGCTCTTATTCGAATGATCAAGCAACAAAAAAGATGCAGTCTTATCCAGGTGCCGCTGTGCCAGTGGTTCTCAACCCAGGGGTCGTGACCCCTTTGGGGGTCATCAAATGACCTTTCACAGGGGTCACATATCAGATAACCTGCTTATCAAATATTTATGTTACAATTCATAACTTCATAACAGTAGTAAAATTACAGTTCTGGAATAGCAACAAAATAATATGGCTGTGGTCACCACAACATAAGGAAATATATTAAAGGGTCACAGCTTTAGAAAGATTGAGAGCCACTGTTCAGTGCCACCTTGAGACCCCTGGACAAGTTCACACACCCTAGAGTTGTGTTTCTTTCATAAGGCCGCGTGTCTAGATATATCTCCCTGACAGATGCTGACTGTCTTGGCTGTCCTGGTGACAGTTGCTACTCACCAATATAATAAAGAAATGGTTGTATGTTATTAATAATTATATATATATATTATATAATTGTTATATAATAATTAATAATAATCATAACTAAAAGAAGTTGCTTGCATCTTTACTCAAGTTTCAACTGTGGAAGAGACACAAAGACAGGGAATGGAGTTGACAAAATCAGGTGTGTGGCTAGGACTTGGCCGAGGAGATTTTTGAATTAGTGTGCAGATCCTCAAAAATTGCCGTCTGCCAAGGAATAAAATGGGACAGTTTCAAGGAACAGTGCAGGACCAAAGAAACGGACTTTGGGAGCCAGTGGATGTTCAGGGCATTTGAGACACGAATGGGTTGTGAGTTTCAAACCCCTTTGGGCATTCCAACCAGAAGCCCAAGAGATGGCAGCACGCATTCCCTGCTGAGAGTTAGCTGTTCAAGATGATCTCTCCATTCTACAACTCTGCGGACACCAGAAGATACGGCACCAAACATTTAAGCCAGTGTTCCCAACACAGTGGTCTTCTGTGTCCCTGGGCTATACTCTGCTCCATTAACAAGGGTCAAGAGAGCAATTCTTTTGCCTTATGCTTGTGTGTGCTTATTTAATTCAATTCACAAGAAGCAATTAAGCCCTGAAGAATCACAGTTACTTACATTTTATGAAAATGTTTGTAATGATAATGTAAAAGTTATAGGGTTACTAAAATCCCATTGGCTGTACTAACAATTGCCATATGCTTCTGATTGGGGCATGGTGGTTAAGTGCCCCATTCATTGGTTCATGGTCTTTACAGTTTGTGACGTCCTTACTTATCCTCAACGAGTTCCAGGAGAAGGACTGTTGCTCTCCCACCCTAGGCTTAGAGTGGAGTTAACATGAGAGCCCCAGCACCCTGTTTGGTATCAATACTTGGCGGTTCTGAGCCCATGCTCAGAGGAAATGAGCTTCAGGGAGCATGCCACTCAGAATGTGAGATTTAAGAGGGATGGCTGCAGAAAACAATGGAAAACACAGTGAGAAATCAGCCTAGACTTTCTAGATCTTTCCTATCTGAGTTACCTTCTAAAGAGATGGGAACATTTACTACTCTTTTTTTTTTTTACACCTTTCCCTCCAGACCCATACCTAGTTACTTTATCAGCAGCTCTAAGCCCAACCATGAACTTGGCACTTTTGTGCTGCAGCTGTAAACCTATAGAGCAATGCACCATGGAAACTGGCAATGACTTCTTAGGATTTCTCCTTGTTCTGGGCCTGTTGTGCCAGGTGGCTCAACGGCAGAGAATACCATCTGATCCATCTTTGTAGCAGGCTCTCTTTCCCACCAGCCAGCTTCCAGATCATGACATGAAAACTTACTATTAGTTATGAGTGCTCAGCCTCATCTTAGTTTTTTTTGTTGTTGTTGTTTTGTTTTGTTTTGTTTTTCAAGTCAGGGTTTCTCTGTGTAACAGCCCTCTCTGGAAGTCCTGGCTGGTCTCAAACTCAAGGAGCACCTGCCTTTGCCTCCCGAGTGCTGGAATTAAAAATGTGCACCACCACTACCTAGCTCTTTATCTACGATTTGCCTCTGGTTTTTACCTTTCTTTCTTCCTTCCTTCCTTTCTTTCTTCCTTCCTTCCTTCCTTCCTTCCTTCCTTCCTTCCTTCATTTCTTTCTTTCTTTTTTTCTTTTTGTGTATCCTACTTTTCAGCTTCTGTCTGGTTGGTAGCTGCTTGACTTCTGACCCTGGGTATGTCCCGGTCTTTCTCCTTCGTTCTCTTTTTCTTCTCCTCTTGCATCTTACTTATTCTTTCTGTCTGTTAGCCCAGCCTATTTTCTACTGCCCAGCTATTGGTCATTCAGCTTTCTATTAGACCAATCAGGTATCAGAGGTTGGCAAATCAATACATCTTTACATAATTAAATAAATGCAACAAAAACAAATGTAACACATCTTTACATCATTAACAAAGGCAAATCAACAAATATAACACGCCTTCTCATATTTTAGGTAAGATTCTGCCACATAAACAAATGCAGTGCATCTTTACATAGTTAAAATATTCCACAACACATCTTGTCCTTTAATGTACTACTGATATTTGTTTTCTGGTAAGGAGTGGGTGAAAGCAAGCTTTTTGTTTTGTTGATTTCCCAGCCTCTCCAGTATTTGCTTAGTCATTGAAAGGTTAGATTTAGAAAGAGTAGGTCTCCTGGAACACCTATCCTCAAGATGACAGGAGAGAAAGCAAGGACAGAAACTTCCCAGGGCAGATTAATAATCAGAAACTTTAAAGCCCTGAGACGGGAAGTGCAGAAGCAAAATTGCTTTTGCCTTCTTTTTATCTGCACTGCACGTAGGAACTCTTTTCATTTTCCACTGATTTACAGCGCTAAACACAGAGGAAATCCTGCATGCATGCATAACATGTGATGGGTAGCCCAAATGAAAAGCACAGGCCAAAATATCCACTTCAGTGCCTGAATTATTGAATTATTTGTGAAGGGTTTCAGCATCAGCCAGCAAGCCAGATAATTGCACAATGTTACTATTTTCTTCTCCGTAAGCATAGATGTCTTTGTTGAATTGGATTAACAAAAGCAAGAGGAAATATTTAGCAAAGAATTGATTGAAAGGCACAGTGGGTAATATAAAGGCCGATTTTGAAAAATCTCTGAACCAAAAAAAAAAAGTTTCTTCCACTGTCTGCTCATTAGGAGGTGAATCAGGCCCTGGGAGGAGATGGTTTTCCCTAATGGCAATAATAAAGTCTCATTCGTGTAGCCTTCAATGACTACAGACTTGGGTGACATTTCAGGACAAGGATTGGTTTCTATGTAAGGTAATAACTGTCAAAAGCAAGTTGTCCTTTCCCCATGACTAGCCCAGGAAATCACATTGTATCGTGAAACAATCGTTCATTTGCTTCCCTTATCTCAAGCTGTCCTCAGAGCATGTTGCAAAGTCTTTAGAATACTCCCAATTATCAGAACTCTGAACAATCTTACCCATTTCTAAGAAAGGAAACATCTTCTCAAAAGATGAAAGTAAACTTGCTAACTAAGTTAGGTAACCCACTCTTACCAAGAAGCAGTAAGATCCATTATGCCAGCCAGGATGAAGTCGCTAAACCCTAGGATGGTGTTCTCATTGTAAAATAATCATATGTTGGAAGGTAATTTATCTTTTCATCCTTTCAAAACAAGCAGAGAGCCTTGTCATTGTTAGACCAGAAAAAAATGATGACCTTTTCTCATGACTTCAAATTTTATGTTTGTGTCTATTCTTCTAGATATCAAAGGGGATTAATTGTATACATTATTGGAATATGTTTGCAAGGAAAAATACAAAAATGAAGCCAAGGTTATTCAGCAGGTTGAATTTAATTATGCAGTAGTAGTCAATTTTCTTGTACAAAATATGTAGAAAGTTCCCCCTTTGTTTCAATTTTGCTTTAAGTAGATACATAAATATTTTATTCTCCCAGCTAGAGTATGCAATGGTCACAGTGCAACGGTTTCATCATTGCATTTATTAATGTATTTTTATTTCCTCACTTCAGCTTAATAACCATGACTTAAAAGGTAGTCAAATGCTTAGATGATGCTTAAAATGTCATTGATAATGTTTCATGTAGAACACATATTGATTTTTAAAATGATTCTAAAGAATTTTAAAAATCTTAAGATTTTTAATTATTAGTAACAGTTTAACAAACAGTAATTTTAAACTTTCTCTTGTAAAATATTTATTATAGATATTGTTTGCTTATTTCAAATGAACTATTCAATCTTATTTTCTACCACAAAGTTGGGTTCTAGATCCTGTGATTTTTTTTAATAAGATAAATACATATGTTCTTGAACACACTTAATCTACTTTTTCAGACCTGAAAGTTCAGGGCACAAAGTTCATATGGGAGCTTCATCACCTCCTTATCGCGTGAATTTGGACATTTTATTTATCCTCCCAAAACTCATTCTTCTCATCTGAAAAAAAGAGTATTAAATATACTTCATAATTTTATAAGCCAAAGGAGGTGACACATGAGAATTATCTAGCACAGGCCTCAGTGTTTAGCACTGACTTAATAAGTGTTAGCTTTCACCCTACTGAAGATCAAAAAGCATTTCAAATTGATGCTGTTGTGGCTCCATGAAAATTGAAGCTTTTGGAAGACATCCATCTTCTTTGTTCATTAGAGCAGAAACAGTTGTCATCTAACTGAGACTACTCTCTTTCAAAGTTACTACACGCAGCTGAAAGGAATAAACCTGCCCCTGCTCTGTAAGCACACATAATTGGGCTAGCAGTTTTCATGCATTTTATTTTTGGTCTTTACGTGCCCAGTATTTTCTCTGCAGCTTCTGGTTGGTTGTTCCTTCTGTATTTTGCTGCGTATATGTCCCACTACCAAATATTCAGGACTGAAGCTTTCCTGACATTAGAAGAGAAACTCCCTGAGGCCTCTGCTTGCCTGATCAATACCATATTCACAAACCGCTAAATGAATGGAGGCTGGATAATCATCCTGGCTGCGGCTATCACTGTAGGACTGGAACGCTAAGCGGAGCTCTGGCTTCAAACGTGTGCCTGTGTTGTCACGGCTGTTAGATTGAAAATGTTTGACTTTGAAAAGAAGTTAGAGAGAATTTGATTGACAACTGGTAACCCAGGGCTGGAACTCAATTCACCTCTGAAACAAGAAGGGTCTCATCGCCTCCCTTTGCCCATCCTCACTCCCTTTTTCTCAAATTTATTTCCTCACATCATTCCAGGACCAGTCACCCAGTTGACAGATCACACATTGAAAATCTGCACGAGTTAGGTTGACTCAGTAGAAATGCACCCCCACCCTGTACTCCCACCCCTGCTCCTGGAGGGGCAGCTTCATCCCATTTCAAGCTGGCTCTGGAATCGATATGTCGTTGCAAACACATATGAAACAGACAGACACAGGAAACAGATACAACTTCACGATAAAGTGATTTTCAAATATTAGTTACTTTGAAATGTACTGTACACCAAGGAGACCTGATCATATCAACCTGGATATCTCTGTCCCCTTCTATGTCCCTTTCTTTGGCTCACTTATAGCAGGCTTTTGTTTTTGTTTATTTTTGCTTTCTTGACAAACAAGGTCACATGCTTGGGAAATTTTCAAACTCTAGTGACACATTTTCACTGCTCATTCAGCAATCAACCTCTTATCAGTTAGTTAAGCCATAACCCACATCACTTACTTTGAGGTGAAAATCTCTGGTAAATTTGAATAAAACAACGAGCCTGACCTTCCATACATCCTCACTGGAGGTTGAACAACTGGTTCGAGTGACCCGACCGTCTTTGAGAGTAAACTCCTTGATAATGTTCCCAGCCCAGTATTTCCTCAGAACTGTAACAATCAGTGACGAAAAGCATAACAACATGCAACATGTCATTCATTGGAGGAAATGACCAGAACTGAATTACAAACTTCTCTTCTAGATTGTCATGCCTCTCAACCCCTGACAAATCTCCCACAAAAGGGTCTATTTCTATTACTCTTCTTTGAGGGGTTCCCCCCTAAGTCACCAACTTCTAAACAACTATTAGAATAACAACTATTTCTTTACTCCTCTACTTCAAATCCTGCCCCAAGTTTAATCAGTTGTAATGTTTCCAAGTTCAAGCTGTTGTGACCCTCTCTCTCTATGTAGGAAACATAGAGCTTTATTGTCCCAGAGTGGGGACAAATTTGTGCTTGTGAAGATTCATTTTTTTCATTGAGTAGGAGGCTACTATGTATGTTTTGAAGCAGGAATGGAATAAATCTAGATGTTAAGGGTATAGATTATTAACTCTGGAATTTCAACTCCATTCAGGTCATGTTCCAGCTAATTGTTCGACGCGGTCCTCATCAGAGCTGGCTCCATTCTATTCCCAGCTTCCAATCACATTCTAATTTTTAAAGGGTTAAATTGGTGATAGGTCTTTAAAGGCCACATGCTGCCAGTGAAGGATGCTACTATACATGCACTTAGCAAACTAAAGTCTCAGGTCTTGGGTCCCATGCCCAACATCACTGCTAACACCAGTAAATATCCCAATATAATAAATAGGCTGACTACTTAAGAACCTTCTGTGATTCAATTAAGAGAGAATTGATTTCTGTACCTTTCCTGTTATTGTTCATTCACTATTTTTTAGTTTTGCTGTATGGAAGTCAATAGGCTGATACCTGTGTGTTCTGGCTGGGAAATGAAACATCTGCTGTCCTGTAACACAAGGCATAGCATGATGCATCTCTCCAGAAATTCACAGAAGATGGTGAAGGTGAACACACATAAAACAAACAAGGTAAGTTTCGAGGCAGAGAAGACAAATAATGTCTCCTGGAATAAATTCGACGTGAGACATGGAGGAGAACTGTGTGAATAAGAAGAGAAAAAAGAACCTGGTAGGATGGTACTTGATTGGTTTAGATGAAGGTAGTATATGTAGAAATACCTACAGAGAGAATAAAAATCAATAATAGACTAATGAGTTTTGAAATCAGGTTAAAATTTTGCATTCTTACAGAAAACTATTTAAAAGAATTTTGTAAAACTTATTTTTTTGTTTTTGTTTTTTTTTTTAAGCAAGAAAACAATCTATAAGTGTCAAGAAGAATCAAGATTCTGTTAGCCTCAAAAAACTTGTCAAAAAATCCCTGGTGAAATCTATAGATTTTGTTTTATAATTTTGTGACAGACTCTGCCAAAGTAGCTCAGAGTATCCTGGTATTCATTAAGTAGAAGAGGCTGGCCTCAAACTCAGGTCAATCATCCTGGCTCAGTGTCTGTTACAGGTGTGTATCACCATGCCCAGCTAAGGTTTGGAACAAGGTAGCCTAGTAGGACCAAAACTGAAGGAACACATGGAGATGTGGTATAATTGGAACTTCTAGAGGAAGAAAGAGCTAAACCAAGCTACCACACAAAGTAGCAAAAAGGGGAAACGTAGAGACAAATGGAGAGGGAAGTAGTTTGAATGTCCCTCATTTCTACAAGCCCCCTACAGAGGCTACACAACCTCTTCCTGGATCATTCAAATGTATAAAACTGTCTTCAAGCAAAAGGGCACAGAATTAGGTCTTTGATTGCTTCAGTCTGAACGCTGGGCATCTGCTGGAGCAGAGGACTTCCACCCGGTCACCATGGGGAGCTCCGATAAAGGTCAAAGACACTCCTGTGCTTTCAGCTTCCTGGCGGTGATTGCTCTTGGTTCTCAGCTCTTACAAGCTGATATTTTATATTCGTATTCATTCAAGACCTCGGTGCACCATTCTGTATTAGATCGTAGTCACTGTTACCAGTTCCTGGACTCAGGAGGCAGGAGAATATCTTCGCTCCACTCAGTCCATCTGGCTTTCCCAGCCCAGCAGGCTGATTACCATTCTGCTCTACTCAGCTGAAACAAGCAGCCCAGGCTAAAGGAAGAGTCATGGCATGGAGTCATTTCTGTTGGGGTCTCAGTGACTTCTCTGTGTTTTCTAACGTTTGAAGGTACTAATTACCTTCCTGATATCAAATCTACTACTATTTTTTTTAAAAAAGGGGGTTTATCTGTGTAGTCCTGACTGTCCTGAAACTCTCTCTGTAGATTAAGCTGGCCTCAAGCTCACAGAGATCTGCTTGTCAAATCTTCTTTTCCTTGGTTTCTACTCTTCCCACAACACTTGCCAAGAAAAACACGTGAAACATATGCACAAGTACACACATACCTATCTATACATACACATGCACACCTATTTATACCTATATATACATATAAGTATACACACATAAATACATACATATTTACATATATACTCACACACATATGTATATTCATACACACTGATACTCGTGTATAAACACACACATAAATAATACACACATATTACATTTAATTTTTCTCCCCCAGTGTTCTCTGTAACATTTTTTGTCTACTAGTTTTTCTTCCTTTTTCTACATTGTTTTGGGCCTCTTAATTCTGATTATTTTATAAGGATTCTCCCCTGAGCTTTTTGTCTCTTACTGCTCACTTCTGTTTGGGGACAAATATAAGTCACAGGTATAGGTGAAACATGTTAGGAAGAAAGAGCACGGAGAGCCTTTGGTGATAGTAAATGGTTATGAAAGTCACAGTTTGGCTGGAAATGTCTAACGAAGGCTGTGTAGATGGGTGAGGACAGGCTCGGGGAACATCTGGGTCATGGCAGAATCATAGGAAGTATCCTGCAGGGTACATGTGGCAAAGCTCACACTTTGCTTAAGAGAGAACAAGTATGAAAAGGAGAGAGAGAAAGAGAGAGAGAGAGGGAGACAGAGAGAAAGAGAGAGAGAGAGAGAGAGAGAGAGAGAGAGAGAGAGAGAGAGATGGAAAGAGAACAAACTTTGGCCACGGTGTCTGTAACTGTGCATGATGGCAGGAGCAAGTCCATGATTACTATCCCAGTAAGTTCAGGTTAAATGGAAATTACAAACCACCATGATTTTAGACTAATGGGCCAACTTCCCATGAGCTAGCTTCAATCTGAAGATGAAGTCTACTCTCCCAAGTCCTTACACAGATGCTCCCTTCTGACTTGTTGATATATATAAAAAAAAAACAAGTAACTTCCCTAGCACTTCCTTCCAGTGTTAGACACAAAGGAAAGTGACTTGGACATGACTAGGCTGCTTCTGGGGGTTTGTTTCATTTCTTAACCTTTCTCTCACTGAAGCATCATTATCTTCCACACACCCGTGAGAGCACTTAACTCTGTTTTATGCAACACAGTGTTGCCAGATCTAGAATAGGAAATAAAACCAATTAAGACTGTTAAAGCAAACTCTTGTAATTGTCCCTTTTGGCCACTATCGTGCTGGGTAAGACTTCCAAAAGACCTGTCTGCTGTCGCTTCCTCGCTTCCAAAATACATTTGGCCTCACCACGCAATCTAGTATTCGAAATGCTCTGTGGATCTCGTGGAAATAAGAGTCAGGAGATGATTCAGTTTTCAGAAAAATATATTTTTTTTCTCCACTGTCAAAATAGCTGTAGCTGTCAAGGGGGACAAGCCACATCTTTGCCATCAAAGGCCTACTGGTGCAGTCAGAGCAGGAGGAAGGGTTGGGAAGCTGTGCCTTGAATGAGAAATGGACATGTAGAAGTTCCAAATTAAGTCGCTGGAGCCGGAGTGAGGTGGATGGATTGGCTTAAAACTAATGATGGAGTTGAATATTTTGACAGAATCATGGGACCATGATAAATGAATTGGCAAGCTGAAGAGCTTGAGAAGACAGTAGCAGGGAGGGCTTCTGCATGTGAGAAAGAAGTGTGGCGTTACAGCAGGCCACTTCTACTTGGGGTCACTGAAAGATGTCCCTTGAGTTGAGATGTGAGTATTAATAACTTCAGATACCTGTTAGAGGGGAACTTATGTTAACCCTCTTCATCCCATAGCCTTCCATATACTCTTGTGAGAAGGTCATCTCTGAGGCAAGGAGAAGCGAGTTATGGGAAACTTGAGATAGTGTCTCTTTTATGTTCTTACTTCTGCTATGTGGAAGGGGAAAACAGAGAATATACGAGAAATCTCCCCGCTAAGAGAGATGCTGGAAGAGGAACCATTTGGACGACGAAAAAAAGGAAGCGCTGTGACTGGAGATTGCTTTGTAGGGATGAGGAAGGGGCTGAAGGATTTAAAACAGCATGGGTTCATTTCCTGAAAGATGGAATACAAGTCCTCAAAAGACGGTAGCATTTGTACCGAAGCTCTTGGTAAATTCAAGGCAGATAACTCATATCGAGTGAGAAATTATTTGGGGAGCTCTGAAGACTTAACCTGAGTTTTTCTAATGGAGTCCATAGCTGGCAGTTCTCTTAGGGTCATAAAAGTTATACTCTGCTGTTTGTAGCAATGCAGAATCTCTGATCCCGGCTGCACAAGGCTGGCTATTTCTCTGGAAATTCCTGAACAGAATTGTGAGAACTTATTTCACAATAATAATTGTCCCACTTTTCTTTTCTTCTCCTATCAAACCCTTGCTTTGGGTCTACCGGTTACAGAGCACCAAAGCTAGGCACTCAGCTTGGATCTTCCACCACCTTCTGTGTAGCTACATCATCTTTAGAGGTTTCTGAATTAAAAGCCTCAGTCTTGGAGCTGATCCTTGTCTGATAAAGAATGCACATCCTTCACCAGTAAAAATCCATGAGCTTCTTCATCGTCCAATTAATGCTAGTGAGCAACTTGCCCTGAGGACAGAAAGCCAATCAGCTCTTTCCAATAACTGACTCAGCATGCTCCATTTGGGATGTGATGAGATGGGCTGCTGGGCTCCACAAGCTGCTATATCACACCGTAGTTATAGACACAAGACCCAGGGTAGCACCAATGATGGCAAATTTTGTGTGACAGCCTTGGGAGGCATACACCACATAATCTATAATTATTAACTGTTCTTGTGGATTGTGTCTGCTTGATTCCAGTAGGTTGGAGTCTGAACTACATACATGCATATACACTTACATGTCCATGCATACAGGTGAGTCTCTTAATCTCAGGATTGCGGGTTAAAAGAAACCAGTCCAGTGGGACCAGGTGAAACAGAGGAAACTTTCAGCTACACACAAGTACATGTGTATATATAGTATATAAACACACAAAGTAAAGAACTTGGATTTCAGGAAAATTGTTGGTTTATGTACAAGAAGTGTTCTTAGAGGTGATGATAACACTTTGGCTGTCGCAATAAGGTTGGGTTATTTCTTCAATTAATTGTCACAAGTATAAAGAGATGGCAGCAGATGACTGTGTGGATTGAATCCTGTGCTTTAGACTCTGATTTGGTTGTTTGACATTTGACTATACTAGAAGAATATATAGCTTTCTCTGTCCACAGTTGTGCAATCCCCCAAAGCTCTGGGAAGTAAACAGGAGAAATTTTGTAAACAGGGGAAATCATTCCACAACAAAATGTGACTTCAGCTGATATAAGATTGTCCAGCCTCGGTTTTTCACATGTGTGAATAAACGTGCTCTGTTGGAAATGGCAAGATTGTGTAGTAACAGGAAGCTCCATCCCCACACCCTCCCCAGGAATAAGTAGACATGTGATATGGCATGTATTATCTGCGAAGTTCTGATCAGTGAAGTGCAAGCTTCTCCCAGGCTTTGCATAAGGATTCCAGAGCCTTTGCATCCTTTCTGTTAAAATATGAGTGTTGTTTGGCTGTGCACTGAGCGATAACATGGTGACCTTTCAGTCTTTATTTTCTGTAAAACAAATTTATTAACACCTAAGGATCTTGTCCAAGTGTTGAAGTTGGGTTCCCAGTGTAAGCATAATTAAAGCCTATGCAACTAGGCAATGGATTCATTCTCCATCGGCAATTATAGTTTATATTGAAGTTGGAGGCCATGTTTTTTGATACAGAGCAGTTAATTTGGAGACGCATACTCCAAAAGAGTTGAACTTGGCCATTATTCAGAATTCTTGACAACATTCTAGGTTAGAGACACTACCCTTGGGCTGGAGTACAGCAAGGTATTTTGTTCTGTGATAGTCTTTCTTCTTTTGGGCATGGGGCTTTCTTCACAGATGAAATGTTCAACAACATTATTTCAGATCACTTCCATACAAAGCTCTCCAATTTTCTACTCTATATCCTTGAAGCTCATACAATTTCACCAAAATAGCATAGTAGAGGTAGCTACTTGTAATCCCTAATGTAACCTTTCAACAATCAAATTATGTAAGAATTGTTGTTCTTCTCTATATTAAATGATTGTTGTGACAGCATCCTGCTTAGAAAAAAAATGCCACTTCCATGCTAGAAATATTGAGGAACAAAGGTATCATTAGGTATTATATTATTAGTCAT
Organism: Myodes glareolus; assembly: GCF_982192425.1. Taxonomy (NCBI): domain Eukaryota; kingdom Metazoa; phylum Chordata; class Mammalia; order Rodentia; family Cricetidae; genus Myodes; species Myodes glareolus. The sequence goes on from NC_142048.1 coordinate 44,180,187, forward strand.
ATTTCGCATAGAAGTGAGAGGAAGAAAAATGAACTAAAGGAAAGTAGGAGTTCCCAGAGAGCCTGGAGGTCAGCTCCATTTCCACACGTCTCTTGGACGAGTTAAACAGTTGTAGAGTTATTGCCTTCCCAGATCCCTGTACTTTATAACGACTTTGTAAAGGTAGGGGAGGGACATTATTAAGTTTGTGGAACATACTAGACTTTTTTTTAAACAAAAATGAGAGGAACATCTTTTTAGTGCTAAAGGGGCAGGAGAAAAGCTCACAGAGTCTTATGCTGCAGTAAAATTGAAAAAATATTAAATTTTATCTTTCAAGTGATGCAGATGGAAAACTCTACTGATTGATGACTGAGTTATGCAGCAAATTCACTTTGGTGTGTGGAAAGTGGTTTTCATTGTTAGAGGAGGCAAGTGAATTAGTGATAAGTGTATTCAGCAGGGAGCCTGTGTCAGTTCTTCTCCCAAGGGAAGGAATGACTAAAAAGGACACATTTACTATCTGTCACAACATAAAGGAAAGTGACTTGCATTCACCACGGACGATCTGGCTAGTTCTGGTAGTGTGAGCTTCTAAACCGGAATTTGTTTCCTAAGAGAATTCTTATGCTGTTCTTCTCTGCGCTTCGCACTGCTGACCACCAAACAACAGCTAAAACATAATCAACTTCAGAATTAGTGAGCAAACTTAACGGAGAAGCATACCTTTATCTGCGCTTCTTTCCTACCTCTCCTCTCCCCTCCCCTCCTCTCTTCCCCTTCTTTCCTCCCTATTTTGCCCCAAACAGAGGTGTTGAAGTAGTACGGAGTTTTTAGTTAACCTGTCAATAAAAACTATACTTAAAGTATTCCCAGGAGATATGATGACTAGAGGATGTGAACGATGATTGTTAGGGAGCTGGTGACTGGTCCCCACACCATATTGTAGGTCACAGTCATGGTGACATAGTATTGTCAATATCAGCAAATATCAATTTATGCTTAGGAGCAAAAGCCTCACAGGAAGCCAGATGATTCAATATATAATGATTACGACACTTAAAATTCTACTACAGGTTAGAGGTTCACCTGTTTTTAGCGGCTCCTGAATAATGAATTGATCTATATTAACTGAGCCCCAGAATGCTCAAGCCAGCTCCCTTTTTTACTTCACCTCTTTCTTCACTGCTCAACCCCACACAAGTTAAATGAAAGTCCTTAAGGATTCAAGTGCTTCTACCAAACTCCTTTAATTACTTTTCTCATTTCTTTAACAAGAAAAGAATGTAAAAGAAGGATATCTGGCCTTGGCTTATAGTTTGAGTGGATACCGTGTGCAATTAACCAATACAACTCCACCCATTGTGAAGTTGATGCTCAAATGCAGTGCTTTTAACCTTCCCATCCCACCCATGGTCCCCCAGGGTTTATGACTACCCAGTAATACAAAATGCATTAAAGTCATCTCTAAGAGTTCCCCAAACCTCAGCAGTTCTAACATTGTTCAAAACTCCAAAAGTCCAAGACTCTTCTGAGACACAAGATAGGCTCTAAACTGTTTGACCCTGGGTAAACAAACAAACAAACAAACAAAAACGCATACTTCCATTATGCAAAGTCTCCTTTTGCTGCCACGAGGGTACTAGTTACTGATGCAGCCAGACCAAGAGGAACAGTTAGCTGGCTGATGCTGGAATGCAAAAGGGAGAGGATACAGTCCTGAGTTATGTTAGTGGTGCTGGAGAGAGGACACAGAGCAGGGTAAGAGCAAAGATGGAGCTAAAAACATTGATAAAACCATGGGAATAAATATTCCCATTCCAAAAAGGAATAGGGAAGAACAAGAAATGATCCTACAGCACCATGCTTGACAGTCAGGTCTCTTTTTAGTATTTCCTGGGCTTCTCCAACTTCCTAAGTGCTTGGCCTGCCTATTCCTCCAGTTTGATCATCTACAAGGCACACAGACTCTTATGGGATGACAGCATTCCATGTCTGCAGCTTTCCTTATTGGACATTCTCTAATTCTGACATCTGCAATATCCCAGGGTCTCCACTGTAGTTTAAGCTTCACTTTCACATCTTCATGAAATGGCATCCTGGGACCTCTTTTCAGCAATCTTCTTACTGCCACACATTGTTCAACCATGTTGGTTTTTCAAAGCCCTGGTATAACCTCCATGACCCTGCAATTGCATTTTACATGTCTACATCATGTGGGTGATAACAAGTTCTGTTTGCTAGCTTGAGATGTAGTCTGACCCACATCTGTCTCAATGTAGTGGTTTCTGTGCGCCTTGGCAATTGAACCTCTTCAGTTGTTTTTGGCCTGATTTTCTGTTCATACTTTCTTCTTTTGCATGAACTTTCATCTTCAAAAGATGGGGCCACTGAAAGGTGGAAACTCTCCCAGGGTATTGATCCTAGTCTCCACATAAGAGCAGCACGCCAATGTCCCCAGAGCAGGATTCTGTCCTACTGCTCGGCACTGACTTTATCTCTGATGATGCTAATCTCCTTAAGCATTACAACTGTTATCTCTACACCCACGTGTCTGCAATTTTCAACTTGTTTCTGTTTCCTTCTTCAACAAAACACACTTTCCCTGTCTTCCCGCTCTCTCACTAGGAGAAGGGCACACAAACCATGGCACAGTCTGAAAGTTCTGATGGTTTGAAATTGCCTCTAATAAATAACTTCATAATTTTATTTTGAATTCAGTCTCACTCAGAATTTCAAGACATGCAAAGAAGCAGATCCCTTGCCAGAAAGTAGCATGAATAGCCTCTGGCCTACTTTCCAATAGAATTCTTATTACACTCTAAAACCCATCAACACAATCTTTACTGCTCACGTTTCTATTGGTACTTTTGGTCTTCCACACTCACACCAGAATGGCCCATTAAGCTTGATCATCTGATTGGGTCCTAGGCAGCACATTAATATGTGAGCTCATCAGATCCCATGGGTTCAGAGGGAATGGGGACTGGTGAATTTGTGACCGGCAATGTTTCTCCATCTTTCTATTCAAGTAAGATCATCCATAGAAGCTGCACAACACCCAGAATAAAGCAGCCCTTGATCTCACTCACAGATCACACTTATAGTTTTGGGCATGCACAAAAGCCCAATCGATGGCTAAGAAACCTGTGCTGATACGAATCCAGGAAAACCTAAAAAGAAACAACAATGTGTTATATATGAGTGAGCTCCATGGCAGGTGGACCTACCTATGATAAATTCTGTTGCTGAAATCCTGTGTCTCTTTATCCACAAGCTGCTGCTTCTTTTTCTGGGCAAGCTCCAAAGATGAGGTTTGGGAGCATATGGGTAGTGTACCCAGTTTGCTGAACCCACAAAGTGGTTCTCTTGGTGACTATGATGGTCCTTCGGGGTAACAATTTTGATCAAAGTTCATGAATGCTTACCTAAGTTCAAGAATGGAAGCCTGGAAGGATTGCAAAGTCAGTGCTTTGCACTTACTGGTAATTTGGTTTCATTTCAAGTGCAAAGGCTCCAATACAATACTTCTTCTTTGTCAAAAGCAAGTTCCACAATCCCCATAAAATCTTACTACTGAAGAATGTGTTATTTTCCCATATAGAAACAGAGCTGTGATTTCACTCATAAATTAGACAAGAGTCGAGCATCAATAGTTTAATTGTCCACCTCAGACACAATCATCTTTTACTTAAGTGAAGAACTGTTGCTTTATCACTTCAAAAAGAAATGCTTTGCTCCCAGCATCACTCCTTTGGCATTTTGGGTCCACAATTATGCCAAGTAAGGAGTCTTTCAGCAATAGCCCTGCGATACTGTGACAGTGGGCCTGATCGCCAAGTCGATAGGAGGAATTGCTTAGCAAGAGTATGTAGCTGTAGATATCTGACAAGGAGATGACTCACATCCTCAGTGAAATTCCATCACGTTATGCAGGATGATGCACAGTTTAAAATGTATGAGTTGTTTGTTTCCGGACATTTTCACTCAATATTTTGGATGTAGTTTACTCTACGTGACCCCAAATCACAGAAAGTGTGGGTTAAAAGAGAAACCACCCCAGTGTGTCTGAGTCTGAAACATCCTTCACAAGGGCTCATTCAACTTGAGCTGATTGGGGCCCAGCTGCTGGCACTACTTTGAAGATTTGTGGTATCCTTGGCTGAGATCAGAGCAGAGGTCTTCCTGGGAGTAGCTCTTGAATGTTTGACCCACTTCTGGTACTGCCTGAGCTCTCTGATTTCTGATTTATCAAAATGGGACCATATCAGGGTATAAGCTTCCACTGCCATGGATTGAGCCATCCCAGCCACCATGCCACCATCCACATGACGGACTCCTAGTCCCTGAAACTGAGAACTAAATATGTCCTCCTTTAAACTGCTTCCGCCAGGCATTCTGTGACGGTGACAAAAGTGAACAGAATGCCATCTGAGTACCAATGCAGCCAGTGTGATATGCACAGAGCTGTTTAAGCTTGGAATGGAAATGAGCATTTCAAAGAAAGCAGTAATCTGATAATTACCATACGTGAATTGTGCCTCCAAAAGGCACGTGCTTAGACTGTGCTCATTTTTCATGCAGCAAAGAGCGTTCTTGAAGCTGTGCCTGTCTTCCCTGCTCTGGGTGTGTAACAAGGCCAGCCTTCCTGACAGCAGGGAGACTTCCTCTGTGTTGAGTTTCCTCCTTAGAGCTGGCCTTTTACAGAAGCTAGAAATGACTGAGTCTGAAGAGACACCTGCTGGAGAACGAAAGCATGGTTTCCTCTTGGCAGTATGCACTCTCTCCTATTCCATTATCTCAGCCATACAGTTTCTACCTTAGCTCTCTAGAAATGGGAAGTGACCATGTCAGAGTAACGTTTCTGTGCTAATTTAGCCTTCTTACTACTTTAGCTCATACTCAGAGTGTAGTTATTTCTTAGATTTAGTTTTTTGCTTCTTTATTTCTTCGTAACTATGCCAGTAAAGTAGAGGTATTGGTTCCTATGTGCAGCTCTCATAGTGAGCAATCAGAACATACCATCATCAATATCAAGGATGAAGGATGAAATTGGATGGGACCAGGACCACATAGGAACTATAAGTGACTAGTAGAGAGAGAAGACGTGGAGAAATATAGTGTTCTGAACGGGTGATTACAGGTGAAGTGTTGATGAAGATTATGTAAAGAGAGAGAAGCAGTCCAGTAGAATGGAAAGTGTGTAGGTTGTTTATTTTTTTTAAAGGTCACTGTCTGACTTCCTCGGGGCAGTTATAAGAAACTATGTAGAAAATGTGAGTGGAAAAGCATGAGGAATAAACCAACACAGAGTTAAGATATTGCTGAGATTTGCTCTCGGGGGGCTGCTACGACATATTCTATACGGTCAGCACTGCCACCATCCTCACTTCACGGACACTGAACTGATCCATCTGTCTCTACTAGTAATCAATCGCTTAGGCTACAGGAGAGGGTGACGGCAGATGATTGACTTAAAATCTCCTATGATAAGTGGCCAGAAACTGTTGTTTCTCATTCACCATTTCTTCTGTGTAGTCCTGGCTTCTGGAACTCACAGAGATCTATATGCCTCTGTGTCTGTGATGAAAGGTATGTGCCACCATACCCAGATAGAAACTTATGGCAAACAAATTAACTATTTTTGTAGAAAATAAGACCCTATAGTCAGGGGTCAAATAACTAAAGTTCATAATCATTACTGATGCTAACATATCCTTAGACACAAAAAGTCTGAGCTTTTAAATGTGTTTATAGCTGGGGGATATGTGACTATATATATATATATATATATATATATCACAAACAAATTCCTGTGGGAATTAAATCAAGTGCTGTCTAAATGACCTATCAAGGTGGCATGACCATAGCAGACATTGATTATACCAGCTTCCTGTGTGGCATTGGGAAAACAAGAGACAATCTTTCCTCTATTCATTATTCATTGAGGATTTAGAGCCTATTAATGGCAAATGACACAAGGATTTGTGTGCCAATGCTGAATGATTGACAACATCCTCTTGGAGAATTAGGATGAGAAGGATTTGGAGGAAGGGCTCAGTATGGAGTAATGGGGTGGATTATTGCTGTCTGTTGTGAGAAAAGCTAGGATTGAGGAATAAGGGCTATGTATTTACTATTTCTATACCACTAAGCAAATAATACAAATAACACACATATTTAATCTTGAAGGATTACGTGGCCTGGAGGGTTATCCATGCCAATAAACTAAGCATGAAAAAAAGCCACCCTACCCTTTGGTACCAAAATGGTCTAGGCAGGTGTCTCTTAGAATACTTATTGCACAAAGAGATGACTCTTAAGCTGTGGCAAATAGACGCGTAGAGAGGAGAGGGAAATAAAACTCAGACACTCCTCCAAGACAGTACATGCCAACAAAGGTAGAGTCCTAAAATCCACAGCAGGGCATCAATGGCACAGAAGCGTGTGAATTTGGAAAGGAGTAGGGGGTGGTTGAGATGAAGTTACTGATGTAAGCGGGCTCGTACGTCACAGGTAGGTCTGTCAAGGCACTTTATTGACTCGACTTGCAAGGGATGGGGGCGATGTAGTTTGTGACTCCAAGAAATCCCCATTCACGTGTGTTTAAAATTTTCTGCCCAACTTTAACTTTCATAACCCATGAGGTGTCGTTAACTCCTATTGACAGCTTTTTGCCTTTTCTGCCGTGATCTATGCTACCTCTAAACTGGAATAGAAACTAAAGGTGAAGTAAGATGGTGTCTTGATAATTCATTGTTTTGATCAATGGACATCATGATAGCAACTTTAGTGAAGGCAAATCCCATAATAAATTTCTAAAAGATAGCTTTGGTTTATTTGATTCCCATGGCTTCCTACATCCTTTCTTCTCTAATAATCATTTTCCAATGCCCTTAGAGAATGTCTACCAAATTCCACTGACAGAATTAGCCACCCCTTTCTCTGTGTATCTAAAGCAATTTATTGGTATCTTTGTCATAGTCTTAATTCTATTCATCTAGAATTTTCTCAGCATTTTTGTTAGCCAGTAAGTGGAAGGTGTCAGCTTTGTGCTGTAAACGTCAGAGTGATGAGTATCCAGAATTGTTTATCTCTGCACCATTCATAGTATTGAGCTATGTGCCCAGTTGCTGGCAGATGCTCTGTAATATGCTCCTGTGTGAACTGAATCATGATGATGACTTGACGTTGGAATTTTAATAATCATTTTGTAATGGACTTGGTCACCTGTCAAGTTTCCACTGAAATCCATAGAGCGGTATTTGTAAATCATTTTTATCAAATCTTACCAAATCATTTTTATTCTAAAAATAGGTCATTAGACAAGAGCCCATGATGAGCTTAGTTAGACTCATGAGGTTTATAAAGAACAAGAGGCCATGACACTATGATTATGATTATGGTCACCATGCAGAATATTAAACCAAGCTAATTTCAGTAGATGCATTGCGACTGTCAATTCTTGGGGTAAATATTTCTATAGTTTATAAAAAATAAGTGTCTTCTGGATGGTAATAAAATAATGTGTCTCATTTGGACCACAGAAGCCATTGAATGATGCAGGAGTATGTCCTGGCTCTAGTGAAGTTTATAGATGATTGGTAAGTTTAGCAATAAGAAAATTCATTATGGGATTTGCCTTCATTAGATTACTAAACCTCAGCAAGTTTAAGAAGAGTCATAAGAAGTGTAAACCATAATGCTTGTGGAGAATAAAGGAGAAATGATATTGTAGAAATGAAAAGTGACGATTATATCCCCTGTAATTTTGAGCAAAGACAAGTTGGAAAATTGTGGCGTAATGCCAACAACCATCTGTAGTTCTGGTAAGTGCTACAGGTACTAACTGTCACTTAGCTCATGCAGAACAACCCCAGAGCAAACACGGAGCTTTGATTCATGTGGATGGATTGTACATAGTAAGAAGTACTTTGAGATTTCTTAGAGATTTTTCGATTTCTAGAGAATTGAATTCAGAGACTGTCACATTTTATTTCAAAAAGGCTAAATAAATAAATAGATAAATAATGTAGCATTTTAAATGCCAAGACTCACATTAGCAAACCATCTTGAATCACGCGCATGCCCATTCCTGAGCTAACCAGGGAACAGTTAAGTGACACAAGAAACAAAATTTCTACTGTTCTTTCACTTCTGTCCTCTAGAACAAAGTCCCACACAGAAGCATAAAGTGTAAAAACTCTTCCTCTCACTACGCTTCAGTAATGCTAGCACTGGACTTCCTGGATGCCTGGGCCACTCAAGACAGACAGGTACGGAGCATAAGAGAGATGCTCACTGCTCACTGCCAAGGAAACACACTTTGTACTCAGCCCTGTCAGGCTCTCAGGAATTGTTTATGAGGGACTCCACTCCGCTGTTGCTCTTCGGGCTGCACATGCATTCAGTACTTCCCTTTCCAGTTTCCTACTCCCTGAAATGTTTTATGTTCTCCGAGTCACCAAACTGAGTTTATTATTTTAGGAGGTTTCTAGTCATATTTCTGTAATAGTATCCCATCCCTTTTTCCAATCTCTCTCTGGTTGCTAGTTTACAAACAAAGGTTAGGCAGTAACATGAAACACAATCCTTCTTATTGGCATGCAGCTCCTCTTCACCCCTGGCTTTCGAGAACTTTTACCAAGTGCTAGGACTGTGCTTCCCACTGTGTTTTCTCCTAGAACCTCTGCACACTTATATTCATAATTATCAGAGCACACAGAGTTTGAAGTGACATCCAAAGGAAACTCAGGTCAGAGTTCCAACTTAACTGAACACTTTTATTTAATTTTTGAGATTATAATTTAATTATAGTATTTCACCCTTCCCTTTCTTCCTCTAAACCTTCCCATATTCCCCTACCCCACTCTCCTTCAAATCCATGGACTCAGTTTTTGCTAACTATTATTGAATGCATATATGTATTTGTATATGCATATATATTCCCCAACAACCTGTTTGGAATGAATAATGCTATCTGTATGTATGTTTTCAGGGATGACTTTATGGCACTAGACAATCAATCGGTTTGCTCTTCCCTGGAGAAGACCTCTTCTCCCATTTCTATCTTATTTCAGATGCCTATAGCCCTTTGTGCAGGGTTGAGGCCTCCTGGGTTTCCCATCCTTTTTGACATATCCGTTGGTGTCATCCTTGTTCAGTCGTGTTAATGGAGCTTACCAAGTACTAGGATACACAATCTCACAGAAAACCTCTTGATTTTCTAGGTTTACAATCTTTCTGCCCCATCTTCTGCAATGCTCCCTGAGTCTTAGGTGTGAAAGCATTTTCTAAAAGCCTCTGTTTTTATGTGCACCCAGAAGTCCTTTCTATTTCAAATTTTATCCCAATTCTTCCTTGCTCCATCACTATTTGTAGTTATAAATTTTTGCTGGGGGAAATCACTTCTTTGGGGAAGCATAAATGTCCTGAGTCATTTATATTATTGCACACAAATAAAGATCATGGAAGTATATTTCTCTAAAGTTGCATAATGAATGGTATAGTTTGACTACATTCCCTGACGACAATTTTTAATTTTATGTTTAAAGGTAAGTAATTATTAAATTAATATAATCAGTTAAAAGCTAGAACATGCTGATGGGGAGTGATAAAAGGAATTATTAAAGTACCTTTCAAAACTATCATTTTAGGCAAAGGAAGACAAGGGGTAGACATTTGTCAGAGTGACAAATTGACAACCAGTCTGTCACCTTAAGCAATTGTCTTTCTGGGTTATTGTCAGAAAGTTAGAAAAGCACATAAACATTATGAGCCAGTGACTCTGTATTGTTCCCTAAGCTCAAAAACAAAATCAATCAGTGATACACCTGTGGGTGATCATTTGTTTTCTTGCTTCAAGGACAAAGAGAAGAGTACATCTTCTCTTTGGGGAAATGTTCTCATTATGGATGATTGACAAAATTTTCCTGGTGAATTAATAGGTTCAAATGTAAACAACTTCTTATGTAAGGGTGGGAATGAATGTCAATGAGAACCCACTCCCTGTCTCTTTTAGCACAATGACATTGAATCTGAGGGAGCGGGGGTGATGTGGAAGGAGTTTGAGGGTATGGGGGAGGGGATAAAAAATGTTGTAAATCTAGTACTCATGTATGAATTCTCAAAAACTAAAATAGTTTGAATTGAGTACTAAATCCAATTCATGTGATGCTCCTCCTATTTTTTTTGTATCTATATATGTTCCTCTGTTGACTGGAATATAATAGTAAGTTAAAGTCCTTATAGAACAGAGACTTGGGGAAGGCAGGAGGAAGGAATACTTTCCAAATGGCTACTCGCTATATGCATACACTGTGCAGTTACAAATACTTTAAATATTTTGTTTTTATTAAAATATCAATAAAAATTATTATACTATATATTACAATAGTGACAATGTCATTGCAATTTAAGACTCCCCTGACTTGTTTTAAATTTCAATAAGGATATTCTCATATATACAGGTAAAATATCCTTTTGGAGAGATCAGAAAATGATCCTATCAAGCTAAATTAGTATTATTCTAACTCAATATCAGAAAAAATGTTTTAGATGAAAAAATGGCTGTGGTTACTTATTTCATTCTGTTCTCCAATCCCATGAAAATTTTTCATATGCATTGATCTTTGAGAACTTAGCAGAGTTTCTTCATTTTCTCCCCTTCATTTGGGCTTTAAATCTCCCTTAGTGAATTGCACAATGCAGCTGATTAGCTGGTATTTAGTGATTCTTAAAGTTTTGACTCTAAAGATGGCAATTGCCAGCATAGTACAGCCGTGAGTTTAACAGAAGAAAAATAAAGTCAAAACACTTTACTTTGGCTTTTTCTAGAATGCTATTTTTTCCCCATTTGGCAAGGTTTTTCAAATTCTTTGTTTCAAGCTGATCTCGGTAATTAAAAGGATGATTTTTAAAACTCTCCAAAAAGATATTGCATATTAAAATTCATTGAGATGAAATGTTCAACAAGCACAAGATATTTTATTGTAACTATCCATGAAAAAGCAAAACAGGAAGGCAATTAGATGATTCTTTCACATCCATTGTCCATGGATGTTGATTAAAATTTAGTTGTATTGCTGAGAAATTGATACATTAATGAGTAGTTATGTGGCTATTAACTCTATTTCTCTTCAGAGATTTGAAGAAAAGGAGGAAAGGATGAATTTGAAAAGAAGAAAAATTCCACATATTCATTTATGTTTACTGTTAGTTCAGTGTGTTGAACTCATGACCCTATCCATGATAGGCAAGCCGTCTGTTACTGAGCTACATCCCTATTTTAAAATCTCACTTGTTAATCAGAAATGCAGCTATTGTGTTCAAGTGAAGAAAAGAACATGATCATGGCTAGGGCAGCTAATGTATCCATAAACAAAATTAGTTCTTTGTCATGAAACAAGAAATTATTTATCTCAGAAGTAATCTTAAAGGCATCATTAAAAATCAAACAACAAGAGAATTGTTCTTGTAAGTCACTGGACATTAGGAAAATTCAGCAACAGACCCAGGACCATGTTGTTGTCATGGAGACACAGCCAAAGTGTGCTGCTTAGTAAGAGAATAGAAGTGTCTCAGCTTAACCAGGCTGCCAAAATGCCAATACCCACCTGTCTGTAACCAACTCCAGGGAGGAGAAAGACAAGTGAATTCTTACTGTGATAAAGTCCACACGTCTCTGTAGCAAAAAGTAGTTGTAAGAAAAAAGAGGAATCAAAAAGGATTATTTCAGTTTTTCCAGGGTATTTGATTTTTAAGATACTATAGGCCAGGCAGTGATAGCTCGTGTCTTTAATGGGAAACTGAGGCAGGTGGATCTCAGTGAGTTCGAGGCCAGCCTGGTCTATGAAGTGATTTTCAGGACAGTCAGGAGAAACCCTGTCTCAAACACCCAAAAGAAAAAAAAAGATACTATGAAATATATAGTGAATTAACTCTACACAACACACAGAAATACAGCTTTCACTTCAAAGGAAATAAGAGACAGTTGATTCTGGAGTCAAATGGCCTGGGGACATGGATATAAAATATTATATCCATCATAGTAACAATTATATGAAATTTTTGTAGTAATGGAACAAAGGAAATCACAAATCAAGCTATCCACCCCCAAATACATTGATAGAAACATCAGGTATATAGAATGTGTCAAAGCAGAGAAATTGCAAAAGGTTTCAAATTTGATATGGCTATATCCTTAGGCTTTGGATTGGTGGTAAGTAGAAGTCTGTATGTATATTCCAAAGGTATTTCATTATGTAGTCACCTAGATAAATAAACCTAGATATTAGTAGCTTTCCCACTGTCCTTTAAGGGAACTTCACAGATTCGGCTGTTGGCCAAGCGTCATATTCTGTTTTGGCAGGTATCAAATGTTTTATTTCCCAGTGTGTTGGAAAGCACATTTTTAGAGTCTGATGAGCTTAGACGGCCGGAAAGTGAGTCCTCAAGGCAGCTCCTTATTTAGTAAATAATAAAGACAAAATTCCTTTAATTCTTAAACTTTATCAGCCATCATTGTAGTATGAGGGCCGGCTTGTTGGGGTTTCTGTCCCTCCTGGTACCCCAACAGCCGGCAAGCAACAAAGAAAATCACCCACAGGACTCCATAAGGTTATAAACTGATTGGCTCATTAGGTCAGGCTTCTTGTTAACTCTTATAACTTATATTAACCCATTATTCTCATCTATGTTAGCCATAATGGCTCCGTACCTTTTTCAGCTGGGCAAGTTACATGCTGCCTCTTCAGTGATCTGCGCAGGAGTGGCTGAGAGAGAGCTTCTGCTTCCAGAATACTCCCAGTCTCTTTGCTCCACCCTACTTCCTGTCTGGCTTTCCCGCCTATACTGCCTGCCTGGCCAATCAGCGTTTTATTAAAATATGATTGACAGAATACAGATAATTCTCCCACACCACATCATGATCTCAGTCTGAGGTTTTGTGGGAGTTTTTCCCGTAATATATCTGACATAACATTCATCTGTGATCTATAAATATAGTAAGATAACTATACCTAACATTAAAATAACCAATAACTAATTATGCACTAAAGAACTTCAGATAGCAGATAAGGGAACACCCATTGTAACCTACCCCAAATCATATTCTTTAACTATAACAGGTTCACCATATCTTTCCCCCTCTGTCTATAGCTACTTGTATTTGATGAACTATTTTATTTCATGTTTGAAATGTTGTAAATAATTTATTACTTTTTATTTTCCTTTTGGTCAATATAATTTTATTATAATAACTCATGTGTGTCAGCTAGTTTTAATTTTAGGAAAGATTTATATTCAATATCTAAAATTTTTCAAACTGTTATTCATGAATGACAATTTGTCATATTGTTTTGGTATTGTATAAAATTGGGCCAGTGAATGGAAAGTCACATTACAGAAAAAAAAACAGAAACATATTAATTATAAAACATTGGCGCCCTTTTAACAAAAGTGTCTTCTTTTAGGTGCCAAATATTAGCAACAGGGATAGACACAAGAGGCCAGATTAATTGACAAATCAGAGTTTCATGTCTTTTATGCATATTATCAAATCTTTTTAAAATTTTATTTTTATAAACAAGAAAGAAAGTAGGACTCCAAATGAAATTACTTTGTAGCACTATAAATTTACCCTTCATTATCTAAATGTGAATATTACTTATTTTTAAATCTTAATTTTTCAATTTTCTTAAATTTTTCAATTTTTAAACTTAAATGTACTCTATTTACCACTGGGCTCTTAAAGTACAGACTATCGAGAATATTGTTGTCATTAGAGATTTATATATTTTTGCATAATTTATATATAAAAAGTCAAGCCAAATCTTTTGGGTATCTTTTACAATAGATAATGGAGTCAAAATTATTTTAAGGTAATCAAGAGTCTGAGTATGCCATTATACTCCTCAGCATTTCATTTATTGCATCATTAAAATATGTTTTAATATAAAAATAACATAACAATCCAATTTGTTGGGTTCTATTATTATTATTATCTTAGTAGGAAAAAGTTTATGTTGACTTTAAGAGTTCAGTTGGTTTAAAGGTAGAGGTATCAACAAAACAGAAATAATTTTGGAAAATATATTTATTTATTTTTATTTTTAAATTAAAGTTTTATTTTCATGCACTATATTTTAAGTTGTTTCCCCTCCCTCAACTCCTCTTTAATCTTCTCCAGCTCCCTATCCACTTGCCTTAATGTTCTTCCTTTCTTTCTTTCAAAAGAAAACCCCAAAATTACCAAAAACCCAAACAACTCTTACAGAAACAAAAATCCAAACAAACAAGTAAAAAAAAAAACATAACAAAATACACAAACAATACAAAATGAAAAGTTTACAAAAATGCCATTGAGTTCATTTTTGTGTTGGCCACATATTCCTGGGCCTGGGTTAGTCTGTTTGAGTATATATATAGTCAATGATATGTCATTGGGAAAAAATTGATTTCCTTTCGCCAGAGCAGTTGCAGAAAGCTTCTTGGTTAAGAATGGGGCCCCATGTCCACTTCGCTCTCTCAGTGCTGAAACCTCCATCTGGCATGGGCCTGGGAAAGTCTGAGAAATACTGCCACGTTCTAGTGAGTTCATCTGGATATCAGTCTTGTGGTCTCTAGAAGACAGTTTCTTTGAAGAAGTCATGCATCATATCTGGCTCTTACAATCATTCTGCCTCCTCTTCCACAAAAACCCTGAGTACTGAGGGGTGGAATTTGATGAGGTCATCCCATTTAGAATTCAATGCTCCAAAGTCTCCCACCCTCTACACATTGTCCAGTTGTGGTCCTCTGTGTTAATTCCCATCTACTATAAGAAGAATTTTTGTAATGTGAATTTTGCTAGGCACTGATCTATGGGTATAGCAGTATGGCATTAGGAATCAATTTATTGGTTTCTTTTAGCAAAATAAAAATAATTTGGTTTTCTCCTAAGTCTGTGACCAATCTAGTCTCAGGTTCTTGGACACTTTAATAATGTCAGGTATGGGTTTCATCTAATGACCTTAAATCCAACCAAAAATTGGTTGGTTACTCCCAAAATGTTCGTGCCACTAGCCTACCAGCATATACTATAGGCAGGTAGTTGTAGATCACAGGATTTGTAGCTAGATTGGTGTTTACCTATCTCTGCCAGTGAAGCTTCTGGTTAGTTAGAAACAAGCTCAACTTCCACATCAAACTATCAACAGTAGGACCTTATCAGGTTGCCAAGGGCAACCAATAGCCTTAGCAATAGCCTGTGTTGTTTGAGGGGTTCTAGAGGACCCTTTTGACCAATTATTTAGCAAGATATGACCCTTCACTGGTAGTGAAGGTTTTGCTTGGTGGCGTTAAATATCTAATTGGGGTATTGCGCCCCTGTGATTTAATTACTGCATTTAGATTCCTTTCATATATGTATATATTTTTAAAAGCTGCTAGAGTAGTATGTTTTCAGATGTCTTTTCAAATGGCCATTAGTTTAGTTGTCCTTCTCCATAGTCCTCCCTTTACCCTTCTCTCTCAATGTGTTTCCTACTTAATCACTCTAGTTTCTCCTTTATCTCCGTAACAATATACTCTGCTGTCTCTTCCTTGAAAGATCCTTTCCCTCTGCTGGTCACCAACTAAGCTGGTATCTAACCTCAGTGATTATTCAGACTGCACCCACAAAATGGAATTTTTCTTGAGGATTTCAGACAGAATTTATCAATTTCAAATCAAGTTAAAAATTAAATTTTTATTCTATTATATTATGTGTATGAATGCTTGCTTGTGTATATGTTTGTGTACCACATATATGCCTCATGATTTCACAGGTTAGAAGAGGGTGCCAGATTCTTTGGAACTGACATTACGGATAGGTGTGAGTCTCCTTGTGGGGACTGGCAGTCAAACCTGGGTCCTGTGGAAGAGCATCTCTGCTCTTATCAGTTGAGCCATCTTTCCAACACCCAAAAGCAATTTTTAAAATTCCAGATTATACTGAATAATTAGAAAACCATTTTTCGCAAAGCTGGCAAGGAAGCTGAATCCCCTTAAACATAAAGACTTGGTTCAATTAAGATAAGAATTCTGTAAAAAAGCAAGCTGTTACAAAGCAAACATGATTAATGAAAGGACATGATAACATCCTCATCGGTCATTTCAATAAAACCCAAATTAGTATCATCTTTATCACTTACAAATATAAAATAAAAATTCCAAATATCATGGATAATTGTTAAAATACCTAAAAATAAAACAATTAGGAATGTAAAGAGGAATAATTAGGAGGATTAGTGTCAGTGAGATTAGGAGTTCAGTGATTTCAGGCACTCAGTTGCTGAGGTAGTTGAAAAATGAGTATTTCCCAGATTTACTGAAGTTCATGTGCATGTATTCTCAGAAGTTGACACAAGTTTGAAGTGAGAACTACACGCCTGAGAGCACATCTTCTGAAGTTTTGTATCACAGGAGGTGGTTGGAAATATTTGTTCCAGTCCTTTCCCTCTAGGCTGAAGGAGATCATGATGCGATGTCTTTTTTCCCATTTGATGAAATCACCTTTTTTGTTCTTTCTTTTGGTTCTTTGTTTCCCCAGAGCTCACTGTGGAAATACTGTTAACCAACTTTGAACCCTTAGTTATCCTTAAAAACCCATTCTAATAGTAGAGACAGCTTATACAGTCTTCCGTCTGCCTCATTAGTTAATGAGCTGAAGTGTAGAATGCCCCATACTTATTTATAATGGAACTTTCCCAAAGTAGTAGGTATTAGATTTAGAACTAATGGAGTATCTTTGGCTAAAGAAGTTAAAGGCATAAATTAATCAGTGTCATTTTTGTATTTAACCACCGATCTAGGGCATAGAAGATCAAATGGCGCAAAGTGTTATCCACTCGGGCAAAGTTTATAAACTCTTAAATACTTGCCCAGTAAAAAAAATATAAAGTTTCACTACTTTTGCATAGTTTAGTATGAATGTCCCAAATTGGGTTTATTAATTTTAACATCCCTTTTAAGTGCTGATTGCCTAGGTGGTGGCTGCCTTCCAACTGAAGATCTTGATCTAAAGGCAGAACATACAAGTTCAGTAATTGAATAACATCTAATCATTAGGTTTTAAAGTGCGTATTCTGTAAAATACAAGTTCTTTAAACTACTGTTTTTGGCAGATGTTAATAAAAGCACATCAATAGTCTAAAAAAATCTCATTGTTCTACACAGAGAAACCAATATCTGTGTTACACTAGAGTATTACATTTTTGCCCTAAAATTTTCACTAAACTTTAATTGTAAGCAACTTAGCCATTTCAATGTCATCTTTCTCGAATTTTCACTTTTTGCAACCTTTTTTGGCTTGCTTGTACTTTCTAGTTTTTACTTCTTCTTTCTTGGAACAATCTTTTTGACCTTGAAATAAATCTAATTTACAATCTAAACTCTTTTCTCCTCTAAAAACACTTTTTCTTTAACTTTCTTTACCAAAAAAAAAAACCACACACACACACACACACACACACACACACACACACACACATTATAGCTGTAACTTTTCTACCTCTTTATCTTATTTACTGGTTTCATCCTATCTTTTTTTTTAACACATTTAGGAAATGATTTATCTTTCTTAATAAAATAGTAATATTCCAAATGAAGGTGGATCCGAAGCACTGAAAACCTACACATTGAATTTTAAATATCTAAATATTTACCGTCATAAATATAGGAAAAACTTCGAGATGTCTCTGTACTTTCTTAACACATGAAAGAAAATTATTCATTAAAGACCTGCCTTATTGCGGCAGGCACTTAGAAACCGGACCAAAAAGCATCATTCACATTGGTCTGCAAGGAAATCAAAAGCAGATTGAAGCCTGGGGTTTCTATTCCTACACTTTGATCATTTTCCTTTTGGTTCATCTCTTTGCCTATGTAGTGAGGCTGATAGCCATTTAAAGAGCATCTACCTGGATATTTCCATCTGTCTACACAGTTGAAGGCACATAGGTAAAGTTATTTTCCCAAATACATTGCAAAAGAGAGCACACGTGGTGTGAGGAAGCACATCAGATCGCCTGCCGCTGCTGAGATGCACTGGGAAACCCTCAAGCAGGTCAAGGCTGTTTTACACTGACCCCTTTGTCCATTTTAAATAGAATTTAATCTTATCTAGGCTTAAGCAAGACAAGAACCTTGAAAAACCTGTTCCTTAAATCTCTAAAAGGAGAAGTAGCAGTTAAAACTTCATTTAAAATATATACGCTTATATATGTACATACATAAAGACATACATAGTAGATATGTCAGTAATAATATTTATTACAAGACAAACTTCCTTCCTTCCTTCCTTCCTTCCTTCCTTCCTTCCTTCCTTCCTTTCTTTCTTTCTTTCATTCTTTCTTTCTCTTCGTTTCTGAGAGGATTCTAATAATCCTCATGGAAACCACAATCTGAATTCCTAACCTAGTTCTTATACAGTGAGTATAGGTAGTATAGGATGACTTCTTCCTGAAAATTTCATCCTAAAGCAGGTCATAGAATCTGTTCCTTTAATGCAGAATTTTGTTCTGGTGAAAGAAAAAGAAAGAAGCAACAAAGTGAAAGAAAACAGCAAGTGAGAATAGGGAATTGAGAAAGGTTAATTTCTAAGAAGCTATCTTTAGTTCCATAACCTCTAAACTTTTAAATATTAATTTGCTAGGTACTTTAAACTGTCTTTTTAACGAAGACACAGTTTTTAATTCCTTATAAATTACCAATGTATTTATTTCTTTTCTGTAGATGTTTTTAAATTCTAATAAAATAGGCTGCCTATTCATGATCTTTAATTTTTTTGAAATGAATTACAGTTAATAACATACATGTAGGCACTCAGCTAGAAAGTGGGGGAGAGACAGAGACACGGAGGCTATGTAAACATAAATAACCATTATGATAACAACTCTTATTTATCAACCATTCTCTCTGCTGAGGGAAATATAAGCTGGGTTAATGTGAGACATTTCTATTTTTCCCAACATGCGCAAGTATAACCAACACACATATGTATGAAGCATAAATGCAGCTGGGTTAAAAAGCAAATTCTCCCCCCAACATCTCCTTCTTCCTTGAGTCTTTGCTCCCATTTCCTCCTGAGAACAGTATGTTTCTTGGTCATAGCTAGGCATTTGAGGTTTTGGATTCCTCAATAACTTCAGGGAGTAAGTAGCTCCTTTGGCTTTCACATAGATCTTGGTTCCTTCCATTTTATATCAGCCGTGTCTTGCGTGTTTTCAGGAATGCAAGAGAGCACAAAGCATTTAGTGACCAACCACTGTGTGTGTCACAGAGCTCCCCCTAACTTTTTTGGTCTTCTCCTCGGCATAACTATGTGCTGCAGAGTGGTCCTTTAGACACATCTACACTAATCCTTTTATCTCCAGTGTCTTTATGATCACTTGCTCATGGAATCTGTAACTTGAGGCAGGAAAGTTGGCAGAAGCAGGTGTATTCACGGGAAAATATAGATTTGCAGAACTAAAGAGGAGGACGGGAAATGGACTGCTCTGCTCTGCAAAGGAAAACAACATCCAATGCCATCCTCATCAGTTGTATACCAAGCACTGAGGTCATTAGGCAGCAATGGACACTTCCAAGCCTGTGGCCACAGACAAGGTCAGATTGAAATCAGTGGGTCATAGAACAAAACAGCAAAATATATGCATTACACAGGAACATGTAGGAAGAGGGGAAGATGATGGAGGCAGACAGGGAATAAGAATGGGTAGAGACGAGATTAAATAGAATGTGCACTGTACATGTATAAAATTATTAGGAAAAAAACAAAAACAATAAAGTACTCCAAAAGTGAAAAGCAAAGATCCAAACAAAACCTGGTCATTTCAACCAACTGAAGATAAGTCAAGGGACTGTCAACCAAAGCAAGAGAGGGCTGAGCCTCAGAAAGAGCTCATAAACATCCACCAGAGAAGGCAATGTTATGTCAGTGGCCACAAGTGAGCCGTGGTGCTTTTTGTGCCGTTAGGATGAAACTGGAGGCAAAGTGACAATTCTAATTTGGTTACTAGCCAAACATTTAATGATGGCGTCGTTTGTGACATCTCCTCACATTTTTGCTTAACAAATGAGATTTTGTTATTTAACATTCTGTGCTATCTTTAACTTGTCTACTAAATTGACTAATGTCATCCAAATACAGTCTTTCTACCTTCATTATTTTAGCTTTAGGCATTCACTGAGCAGTTATAGATTTAATTTTATTTAGTTGTATGGGTCACTTTGAATCCATGTGTTCAGTAGGTTTTCTTCTCCATGACTCATAATTTTGATTTTTCTATTGTCTCAGTTATCAGCAAAGGGCCTGTTTTATTCACACCAGCCTCATTTTTACATCTCTTTCACCTAGTACAGACCACCCCATCTCTAAACATATGTATATATGTATGTACGTATGTATGTATATGAGTGTGTATGTGTATATGTATATATATATAAATACATATAATATAGACGCAGATCTACATATAGATATGGATGATATGTAACTTCTAGACCTATGAAATACATCCTTCCTTTTGGAATAGTCATTCAGAAATAATGTCAACAGAATCAATGAAAGTCACTCTCATCTACTGGGACCTGAACTTGTTTCTGTCAATTGCATGACCTTGTTTCTGCCTGTTGCATGTTTCATTTAGGACAGGGCTCCACTCAATTACCTTTAAACCTCTAAATACCATCAGATTTTGCTTAACCTATTCCAGGGATAGAACATAAGTGGTTTATTCACTAGCTCTTAGAAAACTCACAGGATGACAATCTTTGTAAGCAAGAGCATCCCTGAAATTCCTGTCTCACTGAACTCAGGATGCTGCTCTGTAAATTTGAGTTCTAGAGGAGTTCGTCAGTTCTTAAAGATGGATCTATGCATGTGCATGTGATGGGGGTAGAGCTGAGGTTGAACTGACCATTTGTAAGCCCTCGTATAAGTTAGCCCAAGTCCTCTCCATCTGCAAGTAACATTGCTTTTGGAAACAGAGTGATATTTAAGAGGAAAGATTTTAAAATGCTCCATTTCTTTTAAATTATTAACTACTCGCCTCAAGGCATATGACAAAAATCTCATCTTGAAAAAAAAAGTCATTGTTAAGACATTTCCATCTGAAAATTTCCCTCATTAGTGCTCGTACATGTATATGTTTATTGTATAAAAAGTAAAATATATTGCTGAGTTGATTATGGTGTTATATTGGAAAAGCATCCAACTAAACATAGTAAAAAGCATTTATTGTATTTACTTGCATTACTTTTCATGTTATTTTTGCACCTGGAAGTTGAACTCAGATTTTTTTGCTCATGTCAGGCAAGTGTTATATTACCTAGCTCATCTCTGCCCTGCTTTTTATTTTTAATAAATATTTATGAGTTTTGTAAGAAGTGTGAAGAGGAATTGGACCCTGGGATGTACTGTGTTGGCAGAGTTGAGAAGGTACTGATGGTCCTAAGGCACAGTTAGCACTGTGGTGCTATCACATTATGAAGACATAGCTCACACTGTTCACACCGCCTCCTGGATCACAGTGCATGAAGGGGGTGGGGCAGCACTGGGAGAGGCACACATGCTACAGCAGAGGGAGCCAGGGAAGCTGGTATAGATGATACAATCCAGGTAAGATCCTTTCATGATTAGTAAGTTAAACTTGCAGGCTGCTTATTATACTGGCTGGAACTACCCCAAATTATGCTTTCTCTCTTGAACCACGATAGACCTATTTAAAACTGTTTCAGGATTTGATTTCAACCACAGAAATTAATTCCATGTACTGCTTCCTCCAAGAAGCTTAGAAAATACACACACACACACACACACACACACACACACACACACCAAAAAAACAAATAACAAACAAAAAGAAACAGAGATTGAGCATCCAATGACTACGGAACTGTTTTAGAGACAGAAATAAGACCACATATCTACTTCAGAGGAAAATATAAGTAAAGGATTATATGTATTTTCCCTCTTTGCTTTTTAAGATACTCAATGAACATACTCTAAAAATAAAAAGTGAAACAAACACAAAGAATCAAGATTTTTCTCAGATTCATATGAGTACAGGAGCCATACAGTTAACCCATCCACTTTTTCTCTACTGTGTTGATCAGGTCCCTGTGGTCAATAGGAAGAAAAATCTCTGTTGTTTGTGGCAGAAGAATGGAAAGGAGAGCAGTGTTATTGAAATATGTCAGAGCACGCTGCACTTCGTAACAAGGCTAACCATTGGGAGAAGCTTGTTAACCAAGGCTAATCTGCTGGGGATTTGTCAGAGTTTAACCGACTAGCAGGCAGTTAAAACATTCATCTCCAGCCAACCCTAGTCAAACCTATATGGGAAGCCAAGCTCTGGGGATTTGTCAGAGTTTAACCAACTAGCAAGCAGTTAAAACATTCAGTTCCAGCCAACCTTTGTCAAACCTATATGGGAAATCAAGCACTGAATTCTAGCTCACTTTAGTGATCCATGTGAGGATAGAGAAAGGTGATCACCCTGACAGTCTTGATCCACCTGAGTGAGAAGAAAAATAAACACACTAGAAACTCTTGCAGGTTCTCCATGTCCAGAAGCTTGGTTTCAGTGACAAACACTGTCCACAGGTTTGCAATTCCAGCCCCGTGTCCTGCCACTCACATACCTTATCTCTGCATTACTAAAGGAAGATTTATAGCAATACCTCTTACCCAATCTCTCTTAGATCTCTCAAAAACCACAGTGACTACTATATAACAAAACAATTTGAAACAGAGTGTGGCTCATACTGTAATCCTAGCCCTTGAGATTCCTCTGTAGGACAGCTGGGTTCAAAGTCAGCCTTAATTACACAGGTTCGCTTGAGCAGGAGTGTAAAATCTCATCTTCACCCGGTTTGAGATGGTGTGGGGTGCAGGGAGGGTGAGCAGTTTGAAGAGGCAGAAGACCTGTAGCATTCTTATTAGCATCATTTCCAAAGGCAATACCCATGCATAAATCTAAGAATATGGAAAATGCACTAAGTATGTGTGAGGAAAACTTGAAAGAAATGATTAAAGAAATCAAAGAACAAATTCAGAGATAGCCCCAGATCATAGGCAAGGTGAATCAGTAACATGTAGATGGCAGTTCTTCACAACCTGAACAACGAATTCAATAAAAGTCCCAGAAAGTTATTTTGAAGATATTGAAAAGCTAATTCTATTGTTTATATGGACACAAAGAACTCAGATTAATCGAAACAGTATTTGAAGAGAATAACATATTTGGTGGGCAGCCGGTCTCTGATATCAAGTGGCTATCACCACTAGAATAGGCAGGTGGTTTCTTGCACAGAGCAGAGTACCACAAAAGATCACCATACTGTGGTGATCTCTGACAAATCAACAAGAGGATTGCTGTGCAGAAAGCTAAGATGTTTTTCTTTTTATTGGGCATAGATTTTGCTATTTTGAGGTAGAGTCACCGATGTTATTGCAGACTGGTCTTGAACTCACAGGACCACTCCTAACCACATCTCTTCCCTCTTCCCCAGACCTAGGTGAATGGGACTGTGCCTCTCTGCCTGGCAAAAGACAGTCTTTGAAACAGATGATGCTTGAGTAAGAATTTACCAAAATTTAAAATAATAATTTAAAGACAGACTTCACATATTTTACAAAATCTGGGTAAAAATTTATTGTAGATATCATGTAAATCAATTTTTACAATGTTCTTGACATAACTTATAAAAAAATCTAGATGACCATGGGATGAAGATGTCTTTTTAAGATATGTTACCAAAAACATGTTTAAAAGAATTAATAAACTGATTTTTTTTAGCTGAAGAATAAGGATATCATCAATGGAATGAAAAGACAATGCTGTGGGATAATGTTCTGGTACACTGTAAAGATTTCTCATTCAGTCAGGTGGTGTGGTATGCACCTTTAATCCCAGCAATCAGGAAGCAGAGGCAGGTGGATCTCTGTGAGTTCGAGGTCAGCATGGTCTACAAGCTAGTTTCAGGATGGTTACAGCCGATACACAGAAAAACCATCTCGAAAAACAAACAAAAACAATAATAACAACAAAAACATTTGTCACTTGTATTAATTTAATAATGCTGATTGGCCTGTAGCCGGGAAGGAAATAAAGGCAGAGCGACCAAACTAAGAGAATTCTGGAAGGTGGAAAATCAGAGACACAGTTATCAGGCAGACACAGAGGAAGCAAGATGAGAATGTCTTACTGAGAGGAGATACCAAGCTAAACATAGGTAAGAATTATGGGTTAATTTAAGTTGTAAGAGGTAGTTAGTAACAAGCCTGAGCAATAGAGCAGTTTATAAATAATATAAGCCTCTATGTGTTTATTTGGGACTGAATGTCTGTGGGACCGGGCAGGACAGAAACTTCTCTCTATAAGAGAAGCCATGAGCTGAAAGAAAATATTTACAGATTCAATGTCTAATGAAGGGCCATTATCATCAGGATGCAGATGACTGAAAATTCAACAGATTGAACAAAAACCATGTGCATAAAAACCAAAGATTTGTTATATATCATATGACACCAGACAATACTAATCAAGATAGTCATTGGATAGCATTATATGACTATTGGAATGTACAAAATCTGTAACAGCAAGAACAACAAAGACTGATAAGGTTGTAGGATAATAGAATGTTCATTCATTGGTAGTGCTAATGTAAAATGTTACAAACACCTTGGAAGACAATTTGATTGCATTTTCTAGCACTAAACATATGGTTAACATACAATATAAAATTTTTGCTTTCCATCATTATCCCAAATAAGGCAAAGAAATAGTCATATGAAAATGTGCACAACAATATTAATTCCATCCATAATAACAATAATCAAAACTCTGGAGCAATTAATAATTCTTCACTAGATAAACAGATGAATAAACTGTGTTATGTCCAGGCAGGAAGAAATTACTCCATGCTAAACAGAAGCAAACTATCACCCTTTAGGAGAAAGGAAATGAGCAAAAGAAGTCATTGTGATAAGACTGCAGACTACAGCATGAACCCAAATCGTGACATCGTGAAGAAAGGAACACCACACAGACAGTGACAGATCAATGATTTCTTGGTGTGTGGGAGAGAACAGGCTAGATAGCAAAATACAGATTTTTAAGAGAGTGAAAATACCACATTTGTTATAATAATGCTCTATGCCATTATACAAAGGTATAATTTGTACAAAGGTAGAGAAGGATCAAGACCAATACTGAATCCATATGTGTATTAGGGACTGAGGAGAGTGTTGCACTAAGAAAGGGTACCCAGTTGTATGAAATGTAGCATGTTGGTACAAGATAGCAAAACTGGGGCAAGATATTGCTGTATAGAATCAGAAAGTTTTTTGGATACTTTCTACACTTTTCCTTCAATTTGCTGCTGTATACATAAATCTTCTCTAAAATCATACTGTTTAAAAATAATAACAATAAAAGTAGAATGAGGCCCAGAAACAATTTTTCACAGTAAAATGTATTGTTATGAATGTGGACTATAAAAGTAGTGGAGAAAATAATAGACTAAAATTTAAAGGGCTTTGATATATTGGAATATATAAATAAATAATTATCACTCATTTTTCATCAACTATTCCTAAAATTCTTGAGTTGACCTACTTTTCACTTTAAATCTTATTTTGCTTTGTATTCTCCCAGGTACTGACATTATTTTGTTCTCTATATTTGACTTCCAAGTAACCCAGACAATCTTATTAACCACCATCTGGAGCTTTTCACTGCCTTGGCATAACCTCCATATTGCAACTCAGGGGACCACATATAAATGAGCCATATCTGAGTTCAGCGTGATCTCTGGCACTGACTCCACTGCTTTTGCATGACGACAGCTCTGTTGTTAGATCAAATTTCTCAACTGCACACAGACTCCAGTACAAGCCCTTGGCTAACCAGTATCCACACACCAAAGTCCTGATCAATTCTCATACCAACACAATGGTAGGTAGGCTTTCAAATAAAGTCCATCGAATCACTCTTGAGAAATAACACAGAAGTCAAGGGTTCCATTAGGAAGAGCGGTGGAGAAGAGAACTCAAAATCCATCATATCCTAAAAGCAACAAGTGAGACTAGAAAAACTGTGAGAATAAACTGTTCCCAACTTATGAGAACTAGAGGAATATAACCACAATATTTTCATAAATAGAGCTAGGCTCATCACAAAGAAAGTGATTCTCAGTAAGAGAAATTTGAGGTATTTGGAATCTGCCATGATCCCATCTCTTAACTCCTGCATCTAGCAAAGCCAACTATAAAAGAAGTAAAAGAAATTTGAAGTACTCTGAAATAACAAGGAACGAGAGTATCGTGATAGTTGACCTAACTTACAATAACCATGCAAAAAAAGAGCTATATTAGGTCACATAAAAGAACAACAAACAATAGTAAAATAATAAAAGCCTATAATTACAATGTCTATACAATATAATGATACTTTGTGACATAGTAGAAGGAAAAGATGAGGTAACATATGAGAAGCTGATGCAAGAATTGCCAGTGTCCAGTTTCTGGTAAATTAATCAAGATGAAGGTAATGAAGGGTCCAAGGTCTCCTGCACAACAACGGGCTGGGGAACAAATTGGATTGCACCTGTGTAGATACTATTAAAAGTAAATTGCTATTACGGTGAACTATATTACCAAAATCTATTATATGTTTGCAAGAAGTGAAAATAAGTAGGTATTAAAACTAGACTAGTATAAATTGCAATCTCAAGGACAACTGCCAAGAAAACAACAGAAAATGAACAAAAAAGAAACAATGTGACTTCTTTAGATAGTATTTATTTAACATGAAAAGACAACATAATAAACTTAATAACAAATAATGACATTTTAAAAACAATGATGGCATAATTATTTCCATGTCAGTAATTACGTCAATTATAAATGGAATACATTCTCCAGTCAAACGGTTGACAGATTGGATAAAATTTTTATATTTTTTATGACATCAATAAGAGAATTACTTTAGACAAAAAAAATTCACAAAGATTAAAAACAAAAGCATAAAATAAAATACTTCAGGAAAATACTAATTAAAATTGAGATGGATTTGTTTTGCAAATATTAAAACAATAAATTTTTTCTTATTTATTTATTTATTTATAAGAATTTCCACTTCCTCTCCTCATCCCAATACCCTCCCACTCCCCCCACTCCCTCTCCTCCTCCCTCTCCAGTCCCAAGAGCAGTCAGGGTTTCCTGCCCTGTGGAAAATCCAAGTTCCTCCCCCTCCCTCCAGGTCCAGGAAGGTGAGCATCCAAACAGACCAGGATCCCAAAAAGCCAGTACATGCAGACAAAACAAGACCCAGTGCCATTGTCAATGGCTTCTCAGTCAGCCCCCATGTCAGCCACATTCATAGAATCCGGTTTGATCACATGCTCGTTCAGTCCCAGTCCAGCTGGCCTTGGTGAGTTCTCATTCGATCAGTCCCCTTGTATCAGTGGGTGAACGCACCCTTCGCGGTCCTGACTTCCTTTTTCATGTTCTCCTTCCTTCTGCTCCTCATTTGGACCTTGGGGGCTCAGTCCAGTGCTCCAATGTGGTTCTCCGTCTCTATCTCCATCCATCGTCAGATGAAGGTTCCCTCTGGTTCTGCCTTCCTTGCTCACGTTCTCCCTCCCTCTGTTTCTCATTTGGACCTAGGGAGTTAAGTCCAGTGTTCCAATGTGTGTCTCTGACTCTATCTCCATCCATCGCCAGATGAAGGTTCTATGGTGATATGCAAAATATTCATCAGTATGGTTATGGGCCAAGGCCAGTTCAAGCACCCTCTCCTCTGCTGCCCAGGGAACAATCTGGGGACCTCTCCTTGGGCCTGGGATCCCCTCCAGAATCAAGTCTCTTGCAAACCCTAAAATGGCTCCCTTAGTTGAGATATATACTTCCCTGCCCCCATAACCATCCTTCCTCCCTCCCCTCATTCCCCCCAAGCCATCCCCATTTCTCCCCCTCTCCCCTCTTCCTAACCATCTCCCCTTACTTCCATTCCCCCACCCCCCGTGCACCCATGTTTGCCTGGCAATCTTGTCTACTTCTAATATCCAGGAGGATAACTATATGATTTTCTTCAGGTTCACTATCTTATTTAGCTTCTCTAGGATCACGAATTATAGGCTCAAAGACCTTTAACTATGGCTAGAATCCAAAAGACAATAATTGTTAAAAGAGGCAAAGGGCATAGTGTGATGATAAAAGTGTTGACCAATGGGCTGATAAACATATGCCTATGAAAAGAAACACCAAAATATATAAATTAAGGAAAAATATAATTGAAGGGAGACAGGTGATTGGATAAGTAGATAGAGCTTTTAATAGCCCAAAGTCAACACTGAGAAGATAATCTAAGTACAATATGAGAAGATCTAACAAACAGATACAGATCATTCCAGTAAATTACAAAATATGTCTTTCCAAGTTCAAATGGAACATTGCTCAAAAAGAACCATATACTATTTATCCACTAAATAAACATAATAACTCAGAAAAAAAGTAGTTATATTAATTATCATTTTTGAACCCCAATAAACAAAAATTAAAATTTTCAGAAACAAAAGGAAGCCTCTAAGATTCCTAATGTATGAAACCTAATGCAATAACTGACATTATCAATAAATTAAAGAACCAAACAGACAACAAATAAATGAAGATGGGATGAACAAAAATAAAAGTAAAACATACTAAAAACTTATGAGTAAAAATCAGGGCTTAGAAGGAAACTTACATCTATGTTAACACAGAAAAAATGACAGTATATGAATAGCGCAACTGCCACCTAGAGATTAGGAGACAAAGATTTAAACCCCAAACAAAGGGATGTAAGGAAACAATAAGATGAAAAGAGAAAACTGGCCTGGGATTGGCAGGGTCAGGCTTTTTTGAAGTTAATCAAAATGACAGTCTAAGAATCACTTGGCTCTGCATCTGACTGAAGATGGGAGGTTCAGTACATGTATGAGAAAGTAGCCAACAGGCAGAGAGCCCTCAGTGGGGATTCTTGACATAGAACCCCAAGGTGCTGTGATTCCAGAACCTCTGTGAATCTTAAATGTGAGCTACAAGTAGACTTGGAAAATAGGAGGTACAATAGTAGATGGTAATAAGGTTAAAATTATAAAGGAAATTGAAGCCTGTGAGCATTCACCTTAAGTGGATATATTTTGATCTCAGAGTTAATTACATTTTTCCTCCTTTATTCCAAGAAAGTTTCTGTAACCCTGGAAGTGCATTTATGTGTGTATGTGTATATGATGTGCATGTGTATATATGTATAATGAGTATATGTATGTATGAATGCATGCAGATACAATATCAATACAAAGAAAACATTTATTGATAATAAATTACAATGTAATCTATGGTACAAATATAACTTTATAATTTAGTAAACACTAAAGCAACTTTTGTACTAATGAGAAGGATCTATTTATTTTTACAAAGAAAATTAAATCTTAGCTGAATGTTGGAGGCTGCTGGTCATAGAACATCACCAGTGCTTTTCAGAGCTAGTTAATACCTTAATTTTTAAGTTATCAATACTGAAAACACCAGTTCACATAAGTATGGGGTTTAAGTGGAAGAAGAATGTTCAGGGTCATGTCAGAAATGACTGGAAATTCTGTTCTAATCCAAAGGAAAGTTTCATTTAACAATATTTTAATGAAACTGAAGATAACAACTCAAACAAGAAGATCCCAGGCTCTCAATGCCAAGTCAGTCTAGGCAATCAGTGAGCTTCAGGTTCAGCAATAGATGATTTCTCAAATGTTACGATGGAGAAGGACACCTGGTATTAACCTCTGCCTTCAACAAGTATGTACACACAGTGTAGGCAACTGTACATTCCTACAGACCCTAAACATGCCCTAGCTTGAAAACACTTTCGATAATCTAACAAATAGATTAACTTGGCCTTGCCTATCTGAGTCGAACACTCAGAACACTTACACTAATTGGTCATTGCCTGGAAAAACTCACCTAGCATAAAATCTACCTAATTAATAAAGGGTCAAGTATCTCATGTAATTTGCTAAATAGAATAGTGAAAGTCAAAAAAATAATACAGTGGTCATTTAGGTATGATTTTGCATCACGTTGAAGTTGAAAGATTGAAGGTTGAAGCATAGTAAGATAGGAACTTTCTATAATCAGTAATATAAAAAAAGCAAAACAAGTGTACAATAACTTTCAAGGTTAATTGTTTGTATTCTTGTACCTATCCTGTTCTAAGTTGAGTCCCCTAATATCAGCCATATTCATGCAGACATGCATATATCATGTCTGCTATATAAGTGGTATCTCCAGTTCAGATATCTAACAGAAACATAATTATTTTTTTATAACAAAAATATTTCTTATAGAAAAATAATGTATTGAGGGCATGGGTTCCACGTAGCCCCAATTTGGTGAGATGAGTCACAACTGATGCTCACAAAAGGGCATTTTGGTTACTGCCTATTTTTTCTCTGAGGTTTGGAACATGAGTAGTTAGTGGTCTTTATCAGAGACGTGACACATGCCTGTATAAATGACACCCCATTATAATCCTTAGATACCAAAGCTTGTTCGTTTTCCCTGTTTGACAACATTTGCTTTTGTTGACTTAAAGATTCATCAGGCCCACTAAAGGAAAATGGTAAGCTTGTATTTACCTTTGTATTTTGGACACTGCCGTTTATTTCCTGCCTTGACTAGCTTTTAATCATTCTGCTTCTCCTTTAATTCAACCAAAACCATAAGTATTAAAACTTCCAAATCTTATAAATTGCAAGCCTGATCATACTCTTTGTGATTCCTAGCACAGACAGGAGCTCCTTATCTGATCATTTACAATCTGCAGTAAAGCACATAGATAACATTATCCTCAGTGGTGAAAGATTAACATTTTCTTCCTCTGAGTTTAGAAGTAAGACAGATGTGCATTCTTGCCCCAGGCTCTTGAGTATATCCAGATGGGCCACCCAACTTTACTCCACCTGCATCTTCTCCGCAGTAAGTCATTCTGAAGACAGTCACAGTAGGTAGGCAATAAGATGACCAAAACTTTTAGAAAGATCTGAGAGTCTGCAATGTGTTTTTATTTTGCCCGATATCTTTCTCACATTTAGAAAGACTGACTAGCTCGTGCCTTTGGGAACACTGGCAAGCAATTTACTTCTGAACCATGGGGAATTAGCCCTACAGTATTCTCTTCTCTGGAAAGTGAACATTCACAAGGTTAGAATGAGCAGGGGGCCCCAGGGACTGGAAAAAAAGAAGCTTATGTCTTATGTCCCCAGCCCAGGAAAATAGGAATTTGGCAGGCACAGACTAGAAGAGATGACAGTTTTGGAAATGGTGTGTAGGAGTGCTACGTGCCAGTGGGGAATACACGGGAGCATATTGCCTGTGTTCTCTTTCTAGAGCCATTGCTGCCAGCACCACCAGACAAAGCCTATTTACTGAGGAGCATTGTTTCGGCTTCCCGGCAGCTGTCAGAGAGCACAAGGAGGCTTTGGATTCAATGAAACACAGTGGCTCAGGGAGAGGGGGCTGCAGCCTTTAATACATGCTCTTTGCAGAAGACAGGAAGACAAAACATGAAAGACTCGTACAGAATATAACCTCTGGTAAAAATGGGTCTGACTTTTGCATTAAGTAATTGAAAGGTGACTCACATTTTCCACTCTTTGCTACTTGGACGGACTGTTGCCGGGTATCCGGAGCAAATAGGTAGAGGCAACGATGTGCGAGGTACAACTTTGCCACTGGAGAAACCTTTATTCCTCTGTGTGGCGTTAGGCAATATTAAACAAAGCATGTTGCCATGTGTTTCATTAGCATTCGTTTTAGACCCATAGCGTTTAGTGACTCCTGGCAGCTGATTGTCACTCTAGTTGGCACTAACACATCATGCCCAGTAGAAGGCAGGGTATGTAAGATTCACTTCCACTGAGAGTAGACATGTAGGGAAACCCAATTAAATAGACAAAGCACGTGCTCGGCAAGAAGGGGCGTTTGAGAATTTTACTGATAAGAACCTGCATTCGAATATGTAGATGAAAGTATATTATTGATCGCATGATGCGTACCAGCATCTTGAGACCAGAAAAACTGATTGCTCAGTCTTCTATAAACATGCAAAGAAATTAGTAAAAGCCACATTAGGATAAGACAGCCATGTCAGTATCCATTGTGTGGCTATTCTGACCACTGTGTATGTCTAACAGCGGTCACTGCACTGCGTGAATTAAGGAAGCAGGAACTGGACCTTGCTGCCTCTGT
The DNA here is from genome assembly GCF_982192425.1 of Myodes glareolus. NCBI lineage: Eukaryota > Metazoa > Chordata > Mammalia > Rodentia > Cricetidae > Myodes > Myodes glareolus. The sequence goes on from NC_142048.1 coordinate 44,212,477, forward strand.
ACCTACAAGCTCTCTTGGATGAAAGAACACCCTATAACAAAGGATGTGGAATCCACAAGACACACTCATAAGTGCGGGTTTCAAAGATGAGCTACTCCTCACATGAAAATGTTTATTTAATTAACCCTCACGCCGGGGGTAAGTCTTTCTCTTGTACCCTCTGTCTGTTAGGTATGTCAACCTAAATGCAAGCCAGGAAGAAGCTCTCCAAATACAATTTACTACGGAACGAACATTGTCATTTCAATATGCTTCTCATAGCGAACTGTGTGCATACTCAGAAAGGCAAACAGAGGGGATCTTTAAGGTAAAATTGGGAGGATTACAGTTGCTGTGGAAGGCAGATGCTGGCAGCCTCTTGTGATCCAGAAGAATGAGCCTGAGGTCCCTTGCTTCAGGATGAGTCCCTGAATCCTATAGAGCAATTCCGAAACCCCTGTGTGAATGGAGCCAGGATTACTGATAGATCACCCTGTATTACTACTATTTGTGATGTTCTGGGTGAGTCTGCTGATGTTGCTTGGGGACAGATGGTTCAGAAAGGGACGCACAAGTCCAAGGTCAGTTTCTGAGTATCTAGACCAAGGGTCTTTTTAGCTTTACGTCTTAGTTTTGCCTCTACTCTTGGCCATGTAGCATCACTAGACCAGAAGTAGCAGTGAGAAGACATAGGCACACAACTCTTAAACCGTGCTACAATTTTTACGTAAGAATTTTACCACACACAAGGTATTAGAGGCCTGAGAACTGAAGTCGAATTTGGCTTTATCCACCTGACAGATTCCATCATCCACAGGCGGCAAAATCTCTTCATTTGTAGCTCTCCCTGGTCCCCTCAAAATTTCGTCCTAGTGGTATGTGCTTTTTGGAGCAGCTCATCAAACCAGAAGGGACAGGAAATAACTGACTGAGCGTGCTCTCTTTCTCTCTGCTCTCCACACTTGTGTAGCTGCGCTTAATTTGTTTTCCAGCAATAATAGCACTGGAAAAAGAGAGAATGATTCCACAGACTCCAGAAAAGCCAGCTACAAATTGCTATCCCAGGCGTAGTGATTTCTTACTCTTCTGACCAGAGTCTAGTAATGCCCCAACAGAGAAGCTCTGAGTCAAGAGGAGGCAGGCAGTGACCAAATTATGAAAGTTTACATGAATTTGTCACAGAACATTCCTCTAGATCAGAGCTCTTTAATCAGCCTCTGGGACAGAGTCATCTGAATCTCGTTAAACAGCACATGTAAGCTCTTCAGCTCCCAGGTGGGGTAATGAACCTGTGTCTGCAACTGTTCCCAGGCCCTGCTGAAGCTGCTGGCTCACATACGTCTGGATTAGCAAAGGAGCCACTTTCTTGTTTAGCTAGCTACATGTGACTGAAATCATTTGCATTCTTATTACATTGGACTTAATTATTTATAGACTTATTTATTTAAGTTGGTATGAAGCGGTATAAAGTGCGGATTATATGTTTTATATAAAGACACATACATGTAAATATTGTATCTTTATAGAATATTATTGTCTTGTCATTAGTCCATCCTTTTTTTTTCCCCTAAGACAACAATGTCTCTACGTAGCCCAGGCTGGTCTTATCTTTCTTCTCCCACAGTTTGAGTGTTCTGGTTTTAGGTGTGTCCTACTAGGTTAAACATCTGTATCTATTACCAAAGCCAGCATCATGACTGGCAGCAAATGGGAACTGCTTAAAAGGAATGGCTGGCTTCCTTACCTTTTCAAAGAATCATTGGAATTTTTCTTTCACAGAATTTTATTTTCGCAATACTCCAGAAAGTGGGGAGCCGCAGGTATAGGCAAACTTGAACTTGCCCTGGTCACAGAGTCACAGAGGCTGTGACCCTATACTATACGCAGTTATTATTTGATGAAAGCCACTTGGGAAATTTTAGTCTCAGTGTCATTGTGATTGCTTATTTAATTACTACTATAACAGAATGACTAGATAAAATGCACAGGGGATTTCAAACCATCTTAGAATCAGATGAAAATAAAACAAAGTCACAGTCCCTAGGGAGAACACTGAATGAACTGAACAAGAGTTGCAGGTTTGAGTGACTGAGCTAACTTTAATTTAATTTAATCTCTCTCTCTCTCTCTCTCTATATATATATATATATATATATATATCTGACACTGTACATATATACATACATACTAACATACAAACATGCATGAATACATACATACACACATTCAGACATACACAAGCATTTAATATCTCTCTTTTCATTTAATATCTCTCTTTTTCTCTCTGTTTCCCCTCTCTGACACTGCACATACATACATACATACTACATGTATACATGCATGCATACATATACACATACATTCACACATACACAAACGCATATACAAAGAAATATGAACTTAAACTTCAGAAATGAGCTGAGGTGTAAGATTTTAGCTTAACCACAATTTATATCAAGGCACCGCTTTTAGAACTGGTCTTGTGCTGACACAGTTCATCATACAAATACAGGAACTAACTGTCATCAAGCTTAAACAAAAGCCAGATACAGCACACAAATTACAAGATAATTCCTCCACAGGAATGTTGTTTGCTTAGAGCTTGAGTAGGGTTTCAATAGTGATTGATAGAACATAGTTACTGTAGGTAGCATGGACCAGGTCTGAAAAGGGTTGGGTATAAACCAGAATAGGGATTGAGCTTCTCTGTATACAGAATTCAGTTGCATCTAAATACAACCGTCTAATACACAACCTATTAAGAACCGTGTGAGTTGGGTCAGTCTTTTACTTACAGTGAAATCAGTTCTGACTAACAGAATCTAAAAAGAATCTATGGGGAATCTATAAGAAAGGCCAGGGGATCACTGACTTTCAAAGATGGGGGGAGAACCTGGCCCAGTTGTCATCAGAGAGGCTTCATCTAGCAACTGATGGGAACAGATGCAGAGACACACAGCCAAACATTAGGTAGAACTCTGGGAATTCTTTGAAAGAAGGAAAGGAAGGATTGTAGAAACCACAGGAGTCAAGGACACCATGAGAACACAGTCCACAGAATCAACTAAGCAGGGCTCATAGGGACTCACAGGGGCTCACAGAGACTGAAGCAGCAACCATGCAAACTGCATGGGTATGCTAGGTTCTCTGTATAGGTTATGGCTGTATGGCTTGATGTTCTTATGGGACTCCTAACAACGGGAGTGAAGGCGTCTCTCACTCTTTTTTCTACTCTTGGGATCCTTTTTCTCTTACTGGGTTGCCTGGTCCAGGCTTGACGGGAGACTTTATGCTCAGTCTTATTGTACTTTCTTATACCATGTTTGGTTGCTATTCCTGGGATGCCTGTTCTTTTCTGAGAGAAATGAAGAAAGAGTGGATCTGGTGGAGAGGGGAGGTGGGGGATAGGAGGCGTGGAGGGAGGAGCAACTGCACTGAGGATGTGACTTAAGAGAGGAGAAAAAAGACACAGCTCAGGTATCTCCAAATAGCAGCAATAACAGCTCCCCGTTCCTTCCAAGAACTTCAAAGAGTTAGGGACTTATATCTTTCTCCTGAGGGACAGGGCACAAGTGTAAGTTCCCTGAACCACATCTTAGGTAGGAGGTATTGAGAGGAAACCTTTGTCCAAGGAGCATTTAGAGACGGCCTTAGCTGCTCAAGGGAGAGGAGCCCTGGGAATTAGCACCCAGCAGCTCTTTCTAAAATCCTTTTAAATGGGTAGGTGCCCCTATGAAACTGAAAATGCAAGCACCAACCTATTTTTATATTAAGCAGGTTCACACTGGACTCTGGGGTAGCATCAGGCTTTTCTCCTCATGGGTAGGTTTACAAACTTTCAAGAGCTGGCCTGGGCATGATTTGGATGCAGGCAGACTTTTTGCATGAATGAATTACAAAGGTCTAGGTGCCATTTTCTGGAAGTGAACACTGAATGAGAGCTACATCAGAGCCTGGATTGACATTCTGAAAGCTAAAAAGCTCTAAAAGCAAAACAAACAAACAACACAAACAATAACAACAAAAAATAAAAATAAATAGGTTCAGCAGAGGTGAGGGTCAAATTAAGAGGCTTAATGGTTTAAGAAATATGATAGAGGGAATACAAGGAAAAGCAAGGGAACAGAAAGTAGAGAGGCAGATCTCTGTCCTGCTCTTCATCCAGATTAAATGGAACAACTTGACTACAAACATTATGATGATCTCAGAGCAACACACAGAGATGGCCATGGTGGATTTTCTCACAGCCTGCAGAAAGTGATTAAAGCCCCAGCACTTGTTATTATGGAGACAGAACTAAAAATCATGCTGGGATTTTACTGTAGGCTGCTCTTTAACAGAAAGTAATTCAGGGACTACAGTAACATGCAAAGAACAAAGAAGTTATTGGCTTCTGGGGAAATGAGAAGAAAATGTTATCATTTCTAACCATGACATGTTCTAAAACTTTTGAAATTAAATTGAAATAAAAAAAAACCCTTAATTTCTGGGTATGGGCATCTTAATTCATGTTGAAGACTATTATTATTGACAGATGGACCAAGATTGTTTCCCTAAATTGTGTCTCTCAGTTACTGCACCTGAATTCAGGATCAGGGACAGGAAAAGCTCAGCTGGCTTGAGTCTGCTTTTGATGGTTGCTAATACTGAGCACTCTGACAATGGGCAAGAAATTCTGGTAGAAGCAACCTGTTTAAGATCTTGTTTATAAGTAAACTTGACAATTAAGGGCCAACTTTGCATAACAGAAATGAAGCATTTCTTACAAAGGTCAAGATGAAGCCAGAACCAATATTTTGCCTACAGGAGGAGAGTTAGGTTGCAGAGTTAGGTTTCAGAATATGATTGTATCCCCAAGCTTTTCTCCCATTACTCTTTTTTTCAGTATGGAGAATGGAACAGAGCTATAATCTTCTATTCTTATTTACATTTTTTTGAAGTGAAGTCTCACTATACAACCCAGGCAAGCCTTGAACTTATATCCTTCATCTCAGCCTCCAGATCAGCTGCTGTTACAGGACTGCAGCACCAGTCTTGGCTCTAAGTTTCTGATTCTTCCTTCCATTCATCAGCACTGGAAACACGGTCCTGGCTCTAAACAGAAAGAACATCTTATTAAGCATGTCTCTCTCAATTTTTACCCCTCTTATTTCCTCTTAGCCATTGCGTTCACCATCAAACTGTAAGTCTTTCATGCATGAAGGCACAATATGGCATGGAAAGAAATCCCGATTCTATATTTCCAATTTAAGTCTGTCAAATATTTTACCTTTAATCATCAGTTCTTTAAGAGAATAATCCCATTGAATATTAGGCAAATGCAGATGGTTAAAGGAGGTGACACATGCACCCCAATATGCTCAGGCAAGAGCAAGGGCTTACAAAGCTCTGAAAATAGTAGAAAAACTTATATTCTGAAGATTATATCTAGAGATTGACAAGTTGGAGGTTTCAAATGGAGACAAAGACTGGTGGGGGCCTGTAAATCTTTTATTTCAGTTTAAAGCCTTTTAGGATGGGGACGTCTGTGAATCTAAGAAACTGCAACACCAAACTGAAGCCACATGTGCCATTCTGTTTTCAGGTGTGGTGTAATCATCATTTAGCTGTTTCCCAACCAATCAAGTTGGCAATCAAGATAACAATGGCCTAATAGTGCCCGTGAAGAAGGTCAGGGAAGATGTCTTAACTCACCTACCACAAGAAATAAATTCTTCCAATGGGAAAATATCTCACTTACCAAACAAAGAATTGTCTTACAAAAATTGGCTTTATGAGTCAAATATGGTGGTTCCTACCTGTAGTACTGATACTTTCGAGACAGGCATGGGAATTGATATGAGTTAGAAGCCAGTTTGCAATACACAGTGATTCTGGGCCAGCCTGGGCTACACAGTGAGTTTTAGGCCACCCTTGGCTGCATCATGAGATCTTATCTTTAAAAGCATTGTTTTAGGATTCTACTCAATCATCAAGTCATTGATGTCCACTAATCGTAGTGTCCTGGGAAAGACTGCACACAAAGGCACTCCATTAACTTGGAATATATGTTAAATCACTTGACCTAAGTTTTCAACAGTCTTTTTTTTTAGTGTAATTTTTTTATCGATTCTTTGGAAAATTCATGTCATACACTCCAATCTCACTCATTTCCCAGTCTTTCATATCCACCCTCCACCCTTGTAACTTTCTCCCACAAAAGAAAATAGAAAATAAAAATAAAAAAAACAACCTTTCACCAACCCCTCTGGGCACCTCTTTCAATCACTGCCTTCTCTCATACCAGTCCCAGCTTACAACCAAGAGTATAAGAGTTTTCAACATTCTTAAGATGTGTTCCCTGGACACCTTCACAGGCCCTATTAAGGCCTAACTGTTAATCTTGATTGCCAGCTTGATTAGCAGAGAAACAGCTAAACAATCATTATGCCACACTTTGTTGAGAGGATTTCTGTGCATGAATAGCTAAGCTCTGAATGTGGCTATCACAATACCAAAGGACTGGGCCCACATGGAATTAAAAAGTAGGGAGGAAAAATCCAGGAATTCTCTCCCTCCGTCTCATTTGTGGCCTCTGTGATGTGAGCTGTGTTGAAGGGCCCTTTCTACCAAGATGAAGGGAAACCTATAAAACAGTAAGTTAAATGAATTCTTTATTTATTTGTTCCAGAAATTCTGTTGTGTAAATGAGAGCTAATTCTATAGCACTGATGATTTACCAGTTGCATCCAGTTAGATATCAGTGGACCAAATAAAAGAGGCTTGGTTTCAATAGGTTTTCAGTATTATTTGAAGAAAGTGGAGTAGATTTTCCCCTGAGCCTTCCGTTTCCATATGCTGCTTGATGAAATTATTATCATTTTTCTTTTTTCCTTCTTTTTTTTTTAACCTTCACAGAACTGTGAAAGCAATTTCAAGCAAAGTATCCACTGAACATGGAAGGACACTTTTAGTTTCCTCCAAAAATAGAAATGGAAGATAATCCTTGAGTCAAATTCTTAAACTTTAAAAGTCAGACATACTCATTGCTGCTCTATTTCACAATAGTCAGGAAATGGAAGCAACTTAAACGTCCTTCAACCAACGAATTGATAATGAAAATGTGGTATATGTACACTATGGAATACTACTCAATTGTAAAGGTAAAAGACATCATGAATTTTTTAGGTAAATGGGTGGAAGTAGAAAAATACCATACTGGGTGAGGAAACGTTTAATATCCTCTCTCATTGGAAGTTTCTAGCTCCAAGTTGTCTGATATAGCATATATTTTGAGTAACTGCAGAAACCAGAAAAGTTAAAAAGAGACTATTGCCAGGGTAGGCAGGTGGGGGAGCAGTACAGGTGATTCGAAAAGGGAAATGTCAAAGTGTCCTAAATAGAGAAGGAGAGCAAGGGAAATAGAAAAGAAGGGAAGAGCATACAATGACAACAAAGATGTCTGCAAACTCATAAGAAATCGCTATGAAACAGGTAAGTAAGCCTTGGTATAAATAAAAATATATAGTTGAAAAGGAAATATACTCATCTGGGATAATGCTCCCTTCAAGAGGCAAAGAACCCCTAAGAAAAACCCCTACACATCCTCTTTGGAGTTGTAGTCAGAGTTCAGAAATAGATTTCCAAGACATACATTTTATTGCTATTGGTCTTGACTTCCCACCAGAAATGAATTGTCTCCCCATCCTGAAAGCATCATATCCTTCATACACAGAGTCCAGAGGCCCCTGAGATAGAATGCACCAGAATGCCCACTCCCTGAAGACTAGATTTCATGGTTCCTAAAGGCACTGTAGTGGTTTGAAAGAAAATGATCCCCAAAGTGAGTGGCACCATTAGGAGGTATGACCTTGTTGAAATAAAAGGTGGCCTTCTTGAAAGAAGTGTGTCACTGTGGGGACAGACTTTGTGGTCTCTTTGCTCATGCTTTATACATTGTGACACTGAGACCACTTCCTGTTGCCTGCAAGATGTAGAAAACTGAGCTCCTTCTCCAATACCATGTCTGCCTGCACACCATATCCCACCATGATGATAATGGACTGAAGCTATTAACTCTAAGTGGGCAGTCCAAACTAGATGTTTTACTTTATGAGAGTTGCTGTGGTCATGGTGTCTCTTCACAGCAAAAGAAACCCTTACTAAGTAAGGCACCATGCATGCCTTCAAATGAAGAAAGCAACCAATAGTCCTACCCAGCTATGGCAAATATAAACCACATCGATGACCAGCTTGACGTGACAACCTTAAGGGTGTAGTATCAGCGTTCATATCTTGGAAGCAACCTAAAGGCCTTTAATTAGACTTAAGATCCCCTCAAAAAGGGGAATCCATGCCTGTTACTGCAAACCTAGCCAAGACCACCTATGGTTTTTTGAAGTCCTGGATCTTGGCGGAGAATCTACAACCACCAATTTACTAAACATCTTAAACATAATCCCCAACCACACTTCGAATATTTTCAGAGAAAACTGTGGAAACTTCTCTTTGCAATAGAGATGATTACAGAAACCAACCAATCAGAAATCTATGAGACCCAGTCCCAATGGCTATATGTATAAAATACTTCCCATACCCAAGGCTCAGGGAATATGGTAGAAGAGGAGGCATTGAGATTGTAAGACTAAGCAGGACAGGGAATTTGCTGTGCGATTTTGCCTCCTACTTTTGTCAGAATCTACGCCCATGAAGTCTCACCAACATGACTGACTAAGCATAAGTTCAACAAGTATTACAATAGACGTACCAAAGTGGATCAAGAAAATTTCATGAGCATTCAATATTGCACAAAGAACTGCAGGAAACTATGGAATGCTGAGAATGGAGAAATACTCCCCTGCAGGAAAAGCACATTAATTAATTATCCAATACAAAATGTTAGCACTGAAAGCATATATACAACTAACATTATACAAATTGAGCTTATTATATTTAGGACTATATATGTATGTATGTATGTATATATGTATATATATATATGCATGTAAGAGCAAATAATAAACAAGTGGCCATAAATTTGAAAGAGAGCAAGCATGAGTGTATGGGAGTCTTGGGGGAAAGATGTAATTCTATTATTATCTTAGAAAACTATTTAAAAAACAGTTGGGAGACAAAAAAATTAAATTTGGAGACATGCAGACTGATAAAGGGAGGAAAATTTTATTTTTCTGGGAACAAGTGTACGTTTACAGGAGTTTGGTAGCACCTCTTTTTGTTATTTTTTGATTTTTAATCTTTCTCACGTCAATTTCCCAACTTCCATGGTTCTGGGGGTGTGCTGTTAACATGAAGATGAATTGCATTCAAACTAGGGATTAATTGGAAGTCATTATGATCAGTTGGCTTCACTTCAGCCAATCTCAAGAGCAACTTCTTGTCTATAGCCATTCATCTGTCAATATGAATAAGATGAAGGCAAGGCAAACATTTAGCTGGGTCAGGCAGCATTCATTGTAATTTCAAATTTTTAGCATGTTGTTTTTCCTACCTGAGATTCACCAAATTAGGCAGGATAGATGGAGATCAATTCAAACAAATGATGACTGAATAGATAAGTGTCACATGATGTGTACGCTTTTGTCACCTCTCTTTATGAAGAAATCTGTCTCATGCCAGAGATAATTTTCAGAGTGGCTCAATCAAGTGTCAATTTAAGCATAAATTTTACGAACTAAAAGTCTCTCGATTTATTTATTTATTTATTTATTTATTTTTATTAGGAGAGAAAGACCTCTAATCCTAAATATTTAGCCACCTTATTAAACATACAGACGTCAAAGTGTAGCCCTCTAGCGGCTGTATTGTCAGACAGACTGTTAGTGGAACCCTGGGTTAGGGAGCTCGGTGCTTTCTAAGCCTGACATGGAAGCTCAAAGCCCAGTCAAGGGTGGTTTGAGGAACTGCAAGCCACGCAATGCAATATTCAACTGAGCTTATTTTGACACGAGGTTTTAAAGTGCTTGACCACCATCGACATTTCAATGGCATTTCCGGGCTCTCTGCAAATATCCTATAAATGTGCCTAATGCAAAGCCTGACCTTCCACTCAAAATTCAACTGCTTAGGGGATTTATTTTGCTGGTTCACATTTCCTTTCATGTGTGCTGTCTGTGTTTGATTATTTATTTATACCCCCTTCTACTTTCACTGAAATTATTTGGGTCTGCTTACAAAAATACAATAAATAAATAAATAAATAAATAAATAAATAAATAAATAAATAAGAGGTCAAAATGTGCATCTTATTAGAAGAAAACTGGGGTATGTGCACTTTTCAGGGTTATGACAGCCATGAGATAAAATGCCTCTGGATGTCCTTCCCTTGCATTGGACTTGATTGTGAATGACCATATTAGGAAACATTTCAATAGGAAATTAAGCCAGAAGGAAGGATTATTACTATAATAACAAATAGTAAAATTTATAAATACAAGGCTATATGTACCTGAACATTAGGTAAGAAAAAAATACAATAATGTAACTCTCTCAAGAAAGTTGGAAAACTAAAACCCTGGACAATGCTAGTTTGAAAAGGACACGTTTGGAGATTGTTTGGAGATGAGCAGTTCTGATTTGCTGCTAGATTTTGGTAGAAGATAAGGATGCCGGTTATTTCCTACTGAAGTGTGCCCTACTGTGTTTATTCAGAAAACAAAGTCTAGAGAGAAGTTATTCTCTATTCTATTGGGAATCCAGCAGTATCAATATGTCCTGAGGGGATGGTCCAGCTGGAGAGTGGACTCCGAGTGTGCAGATGGGTCTTCTAGCACATGTTGGGTACCATTTAGTTTCATCCCTATGTCCACTGCACTGTGGAGTCTGCAACTTGTCTAACTTACTGTTGCGTCACAGATGATAAATCTTACTCTGGCGGTCACTTTTGTCATATTTTCTCTTTTTCTTATTTTTTCTTCTGGATTCATTTCTGAGAGTACAGAATTAAATAGTCTTATTTAACCTGAGAATCCATGCATACTCTCATTCTAGAAAAAAGGAAATTGGTAATCTCTTCAAATATCACACTTCCTTCATTTTCTCTCTGCATTTCGAAAATTTAATAATGCACACATTCTACTGTCTTCTGCCATCTTTTAGGTAAGCTAATAACATTTTACCATTTTCATTCATTTTCTCCTCTGAGATGAATTTCTTGGTAATTTCAATTTTTTTCTTCTCAAATTTCTCCTTGTAATAACTCTATGTCAACTCTTTTTACTCCATCAATAAATTTATGACTTTTAATGATTGTACTGTTTGTCATTAGTTTAACTTATTTATATTTAAAGTCCCCATGGCTATTTTTCATGCTGTCTTTTGTTTCACATGATTTGAAACAAAAATCATGTTTGATTGTGTTGGCTCCAAAATCTACATAAATATAGTTGCCTTTATGTTGTTCTTTCATACCTCATGATTTTAGGGTGTCAAATCATTCAAAGTAGAATCTGTGCTCAGAAACTTAGCACAGCTATTCTTCTAATAGAGTTGATTTAGTGTGTATTTGTATGTGTGTAAGAGAGAGAGGGGGAGGGAGGGAATGAAGGAAGGAGAGAGGGAGAGAGGGGAAAAGGGAGGGAGGAGAAAGAGAGAGAGAGAGAGAGATGAGTGCACAGTGAGCTTTAGAAACTTCCAAATGGAATATTTTGGCATGAGCATCTACTGCAGAGACCTACATAAATTACTATTCAGGATTCAGGTGATATGCAAATTCACCATAAGTCTCACACAGTCCTTGTGAGACTTCCAGTGTCTTATCATATAGGCTTATATTCACTATAGTTCATTATTGCTTGTGTAACACTAACTCTGTGTGTGTGTGTGTGTGAATCTCTGTGGCTCTGTCTCTCTCTTTCCCATTGGGATGTGGGGATATTATATGCTGTGGTTTTGAGTGAAAGCATCTAAATTATTCTCTTGTCATAGGATCCTACTGAGGGCCCAGGGATTGCTAATTTCCTTCCCTGGGGCATTCAAAACACACATGTTATGACTTCAATGGTAATGTTTTTCTATGATGAAAATTATGAGATATGCCCAAGAGGGTTTGTGAGTGATATAGGGAGAATCTTAGGGGTTTGGACATAATTTATGTACAGTATCTTTTGGAAATTTGCAAATAGAGAGGTATGTGCTCCTACTGGGAGCCATCAAAAATTAACAAATTAAGTTATCCATGTTACTGAGGTTCTTCTCCTGATTTGAAAGGCCATGCTTTTAAAAAGTGCTGTGAGTTAATATTAAAGAGAAGTTGTGATTGCCAAACTAGGTGAGAACTGAGTGGCAAGGCATGAGTGGAAAGGCATGAATGAAAGGTAGGACAATGGGGTACAGGGTCAGAAAGAACTTGGGTCAGGTGTACCAGAGAAAGACTGTGGAAAAAGTTATATGGGAAACAGATCTAAGGTGATATTCTACCATACATTGATAGGGGGACTCTTACGCATCTCCTAATAAGTTAAAATCCAATCCCAGCTTCTGTTATGCAAAAGCATGTTTTTCTGAGGAACTGAGGTACAGTTAAGGCATGGTAATCAGGCCTATATCACCCATACTAGGAACTGAAGATGACATCCCATCAGTCACTAACAGAGTTTTTAAAAATGCATAATCTTTACCCCATCTTTGGGCTACTAAATCAGAACCCTATTCATTTAACTGATACAAAAATCCCTGATTGCATCCTAAGTTCAAATACATACTTGGGATCAGAGAGAACTGTGGTTGAATATTCAATCAATCATTTATTATCCACACAAAACTTGGACACTTAGAATTAATTACACCTACTTTTTAGGATTGAGTGAATATTAAATGAACTGATATATGCAAAGCATTTAAGAGCCTGTACACAGGAAGTGAGAGAAAATGTTAGTTACTATTGTGGGATATTCACCAGAAAAGACTGCTTAGATAAGGGTTTAAGCCAATAAAAAGTATTTATTAACTAGTTTTCTATTATTACACTAGGTGTTCAGGATTCCAGTAGTGTCCTGAGTCTTTCTCAGGGTGAGCTTTTTAGTACAAAATCCACATTCTGTATTGAATACTTCAGTTAACAAGAACAGCTGTTTAGAAGCAAAACTACAGAATGCAAAGTTACTACTACATTTAGAGACTTTCCCAGAACTATGGACTTTGATGGATTGTGTCTTTGTTTTCATTTGATCAGATGGTGTTGCCTACATACTGACTTTTATTGCCTGAATGGTACTTCAACAATAATGTAAGTTATGCTAAATTCCAGGGACCTGAAAACATCTGGGGGCTTATTATAGTTATATTTTGTAAAGAAAGATAATCTATATACATTAAAACTTTAAGTCCAGAAAAATAAATGAAAAAAATGAAATTTATGCCCTGGCAATGCTGAAGCATGCATGGGCAGCCTGTATATGGTGGTTCTGTTGAACTTGTTCATATTGGGCTTCACGGTCTAAGTTGATGAGGATGACTGACCAGGTCTATTCCTCAAGATGACACCAGATCTCATTATAGATGGTTGTGAACCACCATATGGTTGTTGGAAATTGAACTCAGAACTTTTGGAAGAGCAGGCAGTGCTATTAACCACTGAACCCCTGTCTTAAAAGGGCAGTGATAGCTACAATAATTTATTTTGTGAAAAATTGTTATTTCCCTTCCAGAGTTTAACTATCCATTATCATTCAACAGAGATGTAGTAATCACAGACAGTATGTGAGTTTACAGTAGAAGAATAGATGAACAGACTATCCTTGCACAGATTGCTATTTCAGTGGGGGTGTTTAGGGAGACATTGTGAATCTTAACATCTTAAGGTTCATGGACATACTAAGGGAGAAGCATATGCCAAGGAAGGAAACTAAGTTTTCACTCTTAGACTAGGAACTAACTTATAGAGTCTACAGAGAGTCCAAGAACCACATAGACTAAGTTAATACATCTCCTCCCCTAGTGAGGAGGAATGAAAATGGCAGATCCTCATAGAATCGCAGCTCCTGGGTTACACTGAAGCACAGACATTCCTTCTAAAGGTTTTATATTTGAGTTTGCTGAAACACACTAGCAAAGGGCAAGCTGACAATGAAAAGTCACAACAAATTTATTTGATCAGAGTTTTATGTTAAAGGAGGAGCCTTTAGATTAGAGGCTCAGAGATGCAGTTGAAACAGAGATAATACTGTTGACTATTGTATAGACAATGACTATTATCTATTACCTGGTGTAGCATGAGGGCTGGCTTGTTGGGGTATCTGTCCCGCCCAGTACCCAACAGCTAGTAAGCCCCAAAGAAAATCATACACAGGACTCCATAAGATTATAAACTGATTGGCCCATTAGCACAGTCTTCTTATTAACTAATTCTTACATCTTAACAGTAACCCATAATTCTTGTCTTTGTTAGCCATGTGGCTCAGTACCTTTTCCAGCTGTCAGCTCACATGTTGCTTCTTTGGTGGTCTGGGCAGGAGTGGTGGAGGGAGCTTCCTCCTCCTTAGCCTTCTCCTACTCTCATTGCCCCATCTCTACTTCCTGTCTGGTTGACCCGCCTATACTTCCTGCCTGGCCAATCAGCGTTTTATTAAAATACATGATTATGATTGACAGAATACAGACAATTCTCCCACACCAACCTGGGAGGTGGAAACTGGACTCTTCAGAATGAGGACAGCCTGGTCTACATATTGAACCCTGCTTTAGATATAAACATTAAAACAAAATTAGAAAAAAACAGAGAAGAAACATCTGATTTTATTATTTTTATCAAGGCAGCAGGCAGATATGCTAGGGGATCAGAACATGTTAGTGAAAATGAATAGGGGACACAGCCAAGACTGATCAGGTGCTTTTTGACCCTCAGTTGTAGAATGTCATTCTTCTGCACATAAACAGGACTGCGTGGAATTGGGGTCTTATAACTCACAGTCAAACAAGGCAGGTGAGAATTTTTTTTAACATCAATACTCACAGAGCAAATCAGGGAAAACGTATAGAAGAATTTTCGTGGTTTTTTTTCTTTCTTTCTTTCTTTCTTGGATGGGCTCCAAAGGCCATGGATTCTAGATCTTACGACCCCCTTGCAAGGAGAGAAATTCTTTTTTTCTGACTTGCTTTAGAGAAAAAAGAAGAGTGAGAGAAGGGAGGGTAAGAGCAGGTCAGAGATAGACTCCGCTTTCAAGACCTTCATGTTGAGGAATCACCAATTGATTATGAGCATCTATCTTTGTGAACTTTGAAGACACCGAGTCTCATCCTCAGAAGGAATTCTGCCAATGGGTATGGTTGATGAACAGACTGAAAGTACAAGCAGATGAGCAACTGCCTCCTGCAGATTTTCCTTAAAACCCTTCTGTGCCACTCCACAAAGGGTTTTCTAAGCTAGCAAGCATTTGAGAACTTGGAACTAAAGACTTTTCATATTATTACTCAACAGCTAAAACTTACACATCTCCTTATATAAAATGAACTTTCAGGCTTTATCTAGGATTAGATCTTTGATATGTTTGCATGATTTCAAAGCTTATTAATAATACATAAAGTAAGTAATATATCAGTATTATTAAGTGGGAAAAGCCTGATTTATATCACTTTGCATTGTATTATATTCTATTAATGAAAGCATTGTATAAACATGATAAAAGTCTATTTTTTTGCATGCAGAGAAGCCTAGATAGAGGCAAGGAGTTTTGGTGTATGTGTGGCAATATTAATCATCAGTCTAGACTCCTGTCTGTTTCTGCTTCATAATCTTCAAAGTTACCTCCAGCCCCCCTGCATTAGAAAGCTGAAAGGAGAAAAAAATGCAAAAGTAATTATATATTAGTTACTTTCTATTGTTGTGATAAAACACAAGGACCAAGGCAACTTACAGAAGGAAGGGCTTATGGTTAAAGTGCTAGAGAAATCAGTGTCCATCATGGCGGGGAGACATGCCAGAAAGTGATAGGCATGGTGACAATGAAAGAATCTAGGGCTCATATCCTGAACTACAAGGCAGAAGCAGAGAGTGAACTATAAATGGCATGACTCTTTCAATTATCAACGTGTGTTCTCCAGTGTCAAACTTCATCCAGCAAGGTCACATACCTCCTAAGCCTCACCCCATTCAGAACCAAGTATTCATATGATGGAGTTATGGGTGACATTTCATTCAAATTATCACATTCTACTTGATGGCCCCCAAACAGTATCATGGGTGTATCATAATGCAAAAATGTGTGTTCCGATTTCCAAAGTTCCTATATTTCTTTTAGAGACCCACTTCTCGTTAAAAGTTCAAAGTCAAAAACCCAAGACAATCTTAATTGCACCCACCTGTTAAAAAAAAAAAAAACCAAGTCACACACCTCCCAAATACAATGGTACAGAATTACCCTTCTGAAAGAGAAGAATGGTGATATAGTGGGGAGGAAACACTGAATCAAAGCAAGACCAAGTCACAGGAAGGCAAATGCCAACTCCTATATGATCAAGTCCAATGCCAAAACTGCTGAGATGGTTGTTCATTTCAAGCTTTGCACCAGTAACATGCTTCCTTCTCTTGGGTTGGTTCCAATCCCTGTAATCAGATCTCGTTGGCAGATATACTATACCCCTGGCATTTCCAACATCTTGAGGGGTTCCAGTGCAATCCAGACTTCACCTACACAGCTTCAAGCTATGGCCTCCAAGGGTCTTCATCCAGATACTCTTCTGCCACACATTGCCTGGTTTCGGCAGCTTTCTGAAACGGTAGAGGAAGATTCCATGGCTCATTTACTCTTTCACCCTTTGTGACAGTCAGCTTCAGCTGCCAGCTGAGGATGGACCCTCTTTTGCTTGAACTATACTAACAGTAGTGTTTTGGTTGCTTTTTAAGAGTGGGAAAGTATTTAGACCTTTTACTTTGACAAGTTGGAATCACAGCCAGATGTGGTGGTAATGATGAGGGTATTGCTCTGAGGTCATGCTTTCCTTCATTCCAGTGTGGATCCTGAGGTCTCTGTTCAATAGCGTGAAGTTCCGTAATAATTGTAATCACTCTTTATCTAGGTGGGGCTTTGTGAAATTTCACTTGTACATATTGATATGCTGACTGGTATTATCATTAAGAAACTCCTGCTTAGGAAATCATATTATTCAGATTTCATAGATGCAGCTCCCCTCTCCTGTCTATAAGATGCTATTTCACAATCATCCCAGTTTTCAGACTCAAATAACCTTTCTACTCCATCTTCCTAAATTTCCCCTGACCTCAAGGTGTAAGGGTTACATGGTAGATGCACCATTGGTGGGCATAGCACAATCGCATATTCTCTGCATCGTGGATAACTGTAGCATTCTGTAATGCTTTCCATCTGCAACCATAAGAAGCCTCTTTGATGAGTGGTGAGAGCTCCACTTATCTGCGACTATAAAAAGAAGTGTTTAGAATGTCGTTAAAATTATCCTGGTTTAGAGAAGCACTAGTAGTAGGTTTTCTTCCGGGATCTAGACGAGCCATAGGTATTTCTCTGGATGTTCAGTACCATAAGTCCAATTAGAGAGCTGTGGGTTAAAGTGCCTCTATTGTACCACTGGCAACATCTTCTCACACTGGTCGTTGTTGTAGTTCATCGAATTTAAAGTTGTCTTGAACTACTGATTGCTTTTCTCCATCTGCAGCTTGCATAGCACCTTCTAATACTGTAAAGGCTAGCCTTTAGATAGAAGGATTTCAGGTTAGCTGCAGCTCAGTTCCTTCAAGTCCTGGATCTGAAGTGTGTGGCATCCCCATTCTCGGAAGCAGACAAAGGCAATGACACATTAACCCTACATTGCTTGATGAGCCTTTTGGACTCCGCTAATCAACAACTCCAAGGGAGTATTCTTGGTACCACTGTGCTTTTTACTAGATAGTCGAAGGCTCTTTGGAAAATATAATCACATCATGTATAACTTTAAACACATACACGTATTTCTCCGCCATTTTTATTTCTTCTTTTAAGAGCTATTTGTTCAGAGAAATGTCCTACTTTTTAATTGGGTGATTCGTTTTCTTGATTCTTTGTTTGTTGTGGTGTTTTTATATTGTAGCTATTAATCCTCTATAAGATGTATAGGTGGCAAAGAACCTCTCTTACTCAGTGTGCTTCCTCCTCACTCAATTGATTGTTTCCTTTGCTGTATAGAAGCTCTTTAGTTTTATGAGCTTCCATTTGTCAATTTGGGGTTTCAGTTACTGACCAAATAAAGTTCTATCCAGGAAGTCCTTTCCTATGCCGATATCTTTATAGAATATGACATGTTTTCTTCTAGCAGCTTCAGAGTTTCATGTTTCACATTGAGATACTTATATTTTAAGCAAGTTTACAAAAATAATATGTTTTCCTGTGGCTTTTCAAATATTCATAGGGTTATTTATTTCTCCTTTCACTGCCCTCCTCTCTCAGTTACCCTCCCTCCCCTTCCCCTGATAAGTTCCCTACTCAGTTTCCCCCATTTCTTCCTTCATAGCAACTACCCTCCTCTCTGGAGTTTCTTCTCTTTCCAGTCCCGTGTGCCCCCTGGTTTCTGGGGTTATTTCAAGTTCTATACTCATATCTAAAAATTTGGAGCTAGGATACACAAAGAAAAGATACACATATCACATTTTCTTTCTAGGATTGGGTTACTTCACACAATTTTACACTTCTTAGCCATACCCGTTTACCTGCAAGCTTCATGATTTCATTTTTTAATCTTTAATTATCATCACACATTTTATTATGATCTGACAACAAGGAAAACTGCCCTGGTTATTACATTCATTTTATGTGAATTCAGTTGTACTAATAGACATGTAAAAGAATTCTGTCGTGTATAGGTATCATATTTTCATGGTAAGGTTCACCTGTAACAAATAAGACCTGTTTCTGGAGACCTGTTTCTTCCAGTGAGATGCCACTTCCTGAAGGCATCCCAAAAGAGTGCTTTCAGTTGGAGACTGAGTGTTCAAAGACATGAACCTACAGGGTACTTTCACATTTAAGTCATAGCAGGGGCTTTGCAGACAGAACAGGCAGGGATAGTACAGTGCCTGACATCTCATGAAGGAGAGGATTCTTAACTGGGGTCTTTTCCAGTGAGTCTGCCTGCAACTGGCCTTCAGGCATGTGCCCTACCTCTCTATGTCCATCAATCCCTTACAGAGAGAAGAGAGGTTGGTATCCAGGAACTACCCCTTTAAGCTTCTGCTCTATGCTTTGGAAAAAAAATATAGTTTTAGAAAATGTTTAAGAACCCAGAATGTCACAAGCATGGAACTCAAATGTTGTGGTGGGGTTTTCATGTTAAACAAAGAGCAGCTGGGAATAGAAGACACTGAATTGCATTCTGGAGTTTATTAGGCTGCAGAGCAAAGCACTGAGCTTTATCCAAACAATAAAAGTCATGCTGGGCTTGATGATAGCAACCCAATATACGCCACAGTTGTGTTCCGCAAGTGCAATTCCTCCCCTGTCTCTGAAATAATGAATGACTGACATTGTTAACTAACCTGCTGTAAACTTTATTGAAAATTAAACTATTTTTTCTATTTTTGCAATTTTCTTCATTTGCAGATCCATTTTCAGATGCACTCAAAGACAATTATCATATTTGTCACCTGCTAAGGGTTCCTAAGAGCAGAAGCCAGTCTTCAACCCCAGAGCTCTCTTATAAACAAGTTTGCAGGCTTCTTAAAGGCACACACCTTGCTTCTCATCCTGGCTACAAATCTTGGCATTGGTAAAGACATTAGTTCTATGCTATTTCTCTCCACAATCTGTAAAAGGTTTAAGACAGCAACAAAGCCCAGTCCTAGATGAATATTTATGAAACCCACAATCAGAATAGGAAGAACACTCTTTAATATGGGGGAGGGACAAACTTTAAAGAGAATTCAGCAAGCATGATACATACTAATAGAAATGTGAATCAGAGTTATTTCTAATGTCTTTAAAATAAACCAGAGGGAGAAAATAAACAAAACCTAAGAAGGGACACAAACTGAAGCTCAGATGCCAAGCTATCGTGGAAAGAGGGGAGCAGTGGAGTTGGGAGGGGCGTTGTACCATGGCTACAAGTCATTTGGGTTGTGTTATAACAATTTTTCAGAACATCTAAAATACAACTGAATAGACTCTAAGATGTGATAAATTCTTTATAATATATCTTATGCTTGTCTTGTGTGTTTTCTCCATACAATTTTGCCTTTTAGAATTTTGTAACATGAGGGCCAGCTTGTTGGGGTTCTGTCCCACCCAGTACCCCACAGCCGGCAACTCCCAAGGAAAATCACACACAGGACTCCATAAGATTATAAACTGATTGGCCCATTAGGTCAGGCTACTTATTAGCTCTTACAACTTTTGTTACCCCATTATCCTTATCTACGTTAGCCACAGGGCTCAGTACCTTTCTCAGCTGGGCAGGTTATATCCTGTCTCTTTGGTGGTCTGTGCAGGAGTGGCGGAGGGAGCTTCCTGTTTTCCCAGAATACTCCAAGTCTCTTTGCTCCACCCCTACTTCCTGTCTGCCTTTCCCGTCTATACTGCCTGCCTGGCCAATCACCGTTTTATTAAAATATGATTGACAGAATACAGACAATTCTCCCACACCAGAATTTTAATTTTCATTTATGAAAGATAGATTATTTTTCTCACACAGTAATATCCTAATTATGGTTCCCCATCTTTCTACTCCTTCCAGTTCAGTTCTTCCCCACTTCCCAGCTCATCTAGATCAACCCCTTTTTGACTCTCTTAGAAAATAGACTTCTAAGTGTTAATAATAAAATATAATAAGACAAAACAAAAACTAACACTTCAAAATGAAACAAATAAACAGAAGGAAAAGAGCCCAAGCAAAGGTTCATGAAACAATTAGAAATGCAGATCCCACTCACTGAACACTCAAGGAATCCCATAAAAACTGGAGAGAAAAGAAAATCCTCAAATGAAATAAAATAAAAACAAAAACTTAAACAAAATAAAGGAAAAGTTTTGACATGACATAATGAGACAAGGAATCTACAAAGATACTATTGAGTTTGATTTCTTGTTGTATAGAAGGGGTTTGTTGGTTCCTGGCTTCCCAGCCCTAAAATAATTATACAGAAACTATATTAATTAAATCACTGCTTGGCCCATTAGCTCCATCTTCTTATTGGCTAGCTCCCACACATTAATTTAGCCCATTTCTATTAATCTGTGTATCACCACGAGGTTGTGGCTTACCCGAAAAGTTCCAGTGTCTATCTCAGGCAGCTCCAAGGCTTCTTTCTGACTCCACCCTTCTTTCTCCCAGCATTCAGTCCAGTCCTACCCACCTAGCTCTGCTCCACCCCTCCCTACTCTGCTATAGGCTCAAAGCAGTTCTTTATTCATTAATAGTAGTAAGAGCATACAGAGGGAAATCCCACATCAATTTCTGTTGGGCATCTACTGGCAGGCATGCAACCTGCCCTTAAGAGTAATTGGTTTCCCTAGTGAGATTTCCTTGGGGAATAAAAATTTTATTTGTAGGTAGTTATCCATTGGAGAGAGCTTCTGGGTTAAGGATGGAAACTTGTATCCAGCTCTCCCTTCAGGTCTAGGTTCCTATATGGTACAGATCTGTCTAGGACCTTCTTCCCTTGGTACCCTTCTCACCTCTGGCTCTTAAACTCTTTCGAACTTCTCCTTAACGGGGTTTCCTGAGCCCTGAGAGGAGGCTGATAAAGATACTCCACTTAGAGTTAACTGTTCCAAGGTCTCGGTCTCTACATATTTCTGACTGTTTGTCGCTGTGTTTGTTTCCATTGGTTAAAGGAAAAAGCTTTTCTGAAGATGGTTGAGCAAGGCACTAACCTATAAATATAACAAAATGTCATTAGAAATTATTTTATTGCTACATCTTTTATTTGTATGTATTTTAGAAGAGTGTTATTTGGTTTTGCTTTAGGTACCTGGGGTATCTAGTCTCATGTTCTTGGTCATCCAAGCAGTGTCAGGTATGGGTTACATCTTGTTGGGAGGGCATTAAGTCAAATTAGATATTGGTTGGTTGCCCACCCAAGATCTATTGTGGCACTATTGCTCTAGCATATCTTCCAGGAAGGAGACCGTTATAGCTCAAAGGGCTTGTGGCTGAGTTGGTCTTCTTTTTATTGTTGTTGTTGGCCTGAATAATACCCTCTTGTACCAAAGACATAGGGGCACATGGGATAAATACTCTACATAGGCCCCAGCTTGACTTCTCAGTGTTCAATGAGTTTTGTAAGTTTTACCTTCAGCAATAGGGCCTTGCTGTCAGTTTGTGGATAACCTGAGGTGTTTGAGGGTTTCCTTGGTATCCTTTGGTCAACAACTCAATTAGATGTAACACAATCCCCTTACTGGAAACTTCATTTGGTGACAAGAAATGTCCAATTGAGGCTCTGTCTTCTCCATTATTTGGTGATTTTATTTAGATATCCTTCATGTATGTATATATTATGGAAAGATTCTATTACAATAGGTTTCTACACTACCCCTCAAAATGCCCTTAATTTTGTTCTCTCTCTCTCTCTCTCTCTCTCTCTCTCTCTCTCTCTCTCTCTCTGTGTGTGTGTGTGTGTGTCCTCCTTCCCTCTTCCTACTCTTCCCCACATTTCCTTCCCATTCACTTCTCCTGAATTCATCCATACCTATATATATACTATATTAAGGAAGGTCTGTCTACTGTCCCATTTCTTACTCTATGCCCAACTTTTATCTGTGGATTGTAACTTGGTCATCACTGACTTAAGAGCTAATGTTCACATTTAAGTGAAAACATATCATATTTGTCTTTCTATTCTGGGTTGCTTCACTCAGGATGATTTTTTCTAGTTCTATCCATTTATCCATGAATTTTACTTTTTAATAATGGGGTAACATAAGTTATAAGGGCTAATAAGTAGCCTGACCTAATGGGCCAATCAGTTTATAATCTTATGGAGTCCTCTGATTGATTTTCCTTGGGAGTTGCCGGCTGTGGGGTACTGGGTGGGACAGAACCCCAACAAACCAGCCCCTCGTGTTACAGGTCTGAGTAATATTTCACTGTATAAATATACCACATTTTATTTATCCATTCTTCTGTTGTAAGACATATTGGTTGTATTTAATATCTGACTATTATGAATAAAGCAGCAACGAACATGGTTGAGCAAGTGACTCTGTGGTAGGAAGAAGCATCCATTAGGTACATGTCCAAGAGTAGTATAGCTGGAACAAAAAGAAGAAATCACACCCAAAATGAGTAGACAACAAGAAATAATAAAACTCAGAGCTGAAGTCAATAAAATAAAAACAAGCAAGCAAGCAAACAAACAAACAAACAAAACCAATGCAATGAATCAATGAAACAGATGGTTAATTCCTTGAGAAAATCAGTAAGATTGACAAACCCTTAGTTAAATTAACTAGACAGTAGAGAGAAGATCCAAATTAACAATATTAGAAAAGAAAAGGAGGACATAAGAACAGACACCAAGGAAATCCAGAGAATCGTAAAAAACATACCTTAAAAACCTGTACTCCACTAATTTGGAACATCTCAAGAAAATAAGTAATTTTCTTAATACAAATCTCTTAACAAAGTTAAATTAAGATCAGAAAAGCAATTTAGACAGAATTCTACCAGGCATTCAAAAAAGAGTTAGTGCCAAAGCTCCTGAAATTATTCTACAATATAGAAACAGAAGGAATATTATCCAATTTATTTCATGTAGCCAAGATAACCTGTTATCCACCATATAAAGACCAAACAAAGGAAGAAAATTATAGACCTATTTACTTTATGAACATAGATACAAAAATTAACAATAAAATACTTGCAAACCAAATCCAGGAACACATCAAGAAGATCATCCTACATAATCAGGTGGGTTTCAACCGAGAGAAGTAGGAATAGTTCAATACATGTAAACTATAAACACAGTCTCTCATATAAGCAAACTGAAAGACAGAAACCACATGATCATCTCATTAGATGCAGAAAAGGTCTTTCACAAAATTTAACACCTCTTCATGATAAAATCCCTGAAAAGATTAGGGATACTGGGGATATTCCTCAACATAATAAACTCCATCGCCAACATCAAAGTAAATGGAGAAAAACCCAAAGCAAACCCATTTAAATCAGGAACAAGACAAGGCTGTCAACTTTCTGCTAGTTTTTCAGTATAGTACTTGAAGTCCTAGCTAGAGCAATAAGACAACTGAAGGAGATCAAGAGGACACAAATTGGAAAAGAAGAAGTCCAAGTATTTTTTATTTGTAGATGATATAGCAAGTATATATAAGTAACTCTAAAAACTTTCCTGAGAAACCTCATTATTTGATAAGCACTTTTGGCAAAGTAGTTGGATACAAATTAACCCACGAAAAAATTAGAAGCATTCCTATATACAAATGACAAACAGACTGAGAAAGAAATCAGGAAAGCAATACCTTTCACAATTGTCACAAATAACATTAGATATTTTGGAATAACTTTAGTCAAGAAATCAAAAGTGTTGTATGATTAAAGAGACTGAAGAATTTGATAATATCTTAGATATCAGAAGATGGAAAGATCTTCCATGCTATGGATTGGGAGGATAAATTTAGGAAAAATACTGACAATCCTACTATTTAGTAGGATGCATTTTTATGTAGTATACATTTCAATAAAAACAACAGAAAATAAACACTTGGTTCATATTCATTTTTTGTTAGAGAACTACATCAAATAATGTGCTCTGTGTTGCACAAAACAACACCAAGAATATTCTATTTCAGCTTAAAAAATCCCAAAGTTATCATATTTAAGGCTAATGTTTTATAGATCACAGAAAAAATGCATAAGTCATATTGTTTTAATGTGCTACTATATTGAATAATTTACTCTTCTGAGCCTCTCCAGTTCTTGAAGGACTTTAACAAATACATAAATATTGTTGAAAATTGAAGAATAGTCTGAGAAATTCCCCAGAACTTCTTAAAGTTTGAGTTCATGTGCCTTGCAGTCATGGACTGGAAGTAAGTTTAAAGTTCATTTGGCATAATAACTTTTCTTCCCCATCCTCCTCCTCCTCATTAGTGTCAACCAGCTCAACTGGCTGATGCATTCCTGTAGTCCTCTGAATGGAAGAACAAGAAGCTTCTGTTTCAGCAGGAGCTTGTAGTGAAGACAGTCCAATGGCAGTAGACAGGAAATGCTACCCAAAACAGAGGGACTACATTGGAAGACCCCAAAGCCCCACCCTCATGTATGTACTTCTGCCAACCCAGCACCACATCCTGTGGTTCCAAAGATTCTGAAATAGCACACCTCGGGATCAAGCATTCAAAGCAGAAGCTTTAAAGAGATATTTCAGATTCTAACCACAAAATGTTAAAAAAAACACTTTACTGACTCTCACTCTCATATTTAAGGAGTGGATTGGGTTGAGCTGGGAGCAAGGCAAGGATGGGTGGGAGGGAGAGCTGTAGTTGGAATGTAAAATGAATTTTAAAAAGAGAACTTTGCCCTGAACACTTGAGAACATGCATGATTACAACCCTGCTATGTCAGCCAAAAGTCTCTTCATTTAGATGTTCTTTACACATTGCGTTCTTCATTGTTCTTAGTAAACAACAGAAAAGTTGGTATGAATGATGCCCACTTGAGGGCAAGAGTCATTCACAGCTGTGAAGCAGCCACAGCTGAACATGCTTTCACCTAAACAAACACAAGGAAAACCAAATGGTATCAAGTGATTTGAGAGTTGAATTGCAACAATGATATTTCACAAAAGCTTGATTTTACATTACAAAATACTCATATAGATTATATTTACACCTCTCAAAAAATAGTATACTCACTTTAAATATACAAATGAACTATGTAATTATCTTGCCTGAGTTGTTAACTGTAAAACACTGTGAACAAGATCTGGGGAATGTCTCTTTCTAGTGTGGGTACAAGATGATTAAGACTTTGCTTTGTATTTGTTTTTGTTTTACACCATTAGTGCTCAACCTGCAGGTTGCACCCCCTTTTGACATTGAACAACATTTTCACAGGGTTGTTCAACCATTAGAAAACATACTTACTTACATTACAATTCAGAACAGTAGCACAGTTTCAGATATAAAGTAGCAACAAAAATGATTTTATGGTCAGGGGTTACCACAACATGAGAAACTGTATTAAATGGTCACAGCATTAGGAAGGTTGAGAACCAGTGTTTTAGACAGTCTTTTTACACAGTTTAGACAGGTCTCAGACCAGAAACCTTTCAGCATCCCACAATACCTGAAAATACTTTATTTTTGTATTAAATATTTTCTATACATTTCCATAAGCAATTATTTTTTATTCTGAAATTTCCAAGGTGTATATGGACACAGGTCATTTCTCCACTTCTGTGTTACTATGACTAAAATACATGAGTGCAACTTAAAGCTTTCTTTTCTTTGTGGTCTTAGAGATGCAAGAAGACATGCGTAGCGAAGAAAAGGTTCTTAATTCTTGATAGACAGGAATCTCAGAACGAACAAGATGATATTCTTTCTGAATTTTGTCCTTATATTTTTCCATTATTTTATTTTTATTAATATTCTACTTTAATTAATTATTTGAGAATGCCATACAATGTATCTTGATCATTCACACCCTGTAATCCTTATATAGCTTATCTCAAATTGAACTCTCATCTCCCCAGCAGCTCCCAAATTTTTGTCCTGTTATCAATGATCCTCTGAATCCACTGAACAATAGATTCAAGATGGGGGTCCATCTACTGGAAGTGATAGACCTACCAGATATCATCCTCTGGAAGGAAATGGGCTCTCCTGTCCCAAGATACCATCACTGTCAATACCCTGTCAGGCATAGGTGGAGACGCTTTTTCAGTTTTTGAGCATTCATGTTCAAGGCCAAAGATTTTAAAATTTCTCAGTGTCAAACCTTGGAATGAACCTTCTGTGCCCGGTTTTATTCCAAGCTCTTGATTGAACTAGACAACTATTGGTAACCAGCCAACTAAGACATAAACATGACAAGTTCTGAACAGGCTGGAACAAGATCTTGTTCTGGAAATGGTGCCTTTTCTACTGCACAATCAAATTTTATTGCCGAAATAGATTTCCCATCGGGTGTTAAGGAAGAAGCTACAAGAGCTGCAAGTTTGTTGTCACTGTGTCACGGTAATTGCTCTATGCTTTACGGCACCTCCTGTGCCCTGGAGCACAGATCTCTCCCACATATATAACTGTTAAATTTCACCATGAGCTAAGCTATCACTACACTGGATCTTGATGACAAGACTAGGAAACAATGGGCCTGAGGTAATGTGTCTGTGGGTGTTGGCAGGTCGGCCAAGCATACAAAGCAAACTGGGTTCAAACTGCAGCACCGCAAATACATACATGTGAGTACTTGCCTTCATATATTTCCTGGGATCAGAGTAAAATGGTTGGGATCTGAAGAAAGAATGTAGACTAATAGCTGAACAATTGTAGTTAGTTTCCTGGTGTATGTAACCCTTCATCTAGTTTCAGTCCCTTATACAGTTTTACATTGGATTTACATACAGTAATGCTAGAACATGATTAGTAAATTCCATACAACTTGCTTCATGATGTCATTGGATCCTGAGCCAGAACTACTCCCCTTTACCCAGGTTTGCTTTCTATACCATGAGATCGTAGTTACCAGATAGAGTTACTTTCAAAGCTATGGGAGTAGCCAATCACTTTTTTATTGGATATCGGGCCTTTACCAGAAGTTGAATCCAATACGTTGTTCCATAATCTAACCAAGAACCTGTAACTAGATAGGTCATAGGTCCTAAGGGAACACTTAATACTATTGTTCTTCTAAATGGACATAACTTTAAAATAGCTCCTAATGGCTCATCATTAGAGCCATGGATTAAAGCATCTATCAGCCTCATCAGGTAAGCTTCTCTTTACAGTGGTTTGTCATTAACACAGAGACCTACAACTGCTCAAGGTTCAGAGAACAAGAAACTACAGAATGTTCAGCATCTATATTACAGCACCTCTTCCCAAGGTGTTGAGATCATTGCAGGCAAGGGGGAAAAATAGTTTCAGAGCCAGTGGTAGTAGATGACTTCAAGGAAACTGTTTTCAGGTCACAGCAGGGCAGTTGCACAGATGAACTCACAGTAGTTGTGATTGTGACAGTATGTGTAAAATCTGTAGAAGCTCAAGCTAAGCCCGAACAAATTCTAGGATTGAGAAAGGAAGTAGTCCTGAAGTCGTTCCCCTAGTTGTGTAGCTATGGGCAATTGATAGCTGTTGGTAAAGGGAGAGTCAGTTTTCTTTTGATGAATGGTCCCTGAGAGATTGATGATGCTCTAATAGGAAACAATATTTTCAAGTGTGTATGAGTATCAGAAATTGAACTCAATGGATTTAAAAAATAAGAAAAAGAAAAGGAGAACATAAAGTTGGCTGGATAAGGAAAGAGGGGAGTAGATCTGGGGTGAGCTGAGGACAGAACAGAGTATGAGCAAATATATTGTATGAAATTCTCAACAAACCAATGAAAGAAAACAGGGACAATGTATCCATATAAAACAAAAACAAAGCATAGATCATAGACTGATTGTCTTAAAGAAATATATAAATATAGAACATATATTATTAAGAAATAATTTTAAGAACATAGAGGATATAAACATCCTAAAACGTAACGCAGGGCTAAATCATTAGAGAAACTTCTTCCTGAGGTAGTTGGAAAAAATATAGAGACCCACAGCGAGACATTGTGTAGAGATTAAGAGACCTTGGAACTCTCAGTCCTAAATGGGATGTCTCCATCAAATTCCTTCAGCATTCAGGGAATCCTGTGTAAGAGGAGGAAGTAAGAGCCAGAAGGATGGAGGACACCAAGGAAACAAGGCCATCTAAACATATGCAGAAGTTCAGAAGAACTCACAGAGACTCTGGCAGCATGCATGGGGCTTGCTAAGGTCTAACCCAAGTATACAAACTCTAAGAGAGAAGTAGACACAAGCCCCATCCATAATCCAGAAGCTATCTCCAATTGATAACTGCTCACGATTGAAAAATTAGTTCATTCCAACTGAATTTTTGTTGGTATACAAGCCAGTCTTAAGGGCAGACAGACTCCATGTCTAGCAGTAGATTATAGACAGAAGTGCCTGTTCTGTCAAGTCCTGCAGCCTTTCAGTCCCAAATAATGACACAGAGGCTTATATTAACTATAAAATGTTTGGCCTATTGCTCAGGCTTATTACCAACTAGCTATTATGACTTAAATTCATCCATAATTTTTGTTTATATTTAGCCACATGGTTGTGTACCTTTTCTCAATCAGGCAGTCTCATCTTGCCTCCTCTTAGCCTGGCTGGTGACTGACTCTCTGCCTTTCCTCTTTGCAGAATTATTCTACTCTGGTTATTTCACCTACACTTCCTACCTGGCTAATAGACAATCATTGTTTTTTTATAAACTGATACTAGTGACAAACCTTTACAATGTACAAGAACATTATTCCACAGCAGTAGATGGCCAACACAAAACAAACTGAATTGCAGTTTTGGAATCTCTTTGCCTTATGATATTTTCTCAGTGTTTTTCTGTTTATTTGTTTTACC
Organism: Myodes glareolus; assembly: GCF_982192425.1. Taxonomy (NCBI): domain Eukaryota; kingdom Metazoa; phylum Chordata; class Mammalia; order Rodentia; family Cricetidae; genus Myodes; species Myodes glareolus. The sequence goes on from NC_142048.1 coordinate 44,242,031, forward strand.
TTATATCTCCTTAGTGTATATATTATTGTTTCTGATTTTGTGTTTTTATGGGATTTCTATGTGTGCAACCATGTATGTCTGTATGTATTTCTTATGGTTTTTTATTCCATTGTCTCTTTTTCTTCCGTTAATGTGTTTGTTTGGTCCTATTATTCCTTGTTTTTATTTCACCATATTATTATTATTGTTGTTGTTGTTATATACCTGTTTACAGTCTAATGTTTGTGTGTGTGAAAGAGAGACTCTCTCTCTCTCCCTGTGTGTGTGTGTGTGTGTGTGTGTGTGTGTGTGTGTGTGTGTGTTATTTGTTTAGCTCATGAATGTCTGGGCTTGCAGATTTCAGAAAATCATGCTGGATAAGCAGTAACTGGAGTTACAGATGATCATGAGCCAACATGAAGGTGCTCAGAACTGAACCCACATCCTCTGCAAGAGCAAAAAGTCCTTTTAACCACTGAGCCATCTCTCAAGCATCATGTATCCTTGTGTTAATCAGAGATCTCCAGGAAAACAAAATCAATGGTATATATATATAAATAAATATAATTATTTATCCATATATATATGTATGCAAATACATTTATGTGCTGTTTATTTATATGCTATATGAAGAACTTATTGTCATCATTTAGACATATACATATAACTGTTATATGGTATGTAACTCTATTTGTACATATATGCATAGATGTATACTTCTATGTTTGTATTAGGAATCAGCTGTATGATCTTTGGAGCTAGGGCAGCTCAGAAATCTGCAGCCTCAAGATCAGGAGAGCTGACGAAATTGGTTTCAGATCTTTAAGGTACCAGAACTTGAAACTGCCTTAAGAATCACAATGCAGAGGGAATATCTCTCTTTGATTAACCCTTTGTTCTGTTGAGATTTCCAATGACTTGGTTGAGTCCAACGCATATTGAGAAGTGCTTCTGTGTTACTGAGTCCATCAATTCAAATGACAATCTCATTTCTAAACACCCCTGCTTTGCTGACGGTAGATTCTTCACAAGAGATCTCTTGTTCTAAGCTGTGCCTAGCTTTATTTCCAAGTGACTTCTCTAAATTCTTTGTCACTTCTCTGTAGACCTTACCTAATATGGTGGCACCTGCACAGAAGTCACAGAAATCACCTGCACATGATTATTAAAGTATTTGATTAACTTTAAGGTCTTGAAAGAGTATGCCATACTTGATATATGTTAGTTGTTTTTATTACTTGTGTTCCAAGCTAAGAGCTCCAATTTGGATGCAGAATGATCCCCACTCAACATGTAAAAGAAGTGATAATTGGAGGTGATGTATGTGAAATGGGTGGTACTGGGAGGTGCTGTGGGTGTTCTAGAAGAGTGTTATGGAAGGTTCTTGGTTCCATGAAGGAATGGTATATAGAAAACTGTAGCACCCCAGTCTCTTCCTTTGCCTCTTTGGCACCTGGTTTATCAGGTGGTTGTCTTTCTACATGTTCCCATTGTGACGTGATTCTTCATAGAACCAAAGTAATGGTGGAAATCCTTCAGCTACGCTGGCAACCTACAGAAGCATGAGACAAGAATTCTTCCTTTTCTCTTTATAGATTAATTTCTCTCAGGTATTTTCTGATAGCAACAGAGAGATGATTAATGCACTAGGGAATGAGGATTGTTTTTTTCCCTAAACACATTTTGTGGGAGTGGCAAAAAAGTAGTTTAGCTGTTTATCTCCATGAAGATATATAAACAAGTATTGGAGAGAGAGGAAGGGCAAAGAACACAAGGAAGCCGAAGCTGAACAGGAAGTCAGTGAAAGGCACCTGTAACAGTCTGCATCCCTGTGACATTTCTTGAGATGCCTTACCCAACAGAGGCCACTTTGTATAATTGTGATCAGTAATTTATCCTGAAACTGCTGTGTTGTGGGTGCTTATGTGTGTGTATTGTAGGGAGGCATAAAATCATATTTACTTGCAAAACTAATTTGCACTAATAAGGGAAATGGATTTAAATTGCTGAACTCTTTAAACTATGGAACAGTTTCACCTGCGCTTAGGCTTACTTAACTTACATTCACATGCTCAAAAGTGATGAATTCTGGCCTTCGGCATCCAGCTCTAGAATATCTATGTAATGTTTTATTTTTTGCATATAGTGTGTGATGTTTATATTTAGGTCTAATTAAGTTATGTACAGAAATGTTGTTTGTCTTCTTAAACATGTTTTTAAATCTTCCAAAAATAGTCGCCACATGGTTAATATTCAAAGTGGGTTTTGCTAACCAAATGTAATGCAAATAAGATTTGTCTGAATTGCTACAAACCTTGACCAATCTTGAGTTGAAACCTAGGTTGAAAATCTACTGGTATAGCCCTCTATTTTACGTCCTAACATGTCAAGTTGACATACAAATGCATCACTTGTCAAGCCAAAGTTTTTCTATTCTTTCTGTTCCCAAGATTATATAATCATATCACAAAATAAAACTGTTACAAATTCTAAAAGTCACATAGTCTTTAAAAACTCACACTTTAAAAGTTTGGTCTCCTTAAAGTATCCTTATGCTCTCTAATATATCTCTTAACTATGGACTCTGGTAAAATAAAAGATAAATTAAATACATTCCTATTTCAAGATGGACGAACCAGGGCTCAATCACTATCAAATCAAAGCAAAACCAAACTCCTACAGTGTAAATAATTCAGTATCCAGTATCTGGGTCCCTTCAAAGGGCCTGAACTACTTCTCTGGTTCCACCCTCTGCATCCCACACGGATTCTCCTAAGCTCAGGACTAGCTCAGGACTGCTTCACTCCAGAACTGCTGCTCTTCTCGACAGCTCTTGTCCCATGTTGCTAAAATCTCCAAAATGTTGGGGTCTTCTGCTGCAATTGGACTGCACTTTCACCAGTAGCCTCTCCTAAGCATGCCATCCTATCTTTGTGAGTACAAAGTGTTGTACCTAAAGCACTTTCTATCCTAATTTGCATCACCATATTTCTATACACCCCTTTTCTTTTTGCAATGAAATCCCTGAATCTAATCTCCTTCTCCCAGCTTTCTTCTTGACCATTGCCAATAACAACTTGTACCAAACCACCCTTAAATGATAATATCCATGACACATCTTTTGGGAATGCAGGCAGAGTTCTCTACAATACTTCTTGATGATTGGAGGCACTTGGGGAACCTTTTTTCAGGGTCCTTCACAGACCCTGAGAAAATTCAGGATTATGGTCAAGTCCTGAATGGAGAATTCTCTGAGGCTGGATCATCTCATCCTGAAGCCTTGAAGCCGTCCTGGGTATAGAACTCAGAGGAAACTGCAACAGGGTGCTTGCTCTGAAACATTGGGTTATCTGGGCCAGTCGCTCCCACTGGAGATTTCTCAGATGGCCTTCCTCACCCAAATCTTAATTTTCTTAAACCAAAATGAATCTCATTCCCTGTGAAAACAAAAGTGTAACTTCTTCTCCAAAGTAATTGTATCTTTTGACTTAAATTTTGAAGTCAAGGCATTTTCAAAATATATACGTTGGATTAATGTAGCAACATTTATAATCAAATGTCTCTTAGCAGCTGTTGCTCCTTCCTCAGCAGTCAGAGTTCAAGACAACACAATAACATGAAGTAACCACTCTCAGGGAATTTTCCATCTTTCCATGGCCTTTTGTTTATTACTTTACTCCCTATTTAGAGACCTCATTTTATTATTTTAAAACTATGTATTTATTTTTTGAGTCTATACTTTCTCTTTACGCTCCCAAGTCTGTATTTTTAAAGGCACCGTGAATCATTTAGGTGTTTATTTTTTTATATATCTGAATCTCTCTTTACTTTGTATCTCTCTTTTCTGAACACAAGTCTATAAAATGCAAAGAGGCCTGGCTAGGACCAATCAGCTGGCTTTTCAGCATTCCTAGCTTGGTCTACCAGCTTCATGGTAGAGGTGCTTTTTCTTGGGTAGACAGTTTACTGGTGGCAATCAGGGGTGCATCTTTTTTGAAGAGATAACTTCCTGACCCAATGCTAGTGTCAAAAACAGTGCAGCTCTTTTAAGGGGTCTGACTACCAAACACTCCAATGGGGTTGATGAGCAGTATGCTTCTTGGTGACGGCATGGACCTAGAAACTCCTTATGTTACACTGTTCGGTGATTCTCATATCTCAGTCCATGGTGGGGATTACTATAGTCATTTAGGTAGATGTATTTGCCTGCACCTTCCAGAGGTCCTTCCAGCTTTGCCCGTTCACTTTCCCAAAGACCTATGACACAAGCTGCAGATCAGACATTCACTCTCTTAGAAACAAGAGAATCTGATCTTCCTTGCATAAAGACTGCTGCCCAGTCTAAGCAGATATTTCACTATGAACCAAAATTCTTGTGTCTGGAGGTAGAGATGGAGCCAGGTTTCCAATTTTCAGGAAGCAGACAATTTCATGAAATGATAATTATTTTTATTTTATTAATTACATTCATTAAACAAAATTATAAATTAGGTACAGTGAGCTATTTTGATACATTCATAAATTTCTTAAATTGGTTTCTACAGATCCATGTCCTCAAATATTTGTAACATTTATGGTGAAAAATCCCAAATCCTTTCTTCTAGCTTTTTAAAACCTATTACTGCTCTCTATAGTCACCTACTATGCATTGGCACACCAGGTCTCTTGGTGCCTCTAATGGTGACTACCCAGTTCCCACAGATCAGCCTTTCCTCATTCCCACTTCTCAGCTATCTGCTTAGCTTGGACAGCCACCATTCTCCTCTAAGTGAGATGGGTGTGTAAGTGTACATGATGGTCACATGGTTTTTGTCTTTGTATACCTGGTTTACCTTGCTTGTTGCTTTGTCCTCATACTCCATCTATGTTGTCACAAATAAACATGATTCCATTCCTCTTAATGACTAGTAGGTTATCAGAGTGCATCTATCACATTTTTCTAGCCATTCTTCAATTCACAGATTCTCCGCTGTTTCTGTGAAATGAGATATTTGATCTAACCTGCAGTCCAACAGAAAGTAACTCAATAAACTAAATGAAATGAGTTTAACATAATTCTACATGACAGACTTTTTTACTGTATCACATTTTCAATAATTCTTATAATCCTGAAGTTGAAAAAGTTATAATAATCTAATTAATACAATACTATGCTGCTATAATATAATTAATTATATTATATTAATTATATAATGTATTAAACATTAATTAGATAACTAATTAATACAGTACTATTATGATTTCCTAATAGTTAAGTCATAAAATTTTCTTCTTTGGATTTTCAGACTCCCATGTAAGACAACATACAGAAGGAGTATGATGAGTTCCTTCTGAGTTCCTTCACATAACTTACTCTCGGGTGTTGACAGAGATTTCTGTCCCATATGGTCCCACAGCCATGTGGTCCCAAAGAAACACACAGAGGTCTACATTAATCATAAACTGATTGGGCTATTAGCTCAGGCTTTCTAATTAGCTGACTCTTACATTGTACATTAACCCATCATTCTTATCTGTGTTAGTCACGTGGCTTGGTACCTTTTATCAGTGAGGCCTTCTCATCTTGCTTCTGCTGCATCTGGGTTATGACTGCAGACTAAGCCTTTTCTCTTCACAGAATTCTCCTGTTCTGGTTGCCCTGCCTCTACTTCCTGCCTGGGTACTGGTCAATCAGCATTTTATTAAACCAGTACAACTTTACAGGGTACAAGACTATTGTCCCACAGGTCTTATTTTCATAATGGAAAATATTCATAATGGAAAGCATTTGAAATTGATAATGCAGTGAAGATAGTCTTTGAAAAGTTTTTTAATAAAAAAAAGATCATTCAACTTTGATAGACATTTCACAAGAGCATTCAATTTCCTCAAGATATTTAGAAAAAGATTTTGTTTCCAGAATTCTTTACTTAACTAAAATATAATCCACTCTGAAAGCAAAAAAAAAAGAATTTTTTAGAATTTCTAAAAAAACTGTGTTATTTATAAGATCAAAATACTAGGTGAAAAATCCAAGAAACTAAAATTACAAAAGAATGACATGGGACTTGGGAAGCAGTGCCAAGTGGTGGGACTCAGAAGCAATAATTTCAGGACAGCAATGCATACCGACATGAAATGCCTTCAACATACAAAGCCACTTCATCTCTGAACCAACCTCAATGGGCACAGATTAGTCCCCTGCAGACTATGAGCTGGAATGTGTCGCAGCCAGTGACGAGCTGCACCCACAGAGGCAGTCTGTGAGGACTTTGACCTTCTACCTCTCCCACAATATATGAGGCTTTTTTTTTTGCAAAATAGAAATTTGAAGATAACTTATTTCGTCTTTACTCTTTGCACAGATTTTATTTAGTTGATACATTTAATGAAATAGGATTACATGCCATTTTCTATTAGTTTAGTCACACTGAGTGTATATATTTAGTAACAGTAATTTTAAAAGATAATATTGACATAAGCAATTTCTGAAATTTGGAATTAAGGATGTTAAGTAGGAAAAGACATAACGACTTTCATTTTAATCCTTTTATTATTAATGTAACATTTTGCATTGGACATTTGATTTATAAAATAATTAAGGAAAACAAAATTTTAAATATACTATATGGCACTCACAATATTGGAAGAGAATGCAATAGATTGGTGTGGGAAGTCCTTCTGTCAATGTTTTGCTTTTATTGGTTAATGAATAAAGCCGTTTCAGCCAGTGACTTAGCAGAATAGTGCAAGGCAGGAGTTCCAAGAAAATAGAGGAGCAGAGTCAGAGAGAAGCCATGCAGCCACCACTGGGGACAGATGTGCTGGAACCTTGCCAGTAAGCCACAGCCCCATGGTGATACACAGATTAATAGAAATGGGTTAATTTAAGATATACGAGTTAGCCAGAAATACCCTTAAGCTATAGACCAAACAGTATTGCAATTGATACCCCCAGAGGGGAAAAATGCAAGCTGCCAGCTGGAACATTGCTGGTAGGCCACAAACCTCATGGTAAAATATATAATAATAGAAATGGGTTAACCAAAGATATAAGACCTAGCTAGCAATGCACTTCAGTGTTTGGCCAAGCAGTGATTTGAATAATATAGTTTCTGTGTGATTATTTTCAGGAGTCCGTGCAGTCGGGAAATGAACAAACAGCCTCTTCATACAATAGATCTTTCCTGTAGTCTTGGGAAAGTACTTTGAATCCATCATGGAGTAAAATAAATAAATGACACAGGATCCCTATGTTTTTGTACCTATGCATCTGTGTGTTGGGAGGCATGGAAGAGGTGTTAACATGTGCACATGTGCGCCTAGGCAAATGAAAGTCGGAGGTTGATGACTATCACTATTGTTCTCCACCTTATTTTTAGAAATTGAATCTCTCACTGAACCTGGGGTTCACAAATTTGAATGTACTGCCCAGTCAAGGGCCTTAAAGGGTAAACAATCCAGCTTATTGAAGAGAACTACAATGCATGACATGGGGGTGTTGTGTGTGTGTGCGTGTGTCTGTGCACGTGAGTGCGTGTGCATGTCTATATATATGTGGGGGGGGGGTGTGAATGTATGTGGTTTCATGGAGAAAGATGTTGGGAAGATATGCACAAATTGCTGAGAACAGTTTTGGCCATGGGCAGTGTGATTATGAACAATGCAGAGACAATAGTATATTTTCTTATATTTCCATAAGCATAAACTTTTTTCTATAAGTGTTTGGATCTTCTAAAGGTTCGCATGTGAAATCTATGATGATGATAAGACAGAATTTTGAAATATAAAAGAATGGTAAGAGAGGTACTCAACTGGGGGGGAACGACTGGTGAAAATCACATGCTAGGAATTAATTTGGTGCTCTTAACTGTAAATAGTAGGAGGCAAGTGACAGAAACCCAAATAAGAGTGGGAAAGTTGGCAGATGATCCGATTTTAAAGTTCAGAATCCCAGTCTTGTGCTTGTTTTAGCTTTCTGTACAATAAGAAATCATTGCTCCCAGAGGACCGGCAGATTCATATTTACCCCCATGCTTCACCAAACGCTTAATCTGTGCTTCTGCTTTGCTCGGCTTGCTTTGATCTTTGGAGAAATAGAAAAGCCCATGATGTACATAAATTAGTTCCAGACTTCCCTCCATGGGAATTTGAGAGCTGTGTTAAGAATGAAGTTCCCTAGAAGCACAGAGCCAAAGAAAATGGTCGTGTTATGGTGCTTGTTCCCATGCGGACTAGAGTGCCCCATCTCATGATCCTTTCTTTGCTCCTCTCCCCGACAAGCATGATTCCTAATGAATTTCCATCTGGATAGTTTTCTTGAAATAGGAGATGGTCCTCCACAGTAAGTATGGACACTGCCCAGCTTTTCTCCAATGTAATGTTACTGAGTTTTAGGTCACCCAACCCAATTAAATGGAGAGAACTTAGCTACAGGTTCCTTTAGTATCTGGTTCTGTGTTTATTGATGAGCCAGCATGGGGAAGGATGGAAAGATGTTCTGAATGATCACCTTCACACTCACTATCAGCCCAGAAGGAGCCACGTGAGGCATTCCTGTGCTACCATATTCAGGGCTGACAGCCTCACAGTCTAGAAGCAAACAAGTAATTAGGCATTTTCAAAGGACAAACAAATGGTTATTAATGCTGCTAAAAGGATGTTTCTCAAGGCTCAGGGAAAATTCAGTGTGTACTCACAGGACAAGTCTTGGGAGATGAGGATGAGGGAAGCAAGAAATCGGTGACATTACTGGAAAGTCAGGGAGGCAGGAAAGTGCTAAGAGTGTACACAGTTCAAGCTCACATAAGCCTGGGAGTCAGGGGATGCGGGGAGCTGAGGCAGCAACTTATTTTAAAGCACCTTCCTCTTCCATGGTGCTTATGCACGTTTGTATTAAAGAGAATATTTGCTGGGCATTGAGTCAGAGCTCCAGTCTTCCAGACTTAGCCTGTATGGAAAACTGTGTGAGCTGGGCCTCTGTGCTCACAGGTTCTGCATTGGTTGATTTATCCAACTGTATATAAAACGTATTTAGAAAAAAAAAGTTGACCACACTGCACATGTATAATTTTATTCTAAAATAATTCTCTAAATCCAGTACGACTGTATATTATTTACATTGTATTATACATTGAAAGTAGTAAATAAGTGACTTAAAGTAAATGGAAAAAATGTGCTTGGGTTATACACAAACACTATGCCATTATTTATTGATAAAGAGACTTGAGCATCTGTGGTTTGAGGTATCTGTTAAGAGTTGTGAAACCAATCATCTGAGAAGATTAAAGAACTACTGTGTGTGTGTGTGTGTGTGTGTGTGTTCATATGTGTATACACAAGTGTGTATGCATATGCGTGTATTGACTAATCAATCACTCATATATGATCTAGCACCTAAATGCATTGAGTATGCACACATGTTCATGATGTACAGACCATTTAAAGACTAAAAGTCCCTTCTTATAGGGTAGAAGATTCTTTGTCCATATTAAAACAGAGCAGCATAAACTGTTTCTCCTCAGTTTCCAATAATATTTGGGTGGTTTTCCGATTACATGCTTGTTTTATTTTGATTTAGTAAAGACCCTGGCCAGAAGTGACTTGAGGAGAAGAAGATTTATTTGTCTTATAATTCCAGATGGCAGTCCACGATTGAGGGTAGTCAAGGCAAGAAGAACTCAAGCAAGAACCTGGAGAGAGACACTAAAGCAGAGACAATACGAGAGCGTTACCTACTGGTTAGCTCAGCTTGTTTTCAAGCCCTTCAACATCACTTTCCAATTGAGAAAATGTTTCCATCAGATTCCTCCCTCTTTTCCACATCCATTTCTCTTGCATCTCATCCCTCTAAGAGTATAGAAACCATTCTTCAAAGTAACCTATAAAAATTTTGTTCGAAGGCTGTGTAGTTCCCACCCTGTGTCCCAGAGTCTTAACTCTCAGAATGGCCCACAAACAGAAGCATTAGCTTCGCCTCAGATCTCAGAGACACAAAACATCAGTAAACTAGCACAAGACCCAGGATCTTAAAACATTGGTGAGTTTTCATTGGTAGTGAAAGAATTGGAGGCGCCCTTAACCTTGCCTGGCTTCTGCCATGCACCATCTACAATTCACATCAGGTGTACCAGGAAGCTCTGCTTCTATACATGAATAAACCTCTCAGTTGTCCCTCATTCTCCATCAATCTACCTTCATCTTCATACACAACAATTATAAAATTACAAAAGAGGAAATGGCCCAAACATGTCATAACTAGACAAGATCTTCAATCGTTTCTATTGGTCAAAGCACATCATGGAACACCAAAAATTGAAGTAGAAGACAAAAAGCATTGATTCCCTCGTAAAGAAGGACTTCAAGGTCACACTGAAAAGGACATGACATGCAGAGAAATAAAGCATGGTGGTGGTATTTGCAATCTGCCACACTTGTGAAGTCAGAATCTGTGCATATCAATAGATTTGCCCCAGATGATGCACAGGTACATTACAGCTAAAGAAGCATGACTCCAAATATTGCCACAGTTATCTGCAGATGTCTTCCCACATTTCTTTCCTCTCAAGATAGTTCCATATTCATGATCTAAACAAGCAGGCAATAGGTGCTGTTTGGAATAGGCCTGCTCAAGTAGTAACATCCAGCAGGAAAAGGGGGTGAACCCAGAGTCTTGCTATGTAAGCCGTGAGCTGCAGCACATCACCCACCATGATGCACAGCACCATATAGCCTAATGTCCTCGACATGACTGCTTGAAAGAATCCCTTAGCTTTACACATAACTGGCATTCCAGTGCAAACTGTACTTTATAACTTTCAGTCAGTAAAGGAGATGTTTCTATTAATAAATTGGCATTGACCTATAGTTACATAAGGACAAAAGTCAGTGTATATGCAATCTGGAGCTCATAAACATAGAGAGACATGCTCTTTGAAACCACAGTTGTAGAAGAACAACAATGGAGACCTTTATCTGAGTGTGGTGGAACAGCTTCCACTTCAGGAAAAGCTTACATGGGGTCCCAGGACCAACAGAAAAGTGTTCATTTTGTACTTCTTCCCTGATTATTTGAAGAACAACACAGATGAGTTATTGACTGGCTGAGTTTGAACCACAGGCAGCTCTGCCACTTCTTCCTTATGCATGACTTTGGGCAAATTAATGAAATTTTGTGTAGATTAACTTCTTTTTATTTACAATACAATGATGCTAAAAGTCACCAATGTTAGTTCCAATGGAAATATCAGTGTTTAAAAATAGCTTAGTATTTGCAAATAGCCAACAGTTTAGAGTTACACTATCACTATGGTTACAGTTAATATCACTACCACTATTATTTCTTAATGTAACAAAAACAACTCTGTACCCAGAAGATGCTCCCTTGAGTCATGAATAATTTTATTTTGATTTTGAGTTTTTATGTGTATATGGATGTGCAGATGTGCTCATGTGGTGGCATGCATGTGGATCTATGGGTATGTTTCTGTACATATGAATCACAGTGTACTTATATTAGTGTTTACACACATATAGAGACCAGAGGATAATGTGGAGTGTTTTCTACAGGATGTAAGCAGCATCTCTCACTGGTTTGAAGTTCATCCATAAGGCCAGTCTGTCTGAGCAATGAGGACCAGAAATCCTCCTGTCTCCACCTCATCACTACTATGATTACAAGCATATCCCACCATGCCCCATTCTTTTTTTTTTTTAATTTGGCTGTTGAAGACCAAACTGAAAGCTTCATGTTCACAAAGAAAGCACTGTATACATGGGTTCTTCTCCTCAGTTCTTAATTTTCACTTAAAAGAAAAACTTTTGCTTTTCCCTGGTTCCCACATTCTTACACTTGGTATATTAATTAAGTTTCTAAGACAGAATCTAAGATTCTGGATGGGTGGACAAAGTGCTGATTATCCGGGTTCAAAAAAAGGGTCCATTTTCCATAGTGAGTCAGAGTTCTACATTTTTATACATATAGTCATGCTGCTTACAAATATAATAACGCTAGCACTCTGTCTTCCATGCCAATACATTAGAAGCAGAACTCCTAGGTTAATTCTAATGAGTCCTTTTCTTTCTTAGTCTTACAGAAATGTTCCCTGGGATTGAGTTAATTACTCTCCAACCAAGGTGTTGATTTGTAACAGAGGTGTGATCTACAGGTGACATGATGAAAGGAAGAAAAAACAGAAAAATAGAAGGAAAGAGAAGTGATCAATAGGGCAATAAGATAATCTTTACTATGGTCTCATAATTTGTACATTCCATCTACATTTAGATGTTTAAATAGTTGCACAGTAAAATGTTTAATATCAGCGTAGCCCAAAATAATTCTCAATACATGTTGTTGGCCTCTGGGAATCTTCTCGTCAGATATGAGAATAAGCTATCTCTAACTCTCAGGAAGATTATGTTGCTTATAAAGAAAGGGTTATGGGCAGTGTCAAAATGAATGAATCAGATTAAACTGAGCCAAGAATGTGTCTTCTTGAGTAAATGCACCAGAGTGTAAAGTCAATAGTTTTGATAAATCTACAGAGATTTCCATCTAGTGCCTGGATCTCTCTAGCCAGAGATTCTTAGCCCAACAATGGTGCCTGGTAGGGATTTCATCTTCTGAGTAGAACGCATAGCTAATCAGACAGTTGTTGGATACTCTCATGATTCTTGTGCCACTATTGCATCATATGTCTTGCCAAGCCCATCATTATTGCAGCTCACAGGGTTCACAGATGGTTACTTTTGTCCTTTAGTACATGCATGAAACTTTCTAGTACTATTAAAGATATGTAGAAAGGATGGAGCTTCTAGGTCAGTACCAGTTGGCTGTTTCTGTGTTCCTTGAGTCGTGAATATGTTGTCTTCAGCAATAGAGTGTTATCATCAAGTTCTGGGTCACCTATAGTATTGGCAGTAGCTAAATTATGTTTGGGGGGTCTATGGGACTTCACTGACTATCAGCTCCAAAAGAGGTAACCTATTTAAGTAACCCTTGTTATGTTTGTGGTATTCAGTGGGATCATTGCTCTTCCATTATATGTTAACTACATGACTATATACATGTTTTACGAAGCATCTACAGTAGTAGGTAGGTTTGTATGACTTTTTAAATGACTCTTTAAAGTTCTTTATCCTTCCCTGTAGTTTTTTCTCTACTATGTCTTCCCATCGCTGACACTAATTGCCCTCCTTGTTCCATTAATACCCATTAACATTTATGTTGTGAGCTGCTTGTTTGTTCCTGGCTGCTCAGCCCAAAAATAATTACACAGAAGCCATATTTTTTGCAGTACTTTTTGGCCAATTGCTTAAGTTTATTTCTGGCTAACTCATAACTTCAATTAACCCATCTTCATTAATCTGTTTATCACCAAAAAGTTCTGGCTTACTGGGCAAAATTCCGGCATCTATCTCCAGCAGGGCTACATGGCTTCTCCCTATTCTGCCTTCTTCCTCCCAGCATTCAGTTTAGTTTTCCCCACCTACCTCTACTCTACCCTATCAGGGCAAGTCAGTTTCTTTATTCATTAACTAATAAAAGTAACACATAGACAGAAGAACCTCCCAAATTATTTCCCCTTTCGGCTTCAATAAAAAAAAAGGTTTTAACTTTAACATAGCAAAATTACATATAAGAAAACAGTTATTAAGCAAGAATTATAGTTACAATATATTTACTTTATCTCTTATCATAACTAAGGAAATGTATAATTATAACTATTCTTCAACTCCATTAAAGATTCCAGAAAAATATAATATTATCTAAGTAAACAGGAAGTATATTGTAAGCAACTCAAAACTCTGGAATTGACAGAGACATCTTGCTGCATGGATAGTTACCCACAGTTCTTCTATACTTCTGGGGTATCCATCTTTAGCCTATAGGCCCATAGTATCTGGCAGACTTTTCCATGAAACAGGAAATTTCAAAGATAGCTTTGCCTATATTGGCAGCTTGTCAGTCACTTTCTTCTGTGTCTTCCAGTATGTCTGGCAGGCTCTTTCATGAAGCAGGAACCCCGAATGATCATCTGACTCTTAGGAAAGTTCAGTAGTCATTTCTCTATGAGTCCTGCGTGTTCAGTTCATACAGCAAACATCAAGCAGTCCAGACAATAATAATTTCTTGCCCACATGGCTAGGCAAACTCCATAAGGAATCCCTTCAGTGCCATCATCCTCTTGAAGTAGATTGGTATTGCCAGGAGCAGATGTGTCTCATCATGAAAAGTCCTAAGATCTTAAAACAATTTAAATGCCATATTCTGTAGTCTTTGAAAGGTTTGAAAAATGCATATCCATCTGAAATATATCTCTGTACATCTAGAAAACTTAACTAACATGACTATAAGATTGACTATTAAAGATGACTATTTATTAACCTGCATTTATTAACTGTACATTACATTTTTAAATGAGCTACACAAACAATACTGTAATCAAGAGCAGAAATATACCTATAAGAAAATTGACCTTAAATTTGTATCAATAAGCCAAGATCCATACCAATGCAAAGTATCCATCTCTATAGCATATCCTCCTTTAAATGTAAACAAGCATTTATAGACAATATTTGAGAATATGGGTATAATTCTCTCCAAAAAATTTTCTTGTTTTTTGTTGGGTGAGGAAATTTTTGGGAGTGTTCACAGCAACCTTTCAGGTGATTGTGGCCCATCAAAACACATTAGTCTGTAATGTAGCCACAGGTTCTCATCTTCTGTGGAAACAAAGGAAGAACCTCTTTTCAAAAGCATATTCTTAGACCCAAATTTTGAAGACAAGATACCTTTAAAGTATATATGTTGGTTACTTAGCTTTCCACAGTCAAAAATGTAAAGAAAACACAATAATATACATAATCCAGACTTTCTGTGAATTTTCCATCTTTACATGGCTTATTTTTTCCTGATTTTAATCTAGGATTGTTTGTATTCTGTCTCTTTAAAGACTTTGTTTTATTTTTATAAACTATTTACTTTTATAACTCTATACTCTTTTTCTTCTCTCTCTCTCCCAAGTCTACGTACATTTATCTAACACTGTGGCCCATTTAGAGGTCTTTTTATCTGAATCTGAATTTATTGTTTATCTATAATTATTGTCTTCCCAGGACAACTTCTTAAAATGCTAAGCACCTCTTAAAAATCTAAGTGGTGGCATTGATAGAGCAAACACAGCCCTGCCTGCTTCCTCCACCCAGCCCATCATGGCAAAAGTTTATTCACTGCCTCTAAGACTGCCGGGTGGGATCCACACTCACCACCTCAACTCTGATAAGCAGTTGGCCCATGCTGAAACCAAGTAACTTAGAGCATGCTACTCACAAACTCCATTTAAGTGCCAAGCCTCCTGAAAGAGCCAGAGTTTGTGCTGGCAACATAGCCCAGAAAGTTGCCATGTCAAAATCTTGTGGCTTTTTTTTCTGCTACTGCTGAATCAGGAATATCTCTCTTAAAGGAGTCACAGCATCAGCCATGCTTAACTCAGTCTTCTGTGCCTAAAATTAGTTTTTAAGCATTCTCAAGTTTTACATGGATCTAGTCAGCCACATTGGAGTGCTAATTTTTTATAGGAGGCCGCTAGTTTATTTCCTGGCCACCCTGACCCAACATAATCATACAGAAATCATATTATTTGCAATACTGTTTGGTCAATAGTTTAAGTATATTTCTGGCTAACTCATAACTTAAATTAACTCATCTCCATTAGTCTGTGTATCACCATGTGGCTGTGGCTTACCAGGTAAAGTTCCAGCATCTGACTCTGGTGGGGCTAGATGGCTTCTCCCTACTTTGCCTTCTTCCTCCCAGCATTCAGTTTAGTTTTCCCCACCTATCTCTGCTCTATCAGACCAAGCCAGTTTCTTTATTCATTAACCAATAAAAGCAACACACAGACAGGAGAACCTCTCACATCACATTTATACACTGCTTTCTATCTCCACATCCTTGAAATACCCTTACTTATTTTATAACCTCTTTGGGTATTTTAAATGAAACACACATATCTGAATATTCAAAGCTAACATGTACAAATGAGAAAAAACATGTAACTTTTGTCTTTTTGAGTAAGGTTTACCCTACTCAGAAGGGCTATTTCTACTTCTATTCATCTACCTCTGATTTTCATCCATTTTTATAACTGAAAAATACTGATTGTATAATTATACCACATTTTCACTATCTACAAATCTGTTAGTGGACATGTAGGCTATTTCAATTTCCTGGCTATTGTGAATAGACAAACAGTGAACACAGATGATCAATTATCTCTATAGTAGATACACAGTCTTTAGGGTTTATGCACAAGAGTAGTACAGCCAGATCATGTTTATAGCTGTATTTTTCTACCTGCTCACTGATTTCCAAAGAGGCTATGCCAGTTTGCACTCCCCAACAATAGAGACTAAGTATTTTTCTTTTTCTCCATCCATGCTAGCACTAGTTATCATTTTAAAAATCTCTGTTATTATTACTGGAATATAATGATATCTCAGAGTAGTTCTAATTCACATTTCACTAATCGGTAAAAATATTAAAATTTTAAAATAAGTATTTCCCAGTCATTTGTATGTCATCTTTGGAAAACTCTCTGTTTATCCCCATACTCCATTTTTAATTGGGCTATTTGTTTTAATTCTGTTTTGTGATTTTAGCTTTTTGTAATTCTAGATACTAATCCTACGAAATTGTTAAGCTGAAAAGGTTTTGCCCCTAAAGATTCTTTGGACTTCCTCTTCACATGAATGATGGTGCCCTTTGTTTTACATAAGCTTTTGAGTGTCATGAGGTACCGTTTATTAATTGTTAGCCTTTAATCCTGTGCTTTTGAAGTGCTGTTCAGAATGTCCTATGACATACCAATGAGCTCTCATGTATTCCCCACATTCTTTCTCAACCGTCAGATTCAGGAGACCCTATTGTTTTTACTCTGCTAGATGGACTTAATTGTAGGCGAAGCTGTGCTTTCATTTATGACTCTCCAGACCCAAAATTTCACACAAAAACTATAATAATTGCAACACTGTTTGACCAATGGCTGAGGTACATTTCTAGCTAACCCTTTCATTTTAAATTAACCCATTTCTATTAATCTATGTATCACCATGAGGCTGTGCCTTACCAGTAATGTTCTGGCATCTTTCTCCTTAAGAAGCTACATAGTGTCTGCCTGACTCCACCTTCTTTCTCTCTGCATTCAGTTTAATTTTCTTGTCTAGCTATATTCTGCCCTGTCATAGGCCAAAGCATCTTCTTTATTAACCAATGATAATGAAACATATTCATGGCATACAAAGGGGAATCCCACCTTTCTGTCTAAATAAAAAGGAAAGTTTTAACTTTAGCATAGTAAAATTATATATACTAAACAGGTATCAATCAAAAATTGCAGTTACAATATTTAGTTGATTTATATCTGGCAAATTAAAGAAAATATTCTATCATCTATTTTATAATTGTGAGTCTAAAGTCTTACATCTAATTTATCATAACTAAGAAAAACTATCCCCAGAAGGATATAGCATTACCTAAGGAAACAGGAAGTGTACTATAAGCAACTTCCAAAGTTCTAGAAATGACAGAGACATCTCACTGCCTAGATAGTCACCAAAGTTCTTCAGTAACATTGGGGCATCCATCTTCAGTCTATAGGTCCATAATATCTGGAAGACTTTTTAGTAAAGTAGGAAATTTGGAGATCTATTCTGCCTTGTACTGGCAAAGTTTATCAGTTGCATATTTTGTGTGTCCTGCAGAATGCCTGGCAGTTGCTTTTCTTAAGCAGGAACCTTGAAGGACCATCCCATTTTTTGGAAAGTTTAACAGTCACTTTTCTGTGAGTCCTATATATCTAGATCATACAGCATACATCAAGCAGTTCAGGCAAACACAGTTTCTTGCCCAAATGGCTAGTCTTATCACATTGAAGGCAAATTCCATAATGAGTTTTTTCAGTGCCCGTCAACCTCTCTGAAATAATTGTTGCTGTCAGAAGCAGACATGTCTCATTGTTGAGAAAATTCTAAGTTCTTCAAAGTACTTTTAAAGCCATATTCTGTGGGTCTTTAAAGGTTTGAAGAATACCTATCCATCTGAAATATTTCTCTGGACATCTCAAAAATGTAACTAACATCACTACAGTTTGACCATTATAAATATCTATTGATCTGTAATTTTAAATATATATTATATTTTTAATAAACTACATAAATATAATACTTTAAATGATAGTAGAAATATATATCATATATATAAACAAAATTGACCTTAAATTTGTATATATATAAACCAAAATCCATACCAATACAAACTATTCATTTCTATGTCATATCCGTTTTTTTTATTTAGAAAGACCTTGACTTTGAACATTAACCATTTATAATCAACCTCCTTTAAATAAAAACAAGCATTTATAAACAATATTTTCGAACCTGGGCATAGTTCTCTAGGCCACTTATTGCTGATTGGGGGAGCTGTTAATCAGGTGTTTCATGGGGTATTCTGTATAGTTGGTCCATCTCAGACAGCAGTCCAGAAACTGTCATGGATATTGGACCACCTGGGTAATTGCTTCAGGGGTCTTGTTTGATCAAACTATATTAGCCATTAAGGAATTCACAGCTTTTTATCCTCTGTGGAAACAAAATCAAAACCATAAAACCTTTCTCTCTCTCTCTCATATATATATATATATATATATATATATATATATATATATATATATATATACACACACACACACATACATACATACATATATGTGTGAGTGTGTGTGTGTGTGTGTGTGTTGGTTTAGATTAGCAGCCCATGCGATGAAATGTCTCTCATGTTAGTTCATTTATAGTCAAAAATTCAAAGAAAACATACATAATCCAGACTACATATTTTCCATGGCTCTTTTTTTTTTTTACTCTATTTCTTTTATTTTTTTCTTAATTTTGATTTTTTTTTGAGACAGAGTTTCTCTATCTTTGGCTGCCTTGGATCTCACTCTGTAGACTATGCTAGCCTTGAAGCCACAGAGATCCACCTTCCTTTATCTCCCAAATCCTGGGATTAAAGGTGTGTGCTATTACACGCAGCTATCCTATTTCTTTCTTTTTTTTTTTTTAAGAACTTTCTCTGTCCTTTTTCTTTTCTCTCCAAAACCTACATATATTTTTAAACACACTGTAAACCATTTGGAAGTTTTTTTTTGTTTTGTTTTGTTTTTTTTTTGCATCTGAATCTGTCTTTACTGTGTATCTCTATCTTTTTCTGAGCACATAGTCTTAAACCTGATAAGCAGCATGGCTAGGATTAAAGTTTCAACTTTGGTGACTGTCTCTGCCCCATTACTTCGCTATTTGAGAGTCTACCTTCATGGTGGAGGTACTAGTGGGAGCCATGATCGTCACAACTCTGGAGTTTCTAGGTCCATACCACCATCAAGAAAACTCTTTTAAAGGAGCCAGGCCTTTGCTTGCTGCCAGCAAACAGAGCCTACTAGAGAAAAGACAGTTACCAATAAGCTGTTCTTGATTCTGTTCTTTTCTTTGTAGAATCCAAAAAAATATATACTTTCTCAGGCTTTATATGGAAACTCTTGCAGAAAGTTTGGGCACCATTTGTAAATAGAGACCACTTTTGTTTCCCAGCTGCTCAGCCCTGAATAATCATACAGAAACTATATTAATTACAACGTGTTTTGGCCAATGGCTCGGTTAAATTCCTAGCTAGCTCTTATGTAATGTTCTGGCATCTTTTTTACTTCAGCAGCTATACAACGTCTACCTGACTCTGCCTTCTTTCTCCCTGTGTTCAGTTTAGTTTTCCTGCCTCACTATATTCTACCAAAGCATAAGCCAAAGCAGCCTCTTTATTAACCAATGCTAATAAATCTTATTCATAGCATACAAAGGGGACTCCCACATCACTTAATATTAAATTGATTCTTAATGACTTGTTATATTCATAGAGCAATGCTTCACTCAGCCTTCATCAGAGAAGCTTCAATTTTCAGTAGATTATAACTAGCACAGATACAAAAATCTGACCAAGGTAAAGAGTAGACTGCATAGCCCTAAATAGAACACATATATTATAAACTTTTCTCGCAAGGCACAGGGGTCATTGAAAAAGAGGACATGGAAAATCTGGACAAGCCAGAGGCAGTGAATAAATACAAGAAAATAATGTTATCTAGACACAACAGATCAGTTACACATGTGATATCAAAGCAATTATGGCAGCATGACTAAACCCATGTAAGCAAGTTCAAGCCAGACCAAATCACAGCATGAAAAGAGGAGATGAAGTATTTCTACCTTCAACATAGTGATGGGCAATTCATGGCTGCTAGGAGAGTTATAGATCCATTTAAGAGTGTTGCCGCTGGAAGGTCAACCATGCTCCAGTGGAAAGCCATGCATCTCTGTATACGTGAGAAATACAAATTACACTTCATGAGTAAAAGAAAAAGAGTAGAACATAAAGTTGGGTTGGTAGGTTAGTGGAGGGTTGAATATTGTCAAAACCTTTTATACAGAATCTTTAAAAAACTAATAAAAATATAATTAGTAAAATATCCTTTTTATTACTTTTTCATTTTTTTTACATACAAAACACAGTTTCCATTCCCTCCTCTCCTCCTGTTCCTTTCCTGTACCTCCTCTCTACCCTCCCCCATCCACTCCTCAGAAAGGAAAAGGCATCCCATGGAAGTCAACAAAACATTGCATTTAGAATTGAGGCAGGACCAAGCTCCCTCCTTCCCCTCCTTCCCGCTGTATCAGGGCTCAGCAAGGCAACCCACCATAGGGAATAGGTTCACAAAAGCCAGCTCATGAACAAGGAGCATATCCTAGTCACATTGCTAGGGGGGAAAAAAAATATCAACTTACACAACTGTTACCCACACTTGGAGGACCTATAGATCAGTTCCATTCAGACTCAAACTGCATTTTATAAAAAGTTAGCAATGTCATTTTTGTTTTTTGTTTTTTTTTTTCAGGGGGAAAGCATTTGGAAGGTCATAAATTTTCTGAATTTTCCGATGCTGGGATTTTTTCTAAACATGTATATGCAATTAAGAGATAAAATATGAAAGAAATGTAAATAATAAGAATTATGGATTAAAAAGGATAATTTTATTTTTAAAAATCTACAAATGTTCTGTAGTGGAACAAAAATTAATGAGTGCCAAAAACCGCATGATTTTATATGTCAGTGCAATATTTTCTACAGAAATTCTGTAGCTACCAAAAGAAAAGGCAGAACACCAGTGTGTGATTTTCACCTTGAAAAGCAAATTAGTCTCAGCAGCTTCCTACCATCTGTCTACCATACACGAAGCTCTCCTAATTAAGGAAATAGCTCTTCTTAAGCTAATTCTTTGTTAATTTATTTTCTTTTATAGAAATTTTAATTTTTAAAAAATTGAAAAAATAACTATATGTCACAAAAAGAAAATTTAAAGTAGGTACACAGTTACAAAAAAGAAAATGAAAAGTATACTTTATCCACCAAGGAAAAATAAAAACAGGAGGGTTGTGGAGAATGGGGAAAAAAGCAGACCCTTGCCCAGTGTTTCAAGCCTCTCTCCAGCTGGGAAGCAAGAACTCCAGCACAGTTAACATTGGCTGTAAGGCTTCAGACACATTCCTTTCTTGTGTCTGTATTTTATGTTAAAGTAACAATGAACCCATATTAAGGCTTGTATATGTATGTAAGACATTTGGTAGGCCCCACCTTACCTCTCACAATATTGAGAATCTCAAACAAGATTATAAATTTTATTTAGAGTTCAGACATTTCACCTTTCGGCATTCGGGGAAATCTTCTCAAATGTAATCT
Source organism: Myodes glareolus (assembly GCF_982192425.1). Taxonomy (NCBI): domain Eukaryota; kingdom Metazoa; phylum Chordata; class Mammalia; order Rodentia; family Cricetidae; genus Myodes; species Myodes glareolus. The sequence continues at coordinate 44,263,830 of NC_142048.1, forward strand.
TGCCAGGTACCCTCAGGAACTACCTGTGACCTCATTTAGGTGGATGCTTTGTCCCTTGGTTTCTGTTGCCTTCTCTGGGTCATAGGAGAGTGTGGCACCTGTGGGTTGTCTGGTAGTTAGTGCTAGTTGTGAGTCTCTGCTAAGTTTGGCCCAATAGGGGTTTCTGGTAAAAACACGTTTCTAGTATTCAAGTTGTCCAAGGATTTGAAATAGGCTAGAAGCAATGGGTACAGAAAGGGTCCACAGGAAGGAGGAAAGCCGCATCAGCCATGAGGGTGTTATGTCTCTAGGGGTTGCTGGAAGAGAGGGAAAGCATGTAAATTCAGGTGATCTGCTGTAGGGTTGGGGATTAGACTGGGGAGTTGCAATTGGAAGACAGAAGACAGGAAGGAGAACGAAGGTCCTCTAGCTGGTTCCCTGGCAGGTAGCTTGTGCAGTAGATCTTCAGGCCTCAGGTGTTTGTGGCTGAGAAAAGATATGGGAGTAGAAATGAACGGTGCATAGAATATTTGTTACAAAGTAATGCAATGTTCAGTGAAAGTACTTCGGATGATCTTAATAAAAAGTTAAAAGCAAAAAATTACATTATTTTAAAAGAAAAATAGAAAATATTAATCTTTGTATCTAGATAATAAATACCAAATTATTTGTGTTGAAATCATTAATGAATAAAGAATAAAATGGCTATTTCTTCATTGTGATAATCTTAAGAAATAGATCACTATAACTTATAAATTTAAAGTATTTTATTGAAATATGAAGAACAACTGGAAAAAATACCACCGATCCCAGGTAGACAGCCTAAAGATGCTCATGAGAACAGTGTGCTTGTGTCTGCAGTGTCTGGGTCAAAAAACAAAGAATCATTCTCACCATCATTATCTTTTTCACCATCTCCTTCAGCACCACTATCAACACCATCATGTTCATCATCACCATCATCATCACCACCACCATCTTAATCACCATCGTAATCAGCACCACTATCAACACCATCATCATCACCATCATCATCACCATCACCATCTTTATCACTGTCACTGTCAGCACCACTGTCAACACCATCATCTTCATCATCACCATCATCATCACCACCACCATATTTATCACTATCACTGTCAGCACCACTATTAACACCATCATCTTCATCATCACCATCACCATCTTTATCACTATCACTGTCAGCACCACTGTAATCAGCACCAGCATTTGCAACACTTGTCCCCACTATACAGACTGCTAACATAAAAATTAAGCTTTTGCCCATTTTTAATCACAATAGACAAGTGGCCATTTGGTGCATCTTTTGGGGGTAGCTTCCCTTATTTTAGCCATATTATAATTGTGGTGCATCTAGTAATTTTAAATATGTACCTTTCAATATTTTAAATTTGTGTACATAATTTAAACTCAATTTAAAAAAACATCAATGCTTGAGGTGATATTAAGAAACAGTAAGCTGCTAATTTAGAATTTGTAATGAATTATCTATACTTTCAAGGATACAAAAGGGGAAATGTAATCAACTTTAATTTGTTCTCTTTTGATCATTTTCTTTGGATTTTCATCTTGAAATTACTCTGGAGACGAGTTATTTTGAACTTTAAGTCCTTATTGGTAGTAAACCGAAACCTTGAGAGTAATAACAGAAGTACAACCTGCATCATGACGTTTTAGGGCTGAGGAAAGATTAATCATGGAGTTGATTCTCTTCCCATGATGGGTGGCTCAGACCAAGTAGCTAATTCACTAATAAACAGCAAGTTGATGGTAAAAGCCTTGTATAGCATTGTGTCTATTATGTCATGACACATCCTGAATTCAGTTTGGTATATTGGAGAATGTTTTCTATAATAATTACATTTGTAAGAACCTCTGTACCTCATGCTTAATGTAATGATTAGCTTTATTTTGATCCATTGTGAAGGGCTACGGTCCAACTGTAAATTAAACTTCATAAGATAATCCAGTAGGTTTCATAGCATTCTACCCTCATCTTATGTGTTTTGGTGTGAAAAACTTAGAATGAAAAGTCTTGTATTATAAAGTGAGCCTCAAGTTAAATCAGACATTGGCTGGCCACTCTCACAAGTTCAGTGGCATCATTGCCCCAGGACATCTTGTCCACAGTACAGATTATAGGTGGAGGGTTTTGTGATTGGGTTGATGTCCAGGTTTCTCTTTTCATACCCTGCAGAGTACCTTCTTGTGCCAAAGAAACTAGAATGTAGGGGTAAAGGCTTCAAGCCCATGCCAGCTGAACCTCTCTACATTCAATGAGCTGAGTGTAAGTTGTCTCTGGCAATAGATCCCTGCTATCAAATTTCTAATGATATTTTGTTGTACTTATAGACAGGTACTTTGTCAAGTTGACATCAGCAAGGCTTCCTGCAGCATCAGATGGGAGCAGGTACTAGAGAAAGACATTATACAGAGAGAAAGTCTAAATTGGAGGTGTCCATTGGATCCCTTCCCTAAGAGATTGGGGAACCATGCCGAAGACAGGAAGGAAAGATTGTAGGAGTTGGAGAGACTAGAGGACACCATGAGTACATGACCCACATAAACAACTCAGCAGGGCTTATATAGGCTTACAGAGACAGAGCAGCAGGCATGGGGTCTGCATGAGTCTACACCAGGTCTTCTGTGTATATGCTATGGCTGTTAGCTTGATGTATTTGTGCAACTCCTAACAGTAAGAGCAGATGTGTCTCTGACTCTTTTGTCTGCTGTTGAGACTCTTCTCTTCCTATTGAGTTTTTGTATCTAGACTAGATATGAGGGCTTTCTCCTTATATTAATGTATCTTGGTTGCTGGCTTTTCTGAAAAGGAAATGGAGGAAGAATGGATCTGGTAGAGAGGGTAGGTAGAGGGAGCTACGAGGAGTGGAGGGAGGGGGAATCTGTGGTTGGGATGTACTGTATGGGAGAAGAATCTATTTTCAATTATAAAAAATTCAGAAAAGGAAAAGTCTGAGATTTTAGCTATTTTGCCAGAATATTTTTCTTCTGGATAGTTGTAACAGTCAGTATTCTAAAGAAGAAAATAAACAATAGACTTTATATCTAAAGGTTATTTATTAGAGTGTCTTACAGTTGATGGTACACTTTGTCCAATAGCACCTATCTATCAACAGAAAAACTACTTGCAGTATACTTAGGTTTTTTTTAATTGATTTTTATTGAGTTCTACATTTTTCTCTGCTCTCCTCTCTGCCTCTCTCCTCCCCTTTCAACCCTCTCCCAAGATCCCCATGCTCCCAATTTACTCAGGAGATCTTGTCTTTTTGAACTTCTCATGCAGATTAGATCTATGTATATCTCTCTTTTAGGGTCCTTATTGTTGTCTAGGTTCTCTGGGATTGTGATTTGTGGGCTGATTTTCTTTGCTTTATGTTTAAAAACCACTTACAAGTGAGTACATGTGATAATTGTCTTTCTGTGTCTGGGTTACCTCACTCAAAATGTACTTGTAATGGACTTACAGAAAGGGCTGAGTGAAATTTAGATGGGGGCTGATTGCCATTCATTAATAACACCTAGAACCACTGAAGTATGCTACCCTTCTTGTAAGACTTAGGTATATCCATATTGTACAACTATTTATTGATGATGACAACACTTTGGTTTTTTGTTTTTGTTTTGTTTTGTTTCTTGTTTTTTGGTTTTTGAAAACTAACCCTGAGAAAGGTGAGCATGAGTTGGAGGTTTTTATTTCTCTACTAAGAAATTTTCCTACTGTGTTATTTTCATGACATTTGTATTTGAATCCCATGTTAGAAATATCAGATCATGTTAGAAGTTTCCAGATCAGGATTAGTCAATCTCTAAATTTCTTCTTAATAAATATTTTCCATTTACATAATGCAACCTCCATGTCTGGCCTATTTGAAAGAAGACTGAGACACTGCAGGCCACAAGAAAGTGAAACTTCAGCTTAGATTCATTCATCATGCAAGCCAGCAAAGCACTGCGTAATAGAACTTCAGAATTGAGCTGAGGGTTTCTATTCCCTAAACACACATTAAAATGGTTAATCAGCAAAACAGTTTTAGACAAATATTCAGAGATTACAAATTTTACTTAGCACTTGTACACAAATTAAAACACTTCTTTGTTACCCTACTCACATATTTTTTCCCTTTGCCAAAGATGCATTTTTGTCTTGAGATCTCTCGAGTGTTTTAGATTCATTATAATTTTTTAATTTAAGACTTAATTTCTGGGCATTATGTGAAAGTTATTATTTGTAAAATGATGACTCAAATCTAACAGAGGCATCAGTAAAAAATAATCCTGGTGAAAGGCAGACTTCCACAAGTTAAAATTATAAAGTCCATTTTTTTCACTCAAAATCCTAAGAAACAATGCCCATCTAGCTATATCTCACTGAACATTCAAATATGTAGATGTGTAAAAAGCAGAGTCTCAGAAAAAACATCCAATTCAGTCTAATTCATAAGCATAATCAAGATTTTATAAAGCAAAAAGGTATTCTGCTAGCACCACAAGAATGGTGGAAACAGGATAAAGCATTATTTATGCTTCTAAGTATATGATGTAAAGGAAATAAGTGTTCCACAGGAACTTGTGAACAAGCTCAAGAACTGCTCAAAGATTAATGTGAATATCAGTTGGAACTATAGCCAGAACTAGAATGTCAATTGTCATGTGACTTGAGTCACGTGAGGTAAGCTAAGAATGCACATGGGAACCTGATGTAGGTGATGTGGGAGGCCCTTCTGTATATGTACTGCTTTTATTGATTAATGAATAAAACATTTTTGGCCTATGGGAGGGCAGAAATAGCAAGGCTGGAAGGAATATAGATAGATAGATGATAGATAGATAGATAGATAGATAGATAGATAGATAGATAGATAGATAGATAGATAGACAGATAGAGAATTGCAGAGTCAGAGAGATGCCATGTTGCTACCAAAGGAGAAAGACACCCACTGGAACCTTGCTAGAAGGCCACAGTATCATGTTGTTGCACAGATTAATAGAAATGGGTTAGTTTAAGAAGAAGAGTTAGCTAGAACTTTGCCTAAGCCATTAGCCACACATGGTTGTAATTAATATAGTTTCTGTGTAATTATTTGGGTCTGTGCTGCCAGGAAACAAATGAGCAGTCTCAGTTTACAGGAATCTGTGAGAACCTTGGTACTATTAGTTTTTGGAGATAAAATGCCCCCCCAGACTCATCAACATTGAATATTTGTCACCTGGTGCAGTAATGTTCAGAGATGGAACCCTGATAGGTTAATTAGATCATAGTTCCTGTGTGAGAGTCTATCTTGATGGTCAATTTGATAGGATTTAGAGTGATCTAGGAGACAAATTTCTTGTGGTTTCTGTGACAGGTTTGGCACAGGGGTTTAACTAAAGTGGAAAAAAAACTACCTGAGAGTGGGAGGCTCTGCTCTAGAGGCTAGGGTTCTGCACTGAATAAACAGAGAGCATGCAGGAATACCAGCATTCATGTCTCTCTGCTCCTTGAATGGGAAAGCACTCTGACCTGTAGTCCCATACTCTGCCACCATGCCTTCTACACCGAGATGCTGTGCACCTCAAATAGTGAGGTCCCAACAACTTCTTCCTTTCCTATGTTGCTTTCGTCTGGCCTTTTGTCACAGAAATTAGATAAGTAACTAAGCTCTATTCTCATCAGTGGGTTAATTCTCCTACAGGGTAATAGCTGAATAAGTTATTTGTGTGCAGGGCTTGGTTTGTGGGGTAGGTCACTGGCGAAAGATGGTTATGGATGGACCTTTTGTGATCCGCATTCTCCATCTTTCTCTGTTTGACTCATCATCTGTGAAATAGCAAGCTCCCTCCCCACTGGTGACTCAACAACTCAGATTCACCACCTCAGGGTCAAAATTAAAATGTCAGCTGCGTAAATCGAGGCCAAAATAAATCTTTCCCCTTATATGTTGGGTTTGTTCAGCATTTTGTCACAGTGTTGAAGGGCTGAGTCACAAGTGTGATAGGATCTGGGCCTGAGAAGCTGTTTCTGGTTTTGCTCCACTCAGCTGAACAATATAACATAAGAGGGAAGTAAGAAATAGGAGAAGGCTACTTCTGGTAAGGCAATGGAGGAGAAACCGTCAGAAAGAATGACTGATTACAATTTGGGAGTCTAATGGAGCAGGGGTATTTATCACTCCATCAGTTGTTTTGATAGTTCCTGATTAGACCTGATCAGTGTCTCAACACAAGTTTACAATGCAGTTGTACTTGATGCTACAGCTACAACCAATGCAGCCAATGTCATGGCCTTCTTTGATTTTTCTCCTTTCTTTTTCCTTTTATTTTTACCCTTCTTTTCTCTTTTTCCATACCCATTCCTTTTATGTTACACCTCCCAAAATCCAGAAAATACCCAGGTTTATGAATTCTAAGTACATCTTTCTACTTCTTTTTAGACTACCATTAACTAAAGTCCCCAAATATTTTTCATTTTTCCATTTCCTCTTGTATCTTATTCCACTCCTAACTTTGTCAGTCTCCTTTATTCCCAGATGACACTTTAACATTTATCACCAGTCTTGCCATGCTCGCTCTCTCTTCTTGTTTTCCTTTTCACTCATATACACAAATAGTGTGAGTTTCTATAGCACTATCAGGGTCCCTTGATTACTTAATTAAATTGGTACTTAAAATTTTCTGTAGTTACTTTCTACTCAATTACTAGAACAGGTTAGCTACTATACTGTCTTTGTTGCTGTAGAAAGTTCTTAGCCCTTAAGGTGAACTGGAGATAAAGCCTGGTTCCTCTAAGACATAGCAAAGAATCTAGTAAAAGCATCATCACAACTCTGTTACAACCTACTCTCTTTGGATCACGGCTAACACATCTACCAAAAAATGAGGGACAACTTGAATAAACAACATCAACATCTTAACCAATGATCATAACCCATGCAGGCCTACACCAGTGTAAAAGAAACAAGTAATATAAAAACCAAGGCAGTCTACATTTTCCCTAAATCACAAATGCCGCAGTAATGTCCCACGATCAAAATGATTTAGATAAACTTTCAGATGCAGAATTAAAAAGAATGACTGTGAATGTGGTAAAATGACTCAGAAAGAATTCAAATATTTCCAAAGAGAACACAAAGAAGGAGGTAGGAAAAAATAAGAAAGGTGATTTATGATATAAAAGTAGAATTTAATAAAGAAATAGAAATACTGAAAAAATGTCGAACCAAAATGAAGATAGGAATGAAAAATAAAATATGTTGTTGGAGACTGCTCATTCATTTCCTAGCCACCTAGACCCATATAATAACATATAAACTATTATTTACAACATTGCTTGGCCAATAGCTTAGGCATAATTCTAGCTAACTCTTACATCTTAAATTAGTCCATTTCTATTCATCTATGTATCACCACAAGGCTCTGGCCTACCAGTAAGGTTCTGGCTGGAGGTTGGCATCTTTCTCCTCAGCAGCTACATGAAGTCTCTTTGACTCCGCCTACTTTCTCTCTATAATTCTGTCCAGATTCCCTCCTGGCTTAACTTTACTAAGCCATTGGCCAAACAGCTTCTTTAATGGTGATAACACATATTCATATCATACACAGGGGAATCCAAAATCAAAAAATAGGTCAAATAAAAGATTCAGTGACATACCTCACCAATAGAATAAAACGTGAAAGCTAGATTATCAGAGTATGATGGAAAATAGAGGAGTTGGATCATTCAGTCAAGGTCAATAATTTTTATAATGTATAAATGAAACTTGCAAGGATTTGAGACTCCATTAAAATGCAAAAAATATCAACTATAAAATATAAGGAAAAGAACCTCATACAAAAGTCACAGTAAATATTTTCAATAAATTCATAGAAGAAAACTTTCAAACTTTAGGGGAAACCCATCAATATACAAGAGGCCCAAAGAACAGCAAACAGTTCCTTTTGCCATATTAGAGTTTAAACATTAAATGTACAGAAAAAAAAAAGAATATTGACTGATGAAAGATAAAAGGAAGGACCAAGTCACAAACCAATGCTGCCTCATTAGAAGAACTGCTGGCTTTCAAGTTAAACCCTAAAGACAGCAAGGTGTGGATCGGTGTTTTATGGGGCTAAAAGACCATAACTTTGTCAATACACCTGACATGCTATCTGCTATGATTGATAAAACAAAGACTTCCCATGACGAGAGCAGATTAAAAAAATAGATGAGTATCAAGGCAGCCATACAGAGGTCCAAAAATGTGAGGCTACTTCCATGGTGACCAAAGGTCAGAGTTGGAATTTACCTCTATTCCTTCTGGGTTACTGCATTTCTACCTAAAAAAAAAAAAAAAAAAAGCAACTCCCACCTACATTCAGAGAGTTCAGCTCTCTCAAGGTTAATGTCAACAGGTGTGGCTAATAGCCAGACCTTATATTTCAGGATTAGAGAAGTATATGTGTTTCTACTTCAAACAAAAGTCTAAGATTCCAGTTCCCTTAAGGAGATTATATTGAATTCCACTCAAGGAGTGGTTTGCCTACAGAATGTTTTGGTCTAGGGTGTGAGTGTAATTTGTTTTGTTCTATCAACAGAATGTTTAACTACAGATGTAGCCCATGACCTTCAATTGATATGTTTATTTCCTTGTATCATGTTAATGAAATTGTTGGTCTTACTCCTACCTTTTGGGGTCAGAGGTATTTTTAGCAATTGGAAATCAAATATGGGCAAATTTCAGCACTCAAAGAAACTCCCTCCTGATACTATTCTATGTTTCTGCTTTATTATTTTTATTCACATCTTCATATTCTTTACTATTTTCTAAATCTCCATGCCTCTACCCTGGCAATGAGGTATTTTTCTCTAGGCTGGTCCCCAACACAGAGGATACTGGAATACTTCATTCTAAAGAAAAAAAATTAATACGCTTAAGGGTCTAGACTATAGAATGATAAAAAAGGACACTTATTTTAAGAAAGAGGACTGAAAACAGAATGGAGGACTATCAAATATTAAATGGCTATAAAATCATGGTGCCTGTACACAGTAAAATTTTGTTAGGGTGTAAGGAAAAATTAAATTAAATTACATAATTAAATTATGTATCTGAAAAGTAAATGAATGGAACTGGAAATAAGTAGGATAACAGTCCCAGAAAGGCAAATGTCACTTTAGATTCGTGTGTTTAACTTGTCATACTTATAGAATATAAAGATGTGTCATTGGTGTGAATAGAGAATAAAGATGTTAAGTAAAACTTGGGGAAGAGGAAGGGGAGAAGGTTGAAATCCTTGAAAAGAATTAAGCGGAGAGACAGAAGGAAGAGGCAGAGAAGTGGATGGCAGAGGGATAATTAACACAAAGGATGTTTGAAAAAGCCATGTGTGGTGCGGGAGAATTATCTGTATTCTGTCAATCATATTTTAATAAAACGCTGATTGGCCAGGCAGGCAGTATAGGCGGGTCAACCAGACAGGAAGTAGAGGCGGGGCAAAGAGAATAGAATAAGGTTATGGAGGAGGAAGGTCCCTCCGGCACTCCTGCGCAGATCACTGAAGAAGCAACATGTAAGCTGCCCCCGCTGGAAAAGGTACTGAGCCATTATGGCTAACATAGATGAGAATAATGGGTTAATATAAGTTATAAGAGTTAACAAGAAGCCTGACCTAATGAGCCAATCAGTTTATAATCTTATGGAGTCTTGTGCGTGATTTTCCTTGGGACTTGCTGGCTTGTTGGGGTACTGGGCGGGATAGAAACCCCAACAAGCTGGCCCCTCATGTTACAGCCATGTGAAAATATGTAGATTTATTATTTTATAAGCCCTATACAGATGCAAATACATCATACATACATTTGCTTATATATCATCTACATACATACATGATACATGCACATAAAATAGTTTAATTGTAGTTACCCTAGCAGTTGGTAAACTTCCTTCCAGAATCCATATACCATTCATTGCCAAATAAAGAGTCAAGTTATAGTTATAGGATATATGACCTCAAGTTCTTGCTTAGCGGTGTCCCAGAGGACCAAAAATAATACAGACTATTTTCATTACTCTTTGTTGCCTACCACAATTTCATACTAAGGTCCTGTAGCAGAAGACTCCACACACTATGGTCACAGAATATGGAGACATCAAGTTGGTATTGACCAGAAATCCTCTCTGCTTGCTAACTTTCACAACCCTGGTATGTATTATACAAGGCTACTGTAGGAGAAGAGTCATCAACAGTCTTAGCCAGTTATGAGCAATTTGAGCTACAATATGATCCACAAGGCTAGATATGCCCATTGGGGCAATAATGGTATGTATTTTATGTGAGCAATTAAACACTTTCTGATTTGATTTAAGGCCTACTGCACAGGAGGAAACTCGTGTCTATATTGTAAATCTGGCCAAGAAACCACGGCTTGGGAACTCATGGGTCCCAGGAGTGAACCTACTACTTTTAATTTGCTACATTAAAGTACCATCATACTTCCCTCTGAATCATTATCTTTATCACAGGTTAGTACCATCCTCATCGGAGATGCTTGGGACAGTGCTAGTTAACACAGAAACTTACAACTGAGCGAAGAGCAGCGAATAAGGGTCTGTGTAAGGCTCATCCATAAATGGGTCATCACTCTCTACAGACTGAGGGATCATCATGGGGGTGGGTATGCAAAGACTGCAGATCCAGGGGTCAGGGAAGACTGGAACAAATCTAGGTCTTCTGTACATGGCAGGATGGCTGCACTTAACAATTCACTGCAGCTGGGACTGCCTGCACAAGATCTTCGTAAGATCAGCCTCATCAACGTTCTCGTGTGATGGAGGAGGGACAGGGTAGTGCACAGACCACTCGCTGAGGAGCTGGTACAGTGAATGTCTGCACAGGCCTTCGTAAGATCAACCTTCCCATGCAATGGAGGAGGCACAAGATCCTGCATCAGACCACTAACTGAGGAGCTGTTCACAGTGGATGGCTGCCAGGAAAAATCAATGTCTTTTTAATTGGGTAGCCCCCAGTGTGTTGGTCAGATTCCAGTGGATACTCCCATATATACACACAAATATCTGAAGAGCAGAAACTCGACTCAGTACATTATAAAAATAAACCAAAAGAAGAAGAATAAACAAGATATGGAGAACTTGGTGAGAGTTTGGGGAATGAAAGAAGGGTTTGCACGGAATTAGGGGGAGGAGTGTGGAGTGAAAATGATAAAATATATTTTATATGTTTATGAAACACTCAAAAGAATTAGAAAAATATCACATTTTTAAAAATAAATGAACTTTTCAAGATAAAAGATAGGAAAGGTTTGACGCACATAGCTTTCCACACTCAAGTCAGTCGATATTTCCTTTGTTCTTCTATAGCGTGACAGCTTCTTAGGTTGCTCATGAAAAGAAAAATAAATGACTGTGAAGGTATTTACTAATAAAAAATAAAGCAGTTTTAGATTATTATTGCTGTTATTATTTAAAACAAATCAGGGTAAATACAAAGCACCCAAACACTCTCATCTTACTTTGTAATGTTAGTTTTAAATTTGTTTTTCATTGAGAGCTAGCAAGAAACCTGACAGGGTTTGATTCTCTCACATGGTGGCTTACAATCATCTGTAACTCCTGTTCCAGAAGATCTGATGCCCTCTTGTGGCCTACTTGGGGAATGGCACTTAAGTGGCACACGGGTATACATACAGAGAAAACTACACATATAAAACAGAATTAGAATTAAAAGAATGATTTGAAATGGATACAAATTCCTGCACAAAAAAGTTATCACAATAAACTTTAGAGCAGAAGAAACTGTGAGGTGAGAACAAGATGGGATCAAGTTGGAGAAAACGTGGTAATTATAGGTGTGTAGATACCTAAGATAATCCCATTAAAAGAGTTGGAAATAACATATTCTGATACAGAAAGACATGATTCCAAACAGAAATAATTGCATACAGAATGTGGTAATAAGACCATGTATTACCACTTGTCAATTAAGCAGAACTTACTCAATTACTTTCTCCTTTCATTGCCTCTCCTTTTGCTTTTTAAAATTCTTTTTTTATTACGTTTGAGATTATAATTTAATTACAATATTCTCCCCTTCTCTTTCCTCCCTTCAAACAATCTCATATACTTCTCTCCACATTCATTCAAATTCATGGTCTTTTTTTCCTGATTGTTAAAGAGCATTAATGTATGAATATGCATATATTTGTATATTCCTGAATATAACCTGCTTAGACCATTTAATGCTTCCTATATATGTTTTTAATGCTGACCATTTAGCACTGGACACCATACTGCTGTGTTCTTCTCTGGGGGAGAGCACCACTCCTGCATCCAGTTTTCCTCTGTTGCCTGTAGTCCTTTATGTAGGCCTGAGGTCTTATGGGCTTTCCTTTGTCCAGTTGGCCCGTTCATTGGTGTCTTCCTTGTTCACCTCCCACTTGGGCAATCATGTTGGTGAGACTTTAGAGAAGTAACTTACAATATTATTGGAAGATACAGCCTCGCAGCAAAATCCCTGATCCTCTTGCTCTGACAATCTTTCCATCGCTCTCTTCTGCAACGTTCCCTGAGTCTTAGGTGAGGGACAGATGTATCACTTGGGACGAGGCTCTAACATTCTGCATTTTGATTAGTTGTGGTGTTCTGTAATGACCTCTATAAGTTACAAAGATAAGTTTCCTGATGATGGTGGAGGGTTGAGGACTATACTTACACTCATCTGTGATAAAAGAACAATATTGATAGGTTGTTGGTGGCTATTATGCTCATTTAGTTAAGTAGTGGTTATAGATTCTTCTCCAATAACCATGACTTCACTAGCACTGAACAGTTGGCTCAGCTTTCCAGTACCAACCATGGTCTCTCTCTTGTTGCAGGTCTTAAGTCCAGTTACAGAGCTGTTGGTTACTGCCAGGGTATGCTTGTCATTACTGCACACACACACACACACACACACACACAAATTTAAAAAATCTTTAAAAACTATGCTGATGAAACTGAAAAAAAATAATATTTTCAATTATATTCTATTATAGAAAATAAAATATAAGGAGAATTTTAAAATAATATTTCCCAAATACACTTCCCAATCACAACACCGTAAGATATGCTATAAAACAGGTATACACTTTGAAACATTGCTTACAAATGGAGAGAGACAGACTAAAACAATCTCAGAAGAGACAGTCCATCAAACCGCAGGGATGCTACTCTCTAAAAGTGGCATAGCAAACAGAAAAGGAAAGTGACAAATATTGGTCAGAATAGAATCGTTTGCGCTGCCCATGTTAGAGTTTATTGTTTCAAGTGTTCCTGCCGCCTTCTGACAGCTCTGGCTTTCTTAGCCCTTCCTGATGGAAGTGGCAGCCAGTTCGGCTCTACAGTGTGCTGTTTGGTCAAGGTGGCGTGAGCAGAAGTCTCATGGCGTGTGCTCGGGCATCGTCAGGCTGTGCCAGCAGTTATTCACACTGCCAACTCCCATTCCCCGTCTGCTTCAGCTTCGGCCTTATCTCAGACTCAGAGGATGGGCCATTTAGCCAGATCTGCTGTGTGTATCACATAAACCAAGCATATACCTTGTTGCTGTGTGAGTCACTGCAGTGTTGAGGGTTACTATGGTGTAACCTGATGCAAATTTATGAATGAAACTCAGGCAAATGGTTCCCCAATCTCAGGATTTACAAGTAAGTGTTCCGCATTTCTGTCCCGTGCCCCTGTGTGTGCTGTGTTCTCCAGGTTACATTTCAGGTAACCAAGGTGAGAGAAGCTATACTCTGTTCTAATACGGATCTCAGATGTAAAAGCCTCAGGTACCACAGACACAGGAAAGACCCACAGAGGGCGGGGCACATGAGCCTTTTTCAGCTTCTACTCCTAACTCATTAGGCCTAGTAAGTAGGAAATTAAGGCTGAGTGGTAAATATAGGAATCACCAGATATTTTCCACAAACTCAATAGGCACAGCAGATATACATATTTCCATATACAAAGGACATTTGAAATGTGAGCATGTACCAGAAAAATGGAAAACTAGAAAATGTTGGATGTCATATACGGAAACACAGAAATTGGAAAATATTGATGGCATATATGCCAGACATTGGAAGAATCTAGTAAAGGTGGGATTGATGTCATCATTTAAAAGTAAAATACAGTGTCATAGTTTTAAACATGCTGGTGTAGCTAAGTAATTTAATATCAAATTAAAATTAAAAATAGGCAAATCCTTAAAAGTGAAAAAAGGATCTATGATAAAAGTTAGAAAAACAAAACTAAAGTTATTCTAGTAATGAAATGTACTGTATTGAATAATTTTGTGTAAAGTGATAAATAAATGAGAATAATTTAATTTGAAAAGCATATTAAAGTAACCTCATAGAACGAAGACAATTATAAAGAAAATATAAGCACACATAAAAGAGTATCAATAGAAACACCTAGGTCTTAAAGACATAAATTCTTGTAAAATATAGTTGAGGGATAAAAAAGAATCAAGGAATGGAGATCCAGAGGTAAATAGAGAACCAATATATTAAGAATTCAAGGTTCATCTAATGAAAAGTAGTATAGTGTTCATCCTGAGTCATGTGTGTAAGATAAATTTAAATGGTACTGAAAGATTCTTCACTTAAAAATATCAGTCATAATTTTTAGATGAATCTGACTAGTAATACCAAGGAACTATGGATTAAGGTTGTCCAATCTCTATACATTGTCCTATACAACTAGGGTTTGTTTTTGTGTTGTCCCAATAACCTTAAGAACTGGATTACACTCAACTCATTCAACAAGTTTTGATAATCCTCATATAAAAGTAGATAAGACTTTTAAAATATAAGCCATTGACAATGACACTGGGACTTGTTTCCTCTGCATATACTGGATTTCTGGGATCCAGTCTGTTTGGATGCTCACCTTCCTGGACCTGGAGGGAGGGGGGAGGAGCTTGAACTACCCACAGGGCAGGAGACCCTGACTGCTCTTGGGGATGGAGAGGGAGGAGTGGAGGAAGTGGGGAGAGTGGGAGGGAGTTGGGAGGAGGGGCGGAAATGGAGACTTTTGTATTTTAATAAACTTTGAGAAAAAAAAGAAAAAAAAATATAAATTAAGTGACTTAAGATATACTGCAGATGACATAAACATCCAACATGAGACTTCTAAAGGAGCAGGAACACTCTGGAGCTATAAAATGATCATACATAATCAATGTGCAAAACCCAGTAGTTCTTCACAGATTAAGAGAAAATTCAAAACTATAAAAAGGATTAAAAATATTTTGTTCATTGAAGTTACAACAATTACAAAGAGTCTTAAAACTAACTTAAGTCATTTTAGAAGTATTGAGTGTTGAAAATTTTAAGAAATCTTAGTAAAAGGAGGAAAAGAATAAAATCATTATTCAATATTCAATATTATGATAACACTGACAATTGAAATTTTGGGGTGATAAGCTATTGAATAATATTACCAGGTATTTTTAAAAAAAGATATACATCCAAGCACATTGTTCAGAACAATAACCTGCAAGGACTAATAGGAAAAAACACATAAATCTTATTGAAGGAAAGAGAAAGAATCTTCACATCTCTTGCAGAGAAGGATATAAACAAGTCATGGGACACAAACATCACAAAAATAAGAAACAAAAACAGTTGTATTCAGAAGAGGACTTTCTCAATGCTGCTTATGATCAGGTTTTCATTAAGCCCTGAGTGGATCTCCTTCAAGTCCCTAAATGTGTGCATTTGTTGGAAATCCATATGAAATACATACTGGCATGCTATTTCAGCTGGGCTGGTTAACATCAATGAAAGGTAAGATTTGTCCATTGTCTGTTTTATAAATAAAGCTTTATTAGTACTTAGTAATCCCAGTCCTTTTCCCCCAACACTAAATTATTTTCTGCCAGTCTGTCATTCATGTTACCTTGTCCCATCTGTTCTTTCTGTCTCACTTCTTTTGGTAGGAGATATTTCTTTTGAATTCGTGTTCCTGGGAGGAAGTTACTTCAGTCAGAATTAGTTTAGTTAGTCGGCATATATTTAAGCAACACTCAATAGTTTTTGCGGATAGAAATAAAACATCACAGAAATTATAGCACCAGAACCCAGCTTGTGTGCTGCTCTTCCTCTTATCATGCCCACAAAATGTACAGAGGATTTGGATTCCCTAATTCCTGGTCAAAAAAGTTTTCTCCCACTGGATATATACTTGTTAATATGGCATTTATAACTACAAATACATATATACACTTCCACACTAGGGAAAAAGGGAATTCAGTAAATTAAAACTTAGGAGAATTCTTATGCTTGATAAGCTCAAATCTTTAACTGGGAGTTTAACTGTGATCGCAGCCCTACATTATCTGCATGTAAATTTTCAATAGTGAAGTATATATTTTAACTAAGCAAGTTATAAAGTGACTGAATTATAAATTACTTTCTAGTCTGTATAAAATATTACAAAATATGAAGAAATGATCAGGTGCTTATTCCTCTGATTTTTATGTCTTATATTTGGGGTTCTTTGGTTTACTTTTGTTATCATTTTTGGCAGAACTTGGGGGTTAACCCCAGGGCCTTGCACTTGTAAGAAAATAGCTCCACCAATGAGCTATGTGCCCAATGTTTGGTTTTGAGAGAGGCGGTCAAGTGACATTACTCAAGTTACCAGTAATGTAACCATCCTCAAAGTCAAAATTCCCTGCCTTGACTTTCTGGGCTCAGATTTTTACATATGTGTCATGACACCTGAATTACTGTGATTTTTTAAATTACTTAATATCTACTTTTTTTGTAATTATGGTTTTGTTTCTAAAAAAGAATACTAAAAATTTTGTAACTTTCATGTTTCACAAAACCTGTTATCTGATCCCTTAATTTTGTAAAAGAAAGTTTGGAAAATGTCAAGAATGAGACAACAGCCAAAGCTTAAGAAAGCATACTAGAAGTTTGTTTATGTAAAATTCTTATGGCTTAAAAACTTAGGTTGTGTTTTTCATCTTTTTTTTGTTTGTGATGATAACGTTGAAAACATTCATTATTTTTGGATGTTCTTTTGTTTAATTTTATTTCCTTATTGAGTACTTACTTCATTTTTTAACTCAAAGGAAGCATGTGCTGGCTTCTCATTGGCATATTCCAATTGCCTGATGGATTACTCTTCTGTTTGGGGAAATTTGAATAATAACAACAGTTACTTGATCACAAGCTGTGTGATAAACAATCACTAAATGACCACCAGACAGATAGTAAACAGTGGCTTGCATATACTACGCCAAAGGAGTCACTTCTAAGGTTGGCCAGGGTGAGAAGTTCCAAGATTTTATCATGCCACTCAAAATATGCTTTTTTAAAATTTTCCATGCACTATTTTCGTATCACAGTTAATTATGGATAATTGAAATCCCTTGGATAAGGGGCATTTACTCTGCTCTCTGGGACAACTAGGAATGAAATCTCTCTAGGCACAAGAGAGTAAAGGATATTCGTTGCTTCAAGTCTGCTAATTAAACCAGTTACTACAGGGAGAGGGATGGGTACGCCACGATTGGCTGATATTAATTGCTTTGAACAGTTAATTCCAAACAAACTACTTTTCTGACACTTGATGGAGAGCAGTGAAATGAATATTTTGGAGAGTGTAAAAGCAAACTGTATGATGAATAAAGGATGTAAACACAATTCTCCAAAATGAGATTGAGCCAGCAATCAACAGAAAACAGAAAATGAGCACAAAACAAATGGTTGATATGATTCTGCTGAGTTTAAAGAGATCCATCATAACAATGTTTTTAAAATTTACATACATTTTTAAATACATAAAAATGCAGTACTGAGAATTAACACATATGGTCAAATGAAACTTGAACTATTTATTAACTATTTATTATCTTTTGATTTGTTTTTCTTGCTTTTAATACTATGGGTCTAAAGGGTATTTTGTAAAAAAAAAATATGAAACTCCACAATATTTTGTTTTCTGGCTAAGATTTGTCTGTCATTTGTTTTCCATCATTTGACATTTACGTCTTCTTTTTCCATATGTCGAACTCTGATGGCCAGTATACACATTGTATTAATTGGGCAAGAGACATAACTCAGTTGGTAAAGTGAATGTCGGACACACCTGATGATGATAATTTAGATTCTTACCACCCTCATAAAAGTCAGAGCTAAGCAGGCAGAAGCTAGAAGATCTCTTGGGTTTGCTGGCCTTAAACTCTAGCCAATTAATGAGAGGCCTTGTCTCAAAAAATACGATGGGGAGTAACAGGGAAAGACAAAGACACCTCCAACATCAGCCTTTAGCCTCCATACACAATAAGGACAGGCTTTATTTCTCTCTGCTGCCTGCCCACCATCATGTAAGCCACTAGAACATCTGGATTTATTCACTGAGTAGTTCCCGTCACAGGTTGAATCTAGCTCACTGTGATTGCTATTTTATCCTTTCTTTACCTTCCTTTTGATTTTCCTGTATCCTCCTTCAAATTTTCCCCTACCTCTACATTTTCTATTGTTTGCCACACTTCATCTGGTGTTCATAGTTAGCAAGTTAGGTATTATTATATAGACTTATTTATTGTCTTGTTCCCTCCCATACAGCAGGTATTGCTATTTTATACAGTTTGTCTTTGATGAATCGCCTAAATATTTGCTGTTAGTTTTGCCTTACATTCATTTGTTTAATGGTTGCCTTTAATCTGCGTTCATCTGTTAACATGTTCTTTAATGCTTCAATGCAAGTTTCCTTTATTTTAAATGTTTTTAGTTTCGTTCTTTTTTTGTGTATGAGTGTTTTACCCACACACATATGTATATACCACATGCATGGCTGGTACCCAAGAAGGTCAGAAGAAGGAATAAGAAACCCCTGGAAATGTGGCTACAGATAGTTGTAAACCACTATGTGGACTCTGGATACTGTAGCCACATCCTCTCTAAGAGCAATACATGCCATTAACCTCTCCAACTCCTCCTTCCTCTTTTAACTGAGCCAACCTCTCCAGCCTCCTTCCTTCTTTTTAAATATAATTATTTCATGCTTATTTTTGCCACAGTGCACAAGGCAAGAAATTTCAGGTAAAATAACATTGCTTCTAGCACCCTGGTCACACCTCACACCTGTTTACCAGCTTCCTGTCTTAAGATCAAAACATCAGTCTTCAATGACTTGCTGTCATCTGTGGCCTCGTAGTCATTCTCCTCTGGCTGGCTTTGGGGTGTCTGAGCTTCCACTCTTCTGTAGCTTTATTTTGGTGCACTGAGGCTTGTATGTATTTTCATCCTACTTAGAATATATATGAGGTTTCTTAGGTTTTAGTTCAAGAAAATTTTAACACGTCTAACAGTTTTCAGTGTGTTTGACTTGCACCTTGTTCTCCTGTTGGGTATCTTCCTGAGGCTATTGGTAAGCCTACTGTGCATCTTCTGCTGCTTCCTGCTCATTTCTCTCCCTCCTTCTACACTCCAGTTTGTGAGCTGGGCTCTGAATTCACCTCCTCATCATCTGCATCAACTCTGCTTTTTATCCACTATGGTTAAAATTCCAATGATATTTTCTACTTCTAGCATTCTGAATTTTTATTTCTATTGTAAACATAATTTCCAGCCCATTAATCATTATAAAGATACTGAATTTAGTTATTTCAAGCTTTCAACTTAAATCAAACATTTCAAGTCTTATGAATGCTGTGAAATATTTCTTCCCCTGTTTTTTATTTTTATTACTTCTAACTCATTGCACCTTTTCTACTTATTTGTGTTAAAGATTTTTTAAAAATAAAATATCCCACTACTTGAACTTTGCATAATTCTTGGTCTACTTTGGAGAGGAAATGGGTTTGCATCTACCACATGTTCATAATTTTCAACAATCTGAGATCATTTCAAACCTTAGAATTGAATTGTTTTTTCAAACCACATGATATCACAAACACTGACATCTTCAGTGAGGATTGGCATATGAATCATATTCTTAGGAAACAGTTTCCCTCTTTACATAGTACCAAAGTGTAAATAGGTCTTTTAAATTATTATATTCTTCTGCAAGGTTTTGCTTTTTTGTTGCTGTTTTATTTTTGCTTCATTGTTTAAACTGATTGTGTAACACTGTGCTTTCTAATTTTATTTATGTATCTTCAACAATTTCCTGCCTTTATTTGGGACCACTGAAGTCATCAAAGGAAACTTTCAGACTCCAGGAACTTGATAGAAATATTTATATGAGTGTTCCTCTTACTCCACATCCTCTCCAACATAAGCTGCCATCAGTGTTTTTGATCTTAGCCATTCTGACTGGTGCAAGATGGTATCTCAGTCTCCTTTTGATTTGCATTTCCCTGATGGTTAAGGATGCTGAGCAATTCTTTCAGTGTCTTTTGGCCATTTGAGATTCTTCTGCTAAAAATTCTCTGTTTAGTTCTGTATCCCATTTTTTAATTGGATTTTTTAAAATTTTGAAGTCTAATTTCTTGAGTTGTTTATATATTTTGGAGATCAGTTTTCTGTCTCATGCGGGGTTGATGAAGATCTTTTCCCATTCAGTAGGCTGCCTTTTTGTCTTATTGACTGTGTCCTTTGCTTTACAGAAACATTTCAATTTCAGGAGGTCCCAATTATTAATTGTTGATCTCATTATCTGTCTTACTGGTATTTTATTCAGGAAGCTGCCCTGTGTCAATACATTCAAAGCTATTTCCCACTTTCTTTTCTATCAGATTCAGTGTAACTAGATTTATTTTGAGGTCTTTGATCCACTTGGATTTGAATCTATCTGCATTCTTCTACATGTTAAAATCCAGTTATGCCAGCACCATTTGTTGAAGGTGCTTTCTTTTTTCCATTGTACAATTTTGACATCTTTGTCAAAAATCAGGTGTTCTAAAGGATGTGGATTTATGTCAGGGTCTTTGATTCAATTTCATTGATCCATGCATCTTTTTATAATGTCAATACTAAATTGTTTTTATTACTATATCTCTGTAGTAGAGTTTGACATCAGGGTTGGTGATACTGCTGGAAGTTCCTTTACTATACAAAATTGTCTTGGCTGCCTGGGTTTTTTGTTTTTCCATAAGAAGTTGAGTACTGTTCTTTCGAGGTCTGTGAAAAAATGTATTGGGATTTCGTTGGGGATTGCATTGAATTTGTAGATTGTTTTTGGTAAGATTGCCATTTTCCCATTTTTATTATGTTAATCCTACCTATCCTGTGATCATAAGAGATCTTTCCATTTTCTGATATAGAGGAGGGAGGAGAAACTCTGGCCAGAATGTAAAATAAATTAATTTTAAAAAGAATAAAAGACCCTCATCCAAGATTCTAGCCACTGGCTATGCCTGAAGATCCTTTCTAAATTTGTCCTGGCTCCATGTCTGGGGAACCTGTACAGTGAACGGAGGGTGGGAAGTTAACTAAATGGGCCTCTGTCTATGAAGAGATAGGGAAGCCTTATCTATGTTAGAGTGGCATTATTTGGCGATATAGTTGTTTGAGATCACCTGTGCTTCTATAAGTAACTGCCATGCCTATGCTTTTATAAGTAAGCCTAGTAAATTCACTAGTTCTCCAAGGCAGACTTGGGTTTATTTTTACTTGGGTCTATTTTCAGAGTTCATTCTTGGGGGTGGTGCTAATGTTTGACCATACCTCCCAAGGGAAAGTTCCAGCAATAGAAATGCTTTCTCCTTTTGAAATAATGAAAGCAAATTTTCACAAATATTGATTTCTCTAGTCAAATCTAAAGAATCAGCTACTTCATTTATGTATTTATTCAATAAAATGTTTGTTTAAAACCATGTGCTTTAACATTAGAAATGAGTTTGGGAAAAGTACGTATAATTTGATAAATTAGCCAAGGCAGAAACTTTTTCCTTAATTTGCTTGTATACATTAATTCATTGCACTCTGCTCTTGACTGTGCATAATGTGATTAGCTGTTTCGAGTTCCACAGGCCTCAACTTTCTCACCATAATAAACTGTGACTGGAAAAGATGAACTAAAATAAATCCTTTCTCCCCTAGAAAAAGAAAGGAGGGAAGGAAGGGAGGGAGGGAACAAGGAAAAAAAGAATATTCAAATGAGTGAAAAGCCCACCTTGGAGCTGTCATACCTCTCTTTATTTACATTGTGGAAACCCTACAATACATAAACTTAGTCTGTAGGAATAGTTCCTTTAGGTAAGCATTCTGCTCAGGACTACAGCACTAGATTCAAAAGCTCAGTTATTGTCTTTGGGCTTATTTATTTCTTTATCATTAAAAAGCCAAATTAAATAAAATGCATGAAGTTGTAGAGTATTTTTTTGGTAGGGAACTGGGGAAATTCCTACTAGTGGAAACAGAGTAGTATCTCCCAAATTGGTTTTCTTTTGTTATTTTGTTTTTGTCTTATACAATACTGATTTTTGTTATGCCAGAAATTGCCCTATTGACCGAAATTATGTATTCCCTTTATTATTTTGTATTCCATTTGCCGTCCTTAGAGATATTTATGCTCATTAACATGTTGAATGTCCTGAAAATTCCCATAGTAAACATGTGATGGATATTTCTGATTATCGCTCTCATTAGCTGGAGAAGCACACAACAGAGGCAGACATCAGGGATGGTTAGTAAACCCACCCTCCATTGTTTGGATGTCTGTGAATTCTTAGAAAGGATTAACTAGGGGGAAGAATGTTCCCCTAACTGTGGTTACTACCTTTCCACTGGCTGGAGACCATGATGGCTTAAAATGAGAAAAAGGGATGCCTACCACAGAGGTAGCCTCTCTCCCTGCATCATGAACACTGTGATAAGAAGAGCCTCCTAGACAACACACTTCCACTTTCGTAAAGTTCTGCTTAAGTGTATGGGCCACGAGACTGTGGAGTAAAGCTTCTAAACCTGGGAGTCCAAGTCTTCCTTGTAGTTGTTTTGTCTGACAGTTTGCCACACTGAAAATAGTATTATTGTCTATGTAGTACCAAATAAAGGGATGATGTCCCTGACCAAAGATATCCTAAGCTTCTTATGCTTTTAAAACTACTTTGCTGGAGAAACAGGGCTGAACTACTGTAGGA
Source organism: Myodes glareolus (assembly GCF_982192425.1). Classification (NCBI taxonomy): domain Eukaryota; kingdom Metazoa; phylum Chordata; class Mammalia; order Rodentia; family Cricetidae; genus Myodes; species Myodes glareolus. Next base: position 44,286,888 of record NC_142048.1, read on the forward strand.
AGTGTTGAATGGGAAGTTCTAGCACAGCTTCGAAGACAATGTTGAGAAAAAATTTAGGCCATACTCTGCTCGTGAGGTTATTGAAGAGAAAAAGGTCTCTACTGGAAACCAGAATGATTGTTAGTTCTATAACATCGTGGCAAAGAACGTACTTACATTTGCCCCTGAGACTGTGGGAGGCTGGTTTTTACAAGTAACAGATTATTTAATTAGGGGGATGAATCTTTCAGGCAAAATTCGGGTTACAGTATGAGTTTTATTTGCCATCATAGGCCAGATTTGTAGTGAAAATTGTGAGCAAACAGCAGAACTTGAAGGGTTGAAAGACTTGTGGTTGGCTCATAAGGAAAGCATGTGTGAAGTTAGGACCAAGGAAGATGGGACTACGTGGAATTAAAGCAGATGGTGAATATTAAGGGTTAAAGTGGAATAGGGGAGGGCATCTAGGTGAGTGAACAAAGTAAAGGCTACATGAAAAGACATTATGGAAACCCACTAGTCAGCAAACTATTATCAAAATACAACTTGTAAGACAGAAGAGTTGGAATGTACTTTCTCTGCATTGCTGCACAATGAACTCCCAGAAGACATGGATTATTAAATGAAGATTTCAGTGCAAGTCATGGAATACATCCCTATAAATTCACAAACCGCTGCCTTTGCTCTTGGTTACCAATTATAAGTTCATGGTAAGACCCTATTGATGAAGACATGACATACTTTCGCTTCAGAACTAACAGAAATCAGTCTGAAGCCAGAAACATTCCTGCCAGCTGAATTTCACAGAGTCGGAAGGCGTTATACAGGCTACTGAGGGAAAAAACCATCAGTGGTTCTACCAACCACTGGACTCTGCATACTAGACAAGATGTATCCACTCGAACAATATGGCCTAATTGTAAAGGCAGAAGCAATCACTTTATGATTGAATCTGAGGCTTTATTCACAATAGGAATTCCACGTCTGGTGCTGTGATCCTGGTCAAAAGCCCATGGCTGAGGAGATCATGGGATCTAGGATAGAACTTATTGTCATTATTTTGGTAAACTGTCACATTGTCAAATTGCCTTCTAGATATTTATACTCATAGGACTAGGCTGTTTTCAGACTTGATCAGAAAAGCTTCTTCTAGCAGTGGACAGGTATCAGTAGAGAGATAAAGAATCGGTCAAGTGCTGAGACTAAGAGATTGAGTGCTCAGTGCTTTACAGTGGAGTTATTTGCAGGGAGAAGTAGGAAGAAATCAGTCCTGCTTCCAGAGAACTACAGAGGGAAGTATTTCTCTGCTTTTGGCCTTGAGACACTCAGTGATCATTGCAGCCATGTACAAAGGGGACACACTACTGTTGGGTTTACAGACTCGTAGACTAAAAGACTTCCATAGTCATGGGGCTGTCACCTGGGTTTCAAGAGAAGACCTCTAAGGAAGTCAACATAGATCAGTGCTAAGTTCTCTATAGGAAGATCTTGAGGAGGTGCTGTGTGACGCTACCTGAGTAAATCCTAAGCTGCCTTTAGAAACTTAAGAAAGTTAGACATCACACGTTAGAATGTAAGAAATCCCGCAGGCAAGGAGCAGAGATAGCCAAAAAAGGCCTTAAAATCTGAACATATACACATTAGAGTTTTACTCAGCGGTAAAAAACAATGACATCTTGAATTTTGCATGCAAATGGATGGAAATAGAAAACGCTTTACTGACTGAGGTAAGCCAGACCCAAAAAGAGGAACACGGTATGTATTCACTCATAAGTGGATTCTAACCATAACTAAAGGTCTTTGAGCCTATTATTCGTGATCCTAGAGAAGCTAAATAAGAAGATGAACCTGATGAAGATTATTTAGCTATCCGCCAGGAGGTAGGAAATAGACAAGAGTCCCAGGTAACCTCGGGTGCATGGGGTGGGGGGTGGGAGGGTTGTTGGAAGGGGAGAGGGTTAGAGAGAAGGGAGTAGGGGAGGAATGGGGAAAGCTCGGTGGACCGGGATGGAGGGGGGAGGGAGGAAGGATGAATATGAGATCAGGGAAGAATATATTTCAACTAAGGGAGTCATTTTAGGGTTTACAGGAGACTTGATTATATATGGGATCCCAGGTCCAAGGAGAGATCCCCAGATTGTTCTCTGGACAGAGGAGAGGGTGCCTGAACCGGCCTTGGCCCATAACCATACTGATGAATATTTTGCTTATCACCATAGATCCTTCATCTGGCGAAGGATGGCGATACAGACAGAGACCCACATTGGAGCACCGGACTGAGCCCCCCAAGGTCCAAATGAGGAGCAGAAGGACGAAGAAAATGAAAAAGGAAATAAGGACTGCGAAGGATGCGATCACCCACTGATACAAGGGGACGGATCTAATGAGAGTTTACCAAAGCCAGTTGGACTGGGACTGAACGAGGACGTGATCTAACCAAATTCTCGGAATTTGGCCGGATTCTCTGAATGTGGCTGGCCCGGAGTCTTTCTGAAAAGCCATTGACTATGACACTGGGACTTGTTTCCTCTGCATATACTGGATTTTGGGGATCCAGTCTGTTTGGATACTTACCTTCCTGGACCTGGAGGGAGGGGGGAGGAACTTGAACTTCCCACAGGGCAGGAAACCCTGACTGCCCTAAGGGACGACGAAGAGGGAGGAGGAGAGGGAGTGGGGGGAGTGGGAGGGTGTTGGGAAGAGGGGCGGAAATGGAAACTTTTATAATTTAATAAAATTACTTTCAAAAAAAATCTGAAAAGTCAAGGACATAGGATGGCTACCCAAACCTTTGGAGCTAGCATCACCTGAGCATATGACCCAGATGTCAGACAAGCATCTACAGGAGTCAATGCCGCCCTGCTGAGCATTGCTCCTACTCAATCTATGCCGCCACTCCTCTCCTTTGAAATAAGAAGGACTATTCTATGCCGTTGTATCCTGGAAGTATATAGTTTACTTCTGTGGTTCCAAGATATTTTGGCTTAAAGTCGAAAAGCCCCCCACAAGCTCAGATGACTTAACAATCATTTCCCAGCTTGTGACATGTTTCAGGAGCTAGAGAGTCCCCAGGGCATAGCTGGAGAAAGTACAACACTGGGGTGTCTCTTCAGGAGTGTATTCTTCCTAACTACTTATGGTCCATGTTTTATTTCCTACAAGAATTCATATTCTTGCAGGATTCTGCCTTATATTCCTGCTATGATGTTTCCTCTGAAACTACCTATAAATCTTCCTCTCTTAATACTTACATTAGGTATTCTAACACAGAAATAAACAATTAAATTAGTACACAGGGCTCCATTAAAATGCAAATATATGCAAACAAACTCTCCAAGAAATTTGAATAGGTGAACATATTTAGCTTGACCAACTATTTCTATTTCTATGACCGAGAGCTTAGGAAATGTATCTAGGATTTGGGAGTAGCGATTCTGTTTCTGTATTATATTCAGCCACTTGTCTACCTTGATAAAATGGGCTTCTATATATTGTTTATACCTCTAAGTTCCTGAATAAATTGATAGAGATATATGATATTGACCTTGCCCCGTTCTCAGGCTTCTGGGGTTCTCAATACAGGCCACTCCGTCCATGATCAACTTAACAGGATACACCCATGTATATGAATCTGGAAATGTGAGTAAAGAAAGAGATTCTGAAAGAATATGGTTGACCAGTTGAAACGGCTCCTTCATGTTATGGGCAATCGACACCAGTCTTGAGAAAGTTTGTTGTTGTTGTTTGTAGAGTGAATTCTAATTTATCTTAATAATCAAAGCCAAGAGCCAGATATTAGGGGGGAGTAAAAGCTAAAAGATCAGAGAAGCAGAACAGCCAGCCACTAGAGTTCTTACCTCTGCAAAATGATCAGACCGAAAAGAGAGTGAACTCCTGTCTGCTTCTGGCTTATACTCCTCTCTCCATTCAGCCATCACTTCCTGTCTGTCTATACAGACCTACAGACCTCTATGGTTAACTAGTAGCTAGCTCTGCCCTCTGATCATGAGGCGAGCTTTATTTGTTAGAAAACAAAACAAGATATCACCACAGTTGTTGTCATTGTTGCTATCATTGTTTTATTGTACATAGGATAAGAACAATAGAGAAGATACAGGAGAAAATAACAGAAAATTAAACAGTCCACAAAGCACCCACTGTGACATAGGGTTTGAAAGTTCTTCTAAGAGTGAAAAGAACATTACTACCTATTATAGCAACCCTATACTGAGATAGATGGATAGACCTGTAGGAGAAAGGACTCAAAAGAAGGTCATTCTGTGGTACTTTCAAACACTTATGAAGAGAGACAGGACACTCACAGGACCAAATTGAAACAAAGACCAGGGTCCTCTACATTGAGATCCCTTGCTCTTGTAGAAAACCCCCAAGAAGTCAGGGAAATCTCAATTATGAAAAATGAATAGGAACTTCTAGCCCTGCAGAAAACTTGTTTGAAAACTCACTACGTATTATTGGGGATTAAATTCATACCCTTACATTTTTGACAGAAAGAAATCTCTCACACAGCACCATAAGGTGCAGAAGAGGCAGGCCTTGAATCTAACAACTGGTTAGCAGCATGTACTGCCCTCTGCCTTCCTCCTCTTTGTCCTTCTGTTTTCATTTGAGCACTCTTGCTAACTGACATTCTTGGTAATCAACCATCTGCATCCCCCTGAGTAAAAGGTAAGTGATGGGAAGTGAAGGGCTTTTGTCCACTTTATCAACAGGATTATCCTGAGTGACTGGAAAATTGGCAGACCTGGAACTGCTGCTTAGTAAATGCTTGACAAGGAAAAAAGTGAACGAGTTCTCAGCAGCAGAACATCACCGTTGATGAGATGAGCAGAGCATTTGCCTTTGTTTTCCAGATCTATAAAGTCCCAAATCTAGTTTTAGGCAAAACAAAACAGGGTTTGTTCCTCTTTCATCAGTTGATGTGAGTACAATAAAATTCCTCAGAGGTATAAAAACACAAAAAAGGAAACAAAGCAAACGTGACTTTCCATTTCTCATCTTCATTTTGTTAGAATAGTAAATTTCCTGTAGCTGAGATCATGGAAATGTGAGAAATGAAGAGCAAAAACCCAGTCCAAATAAACAAACATAAACGACCAACCAAACTTTTACTTCTCTCTATTGTGTGTCAAGCTGAATTGGACTCTGTGTATTATTTTAATTAAAAATAATCCTCTTGAGTAGGAATAGGAACTAGAAAAACTGCAATCCCTGGGCAACCTACAAATTACTTTAAATAGTATTTCTGGAGTCTTTCGCTGATAGCATAGGCTGGCTGTTAATAGCCCCTTATTTCAGGGAAAATTACTCCTCGCCATTTGCGTAATTTGCTATATAGCATGCATTGACTTATTTAGATCTAATGGTTTTTGGCAGAATGTGAACTTTGAACTTCTTCCAGCTACATTATTAATGTTTTCTATGTGGTTAGTTTATCTTTAAGAAAAACATCCTGCTACTTTTCTCTAGCATGTTTTTTTACTGTGAGATACACACGTGGTGAGTACTTATACACACGGATAAATTTAGAGAAGATTGTTTTCTACCTAATTTTATATTTGCAGGTAATTAACTACTGTGTGATTTCAGCCCACTATTATTCTCAGACATCTGCCAAACACAATTATATACCCCCCACAAAAAAAAATTATTGGCATTCTGTTAATTGGTTCTACTTTTAAGAAAAATTCTAAACCCACAGTTCTGAATTATGGGGTCTCTAAAACTCGAGGGTTTAAATGGCTGTACATTTTAAGCTTCACTGAACACTGGAGGAGAAAGAAAAAGGCAATAATTGCCCTTGAAAAACATTCTAAATCAAGTTCTTAAGATTTCAGAAGATGGGAAATAAAATGATTACAAAAGAGCTTCCACTGTCTATCAAGGAATACCAGATTTTAAAAATCAAATAACTTGAGAAGTGTAATGTACCTAAGATCTCTGGGCTCATGATATCTCCATAAAAAAAGCAATATACTATGAAGCAGTGAAATCTGTATTTTCCATTCTGTTTTTTTTTGTTTTTTTGTTTTTTTGTTTTTTTTGCTGCAAGGTCATAGGTAATCAACGGGTAAGAATGGCCTAAATAAATAGGAAATGCTTTTTTATTGAAAGGATTGAGGTGATGAAGTAAAATAATGTTTATTATAGTCTTACCTGTTATAAATCCCATTTAAAGTTACATCTCCTAGGGTTTGTCCCATTGTTTGTTGCTATCATTTTCAAAGTGAATGTCTTGAACGTATAGCCCTACTAAAGCTATTCATGTGATGTTCAATCCAGAAGGAAGAACTAGAGGGAGGCTTTAGGAAGACATAATTGAGGATGGAGGATTCTCTCAGGTACAGAACCATAGCTCCATTTTCTGCTTCCTCAGCCAAATCATTGCCTTTTGCTTCAACATTTATTTTGGAATGTTCTAGAATTTTAATAGTTGCTAATTATTTAATAACAAAACACAATGGGATACTCATATCTTTGGTGAGTACAAAGTTAAAATGAGCAAGATTTTTAAAATAGGGTCAAAAACTTATCACCAGGTGTGTAAGCATCCAGATGTCCCAAAGCAATGCTCTCCCAAACAAAGGAAAGGAAATGTAGCATTTTATTCAGAAAGTTCATTCAGATGAGAATATGCTTTTACAGTATGCTAATTCACAAACTGCCTAGATTTAAATGTGACGGGCTGGATATGCTCAGTTTCAGATCACAGGGGAGGAAGCACAGATCGTGGGTAGCAGTGTGGCTGCATGCGATGTTCATGCTTACTGTCAGGAATATTTCCTAACCGAGCCATTCTGCTGATGCAAAATAATCCCAATCAAGCCCAATCAGACCAGATTAAAAAATATCCAGGTTTAATTAGACACCTGCACTCCTCCCAGGTGGCCAACATGACCACCAGAGAGGAAAAGGGAAAATCTTGAGTTAATTTTCTGGGGAGCAGTTTAAATAGCCTGTGAGAGTGGCCTTGACCTTTCCTGTGGAGGGGTCAAGGCTTGGCAGGCTACCTAGACCCTTCTCAGGGAGCTTAAGGTTCGAGGGGAACATGGGAGGAGTCTCCAAAGATGGAGACCGAGGCTGGGATTTCACTTACATCATCGATGGTAGACCCCGGAGAGCACCATGCCGCTGAGCCACAATAAAGCACAAAGAGTGTCCTAAAACCCTTCTCTCTAAATGAGACCTTTAGTGGAAAGCAAAGAAAGGACACTTTGTTAGCAATTTAGGAAAAGAATTTATCCCTTGACAGTGGGACCAGGATCTAACCTGGTGCATGAGCTAGCTTGTTGGTGTCCATTCCCCTGAGGGATGATGTGTTCAGCCTTAATACAGAGGAAAGTCTTGGTCCTGCCCCAACTTAATGGGTCAGACTTTGTTGAACTCCCATGGGAGTCCTTACTCATTGGGAGGAGTGAATAGGGTGTGGGCTGAGGGGTAGCGGGAGGAATGTGGTTGGAATATAAAATGAAATTATTATTATTATTATCATTATTATTATTAATCCCCATCCTTAGTTACTTACCTACCTGCTCCTTAGTTACTTACTTACCTACCTGCTAAGTGTTTGGGTAAGCATGTAGCATTTCAAAATTCTGAAATCTGTTTTCAAAAGGTAGACCTAGACAACTGAAAATTGTGTTTGCATAGTCTTTTCTCTGGTTTGAAAGTAAAATACACCTCATATACTCACTTATTTAAATAATTGGCCCCTGAATCAGTGGTGATAGTTGGAATGGGGAGGTGGTAACAACTTTGGGATGAGTAGCCTAGTTGTTGGAATAGGCTACTGAGGACAGGACTTGAAAATTGCAACTTAGGCCTGTTTCTGGTTCCAGGGTCAGTTTTCTGATACACCAAGAAGGGACAAAGCTATGCAGTAAGCCACCACCATAGACAGAGCTGAGCTAACCAAAGTGCCTTCGCTGCCATGGTAGACTCCTATTGTATGAAACTCTTATGTCCATGGGGGTCACGCAAAGAGGGGGACAAACCACTGAAATCCAGGAAACCAGAAGCAAACTTTATTCCAGGAAAAAAAATTAAAATTAAAAAAATAAATCTCCATAGGACACAAAAAGCTTACCAGGTAGCTGAGATCATGGTCAGAAATGGACTTGTAAGTTTTGTGGCAAAGAACTGCTTTTGAACTCTCTCTTTTTATAGTAAGAATTAGGCAATAACAAACGAATTTTTACAATCCTTTGGAGGTAAAACTTAGTCACTAATTGCCCTTTTTGGCAATTTCCATTAACAGTTTTTTTTTTATTTTATTTTTCCAGTTAACTAATGTTTGCACTTAGCCCATTGTTTTCCCCTGGCATACTTTGATAGTGTTTACCAAGGCTCTGCCCCTCCCCTGACACTGCCAGTTTCACATGGCAGGGAAGGGAATGGGAAGATGTACAACCAAGAAATCAAAACTCACATACATTCCATCATTTAAAACTTAACTCAGCTCACATCAGTTGCTGGTCATGAGTGGCCAAGGGTGTATCTAAGAGCTGATCCTCAGTTTGCAGGGCAACCCTAGGTTTGCAGAGGGCAGCTTCAGCCTCGCAAATAGAGCTATGCGTTGGAAAGTGGAGTAACCCACTGCTGCTGTTGCTGTTGTTGTTGTTGTTTGCTTGTTTGTTTGAGGGTTTGTTTGTTTTTTTTCAAAACAGGGTTTCTTTGTAGCTTTGAAGCCTGTCCTGGAACTGGCTCTTGTAGACCAGACTAGCCTCAAAAGAGATCTGCCTGTCTCTGTCTCCCAAGTGCTGGGATTAAAGGCGTGCGCCACGACAAATAGATAATTTTTAACTATTTATTTATTAAAATTATTTATTATTAATTATTTGTTGCTGTTATTAACAAATAGTTAATCCTAGCTGTTGAGAAAGCTTCTGACAGCCTGCTCTTATTCTCCTAGGCTTACAACTTTATATTTCCTTTTGTTATTAATTTATAAAAATTTCCACTTCCGCCCCTCCTCCCAATACCCTCCTACTCCCCCCACTCCCTCTCCTCCTCCCTCTCCAGTCCTAAGAGCAGTCAGGGTTTCCTGCCCTATGGGAAGTTCAAGTTCCTCCCCCCTCCCTCCAGGTCTAGGAAGGTGAGCATCCAAACAGACTAGGATCCTAAAAATCCAGTACATGCAGACGAAACAAGTCCCAGTGCCATTATCAATGGCTTCTCAGACAGCCCCCATGTCAGCCACATTCAGAGAATCCGGTTTGATCACATGCTCGTTCAGTCCCAGTCCAGCTGGCCTTGGTGAGCTCTCATTAGATCAGTCCCCTTGAGACAGAAACCCACATTGGAACACTGGACTTAACTCCCTAGGTCCAAATGAGAAGCAGAAGGAGGGAGAACGTGAGCAAGGAAGTCAGGATCAGAGGGAACCTTCATCCGACGATGGATGGAGATAGAGACGGAGACCCACATTGGAGCACTGGACTGAGCCCCCAAGGTCCAAATGAGGAGCAGAAGGAGGGAGAACATGAACAAGGAAATCAGGGCAACTTTATATTTCTTTATTTCTTCATTTTTATTTCTGGAATCAACATTTCTATATTCTTATTCTTGAACTCTTCAAACCATGAGCCAAATCCTTTCTTTCCTTAATCTGCATTGGTTTGATATTTTGTCAGGGTGCTAAAAATGAACCTACTTCAAATACACAGCAGCCCCTTGAACAGATCTTAGCTGTTGGGGATTGCTAGATGGCATGTTCTAGTTAAAGCCGGGAGTTCAACCAGCTGAGCAATTTTAATCTCAGACAAATTAACACCACTGATTTTTATCAAGAGTATAAGTGGCCTTCTACACTCTTATCTTTCTAAGTAAGTTTTTGTATGCTCTTTAGTTATTGTATATGAGTTGCGCATACGTGTACATAAATGTATGTGGGTAGCCATGCACAGTACATATTTGGAAGTCAAGGAACACCTTCCAGGTGAGTCATTTCTCTTTGTCCATCATATGGGTTCAAACTCAGGTCATCAGTGTGGGCAGCAAGCATGCTCACCCACCAAGCCATCTCATTAACCTCCATTCTTCCTTGCTTATGCTATAAATGTCTGCATTTCCAATGGGCATTTTTATTATATATTTCTGGGAGAATTACATTTGCTATGAGTAAGCAGCCATGTTTATCTTCTTGTAGCTGTCAAGTTCAGGAAGAACAGCAGCAGAATTAGGTGTTGGACAATACTAAGGAAGTATTTGAAGACTAAAGAAAAGGTATCACATGGAGTGGGTTTTCTCAGTAGTACTCAGAATGGCATAAATCGGACAAGTTTTATAGTATTATGGCAAACCAGAAAGGCAGGGAAGATTGGTACCATGTGGAGAAAAGACCTTCTTCACCCTGGCATCTCAGGTGTGCTTCTTGTTGAATGAGCCAAAACTTTCAACACAACTGGCAAAAACAGGGAAGATTCCCTATCAAACAATAATTGCTTTTCCATGAGACATCTTGAATGATTATTAAATTATTAAGATTATTAAAAACAAACCTGGGCTATCCTTTTTTAAGCCTAGAGCGTGTATGGATTCCATTTATAAAAAACAAATATTTAAGGAAAGGGAAATAAACCAGTTCTTAGTTTTAGATGTTTCGCCTCATCTTTGAACCTGATTGTAAATCCCTTCCTTTTATCAATGTAAATTCAAAAGTCACAAAATCAGATATGCAGCTATTGTTAACTAAAATGAGTCCTGATGGCATATTGTCACTCACAGAGATTAATATCATCTTTCAACCCTCATCAGAGAAACTTCTTCTTGAAGTGGATGGTAATTAACACAGAGAGCCACAGCCGGACGGACAGTGGATAGAGACGAAGAGACATTGGCGTGCTCAGCCCTGAATGGGATATCTTCATCAATCTCACCCCGCAAGGCACAGGGATCTATATGGGAGATAAGGAAGAGTGTGCGAGCCGCAATTTTTAAAGAAACAGCATCATCCAGGCACAACAGAGTCAATGTGCATATGCAACTCACAGAGACTGTGAGTTTACATACATAAGACCCACACAAGCTCAAGTCAAGCAAAGTCCCAGGATGGAAGAGTGGGCCCAAAGTCTCATGCCTAGCCTAAAGCTCTCTGTAAATAATTGGCTTCTTTTGCCTTCCTCTCTCACATGCTTTAACTCCCTGATGCCCATGTTTCTATCTACAATATACATCACCTCTCTCGTTCATCTTTTCCTAACAAACACAACTGTTCTATATTGGTTTCTCCTGACAGTGTTCTCTATCACATGGCTATAGATCCTGGCTTTACCAGATTGGAGGTCTCCCACTGATGGGACAGATCATGTAAGAGTGAAGGGAACTCCAAAGTGAGTTTTTCATCTGTGCTTAGAAGAGATAATTCTCTTGTAAAGAATGATGCCCTCTGGCCACTAGATCTAAATGCTGATGCAAGTACACAGGAAACCTTCCTGCACATTTGTAGACAGTATTTTCAATGTATTTCTCTTTTCATATGAGCAACAAAAAGGACTGACACAAAAGGGTATGATTTGAGTATTCAAAAGCAGGGATTGCTTCAGTGTACCATTATTTATTTGTTTATTTTTATGTGTGTATGTGTGTTTGTGAGAGCAATGGGTATCTGTGTGTGCAAGTGAGCATGCCTATGTGTACCACATGGAGTCCAGAAGAGGACATCAACCTCTCTAACTGTCTCTGTCTATTCCTTTAAAGGAGAGATTTTCTGAACTCGGGGTTACATTTTCTTTGCCAGAATGGAAAATCGAAATCTCTAAAGATTCTTGTGATTCTACCACCCTTGGGGATGGAGTAACTGGTGCTATCAGGGACCCTTGGTTTATTATATGGTTGCTGGGATACAAATTCCAGTTCTCATATGTGTAGAAAGGTGCTCTTGGCTGCTGAGCCAACTCTCCAATGCCAGTTTCACATGATTTCTAAATGCTTTAACTCGGGTGTGGGGGGGGGGGGAGCAGTTTTAAGTGTCTGTCTGTTCTTGTCTTAATCTTATATATATATATAATAATTTGAAAATTATTGAATGATTTGAAATCTAATTTTGACAATAGTTGGCCAATCCTAGGAACATCCTTAACTGTCTCTCAGTAGGAAGTTTTCTAATAACAATAGTTTAGCCAGGATTTATAAATAATCCAGAAGAGTACTGCACCGTATGATCTATTTAACTTCCTGACAGTAAAGTGTTACTGTCTAGGGGTCTTGTTCATGTTAATTTTCTCTGCTAATTAAAGGATTAAAAGCAGAAAAAAAGTCTCATATATAGCAGGGAACAAAAGGTTATAAGCACTATTAAAGTAAAGAAGCACGTGTGTGTGTGTGTGTGTGTGTGTGTGTGTGTGTGTGTGTGTTTGTGAGAGAGGGAGAAGGGAGATAGAAAAGAAGGAGAGAAGAAAGGAGGATGTGGGAAGGAGAGAGAGAAAGAGGAAGAGAGGGAGAGAGGAATAAGAGAAGAGGGACAGAGGGAGAGGGAGGGAGGGGGAGGGAGAGAGGAAGAGGGGAAGAGGAAAAGGGAGAGAGGAAAAGAGCAAGAGGGAGGGGAGAGAGGGAGAGGGAAAGTGGGAGGGGAGAGAGGAAGAGGGAAGAGAGGGAGTGCAAAGTACAAAAAGAGAAATACTCCCTCAAGGCAGCAAAGTCCATGTTTCTCCTGGAAGGCTGTGAGTTTCAAATGGTTTGGGTGGCTTGGGATGACACTTCTTCCCCTAATTTAGGATTGGTCAACTTTAAAAGAGAGACTGATGCCAATAGGCCCACAGCTCTCGGTAAACATATTCAGATCTAGCCTTAACCAGATCTGACCAGCCTGGACTGGTCAGCCCTATGGTGGCCCTGCTGCTGGAAGAAAACTTCTGTAAGTCCTTTGTCAGAAGATTAAGGACAAGGTCGGAGTTTGCTATCTTGATCATCTGTCCCTTGATTATGGTCTATTTCCCTATCTATCTGCCTCTCAGGGATTGTCTCCATCCTTGTCACTCAAAAGTTACATTTCCTCTCCTAATACCTGATGGCCTTTTCTAACCCATTGCTGAAATAAGGCTATGTTTTTGAAACAAGCATCATAAGTACACGGAAGAAAATTGTCCACATATTGAATTGAAGTTGACTTAAGGAAATTGTAGGTCTTGAGAGTCAGCTTTTAAGATTTGGGAAAATGAATGGGATTTTTAGTCCGTCCTTGTGTCATTCCAGATCCTCAGCTAAGGTGAGGAATCTTATTCTTCCAGTATCTGTTGACGATAGCTCCTAAAATTCCTCTATATTTGGGAAGTAAAATTTAATTCCGCCTGAAGGTTCTTTTCTGAGTCTTAAGTCCCTGGTTAGTTCCCAGTGATAACCTTCTTTTCTACAACATCAACTTTCCCCTCCAAGAACGCTTATGCAGCAAAGTCACCTGCAAGACACATCAAGACATTTCAAACCCTTGCAAGCTCAGAACCAAAAGCAACGGTCTCCTACCCAGCTCTTCTCCCTTCCTGGGGTCTTGGGTGTTTCTCATCTATATCACAGCCCCTGCATCTGGGGATCAGTGATCATGGCTGAAGAGGAGGAATAAAGAGTTTAAAGGCAAGAATATCAGAAAGCCTTCTGTGAAATAATCTCTCCTAGAAATGGCTATATAAATAAGACCCTAAACACTCTAAAAGATAGCACACATGGGCTTCTTTCCAGCTTCAGAGTTTAGAGACAGAGGTCCACTGATAATAGTGCAAATTACAAGACAGCACCCCTCAGTCTCCATTCGCAGTGCTCTTAAAACAGAGAAATATACACGATCTATCCTAAATGGTAGTCCCCTTGAAGGAAATTCAGTCCACAAGATGCAGACTGAGAGATCATAAAAGATCTTAAAACTGATAAATCTGCCTGGAAGAGAGAAATTATTACAAAATCAATTTATGCTAAATAAAATTGACAAGAATAATAGATAGGGCAATTTAAGAGTCCTGCTATTTGCTGTTCCAGGAATTAGAAAGTTTTCTAGCTCCAACTGTACCTCAAACACAGAAAGGGTCCTTTTTGCAGGTTTTTGGTCTCGCTGAAAAGCATTTAAGAGTTGACTCGGAAGGAAACTGGAAGGCAAGTTTATGACATTTGGGAGAGAAAACAGTAAGGTAGACAGCCAGAAGTTCTTGCCAGCTGATGGAATGAGAAAGCTGAAAAGAAAAGGGAAAGCTCTACTTTCTTAGTTAGATATCAAGAATATAAACAGGCTCAACAGTAGATGTCAGTTAGCAACTGTTTGAGATGGAGGTTGGCTTCCAAAAGTAAGAAGATCAAAAGCCAAGACAGTAGGCATTCAATTTCAATGATGTCCTAAGAGAGATGGAATGAAAGAAAAAGAGGAAAGTTATACTTTTGGAGTTGGAGGGCAGGAGCAGTAATTAATCTGTAAGTGGCTTTGTTGGGGCAGGTTTTGTTCTTATCAGTCATCAGATGCATCGCTGATTTTTCCATCTTCTGGTTTCAGGCTGATAACCTTCCAATTAGAAAACATGGTTTGTTCCTTACTACAGGTCTTGCTTGTCTGGACAAGCCCCTGTTGCCAGCATCTCAAGGGTATTATCAACCACTGAGTAAGTCACCTCTCAGAAGCAGCTGAGATGCTGATACTCACTCATATGTCTCAAATGGTGTCTAGAAAGCAGATGGTTGGAGATAAGCCTTTATGGCCCTTTCTTCCTTCCTAGCATATCCCAATCACCTTTGAAATTCAGATGACAATTTTGCAATAAAACAATGCATTTGTGTATATCTAATGATAAAGTTGGAACTGAAATGATCTGCTCAGGTTCTTCTCTTTAGTATACATGTAAGGGAAAGCCAAATCACCAATGTCTGACTTCATTTCCTGCTATACCTCTACTCTCAATTCTCCTACAGTAAGTTAGAAATTGATGTTTCTTCACATAAGTTCACCTTTCCCCCTTCCTTGCTCCCCTTTCCTGTGTTTCATCACCAGCTGTTTATGTCCATGTGGATCACTTCTTTCCTTCATCCAGTTTTGTGATCAAATGTACCTACATCACTCAGACTTCTGTCATCTAAAGTATCACCTCTTATTTCCGTAGGTTCTTGTTCTCTTTCATGTATCCTTATAGTAATGATGTCAAATATAGTAGGCCTGTAGACCTCTCTCTAAGCTGTACTAATTTTATAATAATAATGATAGCCTTTAAAGAATTTTGATGAAGAAAAACAAATACAAGGATATGTTTCAAAACTAAGGCCTATGAGTTCCACCTTAGGAGTGGCTCAGATTAATGACTAACAGTGTGTAAGCAGCTCCATCATGTTGAACTGGGCGGGGCAAGTAAGAAGTACCATATATAACATAGAAATGGTGCAGCTTAAGTTTTAAGAAACACTTAGCATTTTAAAAAGTGCTCATGGACAGTAAAGAATTACAGATATGCAATAAAGACAAATCCAGATGGGTCATAGTGGCTTGGGAGAGAGAAGAAAAAGAGTACCGAGAATTATAAAAAAGAAGTAAATGGTTTTTTAAAAAGTAAAACAAGGTCTTTAAAGAGACAGAGTACAGACAATCACAGATTAAATATTAAACTTGTAGAAAAAGTAATACAGTATAAACAAGCCATGTAAAGATGGAGAATACACAGAGAGTCTGGATTATGTATATTATTGTGTTATCTTTGAATCTTTTGACTGTGAATGAGCTATGTACAAAGAGACATTTCATTGTATAAGCTGCTAAGCAAAACCAGCATATATATTATAAAGGTACCAAATTTGGGCCCAAGAATATGTTGCTTTGGAAAAGAGGTTCTTCTCTTGTTTCCACAGAGGATGAGAACCTGTGGATTGCTTACAGGCTGGTGTGGTTTGATGGAACAAGACTCCCTGAAGGTCTCCATGAACACCCCCCCCCAAATTACTATGCCCAACAATCAGCAGAAAGCAGTATGGAGAAAACTATGTTCATGTTCCCAAAATATTGTCTATAAATGTTTGTTTACATTTAAAGGGGGAAATTTATGAAGTATCAGGGATCTCTTTAGAAAAGGGGGGGGATGGATGGGATAGTAGATTAGTGTGAGCTTACTCATACTAATAATAATAGTGAGTAATAGAATGAATACTTGTGAGCTATTATTTATAAGTAATTTACATTGGTATAGAGTCTTGTATATTGATACAAAGTTAAATTATATTGAATATGTTCCTATTTTTGTCTACAATATTTGTATATCTAGGAAGTTATTTTGTCATATTGTATGCATGCATGCTTTTACTTCTGCTTAAAACATTTTTGTATATTGATACAATTTTAGGATATATTTATCATATTGCAATATACATTTCTACCTCTGATCAAGATACTTACACATTGTTTACATTTTGAGATCATTGTTCTCATTTGTTGCATAGTTGTTTATTGTATAATATTCTAATATGAAGTCTTAGTTTTTAAGTTATATAGATATTAAGAATTATAGGTCAATAGTCATCTATGCTTGTCTTACTTATAGTTAGACTAATCAGGTTCTTTAGATACATGGAGATTGTATTTTGCGTAGATAGGTAATCACTTCAAAGAGCTGTAGAATATGGCATTTAAATAACTTAAGGTTCTGTTGATGTGAGACACGATTGCTCTTGGCAGCACCAATCTAATCCCGAGAGAATGTTGAGCACCAAAGACACATCACTTAGAGTTTGTTTTCTTTTTAGTATGATTGGCCTTTGGGCAAGGAACTGCCCATGCCTCGACCACTGACAAGGTACATGTTATCTGGAAATGGATAAGCAGGACACAAGGAAAGAGACTGCTACATTTTGCCAAGATACGGTAAGATGGTTTTGAAAAATTTCCTGACACTGAAAATGGTCTGTCAATTATGCTAGGCCTTAGCCAAAGTTGGTTGCTCCAACATTGCAAGTGAGATATTGGGTGATTGCCCAGGTAGCCAGTTGTCTCTGTCATTTGTTGTACATTTTTGGAAGTTGCTTGGTTACATTTCCTGCTGACTCAAGTAATATTGTTTCCCTTCTCGGATCTTTGATGGGGTTGAAGACTAGATAGTTGTAGTTACTTTCCTCTCATGACTTGGCCAAGTTGTTTATTATACAAGACTTAAACTCATTAGTATAGAATAATTATTGAAACATTTATCACATGTTTCTTGTTTGATATATTTGTTCTTATTGTATATAATTTTGTATTAGGCTTATAACTCTCATAAACAAAAGGTGGAGGTGCTGTAGGAATTCCTACTGCCAGTAGCCTTTAATTTACCTGCCCACTTGGGCATGGCCTCTTATACTATTTATGCCCATGTAAAGTGCACATCTGGTCTCTTTTCTGGCTGTGGAGTCAGTTGCTGCTCTCCATTCCAGCAGAGGATTGTGATTTGTGAGTCTACCCCTAAATAAATAACATTCCATTATTCTCAATTCTAAGCTAGTGTGGAATTTCTTTTAAGCGTCTTTCTTCACTGTACTGTGTAATTCTATAATGATAATGATAGCCTATACAGAGTTTTGATGAAGAAAAACAAATACAAGGATATGTCGCAGAACTAAGAACTATGGAGCTGCTCAGGTTAATGATTAAAAGGAAAGCACCTGAGTCCAGGAGCCAGGCTGCCTCTAATTCTCTTAAATCTGAAAAGCAGTTGTCATGTACCACTAGCTAAAACAAAGCTTCAAAATAACGAGGTTATACCAGATGACTTGCTAATAGTTTTAAGATAAATAACCCAGGGAGAAAAGATAAAGCTCACAGGGACACATAGCTGAGCGGTCTGACTCATTAGGCTAGGGTCGACAATACTAAACAGTTTGATTGTTGCTAGCTCCTCTTGCTAGTTTTGGTTAATAACCAAAAGTGATGATTAATTATTTATACTCATTTCTGCCTAAAGATTTACAGTAGAGTTGACTAATTCTTTTTCATATATAAAGGTTTAGGTTTGTGGTTCCTTAAGATTCCTTATAAGATTACATTTCAAGATAAGAAATAAAGCAGTTGCCTGATGGAGGAGGGTCATCTGTCTATGTGTTACTCTCATTGGTTAATAAAGAAACTGCTTGGCCTGATAGGTCAGAACATAGGTGGGTGGAGTAGACAGACAGAATTCTGGGAAGAAGGCATTGAGGCAGATGCCATGATTCTCCTCTCCAAGATAGATGCAGGTTAAAATTCTTCCTAGTGGTGCTAAACACATTAATAGAAATGGGTTAATCAAGATGTGAGAGTTAGCCAATAAGAGGCTGGAACTAATGGGCCAAGCAGTGTTTAAAAGAATACAGTTTCCGTGTAATTATTTTGGGGTAAGCTAGCCGGGATTTGGGTGGGAACGCAGCTGCCGTTCCTTCAACAGTTGCCCCTTTCTTTGTAACTGCAAAATGCAGTCTGCCAGTAAAAGACCTGGCAAGAACACTTGGCTTTCTCACACAATTAATCTATAACAAATTGCTTGGTTATGAATGTATGTGACTTCTTGGGATAATAGTATGTAAAATGTTTAATCATGTAAGGGATATGGAAAAACATGATGTTTTTTACTATTTGGTTTGGATTTGTTGTAATCATTCACTTGAAAAACAGAATGCAACCACATTGTAATTTCTATATTGCCTGAAAAACTTTGTTGGAATATATAAGTTCTAGGGGAAAAGTATACAGCAGAAAAAAAGAACTGAGAAAGAACTTAGAAAGAACATGAGAGAACACAGAAGAAAAAAAACATCAAGAGAATGTGTGAATGTTTATTTCTCTATAAACCCCTCATATAGAAAAGTCTACCTTATACCAAATCTGTTTGATTCCTTTCAAAGCCCTGTGATGCTGGATGCTGTTCCCCCAGAGAGCGGTAAACCAGAAAAATAGAACCACATATAAAAAGTGTCATGTAAAGTTGAAGGTGGGTTAGTGTCTATGTAGCCCAATGCCGTAATTTCACAGTTGAAGAATAATAAAAGCATTTTCACAAATTGCGAAACAAACTGACTTTCAGTCATCAATGTCTAGTTTACTTCTCTGGTTACTCATGAAGTTACTACAGGGTGGCCAGGAAAAAAATATAACTTTCATTATTTGTTGTTGCATAATTATTATCATAGAAAATTTAAAAGAATCCACAAGCAAACTTCTGGAACCAATAAACAATTATAGAAAGTATGTAGGACACAAAGCTAAACTACAATCAAGTTGGTTCTTAGGCATCAGCAACAATCAGTGGAATTTAAAATAAAACTTAGTGTCATTTACATTATCACATGAAAAAAGTGTGCTTAAGCATAGAGTTAAAAGCATGTAGTAGAAGATTTAGATGTAGATAATAAAATTACAAGAGGTAAAACAAGAAAGAGCTAAATGCATTGGTAGTGTCTCATGCTAATGGCTACAAAGATTCAGCATCATTATGATGTCAGTTCTTCTCAACTTGATCTACAGATTCAAGGCCATCTCAATCAAAACTCAGAGAGCCAGTTCTAATAATCTTATGGAGATATAATAGAATAGAATATCTAATACAATATTGAAAGAAAATGAAGAGTTGAAGAGCTGGATTTATTTAACCTTTGGGTTTCTTGTAAAACCACAGGAATCAGAGCACTGTATTATTTGGAAAGGAAGAGAGAAACTGGGTCAGTAAGTAGAACAGAAGAGGAAGCCCAGAATATAGACAACTGATCTTTGACAAAGATATTGTGGGGAAAAAAAGATAGTCTTTCCAAACAAACAGTACTTAAACAGTTATACATCCACATGTGGAAAAATATAGGCCTAGACAAAAATCAATGCTCTTCACAGAAATCAACTCAAAATTAATCATGGTAATAAGTGTATAACACAAAGCTATAAAACCCATAGAAGACAAGACAGACAAGCCAAATCCTAAAAGAGCTGCAATACGGCAATAACCCATCACCCATATATCAAAAGACATGATTGATGAAGAAAACTTTTAATCTTGACAGTGAATCTTGAAGCGGTAAATGTTTGTTACGTTACATACATTGAACAAAGATTGACAAGTTGCCATTTTAAAAAAAAGTCGGCGAAGCCATATCTAATGAGAGCTCTTACACCACATACATAAAGAACTTTAAAACTTGATAATAAAAGAACAAACAACCCCTATAAAATATTGAAATGGTTTGATCAGGATCCTAATCTAAGCATATATCCAGAGGGAAAGGGCATGTGAAAAGAATATTTAGACAGAAATATTTAGGATAACTAGCCCAGCAAAACTTACCTTAATTGGGAAACTCTGCTTGTCCCAGAGACCTTTACAATTCAAGATGCAATGTAGGAACTCCATAGCAAGACTGAAAGCTGTTATGGTTAAAAATCCCTCAGATGCTTCACTTGATCATTTCCCAATCATCTCTCTTCACGTACCCCAGAGAAGCACAGAGTAAACTTCCATGGTTAGTGCAATGATAGAATTCTAGTAGATTTCTTCCTCCACAGCTTACTTGTGCTCACAGTCTTGGAGACATGCTTAAACTCCAACCCTTCCAGTCTGTAAGTAAATAGACTGGAAAAATAAACATGAAACATTAAAAAAAAAATAACTGCAAATACAAGTCAATGTTGGAAGGATAAAAAAAAATGTGTCATATAGCAGAGTTAGTCACTGCATTTGACTAAAGTCATACATATCCCCCGTTTTAAAACTATTATTTTAGGATTATGCTCATTCCAAACTGCATAAGGTGTCAAATAAAAGAGCAGTGCCTAGTGTAGGATGCCTGCCCTCTCACTGTTGATTAGAAAGGTCGTGGAGACTCTCAAAGCCATATAAGCTATTGACATTGCTCTTACTTTCCCACTAGAACTTGGTGGTATCATCCTTATTGAGGACACTTTGGTCACAATCCATGGGAAAATCAATTTGGTACTGACCAAGAAGTTTGTTCTGCACTGACTGGTTTCCATAGTACTGGAAGGTGATTATGGAAGTTGCTGGCATAAAATAAGTCAACAATAGTCTTACCTATCTACATAGCTCATGAACTTCAATAATGCCTACCTTTGTAATATATACTTATAGGTTCAATAATGGCACAAATTTTATAGGGGTAACTAATTTCTTCTGATTGAATTTGAGTCTCAATATGAGGAAACACGTGCCTAGTCCTGTAAATCTTTCCAAGGCCCCATACTTAGAGTGTTTAGAGGTCTAGGGCATTGAACCTTTTAATTTGCCAAACGGAGATAGTATCAAACTACCCTCTAAATATGTATCTCTGTACACACAGATTAGTGCGTCTCTCTTAGCTCACCAGGGAAGTTGTATTTGTGTTTAATGCATAGTGTTTAATGCAGAAACTCACAATAGGTCAAAGGGCAGAGGAAAAGCTTAGCCACAATGGAACATCTGTGTCATAGTTCCTTTACCCAAGACTCACAGAGTATCTTGGAAAGAAGGTGTAAGAGCCATAGAATTGGGGATACCAGAGTGATACAGTAACTTCTGAACATTCTAAGACCATTGCATGCATGAACTTACAGTTCTAGATACCTGCAGAAGACGTGTATAAGATCAAACTAGTAAACATTTCAGCATGGGGTGAGCAGAGTTTCATGAGTCATACATAGTTGATGGCTTCTAGGGATGGAAGAATCCATTTTCAATAAGGATGTGGCTCCTAGTTGGTTGACCCCTTCCCAATGTGTTGGACCATATCCAGAAACAGGCGGGCAGCTCAAGTTGAAATTGGTTGATTATTTCAAAAAATGTGAAAGGACATGAAAATTGGACGGGGAGTAGGAAGGTAGGGGTGTCTCTGAGAGATTCTAATGGCAGAAGTGAGTGCTGAATATGATCAAAATACACTGTATGCAAATCTCAAAGAATTAATTTTAAAAGATGGAAAAAGGTTGTTTTACATTGGTCTAAGTGTACAAATGTCTGGTACAATGTAGTTCATTACAGTAGAAGCAATTTTGCCTTTGCACAATCTTCTCTTTCCATGCAGCTATGTGAAGGTTTGAGTTGTTACATTCTCAAAAGATGGTGACCCACCTATAACATTCTCTTTCCTTCCTAGATAAGCAGGGGTCGGACAGGAGAGAGAGAAGTAGAAAGAAAGGAAGAGTGGGTGGAGAAAGGGGAGGCAAGAGAGAAAAAGAATAAAAGGTTTGTCAAGCAGTTTGCCATGCACAGTGAAAGAGAATCCAAGCCATGAGAGAGTCTCATGAACACCTTGCTTCAAAGGAGACTTAGCTTTTCACCTGAAGATAGGTTTTTGTTTGTTTCTTTTGTTTGTTTTGAAGTCACCATATTGCCCACCTGAGATTAAAATCTCATTATTGCTGAAGAGGGGTAGAACAGATAAGAGGAAAACTATTATTAGTTATTTCTGTCACAGGGACAAGACATTTCAGATTCTCACAAGTACAGCTTTTACTTTTCAGGGGGGGAAATGGAAATATAGAGACAGTAGATATTTCTCTCTTTCTTTTTCCCTTACAGATAAATGTTCCATCCAATTATGTTCATTGTGAATCACTCTAATTTCAGCTTCAGTATTCAGTTGAGTGACAGGACAATTTATGCTTCTCTTGATTTCCTTCCCCAATAAAACATCTGGCTACATTCTGGAATTTTCATTAGCAGAGCACAGGGAGCTTGGGCATCATTCATCTCCTAGTCTTTTTCTGGCAAGTCCTTGTATAAAATAATCTCCACTTTAATATGAATCTGATACTGTTTTTTCTGGCATGAGAATTACATTCAACTGGAAGGTTTTTTGTTTTTGAATAGAGGGACCTTTTGTCAACATGATGAGGGAGAACGTGGGGAGGATGCACGTTATGTGGTTAGAGAATGATATATTATTATTTTCAAAGCTCTGAGGAGGGAGACTGAGCCTTGTCAGCGTTGATTTATGTTTGCTCATTCTGTGATTCAATAGGAAGGTCAGGTGAGCTTCACTGAATGTTTTGTTGTGTATTTTTCTACAAAATGAAGTGGAAAACAGTTCCCCACACCCAGCCTCACCTTGCCCCATTTCCACTGTGAAGAGCAGAGATTTTGGTGCATGGGTACTGCAAATGATTATGGCTCAAATAGTTTCTTGTATCTCCCTCCATGTACCTGAACCCAAAGTGGCTTCCTTGAGAACAGACCATTAACAGAGAGATTACAATATGTATTTGGGAACATTTCAAAACTAAGTTTTTAGAACAGCTAAATGTTGAACACAACTAAATTTACTCCTCATGAAATTTTCTCTACAAAAATGTGAATCTTATAGTCACATATTAACATACAGTTGTACCTTACTTAAAATAACGAGGCATAAAATGTATATGGATTCATTCAGTATAAAAGTTGAGGTTTAAAAAAAAGTTAAGGTTTATTTATTTCTTTAGATGTTTACTGATTTGTGATAATGTAGCAATATTGATTTCTATGTCACCAAATTTGCAATTTCACCTTTGTGGTGCTTAGGTTTTAAAACCTGATTGTGATGATCCACTCCCTTGCACATTTCAAACGAATGGCCCATTCACAGAAAGGATGTGTTACACTGACCTATGTTTTTCCCATACTTCATAGCTACTCTTCTGGCTGTGTCTGAAAACGGTCATCCTTTGCTATTGAGGAATGCTGTGCTTTTAGATTCTCTTTTGTGTGCTCTACAAAATTTTTGATAGAATGTTTTCATAGTTAAATTTCTCTAGATTTCTGCTCAGTAATTTTTATGTTACCTCCCAAGTATGACTAGCAGTTAACTAATTTGGACTTTTGTACACCTCCTGTAACTCCAACTCCAGGGATCTGATGCCTGTTTCTGACCCTCATGGGAACTCCACACACACACGACCTACATTACACAGACACATACATAAAAACAAATACAAATTAAAGTAAATCTTAGAAAAAAACTTACGAAAACATTCAGACTGCGCCAAGTTTTCCATTTGGAAAAGTGCCATGTTTCATATGGTTTGGATAATTTCAATTTCCTTTATTTTCCTCTAGTATTGGTAAATGATCGTTCAGGGTAATTTTTTTCTAAATTTGTTTACTGATGTTCATGACAGTTCTTGTACTTGAGGCAGGAAGCATTACTGGGTCATTGTTGGATCAGGTACTGCACCTGTATCACTCTCCTTTGCCTTCCCTCCAGAACATACAGATATATGCTGTATATATCCTGTTGCTGTAGGCTGCTCCAGGGTTTTTTTTAAGTCCTTCTGTGTTTTCCACATGTTTCTCTTCATGTTTTAAGTTTGAGAATTTTATTTTGGCCTTTATTTCATTCAGCCTTATACATCATCATTTACAGTTCAGCAGTATATCAGTTTAGAATAAGTTTCAGGTCGCTTATTAAAATGTTGCTTATAGACTAGATTTTGTGTGTGGTATTTGTTATTTCAGTGTGTGCATCTGTGTTTGTGTGAGTAGAGTCACACATGTTTGGGAAGACCATGTGCACATGTATTCACTTCTTAGTGATATGTGGGCCAGAGATTCACCTTGGGTGTCATTTCTCAAGAAAGCCTTCCACCTTATTTTTGAGGCAGTCTCTTGTTGACCTGGTGCTCCCCATTAGGCTGGTGACTGGCTAATGAGCCCCAGTCGTCTGCTTGTTTCTGCCTCTCCAGAGCTGGAATTACAAACTTGCCACCATGTCTGACTATTTAGATGGGTTCAGGACTCAAACTCAAATCCTGGACATGCAAGCAAAAACTTCACTGTTTGGGCTATTTCCCTATTCCCTATAAAACTGATTCTTAAATTCACATCTACTAATTACAGTACTGCAAACACTCATAGGCTTCTCTCTATTGTCTACTTCGCCTTACTGCCTGGTTGTGTACATAATGTAGATACTTAATGATATTTATATTTGTTTCAATATGTTGGTGCTTCTGTGTATTACACAATACATACTTAATAAACCACAGTCTACTTTGTACCATTCTCAAACATTTTGCTTTTGCATATGCTGGAAATCCTGATATCTCCCTAGCAATTTTGACTTTGTGGTGCTAAATACTTTTTAATCAAATTCTTAAATGCATGTAAAATTGTCTTGTAAGTTTTTCCTCGTAATTTACAATTACAATCATCTTCCCTAATTTCTATCAGTGAATCTCAGAAGGGATGCTTTGCATGTGTGTTTGAGAGAGAGGCAGTGCTGGAGTGTGTGCATGTGTGTATGTATTGTTTCTGAATAATGTATGTGCATGTGTTTGAAAGTGCCTGAGCCCATATGTGAAGACATCAAGTATCTGTGATATCACTCTCCACCTTATTCCCTTGAGATAGAGGCTCTTGCTGAACCTGAAATTAATCTTGCAGCAAGCAAGCTCCAATCATTCTCTATCCTCTTCCCTTTGGCTCTGGGGTTATAGACTTGAGCATAGTCATGCCCAGATTTTATGTGAGCTAAGTTTAGGTCCTTATGTTTGCATGGTGCATGCTCTTAGTCACTGAATCATCCCCCATGCCAAAAGGATGATTGACCTCCAGAGGTTAGGTCATAGCCATGAATACCTTTGGTAGTCACATCTTGGGTTAAGGATTGCTACTAAGCATCCTACCTTATGGCCACCCTACCACTGAGCTATGGACCCACCCCCGTCATTCTTAAAGGGAACTAGACTTCAATAATAGTTTATTAAAACTCATCATTTTTTGCTTTGTTTCATATTGTTTTAGGAGAGCTTTAGGCTAATTTGATTTATTTATATTTGTGTCACTGTGGCCGATTTTCTGACAGAAATCATTTCACGGAGGATGGGTTTATTGTATCTTGAAATTGGGAACACGTCAGTTCATCATAGCAAGGAGGAGAGGAGAGCAGAGAAGTCACATGATGGGGGGGGCGTAGACCGTGAAAGAGAACACAGGAAAAGGACAGTGCAAGATAGAGACCCCAGGAAAATGAAGCAGACATGTTACTAAAGGACTGAACATCTTACAATGGAGGCGTTTGCTCACCTATTTTACTGATGCTCCTGTCACAACAGCAAGGGGATTGACAGATGTCAGACAGCAGATGAATGGATAATAAAAACATGATTCATATGCAGAGTGGAATTTGATTTGGCAACAGAGAAAAATAAAATGTGTATGAAAAGTGATGGAACTTGAGAGATTATTTTAAGTGAGGTACCTAACTGGGACTCAGAAAGACAAATGTTATTTGCTGTATTTCTTATGAAGATTGAAGGCTCTAATTGCTAAATATGTGTTTCCTGGTGAGGGCAAATATTGGGGAAAAGGCCATGAAAGTAGAAAGGGGTTCATGAAACTAGGCAGACAGAGCTTTAAAGGGTGAGGTAGGGATGTGGAAAACAATAGACCGTGATGAAAGAAATATTGGAGGTGAAAGAATATAATAGAAAGGAAGGTGGCAGGGAGCCGACAAGGATCGAATAGAGAGAGAATAACCCTAAACAAAATATGTATAAAAATCACATGCAGAACCTATTACACCATAAACTTATTTTTTAAAATAAATCAAAAATGAAATGAGTTCAGTGGCTTTATTCCACCACCTAGGTCTTATTTCCTGCCGTTCACCAACTCCCATCATGGCTGTATTATGAATCCATCAAGGGATTATTCCAGTCATTCTGTTGAACAATTTCCCCAAAGGCACAGCCTAAACTGAACTTCATTAATCTCTCATATATCCATTATATGATTAGGTTGATAATCTGGATGAGCCATTAGCTAGTTTTTCCTCTAGAGCTAACCCTCACTCTTAAAAGTCTTTGCTGGATGGCTCGTGTATGCAATAAGAGTTTTGTTGTTGCTGTTTACCTCTGGCTGTCCTTAACTCACAGAAAATTCTCAGGTCTACATCAACTTTGGAAATTGTATGATTTATGACCCATATCCATCCTCCAGGCCTAGGGTTATTTTATTGTTTTGTGGAGTTTGAGCCTATAAAAGTGGAGGTTGTCATTCAAGAAAACAATTAAGTGGTCTTTGCGATTGATATCTGTAGACTTTTTTCTGCTCAGTTCTTTATCATCTTGACACAGCTAGAATCTTCTTGGACGAGGAATATCAAGTGAGGAATTATCTCCATCACATTGGTCTTCAAGTAATCTATGGGGGGTATTTTCTTGATTAATGATTGATGTGTTAGGGCCCAGTCTTCTATGGGCAACATCACCCCTGAGCAGGTGATCCTGGATGATATAAGAAAGCAAACTGAACATGGCCTCTCCTCCAGTTCCTGCCTTTCCTGAGTTCCTGCACTGACTTTGCTCAATGGACCGTGACTCTGGATATGTAAGCTAAATAACCCTTTTCCTTCCGAGTTGCTTTTGGTCTTGGTGTTTATCACAGCATTAGGAATCTAACCAGGAAACTCACTGTGTAATAGGTCACTCTGGTCTTAATCATTCTGTACACACTTCTTACTGCGGGTGCTCTGGCAATTCTAGATCTCCTGAATCTTTACTCATCTACATTTGGCCAACCCCCGACTTATCAGTAAGTCTGATTTCTGATACTTTTCATTTATCACAATTGATGCTGCAGCCTCAGTTTCACGTCACCTTGAAATTTCCAGAAACCTGTACATGGCGTTTCCAGATCCTGACCATGCTGTGGAATTCCCAGAAATCTGTACATGGCACATCCAGATCGTGACTATGATGTATAATTACCAGAAACCTGTATATAGCATTTCTGGATCCTGACAATGCTATATAATTCCCAGAAACCTATATGCAGTATTTCCAGACCCTGACCAAGCTGTGAAATTCCCAGAAGTCTGTACATAGCATCTCCAGACTTTGACCATGCTGTGGAATTCCCAGAAATCTGTATGTAGCATTTCCAGATCCTGACCAAGCTTTCGTACTCCCAGAAATCTGTACATAGCATCTCCAGACACTGACCATCTTATGTTCTCACTTAAATAGAGCCAAAGAAATGCAAAAATGCAATTATGAATGCCATGCTTGTGTTAAAAACCTTATCATTCACTGTGCATTGACAAAGGTCACTTCTTACCAGGCTCTCCACTCTAAACACAGTTCTTTAGCCAGAATTAGAAAAGACCCGGGTGGCCCAGACAGCGATGACATTCGAAGGAGTCCACTTTTAGGTGACTGGGACAATTTGCTCTGAAACTGCACATCATTTTGAATGTATTCCTTTTAAGTGACTCTCTCATCTGACTCTGTGAAGATGGAAGACTCAATTAAGGAGCCACTGTGTGGCAGTCACAACTGGCTCCACATGGAAGGGAAAAGACTCCCCAGAACAAATGCACCATGGTGGTTCCACTTGACCTTTCTTTACTGACTGGGCTCATTCAAAGTCGCTTTTTCTTTTAAAGGACGGAAACATAAAAGCGACCAAATGGCTCACTTGTTTCCTTTAAGCACAGTGCTGTTGAGAGAAGAGTCTGTGGTGGCATGGGGTTCGAGGCAATGGCTTATCCTTTGTTCTCTTTTGAGGAGGTTGCTAAAGCTTGCCCTTCCCCTCAGCACACTGCCCAGAGTTCTTTAGACTTCCCTGATTCTACAAGCAGAGGTTAAAATAGGACTTTCAGATCAGACTAGTACAGTCTAGAATGGAGAAAGTAAATGATGTCCCAGCTGTTCTTAGGGACCCCATGAGACTCAACTGAGAGTTTAAAAACTGGGAGTCAACTGAGAAATTCGGTATTTGCTAAACAGGTAAAATAGGAGCTTTAGCTTTGTAAAGACTTGGCCATGGAGCCACTTTAGCTAATAAGCTTCCTTACTGAATTCTAATTGCTCTTATTCACAGAGAGAGAATTTGTACCACTTCTCACAAACAAGTCTTGCAGAGACGGGATTATGTCTCCTGTTAAATAAGTTTATACCTGCCTCTGAAGTGGAGAATGGGAAGGTTAAGTGCAGAAGATGCTCATGTGTGGTATGGAAGATGTTCATGTGTAGTGCAGGAGACATTCATGTGTGGTACAGAAGATGATCGTGTATGGTACAGGAAGATGCTCATGTGTGATACAGAAGATGCTCATGTGTGGTGTAGAAGATGCTCATGTGTGGTACAGAAGATGCTTGTATGTAGTACAGAAGATGCTCATATGTGGTGCAGAAGATGCTCATGTGTGGTACAGAAGATGCTCATGTGTGGTACAGAAGATGCTCATGTGTGGTGAAGAAGATGTTCATGTGTGGTAAGGAAGAACCTGCTTTCAACTTCATTTTTTGACTTCAACGTGAAAAAGAAGTGAATCTATTCTGTGGTAGATTCACTGTCTCCATATCTACCTTTGGTTTTGAGGCCGTACTTCTGGCTATGTTGTCCATGCTCATCTTGGACTCACAACCTTCTTTCCACCTCCTGAAACAAGTACATTTTTAGTTGATAACCACACCCTCTGCCATGGCTTGAATAAGTAGGGTCAGAAGTCCATAGAAGTCAGTAAGAGAAGGTGATAGGGGTTAAAAACAATAAAATCTGCCATGTATGCTTTTATTTGATGTAGCTACTACAGTGCACACAAAGACAGGTCTATTATTTGTGGGCTGTATCATCTATTGTATTATCTGAACTAAGAATCATAAGATGGTTGTTCAAATTTCTGTAAGTCATGCATTGAGAGGAAAAAAGGAAATATGCAACAGAATAAAATGTCAGCAAAACAGAAGAGCAGCATTTTTCCTTAAAATGAAGTCTTATTGTCTGTATTAAAAATTAAATATATAACTTAACATAGGGAACACATCCATAAACTAATTGCACGGGTAGCTGAGGCAGGAGAATGTTTATTTCAAAGCAACCCCTGTCACCATAGTGAGTTGTAGGTCAGCTTGAAGTACATAGTTAAACCCTGTTGAAATTCCTGCCTTTCACAAAAAAATCAATAAAAATAAAGGTAGATAATAATCTCTACCATATTCAATTAGATTCCACCAAGTTTAAAATAAGTCATAAATATTATCTTCATGGGAAATAAAGGAATTTCTTTCTTATAAGTTAAAGTTGAAAAAAGTATTTTAATTTTTTTTACCTTTTTGTACTTCACATTTTAAAATGTCATATTGCAGTACATATTCTAGTATGTTCTACAGTGGTACTGTGGTGGTGAATATCTGCAATATAATTACAAACAAAATAATCTTACATTAAAGGGTACATTTTCTATGCATCCTGTTGAAAGAGAACGTCATCAAAGGAGTTTCAAAAGCTGGTGCAGGACTCTAATCCTACCAAGCTGAGAGTCTGAAGCAACAGGACCACAAGTTCAAGGTCAGCCTGGGCCACTCACTGTGAGATCTGAAAAAAGGAGAAAATAAAACATCCTCCAATCTTTCTCCCTGGTCATGTTTTCTTTCCACTACCACTACCTTTCCACCTTCATATGATTTTTTTCCTACCACCCCCATTTGCTTTAAGATATTTCTTCCTCATTGTCCCAATATCTTTCTGATTTCTAAATGTTCTTCACATTGGATAAACAACTCTAAAGAGTCAAAGCTAAGAGAATAACTTGGCATTTATTCTTGTAGGTCTGGATCACCTCATTCAATATAGTTATTTTCATCTATTTGCCTGCAAATTTTCTAATTTCAGTTTTTTTAAGGTATTTCTGTATACGTATGCCCTACATTTTAATTACCCATTCATCAGTCTATCAGCATCTAGGACGATTCCATTTCCAAATGATTGCGGATAAAATAGCAAAGAATATCCCCCTCCCTCTAAAAAAGCTCAACATCAAGGGAGGTTACAAAAAGGCTACCTTCAGACTGGGAGAAGATCTTCACCAACCCTTCATCAGACAAAGGTCTGATCTCCAAAATATACAAAGAACTCAAGAAACTAGACACTAAAACTCTAATTAACCCAATTAATAAATGGGGTGCTGATTTGAACAGAGAATTCTCAACAGAAGAACTTCGAATGGCCAAAAGACACTTAAGGTCATGCTCAACATCCTTGGCGATCAGGGATATGCAAATCAGAACAACTATGAGAAACCATTTTACACCGGTCAGATTAGCTAAAGTCAAAAACACCAATGATAGCCTATGCTGGAGAGGATGTGGAGAGAGGGGAATTCTCATCCATTGTTGGTGGGAATGCAAATTTGTGCAGCCACTGTGGAAATCAGTGTGGCGGTTTCTCAGGAAACTGGGAGTCAACCTCCCTCAAGACCCAGCAATTCCACTCTTGGGAACATACCCAAGAGATGCCCTATCATACCACAAAAGCATTTGTTCAACTATGTTCATAGCAGCACTATTTGTAATAGCCAGAACCTGGAAACAACCTAGGTGCCCCTCAATAGAAGAATGGTTAAAAAGGTGTGGAACATATACACATTAGAGTTTTACTCAGCAGTAAAAAATAATGACATCTTGAATTTTGCATGCAAATGGATGGACATAGAAAACGCTTTACTGAGTGAGGTAAGCCAGACCCAAAAAGAGGAATATGGTATGTATTCACTCATAAGTGGATTCTAGCCATAATTAAAGGTCTTTGAGCCTATTATTCGTGATCCTAGAGAAGCTAAATAAGAAGGTGAACCTGAAGAAAATCATGTAGTTATCCTCCTGGATAGTGGAAGTAGACAAGAGTGCCAGACAACCTCGGGTGCATGGGGGGGTGGGGGGTTGTTGAAAGGGGAGAGGGTTAGAGAGAAGGGAGTAGGGGAGGAATGGGGAATGCTCGGGGGACTGGGAGGGGGGGTTGGGAGGAAGGATAGATATGGGATCAGGGAAGAATATATCTCAACTAAGGGAGTCATTTTAGGGTTTGCAAGAGACTTGATTATAAAGGGGATCCCAGGTCCAAGGTGAGATCCCCAGATGGTTCTCTGGACAGAGGAGAGGGTGCCTGAACCGCCCTTGGCCCATAACCATACTGATGAATATTTTGCATATCACCATAGAACCTTCATCTGGCGATGGATGGAGATTGAGACAGAGACCCACATTGGAACACTGAACTTAGGTCCAAACGAGAAGCAGAAGGAAAGAGAACGTGAGCAAAGAAGGCAACACCAGAGGGAACCTTCACCGGTTGATGGATGGAAATTGAGACAGAGACCCACATTGGAGCACCGAACTGAGCCCCCAAGGTCTAAATGAGGAGCAGAAGGAGGGAGAACATGAACAAGAAAGGCAGGACCGTGAGGAGTGCGTTCACCCACTGATACAAGGGGACTGATCTAATGAGAGTTCACCAAGGCCAGTAGGACTGGGACTGAACGAGCATGTGATCCAACCAGATTCTCTGAATGTGGCCGGATTCTCTGAATGTGGCTGGCACGGGGTCTTTCTGAAAAGCCATTGACAATGACACTGGGACTTGTTTCCTCTGCATATACTGGATTTTTGGGATCCAGTCTGTTCGGATGCTCACCTTCCTGGACCTGGAGGGAGGGGGGGAGGAACTTGAACTTCCCACAGGGCAGGAAACCCTGACTGCTCTTAGGGATGGAGAGGGAGAAGGAGAGGAAGTGGGGGGAGTGGGAGGGTGTTGGGAGGAGGGGTGGAAATGGAAACTTTTATAAATTAATAAACTTTTATAAATTAAAAAAAGAGAAGTTAGAGAGTTGAGTAGAGCACAGATGTGATGAAAATACATTGTACACATGCATTACATTCTCAGAAATAAATATAAAGTATTATATTGAAAAACTCCCTAAGCAAAGTCTAAGAAAATTTACAGATTATTCCTTGCCTGGCTCCAGGAAAACATCAGAGGTAATTTCTGCATGCAAGTGTACCATTGCCAGTACATCAGAACAAATCCGAGTTCAGGGAGAATACTACCCAGAGCTCCTCTCCTTCATAGAGTCAGAAACTATTTCCCAGGTAGTTCACTGGGACATTCCACGGTGCGATATCCCTGTGATGACATCGGTGTCTACTGAGAACACACTGAGTAAGGGCAGCTTTCTCGGAAGTGGCTGACAAAGCTCACGTGAGAAAATAAGCCTCTTAAACAGTTTTTCCTGGGGACCCTATTTCTGTTCTTCCTGTTCTACTGCCGGTGGCTTTACATCCAGGCACTGATGGCTTCCCCCTGCCCCCCGAGTTTCTATACTCTAACTCTGATTTTGACCAACTTTAGTTTTGCTTCATGTATCCATTATTAAATATGCAAAGACTTTAGTTCTGACAGTTGTGTCTATGTTTCGGAATGTGATTTACAATGCTGTAGGTTTGGAGTTTTATAGCATCTGCCTAGGTAGTACTTTCTTAGGTAGAATGCAATCAACCATGACTGTAAAAAGTAAATAAATAAATCCTGGTGATTTATTTTTATGACTTGAAGTTATGGCTTTCACATTCGTCTGAGAAAGGGTACACATGTACCCCAGAACAATAGAGTTTGTGAAACTGAACATGCCATCCCAATTGCTTGCTTAAGTTCCTTCTGATCTGAACAATTAGAAGGCACATTTTCCTATGTGGAAATCAAGACAAAGTATTGATATGCCTCCACATATCTGGTGTATGAGATCAATAAAACCATGAACAATTTACATACTGAAGCTAACCTTTGAGGGAACTTAATGTCCTTGAGCCCTTACTTCCCACAACTAAGTTGAATAAAATTCACTCAGATTTATTGTTATTAAAATTCTTCATTATCATTATCAGCATCATTATCACTCCCAAGTGCATGGAGCTCTTTTCTTTCCAGATGCTTAAGTTGTTTTACTTATATTACTGTAGCCATTTTAAAATATGCTTAAAATATCAGCTTGCACATTTATCCCCGCTATACCTCCCTATGGAGAAAGAAGGAAAGCAAAATGATTTAAAGTGAGATTTTTTTTCCCCATAGTCTCTGGCTAGAGAAGCCAGTGGGTAATACAAGACCATATTACTTCATTAACTCTAATAGAATTCCAATGAGATCTGAAAGTAGAAAGTATTTGCACCATCTAATATAAATGAAACAGAGATGCAGAATATTTTTCAAAGGCTCATCCAAGGACATAGCTGGAAGTAACAGTATATCAGTAAGTTAGCCAAAGCCTCCTGATCTTCACGCCAGTTTTCTTCCTGCTCAATGATACAGCATTTATAAAGATCTACTCTATGCAAGTTGTGTGCTCTGACCTATAAATATGATGAATACATTTCACAAATGGGGAAAACAGAATGGCCACAAAGTCGTCTGCTCTGAAAGCCACTGAGGTTTAATGGAAGGAAACAGATTTTAGAAACAGGTCAAAGTCGATGTGAAACGAAAGGGTCAACATGACTCTTAGCTCAATTTTTGTTTGGGAACTTTTTAAAAAAAAATTTCACTATGGTTAAAGTTTCTCAGAAAGAATCACTTAAGGGTTAAAAGTGTTGTGTGGCCTCTCAGGCAATCAAACTTGATTTGGTCCAGATTGGACACATGCTTTTCCACAGTTTATATGGTCCTTGTTACTAGTATCACTGTTGCTATTTTAGAAGCACTGTATCCTTTTGCTTAGGCCAAACCTTTGACTATCATGTCTGTTGTATTAGGTTTGATATGTTTCAACTGCACGGTTCGTTTGTTTTCTGGTCTCATAGATCCTACATCCCCCATTTTGAGTGAGCTCCAAATTGTGGATTCGCTCCATCCCAAATCCATAAAGCCCAATGGGACTTGATAAATGTTGATAAGCCAACATAACAATGCCCCATTCTCTTTTTCAGAGGTCCTTTCCTATAGGAAACAGGAAACTTTGAGTTCTATGTTTGGTTTAGTTTGGCTTGGTTTAGTAACTGGCCCCTGCTTTGATGACCCTGTCTTGAAGCAACATTGGCTCATGACTTTTGTATCTCCTAGTGAATTGAGATCCACAATAGCAGATTGCTTAGTCTTGCTTTGAAATCTTCACTGCTTCTTTCCCAGTAGTTTTGTACAGTGAAAGAAGAACTTGTTTCTCACAATGCTCCTGTCTTCCCAGTGATTCGACCTCACCACTTTCCCAGTCCTCTGGAAAGATGGAATCCTCTGTCTACATGTACTTTTCTGCAGATGAAAAGTAATGATTCGGTTTTTTCCATACCTTAATAGCCATCATGGTCAAATCTTAGATTCTTCTTGTTTCTGCTCACCACAATCTTAACTTTTATTAAGACCCTTTCTTTCTTTTTTTATATTAAATTATAAAAGTTTCCATTTCAGCCCCTCCTCCCAACACCCTCCCACTCCCCCCACTCTCTCTCCTCCTCCCTCTCCATCCCCTAGAGCAGTCAGGGTTTCCTGCCCTGTGGGAAGTTCAAGTTCCTCCCCCCTCCCTCCAGGTCCAGGGAAGGTGAGAGTCCAAACAGACTGGATCCCCAAAATCCAGTATATGCAGAGGAAGCAAGTCCCAGTGTCATTGTCAATGGCTTTTCAGAAAGGCTCTGGGCCAGCCACATTCAGAGAATCTGGTTGAATCACATCCTCGTTCAGTCCCAGTCCAACAGACCTTGGTGAACTCTCATTATATCAGTTCCCTTGTATCAGTGGGTGCTCGCATCCCTCGCAGTCCTGATTACTTTTTTTATTTTCTTCATCCTTCTGCTCCTCATTTGGACCATGGAGTGCTCAGTCCGGTGCTCCAATATGGGTCTCCGTCTGTATTGCCATCCAACGTCGGATGAAGGTTTCCTCTGCCCTTGCCTTCTTTGCTCATGTTCTCTTTCCTTCTGCCTCTCATTTGGACCTCGGGAGCTAGGTCCAGTGTTCCAACGTGGGTCTCCGCCTCCATCTCCATCCATCGCCAGATGAGGGTTCTATGGTGATATGCAAAATATTCATCAGTATGGTTGTGGGCCAAGGCCGGTTCAGGCACCCTCTCCTCTGTCCAGAGAACCATCTGGGGATCTCACCTTGGACCTGGGATCCCCTTTATAATCAAGTCTCTTGTAAACCCTAAAATGATTCCCTTAGTTGAGGTATATACTTGCCTGATCCCATATCCATCCTTCCTCCCTCCCCCGCCATCCCAGTCTCCCGATCTTTCCCCATTCCTCCCCTACTCCCTTCTCTCTAACCCTCTCCCCTTCCAACAACCCTCCCAACCCCCCCATGCACCCGAGGTTACCTGGGACTCTTGTCTATTTCCTACCTCCTGGTATGTATTCACTCATAAGTGGATTCTAACCATAATTAAAGGTCTTTGAGCCGATTATTCGTGATCCTAGAGAAGCTAAATAAGAAGATGAACCTGATGAAGATTATTTAGCTATAAGACCCTTTCTTTCTTATAACCCAACCTGGAGACGGGAGCTCAGAGGTTTCCAATCCAAACAAGATCTGTAGCAAATTTTGGCATTTAAGGAAACTAAGATTGTACATTGACTATGAGTTAAATAATGTTAATGTAGGAAGCCACCAGATGGTCCCTGAAGTCAGTTCTGGAATATCTGGTATTGACAACAGGAATGGTGGGGTAGCCATGATAACTACCAGTCTCTGTTGGTTTGCAAAGAAATCACCTTTCTCCTTCCTTTTATTTTGCTGTGAACACTACAGTTCCTCATCACAATTGTGTGATCCAACATTAGAAGGTGCCTAATAAACCACAAATTTACATGATTTAGGGTATTTAAATGTTTTCAGGTAAAGTTTATTCTACTTTTTTTCCCTGGATTTGAAAACCAGTTCCATTTGTTGTAATACCTGATTTTCTATTTTCCTGAGATAATATTTGTAGATGAAGGACTGACAGAATGATGCCTAAATTGTGTATCAACTTGTCTGAGCCATGGGATGCCAAGCTCTAGAGGTAGACATCATTACTGAAAGTGTCCATGAGGGTATTTTGAGGTAAGATTAGCATTTGAATGCATGAATTGAGTAAAGCAATTTCCCTTTTCTGTGTGGGAGGACATCGCACAAATACAGTTGGAGGTCCCAAATACAGTTAAAATAAATGACTGAAGAAGGAGTGATTCACTGTATCTGATTTTATTCAAACTGACATGTTAGTGTTCTTATACCCCCGACTGGTGAAGTCCACCTTATACTGAGAAGTGTGCGATTTCTCAGGCTGCAAGGTCCTCAGACTGAAACTAAACCATTGGCTTTCCTCAGACTGTGTAAGTAACCATGGGAATTCTCAGGTTTTGCAAGCTAAATCCTTGTCTTCTCATGTGTGCCCCCCCCCGATAGGTTTTGTTTTCCTGGATGACTGCGTTTAAGAGAGATAATTTAAAAATCATATTAAAGATGAAATAACAGCAAATTAAAAAATTGACTCCTAAAGTAATTGGTGTGAAGATTTATAACCAAAGCCCCAGGTCCCCCAAAGTAACACTGTCACAAAAAACCTAATATTCTTGTCCTGCTACAACACTTAGACTCTTCACCTTGATGCCACTGGCATGCTCACTGTACCATCCATTTGTGTCACTTCCTACCAACCTTTGTCTATTGCTATATCCATAAAAATGCATAACCAAGAATCCCCTGCTTGATGACTGCATCCAGAATCACTGTAATCATCGTTCAATTAATGAAACTCTTATTTCATTAATGATACTTATTATCATCTCTTATCTGTAATCTTCTTTCCATTGATGAAGTTCTGGTTGCATTAGTGATACTTATTATCATATTTTATTATTTTCTTTTCAGAATATATGCTATATGTTTTATAGGTTTTATTTATAAAGCATTCATCAGAATTGAAGAGAGTAGTGATATGGGATAGCATGTGTTTAATATTTAGCTAGATAGTAGTGGTGTTAAGTTTTATTTACTATGATCTGTTAAGAAACTAAATATTGCACTGCTTCTACAGGTATTTTATTTTAGCTTCTCTTAATACTTTTCTCTTAAGTGGGTCTTCTCATTGATTTTATCCTTGAGAATCTGAGTAATTTGTTTAACATGAGTCAGCTATCAGTAATGTTCACCACAGAAGCTCCTCCAAACTCTTGAATTTCTGGACTTTGAATACTATGTGCAGATGCCATCTTTCAGAGATCATATGTTGGAAGGAACAGAAGTATGTCATTGTATCACATCTTAGTTGTGCTGGACTTCATAGGCTCAGCCTCATAGCTTCAGTCTCATGCCTTAGGTTTTTCTTTTATTACCCCAACACAGGAAGATGGATCTTGACTCTTTTCCTAGTCTACTGAAGACAAACTTAACTGTGACTCTTATGCCCTTCTTACTTTAGTTTTGCCGTTCTCATGTTAAAGTTATTAGAGTCATCTCCCCTGGTCCACGGCTTGGTCGGCTCCACTCTCCTTTTCCTCTGCTGAAGATAAGATATAGCTACACCATTTGATAGATTATTTTTGACAAAACTATAGTTGCTTAATGATTAGGCTTATTCCAAGATCTCTCTCTGTATTTAACCATGACGTTCAAGCTAAAATAGAAGGGAAGATAATTATATCTTAAAGCAGATTGAAGACACCCTATGCTTGGCTTTACATTCATTATTTAGATGCTCAAAATATAGATAATAGTTAAACTAGCTAGAAATAAGCAATTGAAATATGGTAAGTGACTTACTTTTTTAAAATTAGGACATGGGAAAATTTGGAGTTGTCACTGGAGAATGTGAAAGAAAAATAGATGGAAGGGAGAATGGAAGGTTAAATTGTACTGAGGATATTTGAAAAACCCATAGGGAATAATGTCATTTAATAGTTACCTAATATTACATCTAGCACATATAAGTTAATAAGTGAAGCTTTTTTTTCTTTTTCTTTTTTTATTAAATTATAAAAGTTTCCATTTCAGCCCCTCCTCCCAACACCCTCCCACTCCCCCCACTCCATCTCCTCCTCCCTCTCCATCCCCTAGAATAGTCAGGGTTTCCTGCCCTGTGGGAAGTTCAAGTTCCTCCCCCCTCCCTCCAGGTCCAGGGAAGGTGAGAGTCCAAACAGACTGGAGCGCCAAAATCCAGTATATGCAGAGGAAGCAAGTCCCAGTGTCATTGTCAATGGCTTTTCAAAAAGGCTCCGGGCCTTATTGCAATAGCAATAAGACAACATAAGGGGATCAAGGGGATTCGAATTGGAAAAGATGAAG
Organism: Myodes glareolus; assembly: GCF_982192425.1. Classification (NCBI taxonomy): domain Eukaryota; kingdom Metazoa; phylum Chordata; class Mammalia; order Rodentia; family Cricetidae; genus Myodes; species Myodes glareolus. Next base: position 44,325,830 of record NC_142048.1, read on the forward strand.
TTAAACTTTTGTTATTTGCAGACGATATGATAGTGTACATCAGCGACCCCAAAAACTCTACCAAAGAACTCCTACAGTTGATAAACACCTTTAGTAATGTGGCAGGATACAAGATCAACTCCAAAAATCGGTAGCCCTCCTATACACAAAGGATAAAGAAGCAGAGAGGGAAATCAGAGAAACATCACCTTTCATGATAGCCACAAATAGCATAAAATATCTTGGGGTAACTCTAACCAAGGAAGTGAAAGACCTATTTGACAAGAACTTTAAGTCTTTTAAGTGAAGCTTTTTAAGTAACTTAAATGAAGTTATGCCACGTGGAGGTGATAATGCTCCCCAGTAGAATAATAGATGTTCTAATTAAAACCCACTATCAAGCATGAGAAACCACCTTTGAATTCTTGATTGGAGAGTTCAAGACACTCCACAAACAATGTAAGATAATACATTTCTCATTAATAATTATCATTTCCCATTGTTGTTTCCCAAAGGTTGAAGATAAGTCATTTGGATACAGAACTTGGAGAAATAGACGTAAAATTTCATGAAGGAAACTGGCTCGTGAGAGTTAATTCAGCTGTGTAACTAAAACAATCAGTAAGCAAGGAAAACACAAAATTAGCAACACCCAGTGGGATAAATATTCACAGAAGCTACAGGATATCATTGAAAATGTCCAGTTTTCATTAATCCTTGACAGATACAAAGCACCAGATCCTATGTCAAATAGAAACAGAAAAAGTTTACAAACTTACGATTAGAGTCACTGTTTATTAATTTAACAAAACACAAGAGAAGCTGAGGTCCAGATGGATTTACTGATTGATTTAACAAAATTTTCAAAGAAGAATTAATATTTTTCTGGCTTCATGCTGTGACTGTGACAAACACGATGGCCAAAAGCTTCTTTGGGAAAAAGTGATTTATTTGGCTTGCAATCCCCAGACACAGCCCATCACTGAAAAAAATCAGAGCAGGAAAGTGAATGGAAACCATGGAGTAACGCTGCTCACTCTCTGGCTCACTCTCTGGCTTCCTCTCTTGATCATGCTCATCGGACCTTCTTATACATATTCACATCCCACATCAATCATCAATCAAGATACAAATCTAAATGATTAAAATCTAAAGAACATGTAAAAGGAAAACGGAGACATGTCCCAAGCATGTCACAGGTTCTAGCTTAGAGAAATGAATAATTACTAACATTAGGGCAATCTGAACAAGTCTGAAGCTGCTCCAAGTACTTGTAAAACCACCAAATAAGATTAAATAAAAGACTGAGAGATAATTCAGAAGTTAAGATAACTTGATATTCTTGCAGAGAATCTAGGCTTAGTCTAACACATGATGGAGTCACAACCAGCTATGACTCAGCTTATCGGGGATCTCATGCCCTCTTCTGGTTTCTGAAGGCAACAGGCAAGCAGGTAGTATGTACATGCAAGCAAATACTCGTGTGTCTGTGTGTGTGTGTGTGTGTGTGTGTGTGTGTGTGTGTGTAATTTAATTAAATTAAGAAAAAATAAATCAGTAAATCAGTTATAGGTGATAAAAAAGAAAACTGAGAGAGAAAAGGTGTCATACATCTGTGTATCACCTACAAACAGTTATCACCCAACAATACTTTGAGATTTGTCAATAAAAGGCAAAAAGATAACCCCTTAGCCTGACTCTGCGAAATATTTCAGTGTCTATCGAATTATAGAAGAAAAGTTCTTTTCAATAGAATAGTGTAGAAAGAGTAAGAGAAATTTGGTTTACAAAACCACTACCCTAAAATTTCCAACGGCTTAAATAGGAAGAATGCTCAAACTTCCTATGGAAATGTTCTCAGGAAATATTATGTATGCTTCCCTGGAAAAAGGTGTGATCTCAGAAGTGACTTCTAAGCAAACATAAGGAAATTTGTCTTGCCGTGAAGATACCTGCTTTTTGGTCAGTAGGTTCATTAATCAACCAAGTAGGTTTTGAAACAGGGCCTCATTCTACAGACCAGGTTAGCTTCAAACTTCCTTCCTCAGCCTCCCAAATGCTAGATCTGTAGATATAGACACCATACCTAACTTATAAACAAGGTTTTAATAGGAAAACATGGCATGGTGTGCTCTCTAAATCAGTACACTGTAATGATGCGGTGTCACCTATAAATTTTTCTTGCCCCTCCCCAAAATGTTATACTGCATCTACACTTTTATTCCAGCTTTTAATATGTTACACAAAGAGTTAGATAAGCAATGTGAGGGCCACCGCAAGAACACAACTACACCCCAAAAATATGTGACATATTCTGTAAGTCAACTGCTTGCCCTTTAAAGGAACCAATGTTTAGGAACAGAAAAAGGTAGAGACAAATTCATAACAGAAGTGATTAAATACATACAAGACATATGGAAATAAAACGTAGGTTGTGTAGAGCTTCAAAGACTCTTGTTCAAACAAAGCAGCAGTGGTAACAGCCTGAGAAAACATGTTGGGGAAGCTAAATGAGGATCAAATATTAGTTGCTGTCAGCAGATCCTTCGCTTTCTTTAGTGTAATAACGAAACTCTGCCTGAAGATGTACTTAATTTTAGGAGATATTGGTTTATGGCAGTTAATATTGGGTGTAAAGTCAACTGGATCAAAATTAAGTAAAAGACAAGCTCCTGAGCACTCCTGTGAGGGACTTTCTTGATCTCATTACTGGAAGTGTGAAAACTACTATAAATGCTGTTAATATCCTTTGTGACAACCCAGGTAAAAGGAGTTAGAGGAAGAATCTTTCAGGGGTTTTTCATGCTTACCTTCATTCTTGCTAATAACCTCTATTCTAGTGGTTCTCAACCTTCCTAATGCTGCAATGCTTTAATATAGTTCCTCATGTTATGGTGAGCCTCGACCATAAAAATTATTTCCATTAAAAGTTCATAACTGTAATTTTTTCTCCTGCTAAGGATTGCAAAGCAAACAGCTGATACAAAAGTTGGTCACAGGTGAACCCTGTGAAAGGGTCATTTGACCCCAAAGAGGCTGCAGTCCACAGATTGAAAATCTCTGATCTATATTCTATTGCTGTTGAACCCAGATTATTTGGGTTTTGAGTGTGAATTGGAGACCAGCAGCCCTCCAGGAATGCTTCAAGGAAGCCTTGAGTGACAGATTAAGAAAACTGAACCATCAAGCCGTGAAGACTCAGCAACAACTAAACTACCATCTCCTCTAGTATAGGACAGCTGTTGGATTACCCAATGCATTATCGAAGCCAATATAATACACTCTCTTTTCTTTCTTTTGTTATTGTTCCCTTGAGAATCCTGACCAGTACAACGCTGAAGTATTCACATATATTATATGTAAAATATTCAGCAAATATAGATACAAGCTAGTTGTAGAAGCTAAAATCTTAATAGTTTATGTTAAGGATAGACATGTTTAGTATGTGGGTGTTCCCTGTCATAGTTCCTTAACTTCTCCATGTTCATATTTTTATAATTGAAACTTAGAAACTTTTACCTTTTTCATTTCTTGGTTCTTGTGATATTTTATTATTGTACCAATAGGTTTAAAACTTACTTTATTAAGAATCATGTTATTAAAAATATTAATAATGCATATTCTTAATGTTTTAGGAAACTCTCTGCTTCATTTTAGGGAAATAAAAACAATTCAATATTTGGATGAAATAATTTTCATCTAAATGTTTCTTAAGAGTAAACTGAACAGTGATATCTAGGAAATAGAATTTGTGTGATTTCATTTCATGTTTTCTGATGACTCACTTGTAGAGATACTTATTCTACACAAGTGGCCCACTACGTTCTGTGTGTTGTAGCTTTTGCTTATTCTATACAGAAGCATATTTGAACTATTAGTGACATGTTTAAAGAGGAAAAAGACAAACCAGGTGCAATCTTGTGAAAGGTTACTGAGTGACCACCATAGGAAAGAGTGTAGGATGGAACAGTCTTTGTACACTGTGAATATGTATTGCTCTCATTGTTAATAAAGAGCAGACTGGCCAACAGCTAGGCAGAAAGAGGTTAGGCAAGAAAGCCAAACTGAGAGAATGCTGAGAAGCTGGAGAGTAGAGTCGGCAGCCATGCACAGAGGAAGTAGGAGATAAACATGCTATGCTGAAGAAAGGTACTGCCACAAGGAGAGAGAAGATAAGAAATATGAGTTAATTTAAGTTGTAAGAGCTAGTTAGCAATAAGCTATCAGTCAAACACTTAATAACTAGTAATAAGTCTCTGAGTGGTTATTTCGGGAGCTGGCAGTCCTGACGAAAAGGGAAAATTACTGGAAAAGTCCTTCAAGGTAGAGAGATGTGCAAAACAGCGTGTTAGATTACAGCATAGGTGATTGCAATTGGTGCAATCACAACTATGTTATTTCTTATTTCATAGCTCATATGAGGAAGCATAGGAAGTAGATGGATGGTATGATCCAAAGTAGACTGATTCAGCAAGTACTATGAAAATATAGAGAAATATGAATTTGATCATGCTGGTGAAAAAGGGGATTGAAATAATATGGCATATGATCCAGAGACAAATGGCCTTTGGCTGGGAAGGGACAGATCAGGGGCAAAGGTTATGAGTACTCAGTAGCCATGTATGACAAAAGCATCATCAATCCTTGCAACAAGGGCATTGACTGAAGTCAACGTCTGCCCATTAGGACACTCTCAGAGCCACACACTATTCAGTGGAGACATATTAGAAAAGACAGAATACCTACTTTCACACTGCCCAGTAGAAGGGGCCTGTGTAGAAAGACAATTGGTAGCTGGAGGATGAATGCCTGTAGATCTCTCAATAGGGGCTGGGAAGAGAGAGGTGTGGCATACGTCCCCTTAGAAAGACAAGGTACCTGGCTTCCTGATGCTGCTGAACCTGAGAAACCAGGAGAAATTTATGAAGTTACTGAAAACTTTCCTCTACAGAGACTGGATCTATAATTATCTTCTTTGATAAGGTTGTTTTTAAAGACCAAAGATAAAATTGCCCATATGATATATTTACGACATATTTTACAACAGTTTTCCCAACATTAGCTTTATATGGAGAGAAAGAGAGTATTCAGTCAGAGTCAATCTCAATTGTCTTAAGAAATGGAGCCCACAAAGCTGCAACAATGAGGTTGACACTCAGGGACTAACAGGAAGCAAACTATACTGATGTTGGTGACATCAGGTATTTGTACGGCTGCCAACAACGATGGATTTAATTAAAATAGGAATCTTCCTTCCTCCCAGCTCTCTTTTCCTTACTTAAAATATTAGATGTAGGAAATTGATAACTGTGTAATAAATGCTATGACTTGAGCTCAGTGGAACAGCACTTGCCTACCATGCCTGAGGTCCTGCATTCCATCCTAAGCACTGAAAAACTATCCACAATTAGTATTAGGGCTGCTAAGTGAATGTAGTACTAAATGAACTCCTATAGATCTATCACTATAACCATTAAAGTATACCTAGTAATTAACATCATTGCTTTTCTAGCAAGGTGTCTGAGGGTAAGATTCCAGAGGCAGCTCAGGCAAATTGCATCACCTGAGTCCTTTATAGAGTGGAAGCCAAGTGTCTTGTGATAACTATAGACAATTTGAGAGGCTAGAGTGTAAACTGAGACTGCACTTTTGTTTCCCAGCCACCTAGTCCCAAATAATCACACAAAACTATATTAATTACAAGACTTTTTGGTCAATGGCTTAGGTGTATTTCTAGTTAGTTCTTACATTTTAAATTAACCCATTTCTATTAATCAGTGTATCATCATGAGGCTCTGTGGCTTACTGGTAATGTTCTGGCATCTTTCTCCTTCAGCAGCTACATGGCATCTCTTTGACTCCACCTTCTCTCTCTCTCTCTCTCTCTCTCTCTCTCTCTCTCTCTCTCTCTTTCTCTCCCTCCCTCCCTCCCTCCCTCCCTCCCTCCCTCAAAAATGTCTGTTTAGATTTCCAATCTGGCTTTACTCTTCTAGATTATTGGCCAAAACAGTTTTCTTCATCAACCAATAAAAGCAACACATATACAAAAGAATATCACTAGAGGACTGGCTTTCATTCTCATTCATGTGACTGAAAGTGGGAAGCTTTAGGTCCTTACTTCTGACTGTTATCCATTTAGCTACTTAGGTCTTGCCAGCTGGTATCCACTGGTGCCAGATACAGGGTGAGGCTGCATAGGGGGTAAGGAGAGGAAAAGAGAACAAACACAAATCAGAAGACATCATCTTTCATAACCTACTCTTGGAAGTGATGTGACATTCCTCTATCATCCTATTAGTTATAGAGTAGCCTGGTACTGTCCCACGCTACGGTCTTGCCAGCAAGAACGACGCGGCACACTTAGGATCCTTCTGCAGAAAAGCTTTAATGCGTCTTGAGAGAGAGAGCATAAGCTTACAAAGCGGAGACCCAGAATGAGGGGAACCCATCCCTTATATAGGAAACAGTCTTCGCTTCGGACTTGTCACTCTTGGATTGGTCCGCTGCCCATCAACCCAGATGATGCCTCAGGAGTAGGCAGGGATGCAGCAGTGGAAAGTTACCAAGCACATGCGCATTATAGTCCCACTGTCTCTGCTTCCCCAATGCTAGGATTAAAGGCGTGTGCTACAACACCTTGAACTCACAGAGATCTGCCTGTCTCTGCCTCCCAGGCATTGGGATTAAAGGCATGTACTACCACACCTTGAGGTCACAGAGGTCAATCTGCCTCTGCCCCTTGAAGTCAGAGGTTAATCTACCTCTACCTCCCTTGTGTTGGGATTAAAGGTGTGTTCTGCCACACCCTGAAGTCACAGAGGTCAACTACCTCTGCCCCTTAAAGTAATGGAGAATGTGGTTGCGGCCCTCCACATGATACAGTGTGTGACTGGACTGGACTCTATGCGAATATCAAGAGGCAGGGATCGTCAGGCACCATCTTAGAAGTCTATGATCAACTTACCTCATAGTGCTCACGCTATGATTACAGTTACCAACCACAAAGAAATATCAATGCTGATCTGGACAGAATGGACTCCAGAATCACCCAAGAGGTGCATCTGGCCATGCCTGTGGAGGATCATCTTGATGATGTTAATCAAGATAGAAAGACCTGAACGCTATGGGTACACTGTTCCCTGACCAGAGTTCTGGATCATAGGTGTGGAGAGAGGGAACAGATGCATAGCATATACTTGCTGGTTTCTACTTCCTGACAGTAGGAAGTGACCAGCTGTCTTAAGCCCCTAATGCCTTGACCTCCTTGCTCTGATGAATTGTCTTCTTGAACTGTGAGCCAGAATAAATCCTTTCTTCACACCCTCCTCCATCATGCCTTTGTCCGGAGTATTTTCTCACAGCCACAGGAAAAGAAACTATGGCAGTGTAGAAACTGAGGACAGTCTATTCGCTCCATACATCTAATGTCTTCTCTCTCTATTTTAGTTGCTCTTAAGAGAAGGGTATGAAGCAGTCATGAAATTGACAAGACATGTTTCTTCAAAAATGGACTGGGAAGCCTAACTAAATACTTAAATATTTGATCCTCATTTAGCTTTCCCAACATGTTTTCTAAGGCTGTTACCATTGCTACTTTGTTTGAACAAGAGTCTCTGAAGCTCTACACAACCTACATTTTATTTCCATATATATTGTATGTATTCAGTGACTTCTGTTATGAATTTGTCCCTACCTTTTTTGTTACTTAAGGCTTGTGACAACCCAGCATGGCTGAATTTATGCAGTACTGTGTTGTATAGAACCTGGAGAAGCTGGCACCATCCTGAAATAAGTTAAACCTTAAGTATAGGATATTGGGATGTTTCCTTCTTTTCTGTAATTGTATTGTTGTGTCCCTCAGATCTAGAGCCAGGTTCTCAGAAGAAACCAACAGAAGAAAAAGGCTCCCTGAAAGACAGACTTAAGAGCCTAGTCATGCCTCGACTGCATTTAGAAGTCAAGGTCTGAACAGATTTAATTTCATGCTTCCCTCCATACCCTCTCCATTACCATCAGAGAGGAATCCATAACCCATTCCTCCACAAGACAAATGCTATTTCTCTCTGCTTAAAAATGTTTTGTAATTTAATCACCACTCTTGCTGGCTCTGCTTCAGGCTTCATAATAAACAAAAACATTTTTTTTTCTGTTGGATTAAACCTGACACCAGTGCTTGGCAGATTCTAATACTGCACTCTGGACAGAAGCGAATGCTGTCTGGAGCACTCCTAGAAGCATCAGTCAGCCTGTCCTTGGTATATTGTTTCCCATTTGTAGGAAATGGAAATCGAAAGGGCCAGCCATGTATAGAAATACTAATGTGGTCCACATAGTGATCGTCATGTTTTTCAGCTAGACAATGGTCCATGCCCATGTCCTGCTAGGCTCTCATAGCAGAATGGGCATCCGTCATAGCAGCATTACCTCTACCCACTGTCAGACGCTCTCTTCATCCAGATGAATCCATAATCCTTGAATTAACAGTGCAATGTAAACACAATGCCCAATATAACGTGAAAGTCTTCAGATTTATAGCCAAGTCACCAATGCACGGAGCCTGCTGGAGAGAGAAAGGGAAGATATGTGTCTGCTGACTTGGCTTTTTACACTGAGCAGAAATCTAGGCATTAAAAATAAACATAAATCACATGCTGTAGGTCCTTATTGCAGCAGATACTTTAATTGCAACTGTTCAGTTCTTACAGTAAACAAACAGAATCAGAAGGAGATGTTGCCATAACTACAGATGCCTTCCCTTGTCTACTGTCCCCGAATGCATTGAGAGCCTTCCAATTCTTTTAATTAATGAAGAATTAGTCTCTAGAGATGACTGCCAAGTTCCTGTGTTACCAGGTCTTTAGATCCCTGGAGGAGGCTGCCATATATTCACACAACCTAGGTATAGATTTAGCAATCAAAGCCAAGTACCCAGCTATTCAATATTTAAACATAGTTGTTCTTAGTGTTTACTATTGCAAGGATTTTCTTTCCTCTCAGGGCCACTGTCAATGTGTTTGAAGTTTCTTTTCAATGAGAAGTTGTGTACTTTCTTACTCCACAAAGTCAAAGCTGGGTTGTTCCTGTGTCATCAAACTCACTGAAGCAGCTGAGTTATTATATTGGTGGAATTAATTATTGAAATGAAGACATGCTTTGTTCTGCTTTAATGGGAAGATAAAAGCCTGAATAATTAAGAATAGTTTTCTATTACAGCTAATGTGCAATATGTATTCTAAAATAATTAGTTGAGTTTGGAAAATTATTTTATATTATCTCTTCCTTCATTTAGCGTAGTTATACATTCATTGGTTTATTTACTCAAAACTATTAATTTATTGAGTATCTTCAGGTTGCCAACTCCTACCATGGAAAATGGAAATATAAACATAAATAAAACATAGTTCCTTTTATTTGAAAGCTTTTTTTTTGAACAGATTCATGGAATCCCCAGATCCTGAAAGTCCACATGGTGTTAAAAGAGCTATGAAGTTTTTTTTTCAAAATTCTGGCTTTTCTCTGAGAAGCATGTGTCAATACAGTCTCTTTGATCTGGTCACAACCCAAATTCTCTTTATAAGTTTAATTTTACTTAACTGAAATTTTCTTTTGGTATTTAAAGTACTATAATTAACATAACTCAATTGATCCTAGAGCCATCTTAAATACAATTGTTTTTGTTTGTTTGGTAGTTGTACTTTTTACTTCATTTCTTCAAATGCTGGAAGAAACTAGCTCTTAAGAAGAGTAAATGTTAATAGCATTCTCTTAAGAATGGAGAAAAGAAAAACTGTGGCTTTTGTTTTTCTGTTTGTTTGTTTGTTTGTTTGAACCCAATGAGGATCAGCTGACTAGAGTTCTTTCAGTTTCTGAGAATTAACTTTCAGCTTAGACATTCTAATTATGGTTGTGCCACCTTATATACTGAGTAGAAAAGCAGTAGTAACTTCATGAGAAGTGAAACAATTTCTCATTTTGATACGGGAATAAATGTATAATTGCTCAGATATAAATACAATAAGGAAACCCCAGTTCCAAGGGTGAAATGTAAGAAATGTCTTGTGGGGCATTAAGGTATCTAAATCCCCAATCTGGTTCTGAACTCTGACCCTTGTCTAAGTCAGAGTGCTTACCTTCCATCCAGGATTCAGTTGTGCTTCTAGCCTTCATACCATCATCATCTACTCGGGATTTAAGTTAATAACTTAAGAGATAAAGAGCTATGGTGCTTTGTGAAAATATTAACACCATATACATCTGCAGAAATAATGCTAATTCTTCCATAGCCAGGTCTGGTCTCATAATGTGATCAAATTTTTTGACTACATCATTTTTACTGGTCCTCTATTCTTCTTCCTCTCCTTCAACTTATCAAATTAACATATAAGATATTAGATGAAGATTTTTGTAAAGACAATCACTATTTGTCTTTATAAATAATCTGAATCTAATATCTTATACATTAATTTATATTATCTACATGTAGAAAATATATCTTCACAGAATGCATTAGTTTATTTTTGCCTTTCTGATTCCTTCATATGCATGTGTCTGTCCGTGTCCATGCCTTATGTGTATAAGAATAAGACAAAGTATAACCTTGAGCATTATTCCTCCAAGAGTATCCACCATCTTATTTGTTTGCTTGCTTCAAACAGTGTCTCTTACTGCCTGAAATTTGACAAGTAGGCTAGACTGACTCACCACTGAGCCATGTGCATTCTCCCATCTCTGCTTCCTCAGTGTTAGATTACCAGCATGTACTCCCAAATTTGGAATCTTTTTTTTTCAATGTGGGTTCTTTGAACTGAACTCAGATTCTGTACTGATGAAGTTTACTTAATGGCAAGGCTAATAATAATTGACACGTGTTTGTTTAACTCATTGATTCTGTTGACCAGTTAGGTCAGACTACAGCTGATGGAGGAAAAACAGAAAATTTCCAAACATTTGAATGCTCACAGAAGCAGTGACCAGATCTCTGTTTCAAATTAGCAATGCATCTATGCTCATATAGGACTTCTTAGAGAAATAATTACAGATAAAATTGCAAGGAAATCTTTAGGACACTTGTTGCATATGTCAAGGATGATTTTGAATCCCAACTTTTTTATGCTAATAGAACTTAGGGAGTTGAATAATTAGGAGGTAACAAAACATATACTGAGTATTCATAACTCATATTGTAGCACAAGACCACAGTAATATTCAAAAAAGGTGAGGTTTAAAAGGTTTTTTTTTCACAGAAGAATTACAGACAATGGAATTAGCTGAAATTCTCTAGTAATTAAGTGAATGTCACCAATTTTAAAACTTGTTTCACGAGACATTGATTTGTGAAATGGTCATCCTATAAGTTCCCATCATTGTGTGGAAATTTTGTAAAGAAAAAGGGGTATTTACACAAGTGTAAAATATTATTTTCCCAGTTATCTATTCACTCAAAGGAAAGTTTATCTCTGTGGCAAAGTGAAGGAAGTCCACCATAACCACGCAATCCAACCCAGCACAAATGATGGTAATATGGTAAGATGACAGACATGCTCTTCCAAAAATATTTAACCTGAACCTAATAATGAGACAGAATAGCTCAAGATCACAGGATACTGTACAAGAAAACTGGTCTAGTCCGTGCAAACTCACCATCTTAAAGCAAAGTTATATTTATTGAAAGGGAAACGAAAGTTCCATTCTGGTTTCAATGTCAGTAGGAATGATCTAAATAAAATGCATAAACTAAGATTGGAAATTATAGTTGTCAATGAGTAGGTTTGTGTTAAGCAGAGTACTGAATCCTCCTAATTCCTAGAACTCATGAATATAAGGAAACAGAATTTAGATTACTAACCACTTAATCAAAACAAAGAAAATAGGTTACATTATCCACATGAATTGAGTGCATCACAATGGCCCCTTAAATGATCATGTCAAAGGCTTAGAACCTAATTAATATATTGAGAAGTTGAAAAGTGACTGTACCATCAAGGTTCTGACTTAATTGATGGATCAATCTTCTGATAGATTCATTATCGACTAAAACATTAAAAGTGGTAAACAGTGGAAGGTGGTACCTACTGGAGGAAGCGTGTTGCTAGGGGCATGCCATTTTGATTGTGTCTTCTTCACAGTTCCTTTCCCTCTTTCTGCACTCTGAATCCCGTGAGGTGGGCATTTTTTCTTCCATACCTTTTTTCTCTGATAATCTATTTTAACATGGTGCAAAAATGATGGAACCAGCTGAGCAGTAACTAGAACATCTGAATGTACAAATCAGAATAAATCTTTCCTCCCTTAAGTTGAGTTCTTTATTATTTTGTTGCAATGTCCAAACAAAGAAAAAAAAAGGATTAATACAAAGAGGGAAGTAGCAGTGTCGCAATGACAGAATGTAAGAGATACTTGATTGTCTGCTGGTGGTTTTGACAGGGGGTGTGGGTCATGAATCAACAAATGTGGTAGACTTGAGGAATTACAATAGAAGAAAATATTGTATCTCTTTGAGCATTCACAAAGGAATGTACATTATTGACAGTTTAATTTTAGCTCCCAAAGAATAACAGATAGTCATTGTAATGTGTCACTGCCTTCTCTGGTCATTTGCCACAGCAACTTCCTAAGTCAGAGTTTTGTTCTGTTATGACTTTGTGTCTGACATAAACAACTGAAGAAGGGTACTCTTTACTTTAGCTATGACTCCAGAGGTCTCAGCTCATTGCTTGTGATCCCATTACTTCTAAGCCTGTGGAGAGGAAGCACATCGTTGTGGATGGTGCACCTGAGAGAGACTGCTTGTCTCATAGCAGACAATAAGCAACAAGAAGTACAGGAAACAGTCGGGGCAAGAAACAGTCTCCAAGTACATGTTCCTGGTGATCTCCTTCATCCAACAAGGCCTCAAATCCCAGTTTGTACTATCTGAAAGTAATAGCATGATACTAAAAATCTATCTATAGATTAGATAAGAGATGTCAGGATCCAATAACTTATTCACAGTCTACCATCTACCATATGGAAATAAAGATCCCAATTAAGGATTTATAGAGGACATTTCATATTTAAACCCTAAGAGTAATCTAACAGAAATTGTGTATCAGAAATGGAGCCCAGTTTTAACAAAGACTTAAAACTTTAGAAGTAGGTGATAGACTGAAACTGGGTGCACTTTAAAAGCACCATTGGAAAATCCTAAATTGCCTCCAAAGGTCTATTAGTAGAAACATAAGTGTTTGAGGCTCTGCAGAAGGGGATTGGAAGATGCAAGAATCTTGGTTTTGGCAACTAGAGGAAAGAAGAATCATTGTTTATAAGAGTAAAAATTTCAACAGGTATAATAACATATGTGTGTGTGTGTGTGTGTGTGTGTGTGTTAAAACATGAGAATGCTCATCTTTTAAGGAGATTTATAAGCAAAATCCTGAAGATGGAGCCAGATTTTTTTCTTAAATCTTATAGGAAAATTAAAGAGGAAATAGGTAGATTGTAGAAAAATTATAAGTAAAAGGAACTAGGAATTTTGGTGATCTGACAAATTTCAAGTCTACTTCGATCAGTGGCTCTCAACCTGTGGGTCACATACCAGCATATCAGATACTTACACTACAACTCATAACAGTAGCAAAATTAGAGTTATGAAGTAACAACAAAATAATTTTAAGGTTGGTGGTTACCAGAACATGAGGGATGGTATTAAAGGGTCACAGCATTAGGAGGGTTAAGAACCACCGGCTTAGATCATAAAAAGCACTAAGATTAGAAGGTTCAGCATCAAGAACATATGTTCCAGAAAGAAAGCCAAGAATGTGGTTTCCTGACTGTATTCTATGCCTACAGAGGTAGCTATGTGACTAATCTTACACAATTCAGAATGGAAGGCAGAAGTCTTTCTTGTAGCACAGTTCTTCTCTGAGGCATGGGCCAGGGGTATGAGTTTCTAAAAATATTATGCCAGCAAAAATTGTTCAGGGGACTGCTGGAGAACTCGTGACCCCTGTCATATTGGTCTGCTGCTATATCCACAGCACATAGACAAGCATGTGTGACTCGTGGCCTCAATGTAGGATAAGACAGGGTAGACTGAATGACACTCATCTGCTGCTTGATGTCCATCACATAGAGGGGCCCTGGGGCATCGTTGAGAGCTCTGCAGGAATGAATAGGAAAGAACTGCTGTCAGCTTCCCTTATCCATTGTTTCTGCCTGCTTACCAGCTTCTGTAGAGCTGTGCATCTAGAAACTCTCAGGTGTATCTAGTTGGAGAAAGAAGGGCCGGACCTTTCTCTTCAAACGGTGCCATGGTTTTCCTGTCCAATGCCTGTGCTCTTTACTTCTCTACAGCAGGTCTGGTATTTTCAAAACCAAAGCCAAGAAAGGGAACCCTTTGTCCCCATGTGTTCTGTTTGTCATTCTGTATGAGGACTGGTGAAAATGAAGGCCATTCTAGCTTGCTTAATGAATAGGAAAGAGACAAGCAATATAACGGAAAAGAAGGAGTGGGGAAGGAAGCAGTATCTGAAAATATCATCTACAAAAAATAGAGTAACATGACAAACAATATAACAAAAGAAAATAACAATGCTATAAGAAGACATAGACACTTCCCCTGGAAATAGATAAAAGATGGTAGCAAGGAGGGTCTTGTATGGAGTGACTATTTTACTTCACTCTTGAAGAATTCTTTGGCAACTGTCTGGAGAAAAGATGATGCAAATGGTGAAAAGATGGTGCAAAGAGAAAAGCATCAAGCATAGTAGCTACTGGTGAAACATAATAGAACAGGCAGCCATCAAATTCTGAAATAAAAAAAGGATAAGCCAGAATTCATCTGAGAGTTGCTCCCTCCTGCCTGTATGAGTAGTTATGCCAGTTCTCTTAGCACCAGTTTGTTAATTTACAGGATGAGGATGATACTGCGCATTCCACAGCTGGACCATGAAAGTGAGGTGAGAAAGTACATATGAAGTACCTAGCACTAAACCGTTATTGGTTGGATTCTGGGTGCTGTTAAGCAACAATTATCAGCTAGTTTGTATAGAACAGAGTCAAAGCAATGGCAAAAGGGAAAACACTGCAGATGGGCATATGGAAGCAGTAGACATAGTGAATGGATAAAGATGGCTTCTACCTGGGCAATCACAATGGGTGAATTACACAGGAGGACAATGGTCAGGAAAGGAGTGAAGTCACTTGCTTGTGTTGAGAGTGAGATTCAGTAGCATGCCCCTGTCGAGCAACATTGTTAGCTGTTAGAAATATGTGTGATAGGACTCGATGGCCTCTCTTCTTTCCAATACTAATAAACATGAAATTCACCCTTCTACTGCAATGCTCATTTCATGAAAAGACACTAATCACTGTCAAACTTAAATAACTCCAAAAATATCAAAATGCAGAGCTAATTAAAATGGCCAGTTATTTTTAAACACTTTCTCAGTGGTGGGAAGAATCCTAGGAAATTATACATTAGAGTGCCAAGAACTATATGTCATTCCACTGTTTAATTGTCTCCATGTAGACTAAGGGCCTTTGAACCTACAAAGGCACTGAAGTGAGACTGGGGAGTGACATACATTACCAAGTGAGATGTGCCTTGTGTTGTTCATGTTCCATTTTGAGGACCTTAGATCTATGGTGCCTCCAGAGGACAATTGTTCCTGAGTTCTTTTCTGATTCAGTATAGAGATGAGATTGATTAGAGCTGATATTTAAGAACCAGCAGAGACAGAAAATGGAAATAATCATGAGATCCAGTGCTGAGTGCTTTCTAAGTACAGAGCTGAGCTGATTCCATATGACTAGGAAGGATACTCAATGACACAGAACAGAACCATTTTAACCATTCTGTAAGTTCCCTTTGACTGTCTGAATTTTTGTGTAAGGAAGAAGGTATCCTCTGGAACAGACTACCTACATCTGCCGTGGCAGCTCTATGAAGCAAAAGAATAGGTAGCAGAAGGGCCTGATATATGAAAATGAAGTTGGGATCAGATTGCAGCTTTGGAAATCACTGGAGTTAGAAATCCTATGAGGTCATCCAGAGAGAGAGCCTATAAAGTTAAATCTCTGAACAAAATGAACTTTCAATTCTGGGTAAAGCAAAGAAACTCTAGAAATGAGCCTGAGCCTGTAGAAGCAGAAGTCACCTGAGGACCAGGGGTCAGGATGAGCCTGAGCCATGGAGACAGGGATCAATCAACCTGAAGACATAAAGAGTTCATAGGAGCACCAGAAAGGAAAGTTTCCATCACATGTGATAGATCACATCAGTTGTCAATACACCATCATAATTAATATCATAGCCAAAGCAAAAATACAAAACAAAGCAAACAAAAAACACACCAAGCTTCTTGTAGTATTTTGGCAATAACTGATGGCAGCAAGACCAGAATATTCTTGTAAGAAGTTTCGATATAGAAAGGTAAAGTTGTTGTGTAATAAGATTTTTCCTTTGGAGACCCAGCACACATCTTTTCCCCCAGATACAGGGCCCACACCAGACCAAAGTACGGATACCACAAAAGTCCAATGTGCTGAACCATGATCTTGTTGGGGTTACAGAAATAGAGGTGAGGGGTTACTTACTGGAGCAGAAATGACTCAAAGACAGCCACATCACCAAGACACACCTCAGCATGGTTGACAGTTCACAAAGGCAAGGAACCTGGACTATACTCTTCACAGCATGCAGGCCATTCAACATTTTGTCAAGTGTCCTTCCAAGTCACTTAGTTGGTAATGGTGAAATGTTTTGAACTTGAAGAGAACTATTTGACAGCAGAAGTATTCATAGGATTACGGTCAGAAGACAAGATAATGAGAGGGAGGAAAATTGTGACCATGAAAGAAAAAGACCAGGTTCTTAGAGATGCTTATAGGAATACTGAAAAGATAGAGAAGTTTGGTCCAAATGTCTCCAGATTTTCAGTGTCAATCTGTATCATGACCTATACTTGAAATCATGCAAAAATCGCCCCAATAAAATGAACCAGTCCTAAACACCAGATGTCATGTGATTGGTCTGTGGGATGGGGACAGAGAAAAATGCATTTAATACTGAAACCAAGGTGTCAAATATGGTAAGGTCATTTTCTATTTTATTTATCAATTCACAGATTCTTCTAGAGCAGTGGTTCTAAAACTTCCTAATACTGTGATGCTTTTAAAAGTTTCTCATGTTGTGGTGACCCCCAAATCATAAAATTATTTTTATTGCTACTTCATAACTTTAATTTATGGATCATAATGCATATATCTGTGGTTTCTGAAGGCCTTAGGTGGCACACAGGTTGAGAACCACTCTTCTAGAGGAATCTTCAAAGGTATTAAATCCTCTTATGCTAAAAATCACAATGCCATGATTGAAATTCCCTCTACTAGTATTTGTGGGCATATATAAATGATAAATAATTTGTCTTCTTCTCATGATACAAATGTAGATTATGCTTCTGACCACATCCTTCTATACTGGGCAAGTGAGAGTATAATTAGCTAACTAACTCATTAAATGTGTTTGTTATTGGCCATAAAAATCCAAGCCAGGTGTTGGAGGTGAGCTGCTTTTTCTTCCTGGCTGCTCAGCTAGCTTCGCCCAGAAATAATCACACAGAAATTGTATTAATTAAAACTCAGATTGGTCCATTAGCTCTAGCTTCTTATTGGCTAACTCTTACATCTTAATTTAACACATTTCTATTAATCTGTGTATCACCACATGACTGTGGCTTATCGGCTAAAGTTCTGACCAGCGTCCATCTCTGGCGGCTCCATGGCATCTGTCTCTGACTCCACCCTTCTTTCTTCCAGCGTTCATTCCAGTCCTCCCCGCCTACCTAAATTCTGACCTATCAACAGGCCAAGGCAGTTTCTTTATTCATTAATGGTAATCACAGCACACAGAGGGGACTCCCACATCAGCCAGGATTTATAAATATAAATATAAATTTTATAAATGAAAATTTAAGATGTTTTGATTGCCTTCTCTGGTGCACATGTCTAAGTAGGATGAAGATATAGGAGGATGACCTTAGAGAAATCACACCCGTCTCTCATCTATTCTAATAGTACTTCCATATATATATTCCCGCATTACTGGGTCTCTAACTCCCAAGAATCACATCAAAAGTATATTAGTTCAAGGAATTACCTAAACATGAATCATTTGCCATATTATTGATGTCAAAAGAAGAATATCTCTAAACAAACATGACACAGTAGATTAATTCAAGGGCAACTGTTGTTGGCTGATTTTGTGTGTGTGCTGCTATCTTGGGAAGGCTGATGAGCCACTGATATGACTTTTAAAATAACCATAGAAGTTACTGAAATTCCAGAAAATAACTGTTAAGCAGGGTTTTACAGTCACCTTAATTCATATACTTGAGGAGGAGACATTATCTGAACATCTGAACTTGGTGATATCGTTACTATTTCTGCAAATAATGAAAAAATATTAAGAAAAGAATTCTCCACTAGTGCCTAATCTGTTCTCTCTAATAAAGGCCAGACACACTTTGTTCTTCTAGGAGAAAGTTTGAAACAAAAGTAGGCATGCCCATGACTACAGAAATAGGAAGCCGTCTTATAGGAAGCCTTAAGTGACAATTATTTTTTTGTGAGCCTGTAGATGTATCCAGTGATTGCACAGAAAAATATAGAGACACCCATTGGAATTAAGGTCCCTGGGACCAGTTGGCAGGGTTTTCATTCCAGTTAACATGATGTTTGGGCCTGAGTCATACTAGTCACACTAAACACATTTGATTTGCTGTGCCTGTTGTCTGCATGCTCTCAGGCAAAGATCACATCAATCAGAAGCTCACATTTAGAGAAACTAGGGTTCCCCAGAGACGAAACCATGCTTTGATGAGTTTAGCTAGGAGGGATCTTCAGGCCCATACTCTCCATTTTCATATTAAATGTACTCCAAAGGGAACGTAGAGAAAAGTCTAAGAATAAATCAGCCATTTTTAATCATAGCTGTGAATACCACTGAAATATAAATCTATGGAAAATAACCTTGACTCATAATGCTATTCATACTGGGTGAATAGCTCTATAACATGAACTATTTCAGATAGATTGCTGGGCTGCAGGGGCGTTGTAGGTATAGTTAGCTCAATGCCCCACCCATAAGGAAGCAGAACAGCTCTGCAGAGCAACAGGGACTGTTAGCCAAGAATTCGCTCTGTGTTCGCTCTGGCTCTCAATTATGCAAATGGACTTTAAGACAAAGGATGGGAGCATATTTACAAAGGAAAATATAAAATGTTGCTTCTACAGCAATGCTCCTTGGTAAAAGAAGGAGCTGAGCACCTAGGTGAACCCAGAGGACAGATCCCTTCACAGAGGCAAAGCAAACAACACAAGAAACACAACACAAAGAAAGAGAGAGAAGAATGGGTAGACAGGATCACTTTCCACAGGGAAGAGAAAATCTCATAATGGAAACTGCCTTCCCACTGCCCAATTCCCCACAAATCATAAGCCAGACCCCCATGATAAATCCCCTGTAAAGATTTTGATCGGGGCTAATTTGTATCTTCAACTTTCCCTATGAGTGTAACATCTATCATTCTATTTCACAAGTTAAAAATGTGTCAACTACTGGCAAAATTAAGCTCCTCCAAATCATGTCAAAACGCAAACTGAGCAATAATAGCGAACACTTACTAAGCACCCTCTCTGAGCGAGGGACTGTGGTAATCAATAATTCGTTACAGTGCCTGCTTCTATATGGTACTTCATAATTTAGTCCTCAGAAACACCTCCTGCAGCATGAGTTTTCCCCTTTACAGATGAAGAAATAGCAATGCTGATTATTAAACAACTTCTGCAGTTACATATTAAACAGAATGTACTCACAGAGGCTTGTTACCAATATCCATTATAGATTCCTGACCAGATGCAATTGATCTCTCATTATCAGTTATCCAATATCTAGTTCTGTGCCATTCACTGAATTTGGGGGTGAGCAGGTTATGTCTGTAGAGATCAAGGTATCGGAATATTTACCTTTAATAGTTTATAACATCAAGGAGGCACTTAGGTGATTAGTGAATAAGGAGCATTTTCAATAGTGACGTATAGTACAATAAATGAGGATTCATCCTCCTTTCAGTCTGTACTGACTACCACCTAAAGGCATAGAGTAACTAAAGCCATTCCTGCCAGGACAGTTCTTTCACCCCCATGCACTGTTTAAGGATACAAATGTCTAGTGGCTGCAAGCTGGGTCTCATTTATGCATGTGGTACTGATGGTCTTTCTAGTCTCTGAAGACTAATTTACCTAGTTTACCTAGTACCAAACCCCTGCACCCTCTGAAACAAGAATGTGTTCCCTTTGTCGGCATCATTACACTACTCTTAACATCTGTGTGAGGAGCCTAACTTCCTTGGGAAAACCAAGAAGTGACAAGAAGGGGAAGGGAAAGAAGGAGAAAGAGAAGAAAGTAGCTACGAAGTGCAGGAAGTCACTTGGTAGGATGTGAAACTTAGAACTTAAAGAAATGAGGATTGAATCAGTGAGTTTTCAGAAGGAAATGATTATCAGAAGGAAACAGAGGGGGAAACAAACTATGGTATCTATTGGGAACAGCCATGCTCTCTCTAGGACTCTAACAGCACACGGAATCTCCTTGAACCTGAGCATGCATCCTACCTAGCTGGCACACCCAGGGGTTTTAGCTTTACATATGAACTCTGCCCAGTGAACAGACTACTTCATACCTAAGTTTTGGTTCTTGAGAGCTCTGTGGCGTGGATTCTTTAGGCGAGAAGTAAGGCAATCTTGGGCTTTCTCTCCCGTTGCTTGTACAGAATTTCTTGGATTTTCCCAGCTACTAACTCCTGCTCAGTCATCAGTCAGCATGCTCCATGAAACCCTGAACATTCGACTGTGTGGCCGTCCTGTGGGAGTGACTATCCCATGGGCTATAACTTCTTCTGCCCATCTTTCTGGTCACTGAGCCACAGAAGTCTGTCATCTGTGCCTGATTTATAATGGACAAGAAGCAAAGGAACTTGTACAGTCTTATCACATTGCATAGCTATAATGGGGAAACCTTCAGAAGCTGTGCCGGCCACGATACTTAGTCTTTTTTAACAAAAATCAGTGAACTATCACAAATTCTTGAAGAACACAGTAAAGATTAAAATTGATGATGAGTTTATCCTAAATGAGAAGATGATGATCAATGCTTTTCCCTTCTCCTTTCTTTTTTAGAGGTGTTTTTGTTCTCTTTAAACGCAGCAATAAGACGCCATAATGTCCACTTCATTATACATTAAGGGTCAGAGGAATAAATCTGAATAGAATCAAATCTACCTAAATTTGAACTTGTTAAGTAAAGAAAGCTACCCAATTCTGTATCAGTGGTTAACAGTTTTTCTATAAAGGACCAGATAGTTTTTAGCCTTTGTGAGCCAGTCACTCTGTATGGCTATTCTTCCCTTGTCCTTGTAGCATGCTAGCAGGCACTACCAATGTATTAGTGTCTGGGAATAGTTTTCAACCAGTAAAGAATCATTGAGAAAAGCAAGTACCAATCAGGATTTAGCTCATACTCTAATTTTTTTTCAATCATGAGATAGATCATGCTGAGTATTTTAAATGAAAGATTAGGGATAAAATTATTGAATATATGTCAATGGTAAGTCAAAGAAAATAAAGAATCAGAGAAGAGGATGGCTGAAGACAAGATTGGCAGAAAAGATTAGGGAAGATACAATGTAGATATTTTGAGAGGCCTGGAGTTGTAGCCCAGTGTTAGAATACCAGAGAAGGAGTTGATCTGGGGGAAAGGGGAAGTAGGAGGTAGGGACTTGGAGAAATGGAGAATGGGAAGCTGCAGTTGAAATGTAATGTATGAGAGAAGAATAAAAGATTTTTAAAAGATGGCTAAAGATTTGGATTATGTCTTTGTAGTGGCATTTCAATTGTTTCTAATAAATAAAGACTGTTTGAAAATCTGAGAGTAAAACAGTTCCACTGGTCAGCATTACAGACCAGGTAATAATGGTAACACACACCTTTAATCCCAGTAGTCACACTAGTTGCCAAAGAAATCAAGTGATGAATGTCTTTAATCCCAGTCCTAGAGATAAATATAAGACTGGGGAGATAGCTCTCAGACACAGTCTCATTCTAAGATTCTGGGAGGCAGGATTGACATTTCAGACACTGAAGAGGTAAGAACCAGTGGCTGGCTATTTTGCTTTTCGAATCTTCAGGTTGAACCCCAATTTCTGATGCTGAGTTTTTAGCCACCAGTCCAGGTCAGAGTTGGGATTGGAATTCCAGCTCCAGGAGCTGGACCCAAACCTAGTCACCTGCGTTTGGGAGAAAAACTAGCACTCCCAGATCCCATCTGCACTGCCTTAGCTTCCATGTAAAGATGGAAAATACATGGAGAATCCAGATACTGTTTGTTTTTATGTTGTCTTTAAATTGTTTGACTGCTGAGGAAGGAGCAATAGCTGCTAAAAGACATTTGATTATTAATGTTGCTGGATTAATCCAACCTATACATTTTGAAAATGCCTTGACTTCAAAATTTAAGTCAAAAGATATGTTATGTTGAAGAAGAGGCTTTGCTTTTCTTTCTAAAGGAAATAAGAGTTTGTGGATTCATTCTTGGTTAAGAAAAATGTTTGATAAAGGAAGACCCCCTGAAAAGTCTTCAGTGGTAACAGATAACCTAGATGATCCAATGTTTCAGAGTACATTTGTTGCAGGTTCCTCTGAGTTCTACATCCAGAACAGCTTCCAGATTGCTGGCTGAAATGATCCAGCCTCACAGAATATTCCAATAGGGACTGGAAACATAATCCTAAACTTTCTTTGGGTCCCCATAAGACTATCAGCATCCAAAATAAGCAGCAAGTAGCCTAGAAAACTACACCCACATTCCCCCAAAATGGATTATGGATGTTTGTTTTTGTTTAATGTGCTGATTACAACACTAGGGAGGCAGAAGCAGGCAGATCTCTGTGAGTTCAAGGTCAGCCTGGTCTACAGAGCAAGTTCCAGGACAGGTTCTATAGCTACTGAGAAATCCTGTCTTGAAAACCAGAAAGAGAAAGAGAGAGAGAGAGAGAGAGAGAGAGAAAGAGAAGAAAGGAAAAGAAAAAAGGGATATAAATATAAGATAGGAAGGTAGATTAATGAATCTACTCTGAAAAGAAAAGGAAAAGATATAGATATGATAAGATAAAAAGGTAGATTATTAAATGTACTTTTTAAAAGCAATTATTAGTTTTAAATGTTTTACATTGGTTCTACTTTTGTATATTGTATGCAATTTTGTATATTGATACAAATTTGAGAATAATTTTGTTAAAATGTATTGTACATACATTTCTAATCTTGTTCAAGGTACTGCACCTATACAGCTCATTTAACTATGTAATGCAAATTTCTAGCCCTTGAAAATTATTATCAATTGTTTAGAATAATAAAAACATATAGGTTAGTAGTTAATCACCTATTGTAATCGAACTTGTATGTTTTCAAGGTCAAATAAAGAATAATTTATGTAGATAGGTCATCTTCAAACACTTCAGAGATCTAAAAAATATGGCATTTGCAGTGTTTTATTAACCTATGTTCTTCTTTGTTAGGGCAATGTGACATGTCTGTTCCTTGCAGCACCAATCTACTTCAGAGATGATAACGGGCATCGAAGGAACTCCACAGGGAGTTTACGTTCTTTGAGGCAAAAGTAAGCCACTGGGCAAGAAAATGCTCCTGCCTTAACTACTGACATTATGCTGTCCTAATTAGATGAGCTGGAAACAAAATATCCTGCTTCACAGAAATGTCTGTCAAATATGCTAGGCTTTTAGGCCAAAGATGGATGCTCCAACTTTGGATGACTGTCCGGGCAGCCAGCTATTTCTGTCATTACTCACATTTGTTTTGGAAGTCCCTTGCTTCTGGTCAGCCTTACAGATTAGGTTATGGTAACGCACACCTTTAATCCCAGTAGCAACAATGACATGCCCCTTTATTCTAGTAGCCACACTAGTTGCCATAGAAATCAGGTGGCACATGTCTTTAATCCCAGTGGTGCACGTCTTTAGTCCAAGCCTTAGAGAAGAATTTAAGAAGTGGGGAGACAGCTCTCAGACACAGTCTCGTTCTGTGATTCTGAGGCAGGATTGCCATTTCAAACTGACGTCAAGGTAAGAACCAGTGGTTGGCAGTTTTGCTTTTTGAATCTTCAGGTTGAACTGCAATTTTTTACCCTGAGTTTTTATTTAATTGTGTTTCACCCCTTCTTAATTATGTATTAAAAAGTTAGTCTCCAATGATAAAAATCATAGTGTTTTATACATTACACACCAATATCCTATAGTCAACTTAGCCAGTATTTAAAAAGATAATTAAACAGCATTTAATATTTTGCCAACAAGAAGTAATTACAGGAACAGGACAGACAGCTCAGAGTATGGTTTCCAGCAACCATTTCGGACAACTCACAATTGCCTTCACTCCAGGTGATCTGAGACCTTGTTCTGGTTTTAGTGGGCACACACACATGCACACACACACACACACACACACACACACACACACACAAATATTACAATGTGACTCCTATTGGGGCTCCATTTCCCTTTGTTATTATAAATAAGAACAAATCTATGGTTATACTCATAAGCCTATAAATCCTAATCTCTAACATGTCAGGCATCTCATTACTCCTTGTTAGTAATCATATTTTATTCAAGAGAAAAAATTGTTAAAATAAAAGTTAAAGTAATACTAAGGTGTTATTCGATTTGTCATACAATATGACTTTCAATTTATTTCCCCAAACTCAAATATAACAGCAAGATAACATAACACAACAGATCATATTGTTATCTACAAAAATCACAGTAACTCAATTATCAAAGACAAAAACTTCTTAAAATTTAGAACTAGCATTTCCTCATGAGGTAATAGCTATAAAACCAAACTGACTAAACAGAAAACAAAATTTAAAATTGGAAGAGTAAATTAAATTTTTAAATTAAAAGATAAACGATTTAAGTACTCTAAACATCAAACAAAACAGATCATAAAGTATAAATATTTGTAGTTATAAACTACATATACTAAATGTATTAAAAATAAATGTGTACTCAGCTTGTTAAAATATGGTTTTTAGTTGTTTAAAATTCCTGCTAACATTTCCTACATTTACATTTTAAGCCACATTGTGATCTTTATTATCTTAACTCTAGCTACAATAATCATATTACATGTCACATATAACTGTTCTGTCAGAGAAAGAACAAAGTGAGTAAAAGTCATGCCTGGATCATATTGACACATTAATTTGATATGAACCAGGACTTGGACTTTTTTTGTTGGTTTTTTGTTTTGTTTTGTTTTTTGAGACAAGGTTTCTCTGTAGCTTTGGTGCCTGTCCCAGAACTAGCTCTTGTAGACCAGGTTGACCTCGAACTCACAGAGATCCACCTGCTTCTGCCTCCCGAGTGCTAAGATTAAAGGCAGGTGCCACGAACCGCCCAGTGGATTTAGACCTTAATGACATCACCCAGGAATTTAGACCTTAATGATGTCACCCACTACCTCTCTCTCCTGAAGAGTGATTGCTTTCTTGCTCATCTCTGTCAGATCCTAAGAATGAACTGCCTGGTACCATGGTGCATAAGAAGATACTTTGTCTCTGCATACACAAAATAGTTTGTTTATTCAATGGGGGGGGACTGTAAAGCAAATTTCACATAAAAAGAAATTCCACAGCTATTTAAAACTTGGATGATTGAATAGAACTAGAATGTTGTAGGTCCAAAGCCAAATTACCTTGGGCCATCTTAGTCCCTGAAGTGGCCATTGATTGTCTAACTTGGTGTATAACTCAGCATCTTCACGGCTGTGAGAAAAACTTTTTAGGAATGTAGAAAGTGACCCTTAGCTTCCACCATCCCCAAAGCTAAGAATATCGTCAGAAACCATCTGAGCCCCATAGAAGAAATTCCTCACTTTACTGTAACCCAGTTACCTTATATATCTACCAATGCATTTGAGAAATACCTGGATTTATGAGGTGTTTCTTGTTGTTCTATAACTATAAAAACTTCATGAAATTTTTACAGTGTCAGATATGGAATTTGGAACAACTCAAACCTATCTTCCCAGGCCTTGGCCACTCTGAGGTATCTCCAAAATAAACTCTCACATCCCCTTGAGGTGAGAGTTGTGCTGAGACCACCTCTTGACCACCCACCATGCTTGTGGGCTCCTCATCCATTGTTCCTCAATTCAGCAGAATACACCATAATCCTTACTGCATTACCATCTTTTTCCATGAAACTGCTCCTTTGTTTCTATGTAAACATAAAGGCTAAATATGTCCCACAGTCACATACTAACAAGGCTCTTTGTTCTGTGGGATTTTCCATGTGCCCTTTTATCCAGAGGTTTGCATAAGAGTTTCCAAGCATAGGCCTTAGCCCCAAACTGCATTACATACAGTGCCTTGTAGCCTAATTGACAATATCAACTGACTTTTTTGTAGTGCAACAATTCCTTATCCTTATGTACTCCTAAGGGACTTTGTGAGAACATCGTTTGCTGTTCTTGAATGGATAAAGGTTTGCCTACTATCCCAATGTACTACTGCCACGGATGAACATTTTGTCTGAAAGATGATTGAGCCTCACACACCTCTTGAACCGTTATCCCTCCCCAAGACCTAATATTCTTATCTGTATTACCTCAGAACCCCCAGCAACACAGGGATTGTGAGTTCTGGGTCTCTGTTGCCAACAATAATACCAAGTGATGTGCTGTAAATGCACCTGAGACTAGTTTCAACTAGGTGTGGAAAGACACATGACATAAAAATGACCGTCAGGACTGAAGATGTTCATATTAACATACTTCTCAAAAGAGGAGGCATGGCACACAAGGAGACTACAGGAGGAAGACCAAGGTGAGAGAAGAGGTAGGAAAAGGAGAGAAACGCCCAGTTAAAAGCCTGAACTCTCGTTCCACAGGATGGAGGAGAAATAAAGTGAGCCACCTTAGAATAAAATTGTTTGAAAATTTTCTGGCTGTTCTGGGACATACAGCGATTAATTAGATGTAATAGTTATTGTCTGGCACTTGACTCTGAAGTGCTCAGAACAAAGTAATAATGTCCCGTGAATGATGTGCCTACAAAAGGGGGCGCCGGATTGGTTGGTGTCTGTCTGAAAGAAGTACTTGCCACGGAGTCGTTAGCTGTCTCTAGGCATTGACTACTGTGGGTGGTGTAGGCCATCTGGGTCTTCCAGGACCCCAGATTGCAGAACATGAAATAAACAAGCAAGAAACATGGTTGATGCACCTGGGCAGCTGGATCAAGCAGGGATTTGCTGAGAGGGTACTGATTGGGCAGCTCACTGAATTAATGGGAAGAACATAAAATTAGCTTGGGAAGTGGACAGGATTTTAGAGAGGCTTAGGAATGAAAACCCAGCCCAAATCTCATTGATAGTCACATCTATACCACATGAAATCACTGCTGGGACAATAGCTTTGGAGATCTTTCTAGGGCAGGAGCTTTTTCTCATTGTAGTAGTGGGGAAGGGTTTATAGGAAGAATCCAAAGACGTATGTATTCAATGTGGATTAAAATATAGAGTGAAGTATAAATGTTCATGTTGTGGAAACAGTGTGTGTGTGTGTGTGTGTGTGTGTGTGTGTGTGCGTGATTGTGTATGGATGTGTGTAAGTGTGCGTGATTGTGTATGGATGGGTGTGTATGGATGTGTGTAAGTGTATGCATGTATGTGATTTTGTGTGTGTGTGTGTGTGTGTGTGTGTGTTTGGGTGTGTACATAAAAGTGGCAAAGCAAGAAATCAAAAGGGACAGACAGCGTTCAGACATTTTACAGAGTATGGCGGTTGGTGGGAAAGTGTAGAAGAAACAAGCATGTCCCTGGGATTTGGAGCTGAAGACAATCATGCTGTTGCAGGTGAGTGTACTGATCCTGGAATATCTAAGCGTCAATACCCAGGGCTGGGGAGGGAGACGGCTCTGGAGCTGAGGAAGCCAGAGGTGTTAAAGAAATCGGGTAACAGCAGATGGGGCCTTTGTACAACTGAATTAGTGCACGAAAAGGGAAAGCGGAGCTGCTGGATTTAGGGATGACTAATGTGATGGTTTGGATGTGATTTGTCCCCCAGAGGTTCTGGTACTGAAGGCTAAGGACCTAGTGTGGTGTGAAGACACAGTGAGGCCAAAAGGAACCTAATGGAAAATGGTTTGTTCTTTAGGGACTCAGAATTCTGTTGGAAGTGAATGTGCTCTGCCTCTTGAATTCGAATCTCTCTGGTTTCCATCTCACCATGACGTCACTTTGTTCATGTTCCCACCCTCGTGATCTGCCGTAAGTTCTCTGTAGACCTGGGCTGATCTCCACACTTGCCCCTGACACCCCAGACCTGAGTGAAATAAGCCCGTCTTCCCTTTGTAAACTATTCAGCCTTCAACATTCTTTCACAGGCGCACAAAATGGACTAAGGCAAGTCATGGGAGGATCTGGATGGGAACCAGGAGTTAAGGAAATGGCTGCAGCCCGTGGCCAGGAAATGGTATTAAGATTCAGTTAGATGGAAAAAAGACCTAGATTGAGGCCGCACATTAGTTTGGCACTAAACGTGCCCAGGGATGCATAGGTGGCAGTATGGAGCGCTCACATATTTGTGATAGAGGAGAGCAACAGAGTTTCCGGCATTTCCTCCACCACTGCCCAGTTTCCTGCACTCCAACCATCACGAGCACAGATTTGCAAAGGCTCAAGCTAGTCCAAGGAAGTGGGTGCCCTGTAACCTCTAGTCTCTGTCCCCTCTCGCGAGAGGAAAAATGTCTGTCGTATGACACCAGATCATGATCTAGCTGAAAAACCAGAGCAAGGTAGGAAGGAAATGTGTAAGGTCCTCTCAGCCGGAGGATGAGACGCCAGACAGTACTGATGGCAGAGACAGAACACAGCCGTGAGCAATAAGCACCCTCCCTCGAGGCAGCTGCATTCCTTCATTGTTTTATTAGTGTGTATCATTTGCTTGTGTTTTGAATCGGGTGGGAGTTTATGACGTCTCAGGTGTGGTGGGTGTTTTCAGAGTGGGGAAGTAGGAGGGTTGCTCTAAATCTACAAGGAATGGAAGCGTCTGGTGTGTGTTATTTCATAAACAACAGTGAAGACCCCGATTCATTTCACACCTCAGAGTACGACCCAGGATTTAGATTTTCTCTCTCCCTCCTTCTTCGGTTTCTACTTCAAACCAGACATGGAGGGATGGAAATAATGAGCAAATCTTCTTCTCCTTTGAGCTACTGGAACCTGTGGAGGCCTGTGTGCTGTGTGTCTGTCAGCACAAAGTACACACACACACACACACACACACACAATCCTAGCCAATCCCAGGTTCTGAAATACTTAGCTCCTTGGAGATTTAATTGCTGCTGACCTGGTTTTTCTCCTTCCTCTGCCTTAACCCTGGGTCTCAAATCCCATCCATCTTCATGGTCTGCACCCAGTTTGATTAAACTCTGCTGCAGCCCAACTTCTGCTTTGGCTGACCAACCCACTCACAGCCAAATAGGTGCAGGGAATGCAAAACGCAGAAGAGCCTGCAGGAGGCTGTACGAGCTCTGAGCACGGTGAGATGTGTCCTGCCTGACAAGATTTATGGGCCCTATATCACCGCCGGAAGGCTGGGGGTGGTAAAACGAGAGCACTGTCAGTAATTTATAGGAGGTTTTTATGACGGACTTCTAGACTGAGGATGAAAAAGATGCCATTAAAACAAAACCAAGCTATCCAGGTTGCTTTTGTAAACAACCGGTCTCTCTACACAGCCCCAGGACCACGCCAGTTCATAATTCTCAGAAAGTTGAAGGGATGCTGATGCCAGTGGACAAATCCTATCTTAAAGCTCCCAAGGGATACTGGACAGAAGGCAGAGAGGAGAGATCATTGAAGAAACCGAGACGTCCTTCTCTTTCTTCCCCCATCATCCAGAAGGCATTATGACCTTCAAGAGTGGCTCTCTACCGTCTCTCAGCCATGCTACACTGATGGAGAATAACGGCTGAGAGTAGTCACACACGGGGTTTCCAGCTCTATTCTGGACTGCTACTTGGAGAAGACAGTGCACAGAAAATACACCATGTCAGATCCTGATGGTGTTTGTTTGTTTCTCACCTTCTAGTGTAAGAACTGTTGTTAACCTCCCTACGACTTTAATGTCCTTTTCCCTGGGTCAGATCTGGACCATTGTAGGAACAGAAATTAATAGAAAAACAAATATAGTCAAGAGCGAAGTCTTTGCCACAGTCCACTGAAGGAGCATCTCTGTGACTCGCTGATAAGAATGTTCTCCGGCTTAGCTCCTCATACAAGCAGCCTAAGTCTATTCTACCTCTCAAATACTAAAATCCATCCTAACAACCTGGTCCAAACAGAATTGTTATCCATCTTCATCTCTTTCCTTTCCCCCTCACGTGGGCACTTCGCTTTCCTGCAGCCAGTTTTTCCCTAATTACAGACAATACTTTCATTCATCAGTAAACGAAGAGACAGTCTTTCTTCTGTTGCCTAAGGGAAGAACAAGTCACAGATGACATCCTCTGGCTAGAGATGAAATCAAAGACTAAGTCTGAGTACCAGGACGGGATGCATGTTTTGCCTCTGCTTCAGAGGAACAGAAACAAGTGATAGATACCATCTTATGGAAACTACCTTAAATGTGCTAAAATTCACTTCCGTGTTTAATGTTCGTCCATTTTGAAGCCTAGTACCTCATTGATTTCAAGGACTTAACTGCTACGCCACGCCATAGCTGGAGCACAGAGTTCACAGCCAAGTGAGGCTTCGCTGCCAGGACCTCGCCTGCTGTATTTCTATGTGCCCAGCCTGCCTTTGAGCTTCCGGGTTTCATTTCTCTCCCCTGAGTTCAGCTTTGATCTCTACTCTGCTCTGTGAGATGACTCTGTACTCTGGTGGGAGACTAGATGCAGGGAGAAGCCTTTGCTGGAATACAAAGAGAAGGAAGGATGTTTTTTAATAATCAGCACCTGAAATTAAATAGGCACACCGAGCTGCATTTGGCTGGAAACCACCTCATTACAATACACTTGCGGGTGGCACCAGTGCACCCTCCACCCAGGCTCCCACTTTGCTGTTGATTCTAGAGTTCAGAGGCATTCTCTTCCTTTTCCATCTCCCTTCCATGTCCAGTCCCCACCTCCAGTCTCTACTCTTTCTTGACTTGCTGTAGAACAAGCAGCTTCCAGGCAGTCTCTTTGCCCGCCCTCCCTTGCATTCTACCACCATAGGAATTAATCTGACACTAGCAGTGGGTGGGATGCATCCAGGTCAGGATCTCCAAAGGGAAAGAGACTTTCAGGACACAATTACCTTGGCCCCTGATGACAGCCGCTGGCCTATGCATGAAACTTATCCATGTCAAATTGTGTTGGAGTCACATGGCCCAGAGTCTGTCAGACTTTCTAGTGGAAGATAGATACACAAACCTCAGTGGACAATCTGCACTTACTCAGAACTGCATAAGACTGTTTTGAATTTCATTTTTTTCAAGGCAGATTACAGGGTAGAATTTTGTGAAGCATCAACCAATTATTTGTACATTTCCCACATTTGTATGCTAGAACCCCAACCTATCACATTTATATGAGAAGAGAAGACCATTGTGAGGTGATTAGGGTTTACATAAAGTCACAAGAAAAGAATCCATGACAGAATGTTTTAGCACCCTTTTTAATAAAGAGAAAAAAAACTAAAATGAGCACTTCCCCTCCCTCTCCCTTATCCCTTCTTCTTCTGCCTTCTCCCCCTCCTCATTACAGGAAGGCTGCTAGTTAGTTCCTGGCAGCTTAGCCCCAGAATAATCACACAGAAACTGTATTACTTAAATCACTGCTTAGTCAATTAGCTCTAGATTCTTATTGGCTCTTACATTTTAATTTAAGTCATCTCCATTAATCTGTG
The DNA here is from genome assembly GCF_982192425.1 of Myodes glareolus. Lineage (NCBI taxonomy): Eukaryota > Metazoa > Chordata > Mammalia > Rodentia > Cricetidae > Myodes > Myodes glareolus. Next base: position 44,357,815 of record NC_142048.1, read on the forward strand.
CATCATCATGAGGTCATGGTCTACCAACAAAGCTTCCACGCATCTCCTGTGTCGGCTCCATGGCTTCTTTCTGACTCCACATCCTTCTTTCTCCCAGCACTTAGTTTTCTCTGCCTCGCTCTGTTCCCCTATAGCTCTGCTACAGGCCCAAAGCAGTTTCTTTATTTATCAATGGTAATCACATCATACAGTGGGAAATCCCACATCACCTCCTGTCTGCCACATTTGAAGACAAAGCAGAAAGAGAGACCTCAGCAGGCGCTGAATTACCAAGAACCTAGATCTCAAAGTTCTCAACCAGACAATGGTGAACAGAAACAGCCATCCATTGAAAATACCCTCAGTTATATAAAGGAGCATAGGCACATGAAGGCAAGTTACTTCCATCCATTCCTTGACTCTAAGCAGGGCCACTCACTGTGTGGGACCTCACATTGCTCTTTTGTAAGGGAAGAATAATCCTCCCTAGGGTGGATACAAGACATTTTTCTTGACCTCTTGTGCCACAGAACAGTGGGAGCTTGTAAGTCATCTAGGCATCAGGATAGAGGGGCAGTTGACATTCAACTCCTGTCCACTTTCGTGATGTGAACACATGGGCCATCCAAAGATACCTAGATCGTGCATACCTTGCAACTACTTCGTGATTTCTCCACATGTTAGTGGACTTGGGCAATCTTGGCAAAGTTATTTATGTGATTAGTAGACTAGAAAGTTCTTGTATATATTGCTCTTTTATGTTTCTTACCTCATCTTTAAAAGGGAAGTGATTATTTCACATCCATATAGCCTGCCAAATATGATGTGTAGAAACAAAAGTTAGTGGGAGAAGTTACTCTATCCTACCCTGATCTGCTATATAAGAGCTTCTGCTTGAAAGTAGAGAAGAGAAAGGAAAAAATAAAGGGATTTTTTTTAATTTACCAAATTAGAGTATTAGGCGAGACAACACTTATCATATCAGGGGAATCTACAAACATTCTGGCACTAGCTCAAAGGAATCCGAATATTTGGTGCAGGGACAAGAACGTTACACCTTAAACATCTTCTCATGATACATGTGCATAGCAAGGCCTGTGATCAGGTTTCTGCTCTGAAAGTTCATTTGTGTGATGAATTTTTAAAAATTATTATTATTTTCTAAGGAAGACCCCAAAGAAGAGTTCTAGTGATTTGAATGCATGCAAAATTTTGCAGTGCTTCTGAGTGGCATGCACTGTCTTCATCTGGTGCCCAACCTGAGGCTGAACTCCATATCTAACAGGTGGACTGGCTTAAAAGCCTAATGGGGCCACAACCCAGAAAGTTTCCCACCCCAGCCCAAATGGCTAGACCCACACTGGGTGCCAGTTTATTGTAAATGAGGTTGTTTCCTGACTGCTCAGCCCTGAAATAATCACACAGAAACTATATTAATTAAATCACTGCTTGGCCCATTAGCTCTAGCTTTTGGTTGGCTAACTCTTACATATTAATTTAACCTATTTCTATTAATCTGTGTATCGCCACATGGCTGTGGCTTACCAGATAAAGTTCTGGTGTCTGTCTCCAGTGGGACTTCGTCGCTTCTCCTTACCTCTAACCTCCTTTCTCCCAGTATTTAGTTTAGTTTTCCCCACCTACCTAAGTTCTGCCCTATCAATAGGCCAAGACAGTTTCTTTATTCACCAATGGTATTCACAGCATACAGAGGAGAATCCCACATCACCTCCCCTTTTTCTGTTTAAATAAAAAAAGGAAGATTTTAACTTTAACATAGTAAAATTATGTATAACAAAACAGGTATCAAGAAATAATTATAGTTACAATATTTATATCTACTTCGTCTTTTATCATAACTAAGGAAAACTATAACTATAAATTCTTCAACTCCGTCAAAGAATCCAGAAGAATATAATATTATCTAAGTAAAAAGGAATTGCATTGTAAGCAACTTCCAAAACACTAGAATTGACAGAGACATCTCACTGCCTGGATAGTCACCCAAAGCTCTTCTGTACCATTGAGGTGCCCATCTTCAGCCTACAGGCCCATGGTTTTTGGCAGACTTTTCCATGAAGCAGAAAATTTGAAAGACTGTTTTGCTTCTATTGGCAGTTTGTCAGTCACTTTCTTCTGTGTACTGCAAATTGTCTTGCAGACTCTCTCATGAAGCAGGTACCCCAAAGGACCTTTAGGCAAGTTCAGCAGTCATTCCTCTGTGGGTCCTGCATGTCCAGTTAAGCAGTCCAGGCAAGAGCAGTTTCTTGCTCAAATGGCAAGCAAACTCCATAAGGAGCTTCTTCGACGCCCATCATCTTCTTGAAGTAGATTGGTGCTGACAAGAGCAGATGTGTCTCATTGTCATGAAAAGTCCTAAATTCTTAAGACACTTAAAATGCCATATTCTATAGTCTTTGAAAGAGTTGAAGAATCCCTATCCATCTGAAATACATCTCTATACATCTAGAAAATCTAATTAACATGACTATAAGCTTGACTATTATGGATGACTCTCTATTTACCTATATTCTTTAATTATACATTACATTTTTAAATGAGCTACACAATCACAATATCTTAATCAAGAGTAGAAATGTATATACACAGTATAACAAAATTGACCTTAAATTTGTATCAATAGACCAAGATCCTACACAAATCTCTGTAGTACCCATTGACATTGAGATTGTTATCCCACATGTACACATGTGTGTGTGTGTACACACAAACACACACATGCACATACACACACACAGATCTCTGTGTAGTTTAATACACCCTATGGTTTCCTTCTTGAGCTTCCCAAAGTCCTGGGATTACAATATGTTCTACCATGCAAACAGAGCTCCATCATTTCAACATTGAATTCAGCAACAACAATATTCACTGAAGAAGAGTTTAATGTCAAGACTTTTCCAAATGTGCTGTGTTTCCTTTATTCTTTATCCTTCTCTACTCTCCCCAGCTTTGCTTGCTGGTCTCTGTAATACACGACTTACAACTCTAGTGTGGGAACACGTTCTCTCGTATTGGGTAAACAGTTCTTTCAGTCTTGACCTGAGTTTTATGGTCTCTCAGGTCTTCCTGATACTATTTTCTGGAAAAACTCTCATCCTCACATAAAATACAGACACTGGTGACCAGAGAGTTTACTCAGAAGTATATTTCTTTAGACTCTTGAAATAGTATGGTCTCCTTAGCCCCAGAGCTGAGTGAAAAACTCCCATCACACTCTCTCATGCTAACATTGAAATTTGGTTTACAATTAGTTCCTTTCCCCCACTCTGCTTTAGTCCCTTACCTATGGGACTGTTTAACTAACAGATTACAGGGTGGTGAAGGGTTAAGCTACAGTGCAGCTCCTTACAGTGCAGCTCCTGAAGGATTTCAGTGTTTGAAGTCAATCATCAGTTGGAAATTCAACAGTGTAAATGTGTGCTTTCTGTGTTTTCACAAGCTCTCTTGTGGACCAGCTCTTCCTCATTGTTAACGGATATATATATATATATATATATATATATATATATATATATATATATCCCATTGGTGTTTCGTGTAGATTCAAGTTCTTGCTCCATTTTCCTAGTGGCTTTCTGCTTGATCCCTAAATACAAAAGGGAGTTACTGTGACTTTAGTTAAGGAAATTTCAGAGACAACTAAACAAAATTTAAATGCACAATGAAATAAATTAAATAAGATGCACACTCACTTATTCACTGCTCCTTGGAGTTTCACAATGAATATCTAGATTGCTGTAGGGTAGATCACATGATTCAAACACAGGTATGATCTGATCCCATCGTAGTTGTTTTGAAATTTTCCTTATTAGTTTGGCATGTGAATAGACAAATTTCTTGTGTACTGTTTTACTTTGCAAGACACGTCATACTTTCCCCTTTTTAATTGGAGCATTATTAGCAGTGAGATTTTCAATGCTGTCTGTGTTTGCTACATGCTGTCAGTGTAGATGTGATGCTTTCTTTGTGGTAAACTCATATTGCAGACTTTAGCAAACAGAATTATGATTCTCAGTGATGCCTTCAATTCTAGAGTACAGGGGTAAGAAGAACCAGAAAATTCAACTGAAATTTTAGTTTTTGTTTAGTTTTTGTATATATAGTGTGTGATATGATAAATTGACACACACACACACACACACACACACACACACATATATATATATATATATATATATATATATATGTAAAATGTGTGATATGATAAATTGACAGAATCCCCAGTCCATTGTCCAATATCCTTATATAAAGATGAGAGGGCACGAATGCAGAGAAATTGGTACCATGTGACCAAGGGGAAATAATAGGAGTTACATTGTCACAACCTAATGGAAGCTGAAGAGTCTGCTTGAATGCTCACAAAAGGAGAACAACCCCACCATCACCATGACTGAGGACTCCAAACATGTGAGAATAAAATTTGTCTTTTTTCGTCACTTGTTTGGGGTACCTTGGTATAGAAGTTGTAAGAAACTGATAGAACTAAGGAGCATCTCAATTATAAGGTCTTCAGAGAAAATCACAGTGTATGGAGCCTTGCCATAGAGAGGCTGATGAACGGACACAGTGTTAGTGACCACAGTACAAAATAAACCTAGGAAAGCGGTGTCAGAATGCATCTTACAGGGTCAGTATCTTCTCTGTTCCTGTGTCCTCTGAAAATGCACACACATCAGTAACTGGATTAAGGCTCCACTCCAGACCCAACATATGACTTGTTCTACCCCAGATGCCACTGCAGTAGGAAACCAACGTGAGGTAGAAGCAATATGGAAGACTGGCCCTCATTTCAGGGCCATTCTGTTCACTTTCTTTCCTGAGATCCTATTTCTGCTGGAGCTTCAAGTACCAATGGATTTGGTGTCCACACATAGACAACTTGGACTTAAAATGTAAGCAAGTTAATACACTGTGCGACAACTTAACCCCATGGAGAAAGATACAGCTGATAAATTCTTTTGACTTCCTCAAAGCCAAAAGACTCTCAAAACATGAGAGTTCACATGACTCCCTCCCAATAAATGATTCTAAAATAAGTTAGCAATAAGTTGAACCTTATAGAATCGTGGTTATCTCCATAATACACATTGATACTATTCATTTCCATTTACAACTGTGTCCTGACTAGTTTTATGTCAACTTGACACAAGCTAGTCATTTTTGAAGAGGGACTCTGAAATAAAAAAGAATGTCTCTGTAAGATTAGGCTGTGGGCTAGCCTGTAGGGCATTTTCTTAATTAGTGATTGATTTGGGAGGTCCCAGTCCCTTGTGGGTGGTGTCAACCCTTGGCTGATGGTCTCGGGTTCTACAAGAAAGCAAGTTCAGCCAGCCATGAGAAGTAAGCCTGTTAGCAAAATTCCTTCATGCCCTCTGCCTCAGATATTCCTTCAGGCTACTGCCCTGCTTGAATCTCTGCCATAAGTGCGTTCAAAGATGAGCTAATTTATGGACAAGTGAGTGAAATAAGACCACTCCCAAGCTGCTTTTGGTCACAGTGTTTCACCGCAGCAATAGAAGCCCTAACTAAGACACTTGATTGTGTGGGTTTCTTCTCCTCTCACTCCTTTCCTAGAGAAATTGCTTCCTAATAAAATGTTGTTGGAGTTCTGAGGCTTGACGGTTGGGTCCTGACAACCCTTGAAAGCTAGGTTCAGCCGCCTGTCCTCAATCGGCCAACTAGAGTGACAAGAAATAGATAAAAGAAGCATTAGATTTCTTCACTGTGACTGACTACATTTCATTTAATGTGATACTCCCATCCCCACATAAGTACATCCCTAGGTTACTAAAGTGAGGCTTAGATTTAAATATAGGGCAAAATCTATGTATAATTACACTGTCATGATCAAGGAGTGCCCCGACGTTCACTGACCCTTCTTTGTATAAGCTTGGGTTTCTCGGGCAAGGTAGGCACTGATTCGTTGTCAGAAAGGCATTTAATAACTTCTTGCGAGGCGAGTTACTCTTCTGGTTATGTCAAGCTTCAGCCTTTTCCTTCAGTCTCCCAGAGATTCCTGAGGAAACTCCATTTGTTTGGGGTGTGCTGTTTCAATAATCTAGCAGACAGAGGGACACAATATCTCTCTTTCGATGACTGTCATGCTTGCCATGATGGTTGTAAAAGTTGTACCAGAGGAGCTTTTGCTTGGATCCTTTTTGGTTGGGGAAAACAATTTATGGCAATTGACTTAAATTTTAGCAAATGTTTTAATCAAAATGTTTTTCCTTATAAGTGGGGAAAGATAACAATGTGTATCTTAGAAAAATTATAAATTTATGCAGAAGGGTTCAATTTGGAATGGCTGATCCAGGAATAAAATAACTTTTTTTTTGACAAAGTCAGAATCTCCTCGTTCAGTCTCACTGCTGCCACCAGGAAGAATTTCTCTGTTTCAAAGTCACACATGCAGCCTGAGAAGGTATATCCTTGTCTCTGGCGTGTGTACTACTTCAGTAATATAGAAAAGTAGTTATGGAAAGAAAATCCTGGGGCTGGAAGGCCAGCTTGGTAGCTGTCATTGTCTCCATGGCTCTATGATGCAGAGGATTTCTTAAGTAAATATGAATGCCAGATAGGCAAAGGCAAGAGGTAGTCACATGGAAAACTAATGCACACTGTCATGGGTTTAGGGTTACACGCACAAACCAGGAACCAGCCACATGGTCAAGTTCAAGATCAGTTCATTGTTTTTCAAACAAAGCATTTTTCTACAAATATTTATGTTCTGTAGGGTTTCCTACTGGAATCTGTTAGAAATGAGAAATTTCTCAGGCCTCACAGATCTTACATCAAGTCCTGTTCAACCAGAATCCACATTTTTTTTCTTTTTCTTTCTTCTTTTCCTACTCCCTCACTTCCTCCAGCTCCTCCATCTTTCCCCCATCCCACTCCTCATCCATTCCTCAGAGAAGGTAAAGCTTCCCATGGGGAGTCAACAAAGTCTAGCACATCACTTTGAAGCAGGACCAAAGCCCTCCCCACTATATCTAGGCTGAGCAAAGCATCCCTCCAAAGAGAATGGGCTCCAAAAAAGCCAGTTCAAGTACTAGGAATAAATCCTGATTCCACAGACTGCCACAGCCGTATAACTGTCATCCACATTCAGAGGGCCTAGTTCAGTCCTATGTTTGTTCCCCTGCTGTCAGTCTGGAGTCAGTGAGGTCCTGTTAGCTCAGGTAGACTGTTTCAGTGAGTATCCTCATCATGGTCTTGACCCCTTTGCTCATATTCTCACTCCTCCCACTCTTCAACTGGACTTTGGAAGCTCAGCACAATGATTAGCTATGAATCTCTGCATCTGCTTCCATCAGCTGCTAGATGAAGGTTCTATGATAACAATTAAGATAGTCATCAATCTGATTACAGGGGAAGGCTAGTTCAGGCACCCTCTCCACTATTGCTTAGGGTCTTAGCTGGGATCATCCTTGTGGGTTTCTGGAAAGTTCCCTAGTGCTGGGTTTCTTGCTAGTCTCATAATGGTTCCCTCAATCAACATATATCTCTCCTTGCTCTCCCTCTCTCTCCTTTCCCCATTTTGACCATCCTGTTCCCTCATGTTCTCCTTCCCATTCCCTTCTTACCTCCTCCCCTTCTGCCCTCCCTTCCTTTCCCACCCCCACACTCCCAATTTTCTCAGGAGATCTTGTCTACTTCCCCTTCCCAGGAGGATCCACATATGTTTCTCTTCAGGTTCGAAAAACCATTCAGAGTCAGGTAACCCAGACACAGAAAGACAAACACAGTATGTACTCACTCATAAATGGCTATTAGATATAAAGCAAAGAATAACTAGCCTATAGTCCCTGAGAAGCTTGGTAACAAGGTAAGAGATATCCTGATTGAGGGAGCTATTATCGGGCTAGCAAGAAAGCTGGCGCTAAAGAAATTCCCAGGAATCCAACATCTACATTTTAAAAGGATTCTCATTTGTGATGCATTGTACAACTGTCCTTCATGCAGACAAGGTGGGTCCTTAAAATATGTCGTAGAAGAAACTCTATTGGGCCTTTCAGGGAGTAAGAGAGAAATGATTATTATCTTGTTGTGATAAGGTTCTTTAATTTTTAATTAATCCTGAAACTGATGATCCAATAAAACCATTCTTTCCTTAGACCAGCTGCATTTTCCAAGAGTGAATTTTCTTGCATAACTGGGCTGATTTTGGATCCAGCACCTACAGTCTCTCTCAGAGATTATAATAGACGTGTTATCTTTTAAGAACAAAGTAAAAAATTATGTAAAAAAACCTGTGGGTAACCAGTACTTTAAAGGAACTGAAATATTACCTAAAGAGAAAACTAGCCAACAGATTGATTTATAGCGTTGAAAAAAATATTTCCATACAAGTTGAGATAATAAACGAGCGTTGAAGTAAGTATTGCCTGTAGGCTAATATTGGTAGAAGTAATGTCCTTTATCAAACTGTTCATATTACCAAAAATAAAGTCCGCAGAAGAACAAATACCACCTGGAAAAAAATCCTATTACTAAATTTTCATGTCAGAAGAAAATGTGCACAGACAAGGTGATTTGACTGGAGCAAAAGAAACTAACCTGGATTGTTCAGGCTGACCTAAAAGTGATCACTTCCATCCTTTCAAGAGCGGAGTGGGGAGGGAGGAACCTTGGGAAAAACTGGAATGAAGACTGTGTAAAGGTGGCACAGAGAAAGAGGAAGGCAGAGATCAAAGAGGAGATCTGGGGGGTGGGGTATGCAAGATGTGAGAGAGGAGAGAGGACAAGGAAGAAAGAAAAAGAGTAAAAAAAGTCATGGGACTGAGAAAAGGGTAGAAGAGAAAGATAAAAGGGGAGAGGAAACAGGAAAAGAGGCAGAAGAATGGAGAGAAAGGAGAAGCACATTAAAACAAGCCAAGAAATTCTGCTAGCCACCAGAACTCGCATAGAACCCAGGACTCTGGATAGGGATGAATAACCACTTGGCTTCAGACTTCTGGCTTCTAGGACCTGAGAAAATAATTTTTTTCTTGTTTTTATTTAAACCTTCTGCCCTGGGGTCATTTGTTACAGTAGCCCCGGAAAAATAAAACATGCCCAGAACTCAAGCCCACAGTCCTTGAGGGCCATTTAATGCCTTTCCATGCACACCAAGAGAAACAAATATTCATCTTCAATGGGCTAGATTAAATAATAATAAACATCGTAGGCTTTGGAGATTCATTTATCAAAAGCTAATATATTTTAAGGTTTCGCCAACATAATTTTCCCCCCAAGAACTGTAAGCATTGGTTTATATTAGGAAGAAAAATGTTAAGGGTAAGGGATTTTTGATCCTGACTTGAGTGTGGATTTTATGCAGCTCAGTTTTGTATTATTTACAATCACTTCAAGGTTAGAGATAAATGTCAGTAAATAGGAAACAATATGAATTACTTAACAGAAAAAAAATTATTGAGAGACGGAAAGAGGTATCTCTGCAACAAGGAATAGAATTTAGATGTATTGGAGGCGTTTCATGGAGATTATGAACTGTAAATAAGAGCTTCATCATTTCCGTCCAGGAAATACGGCTCTCTTGGGGAAAGCACAAGGAGCCACAGAACCACGAGTGTGCTATCAAGCATTATTTACCTTCTCTATGACCAGGCTGCTGTGGGAGGGCCTTCTTTGGCTCTCTGTCCATGTATCTTCATATGTCAAAACTTAAGTTTTCTAAAATACAAAATTTAGAAGTTAATCCTAAAAAAGTTGACATCTATGGATTCCAACAATTAAACCTAACTGCATTCTATGATGGTATCTATTTAAAAAAAATCATATATTATCATTTTGTATCTCAGATAAGTTTAAGGGAATTGTACTTTCTATAACAGTGGTTCCCAACCTGGGGGTCATGACCCCTTTGGGGTTGAATGACCCTTTCACAGGGGTTGTATATCAATAGCCTCTATATCAGAAATTTACATTACAATTCATAACAGTAGAAAAATTACAGTTACAACGAGCAATGAAAATAATCTCATGGTTGGGATCACCACAACATGAACAACTATATTAAAGGGTCCCAGCATTATGAAGGCTGAGAACCACTGCTCTAATAATATCTAGAGCCAATGTAAGCCTCCCCATTAAATCAGCAGCACATAGTAGACTAGACGTTGCTGTGGTGTGTCACAAGGCAGTAGGGCTTGCCTCATTCACTCCCAGTGATGATTCAATGGAAAATAGGCATGAGCTCAATGTTTATGACAGTAGTATGTGGCCATGGCCCAACCAAAAATCCTTCTGTCCACATTTTACTCAGCTTTACCACTAATCTGCCCTTAGGTAAATTAACAAGAGGCATGTGCATTATAAATAAGAATGCACACATTTAGTTTACTAGTAACAAATATTGTGTCTAATAAGTGATGTTTGGGGATAGTACATGTAGCCCTTAGTTATTAGTCTATAAATTTGAATTCCCATTGATTAATAATCTAGGTAAGCTTATATTTAATTTTTATGAAGAAGTTAATGCAATAAATCAGATAGTTGACTATGTTTCCTTGTATATATTATGCTCTTGTATTCTCAGAACATTTTTGCAAATTAACCATCAGTATTCCTGTTTAAATTATGAATACTCTGTGTGGACTTAGGGGTTATAATTGGTCTTAATGTCTTTTCTAGCAGCTTTTGTCCTCAGTTATTTATGCCAAACGGCCTTAGAGTCTTACAGTCTCCGCTCTCTAGATATATTCCTAGGACACTGAGAGCAAGCCGAGGAGTCACAGTGGAAATCAAAGTGAATAAAGGCGTAAATATGAGGGGCTTCGCATTCCTTTCACTGCTTTGTGAAAAGGTCTCCGAAAGCAAGCTAAAGGAACAGGCCCCAGGATGCAAGTGTATAATTCCAGCTACTCCGGAGCTGATGCAGGAGGATTGCAAATTCAATATTCATCAAGGCTACAGACCGTGTTTAAATCTGGGTTAGATACCTTCATGAGGTCTTGTCTCAAAATAAAATAATAAAAATGCTGGGGATATATCTTAGTGATAGAATGCTTGTCTAGTATGACCTACATTTAATCTCTATTCTGTGTGGGTAAAAAGTTAGAAAAAGAAAGAAAAATAGGTTTTCAAGTAATGTGTGCCTGATCATGGTGTCTCCCCTGCTGGGAGGATTGGAAGGAGGGAAAACTGTGGGCAGGGTGTATTATATGAGAGAAGAACCTATTTCATACACACACACACAAACACACAAACATACATACACATACATACACACATATGCACATACACATACACACACATATGTGCATACACATACATACATATGCGCATACACATACACATATACACACACATACACACATACACATACATACACACACATACACACATACACACATACACACATATACACACATACATAAACACACAGAACCTCTATTCTATTTGAGTATCATTTGTTTGGAAGTAATATTTCTTTCCAATCATTTACCCCTGTAATAGTCAACTTCCACTGTTGATTTGCCAGAAACCTAAGGTCTCCTGTGACAAAAGAGCATCAGCTAAGGAAGTGGCTGTATCAGATGGACATGTGAGGCATTTTAATTGCTAATTTCTAATTGATAGGTTTTGTATAGTCCACTGTGTCCATTGCCATCCCTAGCAAAATGATATGGTCTGTAAAAGGTGACAGAGCAAGTCAATAGGCAGGCTTCCTCCAGGCTCCCTGCTTCAGTTCCTGACTCCAGGTTCTTTACTTGAGTTACTACCTTAACTTCCTTACTTGAGTTACTACCTTAACTTCACATGATGATAGACTCTAATCTGTAAACTAAACAAAACCTTTCTTCCTCGGGTTGCTCTTGGCCGTGATGCTTATCACAACTAGAATATCCCTTTTCCTACTTGAGTACAATAAATCTCTTGAGATCACAAGGTGTAGTAAGGAGGTTGCTTGTTTGTTCCTGGCCACTTAGCCCAGAAATAATCACACAGAAACTATATTATTTAAAATACTGCTGGCCCATTAGCTCTAGCTTCTTATTAGCTAACTCTTGCATATTAATTTAACCCATCTCTGTTAATCTGTGTATCGCCACATGGCAGTGGCTTACTGGCAAAATTTTGGCATGTCTATCTCTGGCAGAGGCTCAATGGCTTCTCTCTGACTCTGCCTCCTTTCCCCAAGTATTCAACTTAGTTTTCCCCACCTAGTTAAATTCTGCCCTACTATAGGTCAAAGCAGTTTCTTTATTCATTAATAGTAATCACAGCATACAGAATGAAATCCCACATAAAGAAGGCTTCTAAATATCTCTTATAGAAGAAGTGTAATTCCTCTCCCCCATTTTGGGTTTTGACCATGAATTATGTAAGATAATAACTGATGCTAAACTGGAAATCAGATTACCATCCTTTGATCAGTTTGGATCATTTTCCATTGTACAAATTATGGCCAATTCATTATAGTTAACCTAAAAAAGAGCAACTGAGCCAAGCTGTCTCCAAATGTGTCTGGAATTCGGGTGTTGTTTATGGCATTACAGAGCTAACAATTACATCTGGATATTTTTCTGCTTCCCTTATTAATTTTATACTATCAAATTATTCTCAACCTAGAATTAGGTAGACAGAGAAGCTTGCAAATGAACATGAAGATAAAAACAAACATTTTAGGCACACTGCCTGAACAATTGACCACCAAAGCATTCTGTTAAGAAGCAACCACAAAATGTATTCAAATAATATGGAGAATAAAAAAAAAACTAAAAATGTTGGAAGGAGACCAGCAAAGAGAAAAATACAGTGCAATGAGAAAGAGAAGAAATTACCAAGATGATGTTGACGCTGTGTTCATAATGACAACTACAGACTGTCATGTGAAAGCCAACAAAAAGTCTCCAGGACAACCTTCTTCCAACTTAAGACAATGGTGGATGGGTCAGTTTGTTGGACTTGTTATACCCTAAGATAAGAGAGTTATACCCTAAGATAAAAGGTTAAATTTTAGTCATTGACCAGAAAAAGAGGTAACAAAGGAAATAAAAAGAGAAGCAAAATGATTATTAGGTCCAGCGAAGGAAAATATACTGAAGGAAAATTACAATTAATTGTGGTACATCTGTCCCAATATGGATCTATTCCCACAGCATGATGTGGTAACCAGGGTGTGCCTGTACCGAAAGTAGAGGCCGTGTCTGCAGTTGATCTAAGAGTGGGAAACAAATGCTAATTTTCATAATAATGAGTTATTTATAATAAAAAACTAAAAGTATACTCTTCGGAAATAAAAGATAAATTCAAGACCATCTGCAAGAAAAGTTCAATTTTGCTACCCTTTGGGAACTGGGAAAGGGGAGAAGTCAGAAAGTTGTTCTTCCTAACAAGCTTTGCAGAAAGGACAACATGGACTCTTGAACTGAATATCATGCATATTTAATTTTTATTTAAGCAAACCCTTACTTAAATATAATAAAGATGCAATTGTTGAGTGAGAAGTTTATAATTTGGAAGGTGATAAATTGTGTTCAGGAGAAAAGACACAAAGCAGTTTTGCTTCTCGGTGTTTCAGGACCTTGTGGTTTTCTGTCAAAATTGCATCTTCAGACTTGTGGGTTGCCTAGGAAACTTATGGCCTTTCTCTTGATTCCAAGCCTTAGTGTTGACTTTCTGCAAATTTTATACTTTAGTTTCCTCAGATAAGAGCAAAAATACCTAGAATGTAAAACTGAAACCCTGAACAAAACCAAAACAAACAGCCGATCTCAAGCATCAGGCTGAAAATACACTACCTCTGAGTCTCCTGAGACTACATCAAAACAAGGCATCTTGGAACCTGAGCACATTTAGAGATCCAGATGCCCTGCTGCTGCTCTACTTCCTGTTTTGGGTTCATTTTTAACCTTTGTTTTTAACATGTTGCTATCCAGAAGTATCCAAGAAGGCAGTGCACAGTGCCGTTCCTACCCAGGTATCCACTAGATAGCAGGATTACATACTGAGCAAAAAATTAAAAATCAGCATCCCCCAAATTAATTTAGATAACTGAGGGAAAGAAAGACTCTGTGTGTGTGTGTGTGTGTGTGTGTGTGTGTGTGTGTGTGTGTGTGTATTTATATCCATCCATGATAGCTTGCTTAATGGGTGTATGTATGTATGTGTGTAAATAACCAACCATGATAGCTTAGTTAAAGAAAACAGACATGGTTTGTATCAAATCTGTGTTTGTCTATGTTTGTATGAACACACCTATAATTAGTAGAGGAGAGATGAAAAGAATAAGTAACACTAAATGCCATATGGAAACCTGCTATTGTATTGTTAAAAAGGGATTTAAGTGCAGTCAATACATAATAGTGGAAACAATGTGCCAAATAGACATCACATGCTATCAAATAAATCCCCCAGTACCAAGAGTATATTGCATCTTTTTGAGTCATTGGCCAAAGCTGTCCCACAAATCTAAACTGTTACAGTCTATTCCCAATGCTATTGCTTTCCCTCCATACCTGACAGTAGATAAGACCCTATTGTTGGAGACATCACATACTTATGTCATAAGACATGGAGAAATCAAGCTGCTGCTCAACTAGAAGTTTCAGCATACTGAATAATGTTCATAGCGCTGGGGTTGCTATGCTGTAGAGGAGAAAAGGAACTGTTGTGTGATCCTTTGCTCTTTTATTCTTCAGTGTTGGACTTTTGGAAGGAAGCCCACCACCCAGCTCCTAAATCAATCACACAGAGAGGCTTATTTTTAGTTATCAATGTCTAACTTTAGCTTGGCTTGTTTCTTGTCAACTTTTCTCAACTTATCCCATTTATCACTGGTCTCAGGGCTTTTATCTTTCTCTATCCCTGTATACCTTTTCTTTCCTTCTTATTCTGTGTCTGGCTGTGTAGTTGTGTGGCTGGGTAGTGAGCCCCTGAAGTTTCCCTTCCTTTTTCTCATTGTTCTTCCCATCTTCCAGATTTCTCCTTCTATTTATACTCTCTGCCTGCCAGCCCTGCCTATCCTTGCTCCTGCCTCACTATTGGTCATTCTCCTCTTTATTAGGACCCTCAGGTGTTTGAGACATGCAAAAAATCACAGCTTCACAGAATTAAACAAATGCAGCATAAACAAAAATTACATACCTTAAAATGATATTCCCCAATAAGTAATCATTAACCTCATCCAGCTATAAATCCTGTGTCTCTAAAATAGTGAGCTGCCTACAAAATATACCCACTTTTACAATGATATTGCAAATGTCATAGGAGTAACCAACAACTTTTTATTAGATTTACTGGATTTAAGGCCTGCTCCATGTGATGGAACCAATACCTGACACTGCTAATGCGGCCAAGAACGAGCTATTATATAGGTCCTTGGTCCTAGGAGGCATCTATTATCAATATCCCTGTAGGAGATTGAAAGAAAATTGTCCCCAAAGGGAGAGACACGATTAGGAGGTATGGCTCTGGTGGAGTGGGTATGACCTTGTTAGAGGAAGTATGCTACTGTGAAGGTGGTCTTTATATGCATCTTATATATGCTCAAGCTACATCCAATGTTTCAGACCACTTCCTGTTGCCTGTGAGTAGGACTTTTAGGTCTTTCCCCAGCACCATGACTGCCCACATTATGACAATAATTAACTAAGCTTCTGAAAATGTAAGTTACCTCAAATAAATGTGTTCCCTTCATAAGAGTTTCTATGGTCATGGCATATCTTCACAGCATTAGAAACCCTAAGAAACCTACCAAGATAATAATATTAATAATAAAATCACTTTTAATGACAAATTACCATGTCCATATATCAGTTCATCACTCAGCTCTCATCATAAAAACTGACTCTTTCAGTAGATCACAACTAACATAGACACCTACAAATGGAAAATATGAGATACCGAATGTCTTTGGAGCCCTCTGACTTTAATGAAAACCATCCCTTCACAGTCCAGGGATCCATGCAGAAGAAGAGGTGGAATTAATGTAAGAAGCAGAGATAGAAGATAACTCTATGGGTACACATAAACTCACAGACACTTTGACAGCCTGCACAAGGCATGTACAACTTTAGACTGTATAAAATCCTCTCATGGAGAATCAGAAGTTGGAACAAAGTCCCACTCCTAATTGAGAAACTGTTTGTAGTAGGTAGCTGTTGAGAGAAGGGAAATCTGCTTTTTTCAGTGAATTTTCTCTGGGATACCAACCACACACCAGGGCAAGTAATGTGCTCAGTAGTGACTGAGCAGCACAAAATGGATTCATTAGTTTTGCGGTTTTGTGCTTGCTGTATTGTTTTAAGAGAGAATGAACATAAAATTGAATGGATAGCAGAGAAGATTTGGGAGGAGTTGAGGGAGGGGAAAGAGAATAATATCAACATATATTACATGGATAATTTAAAAATAAAAATGATCAAAATAAAAACATACCCTCTCAAAGATGAAGACCTTGATTTCCAGCCTTGCAAATCTCAATAAAAAATGTATTATTTAAATAGCTGTTTTTTAAGTAAATCCATCTTTCGGTAGATTAAACACACAGCTATGGGTATACACACACACACTCACACACACATACCCCTCAGCAGGAAATTCACAAAGAAAGAACTTTTATGTGTTCTGCTACTAAATATGCAACATCAAATGTTGTCTTAGAGTTCTACAAAAATTAAAAAGCAAAAAGCAAAAACAAAACAACAACAAAAAACCCTCATTTTTTACTTTTTCTTTCCTTACTACTTAATTAAAAAGCACTGAAGCCAGGCATCCTTTTGAGCCTCTCTCTGAATCTGAGGCCTAAAATGGTATTTTCTGCCTGAAATACCATTTTCATAGTAACTATCACTATGAAAACTTTCCTTCTAGATACAAAGTACCCTGCTTTTACTCCCTAATTTCTGGAACTTCTTCCCCATGGAAACATTTGACCTGAAACACTTCTGCACTTAGAAGTCACAAAAGTGTGGGTTATAATTTGCTTGCTAACACAAAGTACTGGGATCATTCAAAACCTGAAGAGAATTTGAAAGAGACAAGAAGCAGTGTGCTGAGCAAGGAGCTTCAGAGAAGCTCATCATCACTGAGTAGAAGTAGGAGCGCCTGCCCTCCAGGCCCTCTCAGGGCTAAGAGTCCAGCAAACTGTCAAGACTCCGAGACTATTCTTTTGAATTAGGAAAATGCTAGAAATCAGAGACATCTTCACCTTTCAGACAATACGCTCTGTTTCTTTCTTCATAGAGTACAGAACAAGTCGTGATCTGCAGGAGGCCATTCGTATAGAAACCATCTGCCAACTTTGCCCAGAGAGAACATCAGGATTTTGCTCGTCTCTGCATTTTTCACACAAGCACATGCTATAATGTATAGTGAGTGCTCCACTACATTAAGAAAGAGATACGTGGTAGTGGAATTAAAGGCACAAATTGAACCAGGGATCCTTTAAGACCCTTCCCCCCTAAGACCCTCTGGTAGCCTTGATGTACTGCCTTCCTACATATTTTCTCAATGAAATGGAAGAAATAAGGAAAAGAATTGTCCCAGTTCTATCTCCTCAGCTTTCAAACACTGAAGAGTCAACAGTTTTCTCTCATCCATTTGTTCATTCTCAAGGAACAGAATGCAGGGAAAAAAAATTCTAAGGGCACAAATATCTGCACAAGAGAAGAAAAAAATCTTAGGGCACGGCTATGTTCTAGGAGAAAGGATACAGGGGAACATTTGAGGGATAGTCATTTAATCCATGTGGATGTGATGCGACTTAAAATATCACAGCCTTTATTTGTAAACACTATGTTCATTTCTGAGTTACCTCAGAATTACAGCACGCGCGTGTACATACACACACACACACACA